>NC_140510.1:43006150-43606150 GCF_964339955.1 Pipistrellus hanaki
GTGGCTGGGAAAGGGCGTGGTGTAGCAGAGAGAGAGGGAGGGAGAGAGAGCAAGGGGAGGGCCAGGGCAACAGGGAAGTGTGCACAGGTCATTCATCAGCAAGGAACCGCCTGTACTCAAGGCCTCTGTAACATTACCAACCCTAAAAATAAATTCACAATATCCCAGAATGGAACACATGATTTCCTTTTTTTTTTTTTTTTTCTTTTTTTTAGTGAAAAAAAAAGTACAGAAAATTGCTTAAAGGCTTGGCAAACCCAAAAGACGGCCAGAATATGGCTGAGTTGCTAAAAACCATAACCAGGGCAAAAGGCCATGCTGCTCTTGGAGAGAGCGACACAAAATCAGAATACAGCTTCAAACCAGAAAGGTCAAGATGCCACTCTGGCACATGTTAAATGATTTGCTGAAGAAAAAGAATTTATAGTCAACCATCGACCTATACAATGAATAAAGCATTAGTGCATAAATCAGCCTTAATTTATGCAAATGTTATACATGTCATGTCACTTTCCCAACACTTTCAGAAGTGTGAATAGATGAAGGATTGAAGTGACAGCTTATTGTTTGTGGGGATAATAGCAAACAGAAGAAGTGGGAGAATTGCAATGTCCTGAGAAAAGTCCCCAGGACTTCAAGCTGGGACTATACATTCAGGTGGCAAACACTAAGTAAGGAAAGAAAGAAAACAAGAAATAAGAAAAAATAATACAGAAAAGCCAAATGGAAGAAAAAATCCTCTAAGTTGCTTTAGTGCTTTTCCTTTGAAAGGTCACTTCAACTGTTTACATCACAACAGAATCTTAATTTTATTTGTGTGTGTGTGTATGTGTGTGTGTGTATATATATGTGTGTGTGTGTGTGTGTGTGTGTGTGTATATATATATATATATATATATATATATATATATGAAAGAGAGAGAGAGAGAGAGAAACAATGTAATTAACTATATTAAAACCTTAACAGGGATTATCTATAGTTGATGAGATTCTAAATGATCATTTTCTTTTTTATTCTTATTTGTATTTTCATATTTTCAACAATAAGCATGTAATGACATTTTAATCAGTAAAATTATTTAACCTTTTTATTCCCAGGGCTTTAAAAATATCCTCCTAAATTTTTCCAATATTTCCCTAGGAAAACATTGAAACAAACATGGACCAATATTCTCTGTAAAATACCTTCATAATTTCCATCCAACTACTTCAGTCTCAAAACAAAATCCAGTTGGGTAAATTCGCCCTGATAGCACTATCTTAAGAACTAAGAAAAATAATGACATAGGCCAACTATAAGAATCACAAAAATCTGAAAACAGTATCCAAATGTATGTTGTTTCCAAAAAATACTGAACTCCCTTATTTCAAACGAGTCACCAACATGATGCCATGAAAGTGGGTAAAATGTTAGACTTTTTTTTTTTTTTTTTAATAGGACTGAAAATTTGGGAAATCCATCTGCAAAGATGATATCACTATTACCTATTTTTAGATTTCCCTTGGCATGTGGGGGATAGTCTGCTATCAAAGGAGTAATGGCCAGCCTTTGTCACAGCTATCAACCTCCATCGACCAATCAGATCCCACCCCTTACTCAGCTCTGAGAATGCAGACAAAGCCAGCTTCCAAGTGGGGCACTGAATGCTTCTGTCCTGCTCTGTCCACTGAGGACATCGGACAACGTTTAGCTTGTCTGCATTCCTCCATTAATTCTCCTCGGGTCCAAGAGAAACATGACTATGTCTAAGACCCCCCTTTTCCGTTCAGCCCTATTTCAAACCTGACGTAATATTTCCAAGAGTAATTACTTTCATGGGAGGGTATTTGTGATAAGGCGCCGCTCCTGTTGCTAATTCGATGGCAGTGATTCCGAAACTCCACATGTCGGCCTTGAAGTCATAGCCTCTCACCTAAGAAAGGAGCCAAGAGAAAACACAATCAGACAGCAGGCCCGCCCAGGGGGAGGCCCACACGGTGCATGCACAACTTGGAGAGCAGTGTGTCAGGGCCGGGAGTTAAGCTTTAGTTATGTGATGCATTCAAGTGAAATGGGTGCTCTGAGTGAAATGTCAGTGTATTCCGTAACGTGCACGACTGTACTGTATCAATCAAACCATCGTTTGTTTTTACCTGTTCCATGACTTCAGGGGCCATCCAACACGGGGTGCCAACAAATGTTTTTCTGACTTTATTCCGGGTAACGTCACCCCCTGTTGCTAAGAATGCACTTACCCCAAAATCTGAAAGGGAAAAGAAAATCACCCTTATTTTATGTAAGACATTATTGCTTACAAAATCTGACTGTATGAACATCTCTTTTCCTTTGACCTTTGCAGCGGTCATGGCCTCTCCCAGCCACCATGCACTCTCTCAGATATACACCGGGGCAGTCCCGCCATCCGCTGACCGCTGCACTTTAGAGAACACCGTCAGGGTGACGGGTCAACAATCCCAAAAGCTCAGCACACCAAAAGGTATCGAAAGTCAGAACTAACCACAAATTATTGCACCAATGAAAATTAAACACATTTCCAAAGCCCTAAATATACAGGAGCTTAGCTTTTAACTGATTCACTTTAGAAAATAATTTATAAGCAAAGCATCAGAGGCAGTAAAACTAGCGTGTGATAGAATTTCTTTTTGTTTTTCTTTTATTATGATTACTAGAGGCCCGATGCATGAAGATTCGTGCAAGAATGGGCCTTCCTTCCCCTGGCTGCCGGCACCACCTTCACTCTGGCCGGGAGCCGCCTTTCCGCCTTCCCACGCTGCACAGAGGCCTGGGGTGGCTGGGGTGGTGCAGGATGCCTGTGTCATCACCACGGTGACGTCATCACCACGGTGACGACACAAGCATCCCACCCTGCTCCTGGCTGCTCCTGATTGGCTGGTGGGTGTTGCAAAAGTTATGGTCAATTTTGATCTTTCTCTTATATTAATGTAGATTTTACAGCCTCTTTAATTTCATGTCATCAATGCTTGGGGAGTGGAGTTTTTTTTTAATAAAGGATGGATAGTATCTGTCTTCCACATCCTCACATCCTTGCTTAAACAGCATTCTCTAACACTTTAGCCAAAATCATGATGGCACATCCACAAACCCAGGTACTTGGAGTCAGCCTGCCCAGGTGGTTCCACAAGTACCGATTCAACACAAAGGAAAAGCTCAGTCTGCAAAGGTTTGGGTTGTTTTTTTCAGTGTTCGCTCTTCCGGGAAATTTTCCTAGGTATAAATGGAATGAAGTAATACTGTTCTTCATGTCCGTTATACACTAGGAGTTCTTTTTTGTTAGAAAATGAGTTAATTAGGCATATTGTATATACACACATGCATAGATGCAAAAGCTCATGTTTGTGTGTGACAATAGAAACACCCAATGGTCATTAATGTGTGCATTTCTTAAATTTTTACTAAAGGTTAACACTGGTGAGTGTCAACTACTAAGGGCTAGTACAGAGGTATCAGTAAGAGCCAACTCAAGGACAGCTTGATTGTAAGCTGGTAAATAGTAATAAATGGTAAATGGTAAATAGTCAAACCTTACAGCAGACTAAGCAGTGTGAGCCCGTTCAAACTGCTCTCAGAATTCCCCTCTGCCAGTCCCCGTTGTTGGTTGCCAGGATGTCAAGTGCAAACCAAGGTCAAAACATATTAGCATTTGTTTTAGGGCTATAATATTCAGCTATGCAATAACACTGTTCCCTGAGTTGAAATATTTTATTTCTTTTATTTATATTTAAATTTACACAACTCCCAAAGGATGTCAGCTACAACAAAAAGAATAAAAATTTACAAATGGAATATCTGTTCCAACTGCTACTCCCATATTAACATTGAGAAGTATATTTTGAAAATGCTGCAGCCCTGGCCAGTGTGGCTCAATTGGTTAGGCATCAGCCTGGACATGCAGGAGACAGCCTACCAATGTTTTGCTCTCACATCATAGTTTCTCTTTCTCTCTCCCCCTCTCTCCTCTCCATTTGTCCCTCTCTCCCTCTCTCTTTCTCTTTCTCTAAAAATCAACTTAAAATATTTTAAAATGAAATTCTATAAAATTTAATTTGCACATGTGTGCCAAACTCTAAAACTCTTTGATTTTTTTAAGTTGCAGTCAGATAAATAAAGCTTTATGGGGGCGAAAAATGAAAAAAAAAGCTCTGGAACCTGTGAACCAATCACCTACAGGAAGGAGAAGATAGAATTCATTCTTTTATAGAATAACTAGGTGAAATGAATCATTTGTTTGGCTGGAGGAAAAGACAATATTATTTGCATATTTCTGAAAAAAAAGTTCGACGATAAATCCGACATTCCATTTTTATTAAATAATTTGGTAACACAATATTACATAAATACATGTCATCTGTAAATTATTAAGGATCTGGATAAAAGTTGCTTTAAGAAACAACAACAAAGAAAAAATAGATTATTTTAAATGCAGTTCAAACAACACCAAAATCTCTTCTGAAAAGATATAATTCAAATTTTAAAAAATCTATATTTAATATTGAATTTTTTTTAATTCCTTAAAAATACCATCTGATTACATTAGACCTTTGTAAAAGCCGCAGCAATTCATTATTGATAATACCTCTTCAATACCTTTCATGACTCATGTATTTATTCATGGCCTCCACTTAAAGCACTCACTTTAAAGTCATAAACAGATGGTTAAATGTCTTTAAAACTCAAAACAGAAAGCTCCATAAGCAGAAAACACCACTCTTAACATCCCTCACACTTATGACTACAGAATAAATACACAATTTGCTCCTGTGCATGGCTAATGTGTGTCCAGAAAGACTTATCCGTATGCAGAAACGGGACCTTTTGACCAAAGTACATGGTGTGCCTGTGTAAACAGCGGAATCAGTATATGCTGTGGCGACAGCTGACACGTGACAGTGAGAAGGAGGTGGCTGAGCCGGCCCAGTGAAAAGCTCCCTTGTTCCCTAAAGGGTACATCTATACAGCCAGAGGGAGCGGAGCCAGAAGCCATGAGCACTTCTCTGGAAACCACAGGCTGCACGTCGAGGTAGCCAGCCCCGCTGCCTGTCGCCTGGAAGAACCGCATCTCAGCCCAGAAAGAAGGCTGTCATCCCGTAACGTCCTAAAAGGCTCCCACATCTTCTGCGCCCTTCCACAACTCTCCTCTCCACCACCGCTGCCTAGGGTTAAGCCCAGATTCCCATGGCAGCGTCCTGCCACCAGCTCCCTGCTTCCCCCAGAGCCACACTCCAAGCAACCAGACCTGCCCCTCCTTAAAAGGCTCTAACCACCACCCCCAGTCCCCGCCAAGTCCAACTCCCTCAGCACAGCATGCAAACCTGACTCCCTTTCCCTGGCCCGCCTCACCCATCACTGCTCTCAGACGCCAGCCCGGCTACACTGCTTACTGTGCATCCCTTCCCTCACGCCCTCGCAGTGCTGCCTCTGCACCCGATGCCCTGTCACCATCCAGTCCAGCCCACACCGTAGCTTGGCTTTCTCACAGCCCCCCTCCCCACCGTGTGTCAGGGTGCGATGAGTTCGATAGGCATCCACACTTTTGCTTCATTAGTGGTGTACTAGTTCAGGAACTTGGGGATTGTTTCACTGTGACCTGTGAAGGCTGAGCCTGAAGGAGGATCTGCAGGGCTTGGCTGTAGAGGCAGTGCTGGCGAGGCTGGGGGCCACCGTGGTGAGAGCAAAGACTAGGCCCTCCGCCACCCATGGGACTCCAGCAGGGCGCCCACCCTTTCTGGGTGAGCCTCTGTGTCCTTACCAGGCTTCCTGGTTGCGTCTATTTGTACTTTACTTTCCTCTTAGGACACTGTCCTGCTGCCTCCCGCCATGTATAAATATGCTCCAAACTAAATGCTAGGTAGATCAATAAGGGATTATTCTCCGCCTTTTAAAAAATGAGGTAAGGAGGCTGAGCGTTAACCTTTTTCACAGTGATAAATACACAGTGTAAGAGAGCCATGCTTCCTGCCAGTCAGGAAACATATGACCACGTGTGAGAGGGAGGACATGGAACAATAGACAACAGAACGACGTGTGCAATCAAATTCTCCGCTATGTTGTCTGTGCAGACAGAGGCTCCACAGGCCAGGGGACCTTGAGGCTGGCCTTGAAGATGAGGTGAAGACTGGGGTAGGCGCTCCTGAAAGGCAATGACATTCCAAAGAAACAGCATAAGCAAAGCATAAGTGTTGAGCCAACAAGAAAAACTGACCCAACAGCTGCCAGGGTCAAATGCCCAAGTACCCACAGGCCAGGGGGGCGGAGCGGGGAGGGTCCTGGAAAGCAACGGCGCAATCACAGTGACTGAGGGCTCGGCGCAGGGAGCTGTTTGGAAGAGCTGGGCCTTCCCAGGAGCACATTCTCAGCGCCCTCCCACCCCCGATCTAAAACGGGCCTCCGCCGTTCAGCTGGAAAAGAACCACTGCCACCGAGGAGTGAGGCTGGCGGTTGCAGATGTCCCAATTTTCCCAGAGAAGGCCAAACATCAAGATTTTTTTTTTATGTGAAACCTCTTTTCTTGTTGTTGTTGGCAACAGTTGTTGTGCTTTTTTTTTTAAAAGTGAAAAAGCAATTCCGCCTGCCTGATTTAGCCTGCAAAACGCGTCTGCCAACAAAACAGTGTTCTATGTCTAAAATGTACCTAAGATCCTTCAGCGCTCGCCATGCGATATCACTGCTGATAGATACCAGGGCCCAGGTGCTCAGCTGGCATTCGGACCCGGGATACCTGGTGCTGAAAGGTTCTGCAGCACTGGATTCGGGATGCCTGAGGCAGCCGCTGGGTATATTTCTGATATCTGTGCCTAAGTATAGATCCACATGAGCCAGGTAAATGCCCAAAGTGAGGCTATTATCAGGGAAAACAGTCGCTTGTTGACAGGCTTGATGCAGGTCAGAAAAGGGGATTTCATCAGCGAAAGCCAAGGTAGTTAGCACACAGAGAGTGGAGAAGGCATTCCAGATGTACTCCCCACTCTGGTGTGGATAGGAAGAGAGGTTCCAGCTAGGCCGGAGTGTAAGCTAAATCCCTACCCACCTCTCTATCCAGTGAGCTTCTAGATGCCGAGTACAAGTGCATGAGAATCACTTGTCCTGGATACCCACGCGCCTGCTTCCAGTGAGCTTTTCATTCACCTGGAAGGACAGGGAGCAGGGAGTTCCTTGAACTTGCGGAACCAACTGTTAGAACTCCTTAGGGGCTTGCTGCTGATGGGTGGCAAAATTTGGCCTGAAACTTCATTTCCTTAAACCCTGAGAGTGATGCTGTGGCTGAGCAGCCAACCCTTACCTCCCTCAGCTATTTTTACAACAGGCACTAAAACCGTGAAAAGGAACCTGGGCTGTACATGAGGAAAATGGCTTAGGTCCATTCAAAACTTGGCTGGAGAGTAGTGGAATCGATATTTGAAAGTTCAGAGCCTCCTAAAAATGTATTTTAAACGGGTTACAGCAGGTACTGATCCCTTTCGGCCTCCCTGTGGCTGGCTGGGGCTGAGGCTGGGGCGGCGGGAGCCGGCGGGGGTCCCTGGCGTTTCCGTGCTGGAAGCAGCCTCTGCGCTCCGAAGGCCGAAGGCCGTGGTCGAGAAAGGCAAAGAGGCATTGGGGCCGCCGAGCAGCCAGCCACAGGGCCTGGGTGGCTAGTGAGGGAGGCTGTGCCCGATCCAACGAGCAGCATCCCGGCTGCTGCTCTCTCTGGGGAAGAGAAAAAATGTGGGGAACGCAGCCGGGCAGGGTGTGCAGGAAAGGAGGAAGACTGGAGGCAAGGACGACCACAGCCGCAGCCCAGGTGGAAGATCAACGGGGTCTGCATTTGAATCAAGATTCTAGAAATGGAAAAGGACAGACAAACCCTCAACAAAATAGGATGATTCCGTGGATATGGGGCTTAAAAAAAAAGCAAGGAATAAAAAAGGATGAAATGACTTGCCGAGGACGACCTAGCAAGTTATGGAGGATCTGAGTAAACCCCACAGTCCTGCACCGAGGCGTTGCCCACTCAGCCTCCGTCTTCTTTTCTGGGGGGGAAAAAAGTCGGAGCATTTTTCTGTACTGAAAAGGAAATGCGGCGTGGAACAATGGGGTTAAGAGTCCACAACTCTTAAGCTCTTCCCTGAGTAAAGATCATCGTGTGATTACCCAACACAGAGAAAACTAGTTTTGAGGTTCTCTCGTTAATCCTGAATGTCATATTTATATCGTCAAAAAGCAATCCCTTCATAATCTGGTTTGGTTCCCAGTCCTTTTTCTCACGAGGGACTCTCCAGGCTTGACTGACAGGACTGAAATGTTCTCTGCGAGCCCGGGAACACCGTGAGGGCCGTCAGCATCCGGCCTGCCCGAGCCCACAGGCTTCCTCGCATGTCAGACCGCCGGGCGGGGAGGCCTGGTCAGTGACCCAGGCCCAAAGCTCTCTGCGGAGGGACGTGACCACTGGGTGCGCACCGCAGTCAGGAGGAAACCCGACTGGACGCCTGCTGGCTTCCGCCTACAGGACGAATTATGGCCACGATGGCTGCCTTTGCCTCACGTGTCTTGTGGGGACAGAGGTTTTAACCAGAACGTGCCATGATCAGAACTGCCGTGTGGGAAAGTTAACCTGGATGGAAGGAGGAGCCTGGCTTGCAGCTGGGAGAGGCGTGACCCTGATCCTGTAACTGCGAAAACTGTGACCTTTCCGACTGTGTGCTCTCCTTCTCTCACGGAGAATCTGGGGGAAAGGGCATCCAGCAATGACCGGCAAACAGAAGGTGACGCCTTCAGTTCCGAGTGTAGCATACTGGACCTATCTTTTTTAATGTATGATTAAACCCAGCCTTTTCTACCAGGTTTTCGGTTTATTTTTGTTTTTAGGTTGATCTGGAACAACTCCTCACTCTCCTGGAGCCTTGCCATCCGCAGTGTCATCAGCCTCCCCACAAGAAGAGTGTGACCGGGAACAGGGGGAGGGCTGACCTGGGTGTCCGCTGCAAACCAAGGCAGGGAGAGCACAGAGCAGAGGGGACGCACCCCCCCTCCAGTGGAGGCCACACCTCTGGCCGGGTACCTACCTGCACTGAGCTCGGCGGGACTCGGCAAACCCAGGGCAAGAAGCAGGGGACCGACCGACTCAGGATGTGGCGACATCCAGGACAGCAGCTGCCAACACTCACTGGGAGGGTTTCCTCTCGAAATAAGGCCACTTCGCTCATAGGGACAGTTTTCTCACTGCTCTAACAAGTGACATCTCACTGTACCATGAATGTAAGCACAACCAGCAAGAGGCCAGACGGTGACGGCCTGGCTGTGGGAGGTGCGGCCGGGGCAGAGGCTTACCACTGGGTCCTGGCCTTCTCCAGGGAGGCTCCCACCACCAATGGGAGGAGGCGGAGAGGGGAGGATGCAGAGGAGGAAGGCGCTACATTTCCACCCAATTACACTCCCTGCTAATGGACGGACGTAGCTTCTTTGGACAATAGTTTCACAAGCTATAAAGTGGGGAGCGGGGAATATATATTGCAGGTCCTTGGTAATACTGTGGTGCGCACTGTCCACTGCCTATTCAACACCACACTGTTTTAGCTGCGGCGATCGAGGCCATCAAGTTGCATGGTTCCTCCCGTCAGTGCAGGGCTGAGGGTCTGCCTTGGTTCCCCATGTGATCCAAGGAATCAGGCTTTTGTGGGGAAATTTTCTGCCTAAATATAAGAACCACCTTATAAGGCTCCTTTGCTCCCCACTCCCTGCCTATTTGGGACACTGACACGTGAGGGTGATGCTGGGAGCGAGAGCGACACATGGGGACATGTGCTCCCCAACGCTACAGAGGAGGAAAGAGCCCGTGGCCTCTGTGGTATCCCTGAGCTTCGGCATCTAGAAACGCATGTCCCAGACTTCTGTGTGTGAGATAACTACATGTCTGTCCTGCCTCATCTCCTGCCAGTCAAACACTCTGGGATTTATACCCAAAGGCTTCTTAACCCTTACAGCCTCCCAGTCCCGCCACGTTCATTCATACTCCCTGACTGCTAAGGGTTAAGCATTGCCTCAGAGGCCAAAGTCATTGCAATCCCCAAAAGGACTCAGTAAAAAATCAGCAAGAAAACAATTTAGCGCACAGTGCATTTCTGGAGTTTTAAACAGCTCCAATGTTGAGAGTGGCTTTTCATGCCAGGGGCACAAATCAAAACAAATAAATGCACGGGCATCTCAAGGGGTAAAAAAAAACACACAGTGCAAGAAGATCCTATTCCACTTATTTGCCAATAGTTTCTGTTTGGGGCTACACTGCCATAAACATTTCAGAAAGAGAACGCTATAAGTCTAGGAAAACAGGAGACAAAAGTCCCTTCCACACCCTAGCTACTCAAAGTGGGGTCCCCAGACCAGAATCATCTGGGGTCTTGGAGAAAATACAAAATCTTGGGTCCCACCCTCGTCCTTCGGAACCAGAATCTGCACTGTAGCAGGAGCCGCCACGGATTCGATGTGCAAGTCGGAGAAGCAGTGCTTGAGAGCACTGACTTCCTACCAGGGGCAACGGCATGACGCAGGATGGCTGGAGGGCCTCATGGTACAGCCAGTCCACAGCTTCCCTCTCACCTCAGCGACAGAGAGAATCACACAGAGGAAAACCCGCAGCAGGCAGAAAGCTTAGTGCGTACTTGTGTATCGTATGACACAGTAAGCACACAGGCAATACGGTGGTCCCCCCTGGACTCGGGTTTCACTGTCCATGGTTTCAGTTCCCTGTAGTCAACTGCAGTCCAAAAATATTAAACAGAAAATTCCAGAAAAAAATCCTGACATTCCCCATTACATGCTGTTCTGAGTAGTTAGTGTGATGAAATCTCTCGCCATCCCGCTCTGTCCCGTCCCGGATGTGAATCATCTCTTTGTCTAGTGTATGCACCCATGAGTCACTTGGTAGCCTCCTCGGTTATCATCAGGTAACGCTTATGTTACGTAATAATGGCCCCAGAAGGCAAGAGTTGTTTAAAATTTATCATAGTTTGCAGGTATGGCAAAAAAAAAAAAAAAATTTACACACACACACACACACACACACACACACACACACAGGGTTCTGTACTGTTCGTGGTTTCAGGCATCCACTGGGGGGTCTTGGAACATATTTCCCTGCAGACAATGAGGGACGACTTCACTAAACAGGAAAATCACATCCTTCAGAAATGTCTGACCCAGGGATTCTAAGGTGTCAAGCAAGACAAACAAATTCACACACATGGCCCACCTCTATGGGAATACTCAGGTTTGTTCAAAAACTTTCTTTAATACATGAAAATAATTTATAATCATAACACTGATTAACAGGCCATTAGTCACAGCTGCCCACTCAGGTGCCAGGACCCAGAGGAGAAAAGCCGCGGGTAAGCATCAGTCCCAGCACAGATGCTTATAACACTGCTCCTTCCCCTCCCGCTCAGGAGAACCTGTGAAACGCAACCGTGTGCAGGTGATGTCCCTACATTATTAAAGTAGTAGCACTGAGTCTGCTCATCGTTTAAGCAAGACAATAATAAATATGTAGGCACCTTATCTACTGTTAGTCATCCATTACCCACTTCACTATGGAATGGGACACACCACCTGTCCTGCTCGGAAGGGAAGGACCCCAAGAGGGATCAGACAGAACCAAAAAAGAGTTTTCTGAAACCCTCACTCTCCACCCAGTCTCCTTTTCTCCCATAATACTCCTGGTTTTCGATTCCACTTATTCCTTCTTACAAGTAAATGGTGCTCAATGACCTGGTTTGGTTCTAAAGGCCACAGCCCCCACCCACCCATGGGGGTCCAAGGCAATCAGAGTCAGAAAATACAGTCTGACCTATTTCCAGAGTCTGGGCCCTAGACAGTCACTTCTCAGCTGCTCTGGGCGAATCCGTGTTTCCCACCTGTGAGTGAGAGAGAGGCAGTCCTGGCCTTCTTAAAAACATCAGAGGACGACAATCTCACAGCCTCTGCTGACAGCAAAAGAAGGAAAGAAGTCGGAAGGCATCATCTTTTTAGTCACCTTTCAAAATAAAATAAACAAAAGAAGCAAACCTTCCCATGACTGGTGTCTCATGTGGGTAGGCTCTTAAAGTTGCTATCAACTGGTTTCCTTCAAATGTGCTATATTTTTACTCATAGGGAGAAATTCTTAGCACTGGCTTGCATTGTGTACATGGGATCAACATCAATTCGCACCGACATAGATTATAAGAAAAATTCAACAGGAGGATACTTGTTAAAAATGCCAAGGCTATACAAGCTGCCACTCCCTCCCCAATTCCGCCACCTTCTCACAATCAAGACAGCACAGGCTTAAAAGGATAAAGGGATAGAACAAGACGCGGTGGTTGGTGTCAATTCACAATTGGCCCACGGTTCAGTTGACTAATACAGACCATCGGACACAGTGTGAGAGAGAGCACTCCTTTAAGAAAATAGCAAACTGCGCATAATCTCCCCATCTAGGTAAGAGCCACAGAACTTCCCCAAAGCAGGTGAGTTTCTGGTGAGATGTGAGCCAGAGGTAACACCTGGCGAGGCAAACGCAAAAGGAAGGAGGGCCATAAAGGAGGGAGCAGTAACCCCAGGCCAGCTGTGCTGCAGGTGCCAGGCAAAAAAACAGCTTTCTGAAAAGGACAGACATGACCAAGAACTCACTAGTGATGAACTTTCTATGGAGCATGATAATTAAAATGAATAAAGGAAAAGCACAGATAATCCCCAGATCACAAATCCGTTATTCTTTGGCTCCCGAGTAGGAGGTAGGAGGGATGTCTTAAAAGATGCTCTGGTGAAAGTAGCCAAAGGACAGAGACTTGGCTTCCTCTCCCCTCCTTGATATCCTCTGATCTGAACACTTTCAATTCATGACTAAGGCTAACAAAGGGATGCTCAGAACATTTTTATGCAAGGTAAGTCCTTGGAGAAAGTCTTATCAACCTTATTTTATGGCTGAAAAATCTGAGCCCAGGGCAGCTGCACAGTCAAAGGCACAGAGTTAAAAGGCAAGAGGGTTGGGCAGGGGCTGGGGGCAGTTAAGGGCAAGGAAGTGAGCCAAGGACTTGAAGAGAGACGCCAGGAGATCTGACAGTGATCTGCTTTTACGATCTTCAGAATGACCTTAGTCAAGTCCCCACCTGCTCAGCCCTCAGTCACCTCTTCTGTGAGACCTGTGCAGCGGAAGTGACAGAGCTGCCACAAGGAGAGCACTAGGTGGGCATGTTACACAGGTATCATCATCTCCCAAGCCAAACGCATGCTCTGTAGTCAACGGGGGCTCGTGGCTGGCCATGTCTGCAAAGACAGGCACAGGAAACTTAGATCAAATATTAATTAATGAGTCTAAATTTCCAATGCAATATTCATATGTCTGCAGGGGGTCTTTTTCATACAAATCTCCACTCAACTAGCTCTACTACTAGAAGTTTCCGATACACCAGAATAACCCATCTGTACCATTTGAAGAGATGGTCCCTATGGGAGATAATTAAAATAGCACAATTCCAGTTGCCACAAGTATTTAAAGCAACAGTTTGCATCAATCCCACAGACTTTTGCAAAGGGCTAGTTTGGCTTTAAAGAATCTGGAGTTTTTTAATCTAAAACATATAAAAACTTTACATCAAAAACTTTATATCTAAAACTCCTAACACTGAAAAATCACTAAAATATGAGGATCACAGTCTGAACTCTGTTGCTCATTATTCTTTTAATCTAAAGTGACTAACTCCGCCTAAACCGGTTTGGCTCAATGGATAGAGTGTCGGCGTGGGGACTGAAGGGTCCCGGGTTCGATTCCGGTCAAGGGCATGTACCTTGGTTGCGGGCATATCCCCAGTAGGGGGTGTGCAAGAGGCAGCTGATCGATGACTCTTTCTCATCGATGTTTCTAACTCTCTATCCTTCTCTCTTCCTCTCTGTACAAAATCAATAAAATATATTTAAACAGTGTGTGGAGACAAAGGGGAGGGCCCATTTTAAAAAAATAAATAAATAAAAATAATGAAGTGACTAACTCCTATGTTCAGTAATTCATTCAACAACTACTTACCTAGCTCTTTACTGTCACTTCCAGTTCTAAACGTTGGAACTATAGAGCAGAGACCCTGCCTTCGTGGAGGTCAACTTTAAATTAGGGTGGGGGTAGGACAGTGAGCAAATACAGTATTATAATAAACAAAGTTATGAAGTATAATATGCAGCAGTGGTTTTCGAACTTGAGTGTGCATCAGAATCATTAGAGGGCTCTTAAAATACAAACTGTTAGGCCCTCCTTCCAGAATTTCTGACTCAGCAGATCCAGGAGTGAAAAAGCACAAGAATTTGCATTTTTATCGTTTCCAAGGTGATGGTGACACTGCTGGTCTAGAATCACACCTTGAGAACCGCTAATAGATCAGGGGATGGAAAGCAAGGGTAGGGGAGCTGCAATTTACCAGAGGATGGCCACGGAAGCCTCCCTGCTGTGACACTTGAGCCAGGAATCTGAAGGCGGTGCTAAAGAGTATTCCAGAGAGAGGGAGCAGCCAGTGCAAAGGTCCCGAGGCAAAAGCATGCATGGCAAGGAGGCCAGCTTGACTGGAGTGGAATGAGGGAGAGAAAGACAAAGGAAATGAGCTCAACCAGGTCCTGCGGTAGGCCACCATAAGGATATTGACTTCGCTCTGAGATGGAGAGGCATTAGAGGGCTTTGAGTAAAGACATGAGATAAGCCTTTAACTTACTTAACGGTGTCATTCTGGACACCATGCAGGGAACGAAGCACAGAGGGGGAGAGCAGAAGAAGAGTACCGCTTAGGGGGTGACCCTATGAACCCAGGCAGGCGAGGATGGTGGCTTGGACCAGGGTGACAGCAGGGGAGGTGCAGTGCCGAGGATGACAACAGGAATTGGTGACAGACTGGACAGGACACGGGGTATGAGAGAAAGAGAAATGTCGATGATCACCGCACTTGTGGTCTGTTCACGAGAAGGATGGAGCTGCCGTTAAGAGAGGTGGGGAAGGCTGTGGGAAGGGCCCTTTGTTGGGGGTCTGGGGACCCAGAGTTTTCTGTATGGCAGCTGTGCAATCTGTAGAGTGAAAGAAAACTTGAGAACCCAAGAACATCATTTTAGAGGTGATACATAACTAGGAAAGAACCTGGAGGTTCTGAGAAACAGGGGGGGGAAAAAACAAATCATCAAATAAACACACAAATAAAAAATAAAAATAAAAAACACGATCCAGCAGAGAACTGACTTGAATTTCTCTGCTCTCAGTCTAAAAGTTCTTGTTTGTCCCAGACTTTAACAGCTTGTGGTAATATATAAAATTTAATTTAATGATGACAAAGAAGGCCCTTTGAGGCAGGGCAGAGGAAAGGAAGGGAGAGATGTGAGGGAGGGGGAGGGAGGAGGAAGGCTGAGGCCATCTGCCTCACATCCTCGGGGATGCTCTTCCTGGAAGCGCAGCCAGTCCCCACGCAGCCCAGGGTGCGCAGCTGCGGGAAGCTTCCAGCGGAAGAGCCAAGAGCCGAGCAAAGCGATGCTCCCCATCGGGCTCACCCCAGCAAGACTCCTTCCTAAAGCTGCTGCTCAACTACCGCTAGCAGCTGCTACAGGATGGGAAGCTGCTTAAAATCTCCCCGAGTATTTCTCACCCATGGTGTGCAGCAGGGATGGAAAACAAAGTTACCACAACCGACTGCATCCTCAGTTCCGGTGAGAGGTTTCACACATGTTACCATTTACCAGGAGCTCAAATTCTGGGGGCCATGTTAATCTGCTGTCCTTATTTCCTTAAACCAGTGTGTGTGTGTGTGTGTGTGTGTGTGTGTGTGTGTGTGAGAAAGAGAGAGAGAGAGAGAAAGAGAGAGAGAGAGAGAGAGAGAGAGAGAGAGAGAGGGAGAGAGAGAGAATTTTGGCAAGTTTGTTAAACCATAATTCACATAATTACAAACTTCCTGAAACTCAAACCACATACTGTGGTTCACGAGAATGCACTTTACAGCCGCCAAAGGTTTTAATTCGCACACGTCCTCTGCTTTCTGAATGTAGCCCATGGCCCTTCACTTGTATGATCTGCTTCACTCTTCCTTAGCATTATTAATCGTTTCGTCATCCGCTGGCTGAGACAGAGCTTGCCTAAAATCAAAGCTGAAATGTGTTTGTTAAAAAAAAAACTCTTTTCAGCCTTAAAACTATACACTAGCACACACGCCTAAATATTTTCCATTTCACCTCCCCGTCTGTTGAGCTGGTGCATTCGGACTTGTTTGAGCTTTCGGCTGTGACTTACCTACCCACCCTCTGCCACTGTCAGGTGGGTGCCTGTGCACAACCTGTGGGAGCACCTGTCCTGTGTCAGGCACCGTTGGGGGTGCTGAGATGAGTGTTTACAGCTGGTAAGTATATGACCTGTAGGGAAGTGGGCGACGTGGAGACCCAGGTTCACTGCCATCTATTTGGAGAGTATAAAGGAGGGCACTTTCAAGCCACCAGGGCAAGGTGCTTGACGTAATGAAGGTGAATCTCGAAGAAGTGAAGCAGAAAGCACGGGTGGAGGAGACGGGAAAACAGGTGGGGCCTTCACATTGCCACTGGGGGAGGCAGAGCTTTACGCCATCAGCAAGTTTTTCACTTGGCACCAGGAAACTGTATGGTCAGATTGGCGTGGTAGATTGTTCACTCTGGTGATACTAGGGAACTCGGAGGGCTAAAGGAGGAAGAGCAAAATGACACAGCAGGAGGTGAGAAGGGGTGCTTACAGCCGGGCCTCCCTAGCCGCCTCCTTTCGATGTTACAACAGCCCTTACAATCAAAGGGCAACATCCCCATCTCAATGAAAAAGCAATATGAGCTAAATAGTTCTCAACTGGAATGTGTGTTCACTCCTTTAACCCTCTAGCACAAGCATTTTCCCATTGCACAGAAGTGGAGACTGAGTGCCGAGAGGTTAAATATCTTGGTTACACAGGGTTAGAAGGAGCAGTGCCTGGGTGTGAACTGGAGCAGTCTGGTGTCGGAGCACACACACTCCAAATCCGATGAGAAATCACCATTCCCTGGTCTGCATGTCCCGGGAGCTTTCTGAGCTTTCTGACACTAACCAGAATGCATGCACGGAGCCCACGGTACCTGCTTGAAGCAGCAGCCTGTCTTCCCTACAGCACAGAAAATACACCTTCCCCCTCCCCTCGCCAAAGGGCACTTCCCTGGAGCCAAAGAACACAGGAGGGCAACAAAAGAAACTATCAGCTATGGCAGTGATCGGCAAACTCATTAGTCAATAGAGCCAAATAGCAACAGTACAAAGATTGAAATTTCTTTTGAGAGCCAAATTTTTTAAACTTAAACTTCTTCCAATGCCACTTCTTCAAAATAGACTTGCCCAGGCCGTGGTATTTTGTGAAAGAGCCACACTAAGAGGGCCAAAGAGCTGCATGTGGCTCGCGTTTGCCGACCACTGAGCTATGAAACTCCACTATGAGCATAAAACTCCACTGCCATGTAGCTCTCCCTCTGGCTCCTTGAGAAAAAAATACCTGAGTATTGGAAGCAAGTTAAGTCTAATTCCATGTTTTCCCGGTAGAAGTTTTAGTCATAGTGTTAGATGCAGACTAAAGCTGAAAATGTATTCAGAGGCTGACTAAGGATATAATCTCCCTCCCAGAAAACCGAGATGCTGCCCCGAGTCATAGCCATGCGCCTTGTCAGTGAAAAGCTGGTGCTTCAGCTTTATCTCGTGGCCTCAGGTACATTACATAGGGGTGGTGATAAATTTCTACAGTTCTGGCTGCCTTAGCTCAGTACCAGATTTGGTTTCCGTTAGGAAAACTGAGATGGAAAATTCAGACTCACACACCCCTAAAAGGCAAAAGTTAAGTGGAAATGAGCATGAGCTCCACCTCATATAATGCAGTAGTTAGTATATCCTTCCAGAAAGTTCTTTAGAAAAGAAACGTTGTGAAATCAACATCTTTACTAGTACAGTCCTTGAGAAGTGATCACCATTTCAAAGACTCCTAAGGTACGTATATCTGCAGGGACCACCCCAAAGGTACCTGCTTATGTGGCTTTCTGTTGGCCTAGAACAGCATCTCATTCATTCCGGACAAACGGGCTGAGTCACTGGCCAGACAAAGCACTGAGCTCTTCCTGACAATATGACAGAGCATCAAACTGGAAAGTAAAACGCGGGGCCGTGGGAATAGCATGACTTTTAAAGAGCCCCTCCTTCCAGCACATAGTGCAGCAAAGACAACGACTCTCACCAAGGCACCCGATCCAAGCTTATTCTCGGGAAGTCACAAGACAGACAGGCTGCCCACGCACAGAAGAAATCGAAGATGGAAAGCATGTTCTCTCAAAACCTGAGGAGACACGACGCTTCCCAGGGCGAAGAGTGTGTGCTGTCACTGCGGTGCTTCCTTCTTCTCCAAATGCTGCCCGCGGGGGACTGCTCCTCCTAAAACCTGACAAATGGCGCTGGGTCTCAGAGCGGACAAGGGGGCAAAGGTGCTGAATGTGTTTCCCAGACCAAAACAAAATCAAGGTATGCAGAGACGTGCAGGAGTTAGTACTGCCACCGACCGGTCTTCCGCCCAAAACTGAGCTTGTTTCCGGCCACATTTGGGATGCTCTGCCTGGAGGTCCCACAGCAGTGGGTCAGGGGCTCCAGAGCCAGACTGCCCAAATTTGGAGCCTGACTCCACCACCTGGGCAACTACCTGGGCAACTACCTTCCCCCTGGGCCTCCGGCTTCAGTCTGTAAAAAGGGTGTAAAAGCAGCACTCCCCCACAGGACTGTGGCGAGGACGGATGAGTCACAAAGCGTCAGCAGGGCACCTGGCCTGGCACACAGGAAGCACTCAACCCACATCAGCTCCTGATTTTATACCCACGGTCAATGAAAACGTACGAGGTGGGTATTTTGTGGTTTCAACCAGGCCCTTTATTTTCCCTTTTCTCATCAAAAGTTCTGAGAAAGGAAATGTGTGTATATACAATAGAGGAAGTGATTTTTTAAAATAAAAATTCTGCTTTCTATTAGAATAGCAAAAATACCCTTTTTAGCACTGGCCAGGTGGTTCGGTTAGTTGGAGCGTCATCTCGTACACCAAAAGATTTCAGGTTCAATTCCCGGTCAGGACATAAACCTAGGTTGTGGATTCAATCCCCTGTTTGCATAAGTACAGGAGGCAACCGATCGGTCTGTCTGTCTCTTTCTTTCTTTCTTTCTTTCTTTCTTTCTTTCTTTCTTTCTTTCTTTCTTTCCTTTTCTTTCTCTCTCTCCCTCTCTCTCTCTCTCTCTCTCTCTCTCTCTCTCTCTCTCTTCCCCCCCTCCTTCCCCCTTTCTCTCTCTAAAATCAATAAACATCCTCCGGTGAGGATAAAAAACAATACTCTTTTTAAAAGCCATGTTCATAATAATACTCTCAAGGTAAAATAAACACACATTACATGCAAAGTAATAAATGCAAACTTCTCCCCTATTTAACTTTTATTTCAAAACTCGAGGCCTAAAGAGCATAAAGATGTAGAGGGAAGAGGGCACACACAGTCTGAGTGAGAGTAATGCTCCATTTGTTCACATATAACAGGTGGCGACACCTCTCCCGTCGCTGTGAGTGTCTACTCTCGAGGCCCCCACATCACCCCGTGGACACAGATGCCAGCAGAAGACCCACAGACGCTGGGGTCAGCTTTTGTTCTTATAAAGTGGGGATACCACCAGCATCTACCTGTTCCAAGGAAGAAACATTCCAAATGTGTGTTAAGTGATAGTTTTATTTCATAGTTTTTTTAAAAAAAAAAAATTTAATTCTAAATACTCAGGTTAGAGACTATGGAGAAAATGAAATGTGAATTCTAGCCAGTTCTAGCTCTAGAACTGTAAAGAGTGCAATTGAATGCCTGTCCACCCACCATTATGCATCTAGAGATGCAATTTTAGTTCGTGTTATACACAGGCGTGAGGTCACTCACAGACACAAACGGGCACCCAGGCAGGCCCCGTGTGGCTGTACACACAGTCCTCCGCACGTGCCAGGCACCGTTCTGAGCTCTCTGCATGGAGTCATTAACCCTCACAACACCCAGGCGCTGGCTCCCCGCACAGGCCCTGCAGAGTCCCGCAGCCCACAGGGCGTGTCTCTTGGGTCACACTCCCCACCAGCACCCGCAGTGGGGAAAAGAACCAGAGGCCTGAGAGGGAGTGGAAGTCAGGAAATCTTAAGAGAAAAAGACACTGTGCTCCAGAACGCCCGGGATGGCGCTCCGGTCCTTAATCTGACAAGAACAGCGGGATGAGGTCACTGGCTGCGTACCAAGGGGCAGAACATGGCAGGGGGTGACCCGTCTCCATGTTCCTAAGGCAGTTCACTGCTATTATGATCCTCTTACTGAGAAATGATCATTTTATCACAAAACAGAAACAGTTAGTTGCACTTCCAAAGCAGCGTAGAGCAAGATGAATGAGAAGTGAACTTCTAAGTTCCCTAATTAGTAAGCACTGCCTTTGTGAAACTCATAGAGCTCCTCGGAGTTAAACCCCTTACAGGACAAACCTGAGGTACCTATGACCTCCAGGCAGTACCGGGGGACAGTCAGTGTGATCCTGTTGATTGTAATAACGGCAGCAGCAATAGCAAAAGTAGCAATAGTAGTAATAGTACCAGAAGTACCAGCTGTTGGTATTTACCAAGTGCCTGTCATATATATGCTGGCCACTGTTAAGGTCACTGGACATAAAGAGCCTCATGTGACTTCACACAAAAATGATGAAGCGGGTTACATCTGTATTTCCCTCTATGGAAACTGAGTCTTAAAGAGGTTAGGTGACCTGACCGAGGTCAGAGAGCTTGAGTGGTGACCTGGGAATTTCAGCCCAGGCTGATGATCCCCAAGCTTGTACTTAACTAGACTACTCTGGTGCTGAACAGTTTGAGGCTTTTGTCCACAAATGTTTTCAGTTATCTCTTATTTAGGTGAAGTTTTTTGGGGTTTTTTTTCAAACTGTCCTTAGCCTGTGGAACAAGGACCATTCTTCATTCTTTACAATGAAAACAAAAATGAATATATATTAATATATATTAATAAATACATATATTTACATATATATAAAATCAGTAAATATGGCACTAATTTGGATGCCTCAAGAACAAAATTCAACATTAGTGAGAGCCACCAAAGCAGGGAGGGAGAAGATATCAATAGATGAATCAAGAATGGCCAAAGACTGATCAAAGCCAGGTGATGGGTACAAGAGGGGTCTTCCAAAGTTCTCTCTTCTTCGGGCCATGCTTGGAATTGTGCATAATAAGAGGTTTGAACATGGCTTTTACGATAGAGAGTTCATTAAGTTTACTGACTCATTTCCTTTCATTTGTTTTACTAAGTCAGAATTTACATGGTTTAAAATTCAGCATGTTATGAAAGTCATACACTTAAGCAGTGAGGGGTAAACAATAAATCAGACAGATGACTCAAGGCCTGTCCTTGTGTTGGGCGTGTGTTTGTTTTCTGCTGAAGCTCTTGCATTTCGAATAATAACCCCAAACCCTCCGATTTGTTTAGGGAAAAAAAACCTGGGATCAAGGACCGTGATCAACTCTCATCTAATAACTAAATTCATGTTAAACACACACATACACACACACACACACACACACACACACACACACACACCCCATGGCTCTTTCTCTCCAACTCAAAAAAGAAGCAGATTAGGCCGATTCAACATTTGGGGCGAACTCCAACATTCTCCAACGACAGATGTTAGGTCAGCGATTCTCACCAAGGAGGATGCCAGTAATATCTCCTGCCTGGAGCCAGAAGGCTGAGCCCCTTCAGTGACAGGGACAGTCCATTACAGGGAAGGACTGGCCAGCCAAAAATGCCAAAAGCACTGACAGCCGAGAGGACTGCTGAGACAGGCCTTCATGGCCAAGGGTAAAACAAGAGTCAACCTGCATCAGGCTACGTATTACCCCAGGCCACTCAGATTCCTCGAGGAGCATTAACAAAATGAGAGGTTCTGTACTTAAAAGGGCTGTCTGATGCATTCACTCGGTAGACACTTACTTGTCAGCGTGCCAGATGACGGTGGAGAATAGCCAGGCAGGTCAGATTTAAGAGCCAAGTAAGCCCTAGATTTTAAGAACTCACAATTCTTTCTACCACCTCTTTTGAAATAAAAGATTTTAGATTACCGGGCACAATGCTTTAAAGTTTCAAACTCATTAAAAAACTCTCAAAGTGCTTTTCTTGCAGTTATATAAATATCACCAGTATTCAATCTAAAAAGGTAGAAAATATAATTAAAAATAAAACTTTTCTTTATCAAAGGGCTATTATTTAAAAAATAATATTTCTCGGACGATCTAACAAAGATTTATCAAAACAATAGGAAAACATGTTATGCCTAAGAACCAAACATTCTATAATACAGAAGCCCAAATACATTCTTAAAATAGGTTATGTGAATTTATTAACTTCTTAGGCATGATTCTATATTCAGTGAAAATATAACACTTCTGTAAACAAGATTTTATCTTTATCAGCTTTACCTGCTATTTGTACTGAACCATCCTCACCCAGAAGAATATTACCAGCTTTCAAATCCCTATTAGGAAAAAAAAGAAGGATGAATTGTGCAGTACCGATATTATATTGCATTAATTCACTCAGGGAGATTTTAAAGCATATCATAGAATACAGGTACTTTGGCATTATTTTATAAATACTAAAATTATAACATAGATTTCAAAAATTATAAAATACATGTGATTTTATAGTTTGTTCCTAGGGAGTGGTTAGGATGTTAGTAACAAATATTTTCTGTGAAATCAATATCCAGATTTAATTAAATCAATAGTGAGTAGATGCTTCCTTTTATGTTAGAGTTAAGATTGCCCATATATTCACAATACTATTGTTTTATCAAGAATGTAAAGCTGTTCTATTGTTTGTGGTGTAATTCCAAATTCATCACATCAGCTTCTTAAAAAATTGATTTGATCAGTCTCTCCTCTGAAGAGACACTGATTATGAACACGACTTATAATATTCTACAATATATTTCTTCATTATATAGAAGTGTGCTGAGTGGTCTTAATAATTTAAAAATGACAGCCAAAACCGGTTTGGCTCAGTGGATAGAGCGTCGGTCTGCAGACTGACAGGTCCCAGGTTCGATTCTGGTCAAGGGCATGTACATTGGTTGCAGGCACATCCCCGATGGGGGGTGTGCAGGAGGCAGCTGGTCGATGTTTCTCTCTCATCGATGTTTCTAACTCTCTATCCCTCTCTCTTCCTCTCTGTAAAAAAATCAATAAAATATATTTTAAAAATAATAACTTAAAAATGACAATCTATAAGTTTAGTTTCTAAAGTAATATTTTTCTAATTATGGAAAAAGAGTAAATTGCTCACTTATAGTTTGGGGTAGGGAAATTAAACTATTAGTATTACTGGTAAATGGTTATCTAGTTACAACTATTTCTAATGGTTATCTAGTTACAACTATTTCTAAAGTAATATTTTTCTAATTATGGAAAAAGAGTAAATTGCTCACTTATAGTTTGGGGTAGGGAAATTAAACTATTAGTATTACTGGTAAATGGTTATCTAGTTACAACTATTTCTAAGATAACGCTAACCCACCCAAAACACCAGGCACTCATAGTCTATGTTGTTTGGCTATCTAAATTGGCATTTTATAACACAAGGAAGATGAAATCAGTGCCTCTTCCTTCCCTCTCACCATCATGTCAAAAATAATGAACACATTACAATGTCTGAAACAGTCTAGCCTGCATTAAAAAGTTAGAAATGATATCCAATTCAAATGAGCATGCTTCCAGAGCAGCATGTGAACTGATGTTTTTTCCTGAGTCCACTCAGTACTCTCTATATTCTATTTTTTTTCTTAAGTATCCCCCCACCTCATCTATGTAGCCTACATTAGAAACAGTGCCAATCCCTACCCACCTGCAATATGTCTTTCCTTAATATTCTTTACTAACTAGGACTAAAGGGACAGCTGAGTTTGAACATGTCTGCGGAGGCCGTACCTGTGAATCTGGCCGTTTCTGTGCAGATAGTCTAAGCCTTCCAAAACCTCTTTAAGAATTGTTGCTATTATTGCCTCTTCCAGAACTCCGTTCTTGTGTTCTCCTCGGTTGACGATGTATTTGATGATATCCAACATTGAACCTAAGTGGACAGGCAAAAGAACGGAAAAACTGGGTGGGCGTCATCATTACCTTTTCAGAATGGGGTTCCCTGTTTAGAAAAGTAAACGAGGACATAAAAATGTGTTTTTTGTCTACAAGTATCCCCAAGGCACACAAACACACGGCAACGCATGGCCAGACACAGGACATACACGTTTGCGGGCTCACTTCCTGTTGAAGTAAATGCGAAGGATTCTGGGTCCGGAACCAGAAGACTATTCAGGGCCACTGCCCAGGGAACCCCTTTTCCCCTAGGCATGCAATTGGCTACAGACTCAAAAGAGGGCTCAAGACATCAGAACTGGGGCGGGGGGGGGGGGGGGGGGGGGGACCAGAAAGCCAGGAGAGAGGAGGTAGGCATGCAATTGGCTACAGACTCAAAAGAGGGCTCAAGACATCAGAACTGGGGCGGGGGGGGGGGGGGACCAGGAAGCCAGGAGAGAGGAGGCAGCAGTGAGCCCCAGAGCAACCGGTACAGGTGGGAGGAGAGAAAAAAGGTGTGTTACCTCCAGGCCTGCTGAGAACAGGAAGATTCCTTTCTGTGACTCCAGGCAATCTTTATTTTTACTGACGTGGTAATTGACGTACTGACTTTTTATGATTAAAAAAATGAATACACAGTACTCTGTTATAACAAACAGGTTAGTATCCTTGGCACTGTGAATTCATGTTTCAGCACAGAGCAATTAATATTCCGAACCTCTGGGTCATTTTAAAAACCAATATTCCCCAGGGGAGTCAACATTTCTGACGAGTTAACAAATGGCTTACCTCAGGACCTGACTTTGGCTCCAGGCTCTCAATGATTAACTCAGAGGGCTGAGTTTCCTCATCGGATGTTACTACGCCAGATTAACCGCCCACCCCTCATTAAGAGATGGAATGTGATAAAATATTATAGACGGAAACAAATGCACATGTCCTACCTCAGAGAGAAATGGAACATCTGTTTATTCATTGACTCTTGGGTTTTTGGCTCATTCAGAATATTATACTTCCAAAACCATTTGATTTTTACCTTATAAGGACACACCATGCCAAGCATATATGCAGTGCTGGCCTGGCTGCGGAAAGCGAGCTGAGCTAGCATCCACATCTGCCCACACTCGCTTTCCCTGTGGAAATGCAAAACCTGTTCCTCTTACCCACTGAAGCCCAGGAGACTAAACTGTTTTCTTTCAAAAGACAATGAAATTTTCTAGCAAGTCCTGAGGAAAGTGAACCGGGGATATTCTCAGGCTTATAAAAGGTTAATTGGGATAAAAATAAATAAAGGAAGTAAAATCCTCAGCCTCAACAGAGTATTTGGGGCTATCCAGCATCCCAAGTTACCGTGGGTGGGCCCCTCGGAGAAGAGAGTGGATCCTGTCATCGATAAAGTGCCATCCTCCCGAGAACCAAGAAGCAGGCCCGACACTTGACTGCTGTGTCTGGCTCCAATAGGCTTCCCTTTGCTTCTGTCTTTCCTTTTTCATTTCACTTTTTAATTAAAAACCAAGTAGGCACTCAAGGAGACAATGGTGCACAGGATTGACAATACCAGAACAGAACGGAACTCGAAGCTGCCAGGCTCCCTACTGAGACCACCCCAGCAGCCCCAAGGCCATTACAAGGGATTCGTCATCTCATTTTTGGGCTTCTGCTTGATCCAAGATACTTTCTTTAAAAAAATTAAAATGCCCCCCTGGCTCAGCCTTAGCTGGCAAAGGGTCTGCAGATGAAAATGGGTTGTTCTACTGCCCATGTTGTGCTGAGCCGGTTTGGGCTTCATCCAGGAACCACAAAATGTTCTCCTTTGCTCCTTAACCCCACTTCACATCTCAGGATGCTACACAGTGTGTGGCCCTGGAGAGAGGACATGCTGGAGAAGTGGGGATGCTGGATGTTATGAAGGAAATAACTTGTTTTCTGTGCTTCAGTTCTGGGGCCAGTAAAGGGAAGGTGATAATACGTCCAGCGTTGCTTTGAAATCAACAGGTCCCACAGTCACAATTCCAACACGGACAGTAACTGTGACCTTGGGCAAGCTATGGAACGCTCTGATCTTTCTGAAAACAGGGATGGTGACACCTGCCATTCAAGGATGCTGTCTACACTCCATGAAATAAATACTTCGCCTTGAATAGGATCTAACCACAGAGTAAGTGTTAGACAAACTTAAAGGCTATCATTATCGTTCCCTATCAATTATGATGCTAAAAGGTTAAAAGAAATAAAATATGAAAGTGCAAAAGTGCCTTATCAATTATACGGCCCCGGGCTTTTATAACTTCAGTGATCTGAGGCCGGTGCGGGAAAGTGACTTTCCCTGCCGAGTGCAAACATGTGATAAAATAGTGCCGCTTCTGATCTATACCGCACGCAAATAATTTAACATGCGGGAGGTCTCTCTCCGTTTCAACTGACACAACATTTACTGAGGACCCCACTGGGTCTCAGATACAATGAATTAAAAGTGCATCTGAGCCTTAGCTCAGTGGAAGGGCATGTACATGGGTTGCAGGCTCAGTCCCTGGCCCCGGTCAGGCCACATGTGAGAGACAGCCAATTGATGTGTCTCTCTCACATCAATGTTTTCTCTCCCTGTCTCTCCACCTCCTCTCCACTCTCTCTAAAAAAAAAAAAAAAAAAAAATAGGAAGATATCCTTGGGTGAGGATTAACAAAACAAGCAAACAAACAAAAAAAGTACATTCAACTGTGCTTTCGTCACAAATCCACAATCTAAATCTGCACTGTCCAACACTGTAGCCACTAGCCACCTGTGCTATTTAAATATAAGCTAATTAAAACAAAACAGAAATTCAGTCCCTCAGCAGCACCAGCCAATGTCATGTGCTCCAGAGCCACATGTAACTAGCAGACACTGGAGAGCACTGGACAGAACATTCCCATCGCCACAGCACTGAAATGATGCATTATACTGCACTGTGTTAAGGACTTGAATACTGTTAAAAAGGAATGGGTTTAGGGAAGGAAGAACTGGTTAACGTTTTTGAAGACAGCACGGGATAGCTGCAGAGAACAGGTGAGCTTTTAGAACTTGAACACATGGAGAGGAAAGGGCAGGTCTAGGGCTGAGGGGCAGCGCACATGAGGGCACAGAGACGTCAGAGAGCAGGGAGTCTAACCTACGCCATGAAAATAGTGGTAGAGGGGACATTAGAAGTTAAGCTGAATTGGACTTGATTCTCTAAGCAAACCTTTTTTTAAATTGATTTTAGAGGGAAAGGGAGAGAAAGTAAAACATCAATGAGAGAAACATTGATAGGCTGCCTCCCACTGGGGATTGAGCCTACAACCTGGGCATGTGCCCTGATCATGAATAGAACCAGCAACCTCTTGGTGCATGGGATAGTGCTCAACCAACTGAGCCACACCGGCCAGGGCCCATGCAAAACTTAAATATGGGTGTAAGGGGATCAAATCTGAAATCGTAGCCAAGGAAAACAAGCAAACAATGACAAAATCCACTTACCTCCACTTAGTAATTTCATGACCAGCCAAAGTTCATCTTTTACCACAAAAGAGGTGTAATAGGTCACTACGTTGGGATGGCTGCACTGACTCATGGCTTGAATTTCTTTCTATAAAAAAAAGTAAGACATGACACAGTAGTACCATGGGGTGAAAATCGGGAAAATGCAAGTGAACCACAGTTGAGCATCTGGCTGACTTTCCCACTTACAAGCATGTCTGGGGAGGGGGCTATGGTAAGGGGCTGCCTAAACCTTTACTTCAAAGAAGCTACCTCAGACCTAACCCTCTTACTCTCATTATCAACTTGCTAGAATCAGAAAGGCGTGTACAGACCATAGACGACTGAACCAGCCACAGGTCAGAGGAATTTCAGATCGCTATATTGCCCAGACGACCCCCCACTCTGCCAGCAAAGACCCTGCCGTACATGACTACGTGCCTCCGACCTGAATGGAGGCCTCCACAGACAGACAAAAGGCTAGGTGAGTGTTAGGAGACATGCTGGGTCGGGGCCACCCTGAACTCTGGTGCGTGTCTCAGCTCCTCCCTCATCTAAGAGGGAACCACACAACTGTTTCTGGTTTTCTCAGGACTGCTATGATGGTAAGTGGGAAAATACACAAGAAAATGCTAGATTATCATTTCCCAAAATATTTTCCTTGGTAAATGTTCCATCAAGGAGATAAAGGGGCAGAGGGGGATTGGTGAAGCGAAATGGGCCTGAAAAACGTCAGCTACTAAATCTCACTCTAAAAGAGTCACAGGAAGATTAGTATTGTCAAAGGCTCGGAGAAGTCCCGTGCTAGATAAACTGTCCTAGCTGAATCCAGATTAACGATGCAGGTTAGGCAACACTGCTGTAGTTTTATAGAGAGACACAGAACAGCCAAGTTTTGAAATCTTACAAATCATACAAATGGAAAACTTCAATAAACCATAGTTTTCAGCAGTAGTCATTTTGGTTTTGGTTTGTCATTTTAAGTTATTGCCAAATGACTGGTATAAAGCTTCAGCCAAATGATAACCCTCAATCAAAGGTATCAGACAAGTGTAACTCACCTTTAAGGTGCTATCGACAAGCCACAAGTAAAACCTGTTATCAAAGAAACCTCACTTATGCTACCATGTATTTATGATGAAAGAAGAGAGTATTTGTGCATCCTATTAATATTTTCAACAACAATGAGCATCTAGTTAACTTTGAGCTAATGTAAAATTGCCTGACAATAACATTCCAATTTGGGCTACAATCTTTGCATATTCAGTACTAATTAATCCTCAAATTATTAAAACCCTATATGTCAGATAACTGCCAAAATACCAAGACATGCAACACATATACACACCTTATTTTTATATTAGAGGCCCGGTGCATGAAAATGCATGCACTGAAGGGGGTGGGGGGGAGTCCCTCAGCTCAGCCTACCACCTCTCATGTCCGAGAGCCCTCAGGGGCGAGAGGCAACCCGGAGATCAGGGGAAGGTGACACCCCTATCACACCTCTGCTGCTGCCACTGCCGGCAGCGCCATCCTTGGCTGGCCCTGGTTCCCTGAGCCTCGGACAGCCCTGGGCAGCTGGACAGCTGCCATCCGAGGCTTGCCTGTGCCTTGGGCCAGCCCTGGGCAGCTGGGGAGCTGAAGGGACTGGGGGACTCCAGAGGCAGGAGCGCGGGACCCACCTGGGGGCAGGCCCAGCCATCCTGCAAGATGCTGAGGGGGCTGGGCACCACCATCATTTCCTTTTAATTATTTAAGAACAGTTTCCCTTCACTGTTTCCCTATTCCATTTAACTGATCACAGGTTTTCTAAATCTGACACTTTCGATTCAGCAACTCCTGTCCTTTGAGCAAGATCTGAAACCTGAGTTCCAGTTTCCATCTGTCTCTGGTGTTAGGTTTTGATGCCATAAGATGCTTCTGAAGGAGAAATGGCATGCTGCCCAGGCCATTCCTATTTCAAGTCACTAGCATCTGCTCACTGTGGGCACGGCCCACTTGGAAGGCCTGTAGCGTTAGGCAAGGTCCAGCTTAAATGGATGCCTCTGCTGTTCACAGAAATGGGGATGATGTTTCTCGAAAATATGTGTGCTCTACATTCTCACCATTTCATTATCAATGTAAATGCCTTTCAAGCCTTCCAACTCCTAAATCATTAATCAAAATGCACAATAACCCACCAATACCCATATGAAAAGAAATCCTTCTGCAATAATGCAAAGTTGGGCCAGAGTCTGAAAAAACACTTTTTTTTTTTTTAGTTCTTTGCGTTTAGAGAGCCTGTATCATTTCCTACCCAGAGTATCACGTTCCCTGACAAGGTAGTGAACATACTGTGAAACTGTGTGTGTGTGTGTGTGTGTGTGTGTGTGTGTGTGTTTGTGTGTTTTATATGGGGGTGAAAGGGGACAGAAGGAAGAAAGGAAAAGAGAGAAACTCTTTTAATTAACCTAGGGAGAAATTCTTTTAGAAAACCTATAGATATAACAAATTCCATTCCTTCAAAATTTGGGGTCTTAGTGACAATCTATCAGCTAAATTTCCCAGCTTTTCCCAATGCCTTAACTTCACTCATAGGATAGGCAAAGCCATGTATTCCCAAGCACACTCATTTCCTCCTGTCTCTGAAAATTACAAAAGGATTGACCAAAGAATAAATGGATATGATTTTCAAAAACCTTTTTATCCAATTCTTCCTGTAGAATGAATGAGTGCTAATGTTTTATTCTCTTAATTAGTGTATAATCCATGGGAGAAGTGTGATTGAGATGCTTTTCAAACTTGAATATGCACACAGATCACCTGGAGACCTTGTGAAAATGCAGGTTCTGATCCAGGAGGTGTGGGTTGCGGCTAGAGGTTCCACGTTTCTAACAAGCATTTCCAAGTGGCAAAGTGGCAGGAGGCAGGCAGAGAGGCACCTGGATGGTGGGAATGTGAAAGAAAGGCCTGAGTAGAAGAGCAGGCCTAGCTAGTCTCACCTAAAAAGGGGCCTGGCAGGCGGGGGTCAGTGGTTGAACATCGACCTATGGGCCAGGAGATTATGGTTCGATTCCTGGCCAGGGCACATGCCTGGGTTGTGGGCTCGAGGCCCAATGCGGGGTGTGCAGGAGGCAGCCAATCAATGATTCTCTCTCATCATTGATGTTTATATTTCTCTCGCTCTCTCTCTCCCTTCCTCTCTATAAAATCAATTTTTTAAAAAAAAATTTAAGGCAAAAGAGGGTAGGAAGCAAAGCTGGAAGTAAAGGAGACTATGGCATTAAAGTGGTCTGAATGTCACAACTACGGGAAAAGAGTAAAAAAATTCAAAGGGAGAGAAAAAAACACCAGGTCAAAGTTGGAAGAACTCAAATGACTCTCAAATCCAGGCAACACAACTGGCAAAACTATAGTCAAGGAATGTGACACAGTTGGCTCCCTGGGAAGTCCAGTGAAATAAGACTCGGACGTGTCACCAAGTGCCAACCCACGCGATGGCGCGGCACTGAACCTTCCCCAGGGCTTGCAGTGCTGGGTTTGCCCATGCAGCTTTATCTGAAACGCATCGCAAGTCCCATTTCACAAAAGTGAGAAAACTGACCTAAAACCGGGTAGTAAGGAAGGGCCTTTCCATCTGCTAAACCGGAAGTGCCAGCCACCACAGCATCCCTCTGCTGGGAGCGGTGCAGCTGGAGGAGACCACGAGGGACTCGCGCTGCCGCTGTGCCAGCCCAGCCAAACTGGCCAAACCGGGGACCACACAGGCGCCTCTGGTGGGATGCACTGGGTTTAGTGCCCTGCCCTGGGAGGGGGGAGAAAAAAAAAAGAAAAAAAAAAAAACACCTGGGAAAATGGGAGTGGGAAGACCTTTTTAAATATTTATAAGGGATTTTCCAATACCGCTGTATGGCGTTTGTTTCTCCTGCCCTTGTCAAAACAAATTTATTTCCCTATAAAGAGCACTGTGAATGAGCAGGAAGTCTAATTAGCAAGGGTGTGGCCCAGCGGGAGCCACGTAAGGGCCGAAGCAGTCTAGGATGCAGCAGGCTCTGCAGCTTGGATCTGCCACTGACCAGCTTGGTAACCTGGGCGGCATCTTTGAGCCTCAGTTTCCTATTCTGTCAAAGGAGCTTACTAATGCTATCTATATAGGATTGCTGTGCTACAAGCGAAATGAGGTTTATGAAACTTGCAAAATGCCTAGCACATAACAGGAATGTTAAAGGTCAGTCTCTCAGTGTCTCGGTTCCTTCTGAACCACATGGGTCACTAATCTCAAGAGACCGATCCTGGCAGGGGCACTCACCTTTTCCTGCAGAAACGCCACAGAGTGGGCTCTGGGTGCCCTGCTGGCTCAAGGAGTGTCTCACACTGTGTGCAGAGGTCACTGGGCCAGGAATTTTTATTCCTGACTCTTCACTGTCCCCACCCATGCTTCTCCTAGTTTTCTCCTCACTTGTGTTGAATTACACAACCTGTCATCCTTCATATAACCTACACTGCCTCAAGCCCTTGTCGAATAAGAAGTGTAAACATCCACTTGTGCAAAGGACTCAGAACAGAGAGAAATAAGAGTTTGAAGATATGAGAAATAGGCAAAAGTTAAAGCCTAGTTTCTTTTGTCCCTTAAGATCATAATATTCACACGGAAAGTAAAAGAGTTTAAATGAATTCTGGATTCAAAATATTAAACTATACTTAGCCAAATTAGCATATTTTCACAACTTATGTAAATTCTAAGTAAATTCTTCCCTATCTGATATTGATGGCAAAATATCCTGCTCAGCCTCAGTTAAGAAAATCAAGCCTACGCTCCAACATTAATGTGCAGTTAAACCTAAGGAGATGCTGTATCTAACTTCATTCTAAAACGAGGTTCGCAACTCTGGCTGCGCACTGAAATCGCCTAGGGAGCTTTAAAAAGTACTAATGCCTGGATGGCAGCCCCGGGGCTGCTGATGTAAACTGGTTTAGGATTCAGCCCAGGAATCAAACTTTTCAAAAGCTCCAGGGTGATTCTCACGTGCAGCTGAGGCTGAGAGCCCTGCCTTCCGGCTGTGCACCGAGGTGCGTTTGTCTTTCAGTGAACGCTGAAACTTGTACCTCTAGGCACATTTTCCCTCTGCAACTTAATCTAGAAAGGAAAAAACAAATACTATTAAATAAAATATGTATTTCCAAGTGCAAGAGATAGTCAAATACATCTATAAAATGTATTCGGCACACTCTAAGTGTTGAGAGAATTGTCTAAATGATAGTAGGGTAACGGTGCTAAATAAAAATGTTTTGCATAGAGTTGTTCTCCAGCTTGTACTTCCATAACATCATCATCACGATGAAGGGCAACCTAGTCAATATTCATAAATAATAGAATACTTTAAGTAGCAGGATTTTTTCAAAAAGAGAACAATAAACTCCTATGATTTCAAATGTCAGCCAAGCAATGGAAGCTCTTATTTAAGAGCAGTGTATTTTTCTGTACTGTCATTTTCAATCATGAAAAATATCACTGGGAGATTTATTTAATTATGAGAAATTACATAATACCTATGCAGAAAACGCTTGCCTCTTTTATATAAGAGAAACAACAGGGAAATACTCAAGGAATACTAAGTCAAATATTCTGGCTTGTACCACTGACAAATGAATCAACGAATGCCCCTTACCACTTAAGTTCTGTAATTATTTTCATATGACTTGGTGTCTGTGTTTATCTAAGTACGGATCAGTTGAAGGAGGCATTAGATATGGAGAAAGTCTAGGTAAGACAGGGCAACATTTTAAGAAATCAGGAAAAGGGAAGCATAAATTCTATGATAGCCTCAATAGGTGTTTGCAGAAGTTGGAAAGCTGCAGACAGCAGTTGTAAAGAGGTGAAGTGTCACGGGAGCCGGAGGTCTGGAAAATCCCGAGAAATCATGATGGGTAAATATCTACTTGCTTACAGAATAGGATGTACATCCTGGGGTTTTGGTCATGATGTTACAAAATTGAGCACTCTGCAAAAACTGTTTGAAAACAAACGAAAGAATTTTGCTTGGAAATGTAGAAGCTGCCAGTGTAGTTATTCTCTTGAAAAGGAACGAGGAGGGGGAAGAAAGCAAAGAATAAAATAAAGATGTTGAAATACTACAGGAAAACTCCACAGGGAAGAGCCGTTTTCTTTAGTTGGCTACAACTAACGGTGCTTCAGCAAACAGGCAGAGGATGCCTGGGAGGTTCTGAAAGCTCTTTAGCTGGAATCTGAATCAGACTCAGCCATCAACAACTACTGAGTGAGCAGGTAGTTGTCAATCGTTGGGAGCACTGTTAAAAGTAAAATCAAAGACTTTAGGACAAGAGGATCACAAAGAATTTTTCTTGTCAGCCAACTGATACCGCTGGAAACCGCCAGGCCAACTGCTGGCACTGCTGCTGACGGGGTTTTATCACCAAAATGGGAGGAGAAAGGACGGTGTCTTCTCTGTTTGGCTCCTGGCCCCCGCCTGGATACAGTCTGCAGTCAGGGTTCTGCCGGTGTGTCAGAAACCCTACTGCCTTTCCCCCAAGTTTTCAGAGTCCGTCTTTTTTAGTAGCAGCTTAATGAATCATAGAGATAACCAAACCAAAATAAGAAAAAAGATAACATAGGAAAGGACTCAAGCAACAGTGGTTTTTCAGAAGTCTACAAGGATGGCAAAAGTGGGATATTAAAAGAGAGGGGGATGTAATTCAATCTGGGAAGATTGTCCCGTTTTCTCCTATTCGAAAAATGTGTCTCTCTGTTACTGAGCACATGTGAGTCCAGAAACACGTGCTCTCGCAATGTCAGGTTCCACTTACTTTAAAAACAAAACAAAAAAATGTGTTCGCCATTTTAGAAAGCCATTTCCAACGAAGGTATAAAATATTTAAAAGTGAATTTAATAACTATATTGAATCAACTATGATATAACATTTAAATTTGATGTTCCAAAAATGAAAACTGTTTTCTCCAACCAAATCACACACATTCCCAAAATAATGTAATTTAAGAGCTGTAAAAATAACTTAGTTTTCCATATATAGTATTTATTCTCTAATTTCTTAAAAATGCATATCATCAAAATATCCAACAATTTCCCATTTCTAATTCTGCTCTCGGTTGGACTGGAACTGGGTAAATACAAACACCAAATCACATGAAAATAATTAAAAGCAAGGGACAAATGACAGCACAAAATTCAATGATTAACACTTGAAATGCTCAAAACAGTGCCATATGAGTGAAGCAGGCTTATATTTGAATTCTGTATCCTTGGTATAAAATATTCTATAAGACACAGCCAAATGTAATTTGTTACCATATGTGATGAGGACTGAGGTAGAATACAAATAATTTACTAATTAGAAAGTTCTTTAGTTCAAGAAAAATAGAAAAATAATTTCACTGATATATAAAGAAAACACACATTACAGCTTCCAGCTTTTTAAGCTTTTGTTCTCAAACTGGTATAAATTTTTCTATAATAAACAAGATATGCAAAAATATCAACATAATTATAGAGATTAGATAAAGCATCACAAGAAATATTCTTTTTAAATGTTAAATCTTAATTAAGTGGAATAAAAAAAATAAATAAAATAAAAAATAAAAACCTAACTAGAGGAACTGCTCAGAGGTCCCCATATATTATAATTTAATTTTTAAATGGTTAGGGAATTAACTAGTCTCTCAAATTTCATTAAAATAAATAAATAAATAAGAATAAAGCTGTAGTAGGGGCAGGCTGGGAGAGGTCAATGCGGGGGGGGGGGGGGGGGGAAGCTAAAGTATATAGCCTTTAATATAAGCTTTACATATAGGTAAAATTGTATACTTAACTAGTGCTCTAAGCTTAGAGCACTAGTTAAGTATACAATTTTACCTATATGTTCCCATAAATTCTAGTTTAGCTCTTCTTAGTTGGGATTCAGGAATCTGTATTTTAACAACCCCACCAGGTGATTCTCATCATGAGAGAAGTTTGGGAAACACTGCTCTAAAGAGAAGGAAGGAAGGAGGGCTGGAAAGGAGGAAAGAAAGGGGAGGAGGAAAGGGAGAGCGGAGAGGAGAAGGTGAGTAAGGAGGGAAGAGCAGATCAAGAGAAACAACAAATAATAAAATAGCGCTACAGCAGAAAGCACAGGGCAGTGGCTTTGTTCGGAGGAAATAAAGTTCTTGACTTATCTACAAATACTATCGAGATGAATAAAATATCTTTCCAGAGAAGCTACAGGAAGAGAAGGGCATATACCAGGATTTTTCTAGCTCCACTAGAAGGGTACACAGGGGGAGCAGGTGGCACACTCTACACCCAAATCCATGCACTCAGAGTGGACTTTGGCTGTCACACCGCAATACCGGAGTGGCCTGACTCTCTCCTAAGTTATAAACAAAGCATCAGTTGCTAGTAATTACTGTTTTTGTCCAGGCAATTTTAAAGTGATTTCATTAAATAATTAATTGTAAAATACATACAGTCACAGAGCTTTGAGGATGAAAATAAAGTAGGATTCCTTAGTGAATGAACGTGGACACTGGGACCAGAGGTGAAACTGACTTGTCCAAAGTCCTTGGATCCCAGCGAAGACCACAGGCCACTGACTCAGGAGCTCTTTTCCCTCTGACGTCAGTTTCAGCACGCATCAGCTTTGTACAGTTTTTTTTTACATGACTTTGCTCGCATTTGTCACCCATCACAGACTAAAATATTTTAAAGACCATTACATATTAGTTTATAATCACTAAACTAGACTTTTTTTTTTTCCTTTCATTTATTTTTGTAAGAAACAAGCACTTTGCCTGGCCCCAGAGTCTTGACTTCTACACATACCGCTCACCTGCCCCTAGAAATTACACTGTAAGTTTTGGTGGCATTGATGTTTGAGAAAGAATGAGAAAATGCTGCTCCGTTTTTTATCACTAGGTACAAAAACAAACAAACAACAACAGACTAAAAATATGAGAACTCAAATCTAGAGGAAAGAATGAGAATGATATAAAGCACATGTGTCAAACACAAGGCCCGAGGGCCAAATCCAGCCCGCCAGGCCTTGCAATGTGGCCCGCACCGCGCTGTCATCACTGCACTCCGCTGTCAGTTTATGACATTGTCAGTTTATGACTGTTCAGTAAACCATTCGGCCCGCGATTTAGGCTGGATTTTAGATTTTGGCCCCTTCTCTGATTGAGTTCGACACCCCTAATAAAGTCTAAAAATCATAAATAAAGTCAAGCACAATAGTGGCCCAGAATGCTAATCAATTCCTGGGGAAAATAAAGGAGAGTGCTCTGAAGGCTGGAAGAGCGGGCTTTAGGATAAATAAAAGGACTATTCACATTTGTAGAATTCATTGTCACCTGATGATAAAGATTGAAAAGACAGATGATTTTAGAAAGAGCAGATTAATCCCTCACTCACGTAATGGATTTTAAGGGAAGTCAAGTGTGCCCTAGAGTAGCTTCCCTAACCTTTGAGGTTGACCACAAACCAGAGAACCAAGTTTTTTCAAGAAACCTCGGGGCCATCTTCACATAGAATATACTAGTCTTTTAAGTGTTTTTAATTGCTGTTAAAATTAATGTTTAGTGAGCATATTCTTTTGTGCTCATCCTTTTCATGGGTCTAAACACAATGTAGATACTCGTTAAGTATTTACCAAATAAATTAATACATGTATATTAGATCTAGAACCAAACTGCCTTTGAGGAATATTACAGTGCTCCTTTCAAGGGAACAAATTCTATCTAAATTGCCAATTATTTAGCACCAATGATCTCATCTAACATTCTCCTCTTCATTGTAAGAGAAGCTGGCACTATAATTATCACTTTGCTTTGGAAATCATGAAATCACTTGAATCCTTCTTCAGCCAAACCTGGAACAAATTAATTCTGTGATGGCAGGAAAATCTACTAATAGCCTCCACCCCACACAGAAGCAGAGTTCAGGGCCAGCTGTCCAAAGCTGCGCTGGGCCTTCATATCTGGCCTGTGTGTAAACCCCACCTGACTCTGGGAGCTGAGTTTCATGGCGGGGTAGGGACGGGTGGAGTGTGGGGTGGGAGGTGATACAGTTTCAGCAGGGGAGGCAGATGTCCCAATAGCCAGCAGACAGTTGATAATTGCGACTTCTATGACATAACACTCACACAAGATAAGCGTTCCAGTGACTATTGTTTCTTGTAAGAACAATGGCTTCCAGTTAACACATGGCACAGAGTGAAATGATGCAGAGCCCTGACCTGCATACAGTGCGTGCACACACACAGAATTAAAGGATGATGAGGACACCGGATGTCCAAACACTGCCAAAATGTGAACCCACAGAGATAATAAAAGTGCGGGTACCAGCAGCGCTGGAAATGGAAAGGATTACAGCAACATTGCACCACACAATCTCATGTGCCAAGAGCTAGACCACAACAGCCTGGCACCATTAGACAACCTATACTATACATTCCACTTGTTTTTGTTTGCAAAGGACCTGGCAATAAGACATCCCAAAAAACCATCACCATCCCCAACCCATCTCTAGAAATATCAAAGTCAAAGGCTCAAGATAAAAGAAAGATCAAGGCAATAACACAAAGTACCTTTTTAAATGAAAATAGATAATCATCCTATATAATAAAAGGCTAATGTTCAAATCAACCAAGCGGTGGAACAACTGGTTGCTATGACATGCACTGACCACCAGGGGGCAGATGCTCAACGCAGGAGTTGCCCCCTGATGGTCAGTGTGCTCCCACAGAAGCTGGGCTCTGGTGAGGAGCCTCTCCCACCTCCATGGCAGTGTTAAGAATGTCTGACTGATGGTTTAGGCCCACTCCCAGAAGCGGGCCTAAGCCATCAGTCAGACATCCTCTGAGGGCTCCCAGACTGCGAGAGGGCGCAGGCCAGGCTGAGGACCCCTCAAAATGCATGAATTTCATGCACTGGACCTCTAGTACATATATATTAACACAATATGGGAATTAAGGGGGGGGAGGGGGGCGGAGTAAGCAATCCCACAAATCCTATAACCTCAGATTAATGGAATTAAGCATGCAGACTTAAAAGCAGAAGTCCTTATACTGACAGCTCCACCTAAATCACAGGTACCTCCAAGCAATACTTATAGGCTCTGGAAGCAGAAAAAAGAGCCTGGAATGACTATCTCCTACTTGGATTCTACACAGCTACCATCCCTTATAGCCGATCACTAATGAAAATCCAGCAGAGGGAAACACGGATGCTCTGGGCAGCAATGAGAGCTTGGTGGAGGCCAGGGAGGGACCACGGCACTGGCCCCGAAGGCAGGTCCCAGAACTCAGACACTGTGAACAGAAAGCTTACCCATGTTCTGTCCAGTATTCTGCTGGTGGCAAAAGGAAGGCTGTGAGGCCTACAACAGAGCACCACAACCAAACACATGGGCAACGTCTTCGGTGATATTTCCCAACAGTGCGTAAGTTTAAAGGTATACTCTAAACTTTTTAAAAAACAAATGTATACTTAGGATAGCCATAGAATCCGAGGCTCCCAAAGCCATCTTAGAGACCTCCCCATCCAACTCTCGTTTAAAATAGGGCAAAGCTGCTATGTAACCTGACTACAGTCAAAGAACAAGTTAGTGGCAGAAGCAGGACCTGACTCTCCCCACAGTCCGCTCAACACTTTTTCCACTCAGGGGAAGTGACCTTGAAAACCGGTCAGATGATAGAGGCACAATTTTATTGGTCACGGTAACAGCAAGCCACACAAGTACACAGTAACAGTTTCAGAGAGAGAAAAGCACCCAGAGGGTGAAAGCCTTCATTCAATGTATGCGACATTTTTTAAATTGGCATTAAATTATCGGAAGCCCTTGATTTAATCTGAGTTTTTGCTGGCAATCTGATGCTTCAATCCCAGTGAAATCTATGCCTTGTGTAGCCTAATTTAAAATGTAAGGCCAAACAGATCTGGAAAAGTACAGCCTATCCTTGTACTTAATTTATACTATAGTGGGCTGTAATTAAGCCTGAAATAAAAGCTATATTCTGAGTAAAGACAAAAAGCTCTTGTTAACGGCATTCCATTCCTAATGTCGAATATAACAAAAGCCTTCTTCATTTGGAACCAGCCGTCATTATCGTTTGTAGCTTGCATGGGGCTGTTGGACTAATATTTGCACTGGGATTAGTGTTGGGATAACCAATCAGTTAACTCCTCCACTGCGGTCTTCTATTATTCCCAAATAAATGGCCAAAAGGCAAAGGAGAAAATTGGCAGGCAGAACGACAACTATATTTATGAGATTAAACTCGCAAACCCTTCACAGTTTGCCAGGCAACTAATAAACCATTTGCCAAGCTGTTCATTTAATAATGAGTCACTTAAGCCAAAAGCAAATGTTCCTTCAACCAACCAACGCTACCCGCATTGCCGCCACGCTGACGAGCTCCAGTTATTTATGTGGTGTGCTTCCATTGACAGTAAGAAGTACACACGGTGCCGTGTGCTAAAACAGCAAACTCCTCTTACTGGCCCGACGTAAGCCACCCTGTAGCGTTCTGAGTAACCGGGACGCGTAGGTGATTTCGTAATTCAGGAAAGCCAAGAGCACCGACGCACTGTTTGGGGAGCGATTCCCATTGGCGTCACGACTCTAGACTGAGGGCCGGAAGCTCCCCACCTCGCCCTGCGGTCAGTGTCACATGGCCTTAGGTCATCTAACTGGGTCTGTTCCCTGGTTTTATAAACCGGTGTCAGCACCGAGACCATCCCCACCCAGGAATGGTGAGGGCCGAGCAGCATGCTGTTTGTCCAAGCACAGCACGGTGTACTCTGCAACACAGCCAGGAGGCCCGGTGTAAGGAATCGGGGGAGGAAACGGTGTGGGGGCTGCCTGCTGAGGGACCCGCGTCTACACACACACACACACACACACACACACACACACACACCCCGCGCTGCCTGAGCTCTCTCCTCTCCTGCTGCTCGCTCCACAGACCCGGAGCCCTTCCCTTTTACTTACAAGCAGCTCGTCCATGCTGGTCTGGCATTTTTCCAAGTTGATCCGCTTTATGGCCACACGTTCCTGCCTGGGTTTGCAGAGGGCAGCCTGGACCACAGCAGTAGCTCCGCTGCCTGAAGAGAAACAGAGAAATGGAGACAACGAAAGCTATCAAACGGCACACTTTCTGGTAACTGTTCACAATACACACACACCCCTCCACCGATATCTTTTTTAAAAGGTCTTCTGTTCAAAGTATTCAAAACATTACTATATGGCATCCTTTTTTTAATTTTAAATGTATTTTATTGATTTTTTTTTTTTTTTTTTTTTTACAGAGAGGAAGAGAGAGAGATAGAGAGTTAGAAACATCGATGAGAGAGAGTCATCGATCAGCTGCCTCTTGCACACCCCCTACTGGGGATGTGCCCGCAACCAAGGTACATGCCCTTGACCGGAATTGAACCTGGGACCTTTCGGTCCGCAGGCTGACGCTCTATCCACTGAGCCAAACTGGTTTTGGTTATGTGGCATCTTTTTACAGACTTTCTTAAGTAGGAAATAATTATCTGGAGGGAGGGAAAGGGGAACACTGGGCTTTCCCACAGGATACAGAGGCAGGGCTGAGCTTCCCAAGCCAGGAAGGTGACCCCATCCAAAGAGCTCCCTTGGGTACAGCACCTTTACTGCCGCCCACAAAAAAAGGGGCATGAACATCAAGCACACCCCTGCTCGGCAGCCATCCCCACCCGCAGGTCCTGGTATTTCCTAACATCAGGCCCTTTAAAAAGCTCAGGCTCCTCTTCCACGTCAGCCCAAACCACTCCGCCTCAGCCTGAGCTCCCGCAGGGGCTCCACGAGGTCCTGTGGCAGCTCACCTATCTGCTCTGAGCGCCCGTGGAGCCTCTTTCGCCTGCACGTGCTCTACAACCAGAAAAGCAGAAATCGACCTGAGTGGAAAGCGGGACTTCCAAGGATGCCAAGCAAAAGGATGCAGACATGTAATTACGAAGTCTGTCGGCATTCCCGTGAACCGAATTTCCTTTTCCTGAGGCTCCCCGATCGCTACCTAATGCACTCAGACTCCTAGGAGACCGAGTCATGTCGTTATTCATATTTTTAAAAGAGCAAAATGTAGACATGTAATGATCTGTGGCAGAGCACAAAGAGCTCCTAATTGGATTTACTAGTGTATTCCACGGGGGCAAGAGACCTCCTCTGGGTTAAGGCAGCTCCCCTCTGCAAAGAATACCAAAGACCTCCTTCCAAGACTGTGCGCAGGATTCTGCCAAAGGGGCCCGGGAGGGACCAGATACCATCCTCCTTACAGTTTTGTTTTCTCCAGGCACTACCTCTCCAATCAACTACCTTCAAAGGGGAGAAGGAGCATCTTCTGGCCACAAGGAAGAGATCGGCGCCAGGTTATCTTCCGTATGTGACAGGAAGGCAGGACATCTCTAGTGCAGACCCTGGCTTTACCCCCACAAGGAAGTGCCCGAAGGGGGGTCTGTGGAGCTCAAGTTCTGCCCTTCCTCCTGCCCTGCGGCCTCATCCTCAGCCCCGGGCCCTAACTGACCCGCCCCCTCCGGCAGATCCCTCTGACGCTCCAAAGCCAGGTCTCCAAGGTCAGGCTCCCCGCTGCAGGAAGGCCAGCCTGTGTTCCTGAGGGTCGTGCTGACTTCCACTGCACAGCAGGCACTTCACTCAGACAATTCTCCCCTACAAGCCTCTGCTTTTTATCAGCCTCATTCTGTATGTGAGAAACTGACCCACGCAGCTGGTAAGTACCTGAGCTGGGACCTGAGTCTGGTCTGCCAGACCCCAGCCTGTTTCCTACTTCACACAGACCACAGCACACGCACGCTCCCTCCCTCCCTCCCTCTGGCCTTGCTACGGAAATATCTTCTTCTGTCCTATATGGTTGAAGAAAAGAGAAACAGCCCAACGGGCCTCTCTCTCTAGAGTTCAGTTGCGGGAGCGAGTGCTGTTGTCAGCGGGAGCCGAGGAGGGCCTCCCTGTCCCTGACCTCCCTGCCTGCTCCATCGGTGGCTACTCCCGGGCCCGCTGGATTGGCCTCCCTGGCCTGCAGATGGGCCTGCAGACCACAGCGTGCTGGGCTCGATCCAACATGCTCCAGATACCAGCACCAATCACTACAAAGAGCCTGCTGATAACGAAGTGCATTTTTCCAGCCAAGGTCTCCGGAACAGCAGACTGTAGCACAGAAAGGGACGCGGAGCTAGTTAGCTCTGGGTCCGGTACCCAGGAGGGAAGTCAGCAAACATCTTTAACCAGCTCTGAGGGGAAGTCCGTCTCAGCCCTTGCTGTGGTAAACCTCCCTCCAACCCCACGCCTCCCACCTTAATCCCCATCCCAAACGTCCTCAGACCAGGGGGACTGAGACACAGGGAAACGGAAACCAAATTCCCAAAGGGATAAAACAGGTGCGTGGAACACGGGGTGACCTCTCCTAGCCGAGTCCTTGGCTATAAAAGCCCCCTGACTTCCACAGACGCATGCAAGACTATGGGATACAAGTACGAATTCTACAGAGCGGGCGGGGAGTAGTGGGCTTTACAACTAGAGCTTTGTCACTGCTTTACGACAGCTGGCCTAAGAACAACTGGCAGCCTCTCATCTCCATAGAGGATAAATATGAAACGTCATGACCTGAGATGACTGTTTAACCATCCGCTGGACAATTTGGGAGCCCCTGCTTTGAGTCCAAAGGTTTCCTTCAACTAAAAAAGGAACAAGGACAGTATCAGAGGTGCAGGGAGCCTTAAAAGTCCATCAAGCCCAACCTTCACTTGACGGATGAGGAAGGGAAGGGAAGAGACCTCTTAGCCAGAAACCCAATCGGCCAGCACTGGGTCGGGACCTCCCAGCCTCCAGAGCGGTGAGAAATGAACTGTTTAAGGCGCCCCTTCTTTGGTATTTTGTTATGGCAACACGAACTGACTAATCCAACAGCCTCTCCGTGTCTATTTTAAGTCACTGTCCCACTGTCACCCGTGCTAAATAATGCCAGACAAATTAGAGCTTCTCAAAAGCCTTCTAATGAAGTTTACAGCAATAAGAGGCAAGATTGGACTGATAACTGGTAACCAGGCCACTATAGTGACCAAGTCTGAGATTAGCAAGACCCTGGAAAAGCAGGTTAGACAGGGATTCCAAGCCTGGTCCTATTCCCTCTGAAATTAGGCTGGGCCTAATTTCCCTCCAAACCTCTGCTTCCTCGATGGGCCTAATAAAATATACGTGTAAGGCCTAATAACGTGACGTGCTTCACATCCCTGAAAACATCAACTCAATAGATGTTCAATGCGCGCTCTCTCTCTCTCTCTCTCTCTCTCTCTCTCTCTCTCTCTCGGACTCATTTCTGCATCTGTAACATGAAAGAGGTAGACTCTATCGGAGTTTATATGGCGCCCCAGGGAAAAGGAAGAGGGAAAAGTAGCTATGACTGTTTCCCTTTCCTTACCAAAAACACTCAGTTGGTTTAAAAGGGGGGAGGAGGCTAAATGGAATATCAGAAACCGAAATGATTTCTAAGGTCTCCTACAGCATGAAGAGTCTAAGAGTCTAAAATACAAGAGAATAACCCAGAAAATTTAGGAACAGCTATGAATTAATATTCTACGGTTAAACTCACTGCTGATGTACTCTACTAACCTAAAAAAAAAAAAAAAATGGTTTTAAAAAAACCTTTGTCCATCCAGAGCACATGAGTTCATATCCTAGCCCTGCCACATATGAACCAGCTGCTTATCTTCGGATGACTTTCTCCACTTCCCCATGCCTCAGTTTCTTCATTCATAAGATGGCGATAACAGCACCGAGCTCATAGGGTGGCTGTGAGGATCGAATGAATGAATGCACTGTACGCCCTCGGAACTGTGCCTCGCATATAGGAAGCACTAATGAAATCTTAGCTAGTATTACCCCTCAGGGAAATTCCTCCAGGCCAATTTGTGTCCTGCCAATTTGTCGCTTTAATGCTACATAATATTTCATGATGCTGATGTACCACAATTTATTCGGCCCTTCTTCTGTTAGTGAGTACTCTCTTTATTGCAAGTTTCTCACCCTCCCGCCCCACCCCCCATAAGAACAACGTTGCAATAAACATCTGGTAATTTTTAAAATGCAGATTAATTTACAAACATTTCTTTATGTTAAAGTTAAGACATAGGATAACCCACAAAAGTCAGGATTAAAAACAAACCAAATAAAAAGGTATATTGCATTAGCCTCTGACATGAATGGTGGTCAGTGGGAGAAGTTCTGTCATCACACCCCACTGAAATGAGGAACTCCGGGCCAGAAGTTTAATAACCATTTGCCCATCTTCTGAGCACGTGAAAGGACTCCTTAATGACACGCTCACCTATCCTTTCTCGGTGAATATTAACTTTCTCAGAGCTGTCCCAGGCTTTCTCTTTGGAGGTGCTGGCTGGTGGTGTGTAGTAAACAAAACCCATGGCTTAGGTCCAGCTGATGACTTCTTCCAGCTCTCTTTACCCAACTTACTCTACGCGCTCTATTTATATCATGTGTCCAACCTCAAAGCCCTGCGGCCAAGGAGGTCACACGAGGGCCAGAAGCTGGCCCGGGCGTGAATGGACCCACGTGAGCTGGGCAGGGTTGCAGGTGCCGCTCGGCCTCTGCCCGTGGTCGCTATGGGAGATGGCTGACCTAACATGGCAACAGTCTCATTTTTGCAGGAAAGCTGAAAACACAGAATTTTATGTGAGATCCCCCCCCCCCCAATGTAATAACGTTAGCAATTCATTTTTTTTTTTAAGTATTAAAATACTGTGCGTCACATAAAAGCTTGCCGTAGACTGTGATTTGCCTCTTTGCATTACTGCTATTTGGCTTCAGAGGTGTACCCTTCCTTCCTGGATGGGTCCAATCTTTAAATTACTCGTTAGACAACACATGTGAAGTTGCCATTCTTCTAGATAAAAATGATCACATTTGCTACGGTTCAACATAATACAGAAGTGGACGCGGATCCGTGGGTCCAAGCTGACTGACTGCATGCTGCCGCCCACCTCATCCCACTATTTCACACGAAGAGAAAAGCACCAGAGCTACCATCTGCCACGTGATGTGTGCCGTGTGAAAGGAACACGTCACAGTAAACTCTCACGTCCAACACAAAGAGCAGGAACGGTGAGACGGGTGTTCTGTGCCATTTGTCACACGATGCCTTTACAAAACAGACGCTGCGGCTGGCCTGTCTGGGAAAATGGTACACAGAGCTGGTGCACACACTGCGCTGGGCGCAGGAAAGCCACGATTCTCAAGGCAGTCACACACAGCTGATCCTCCCAAGTGACCTGGCCTGTGTTACAACCAAGCTGGCTGAGTTATGTCCCTCTGCCTCCTATGTCAAAAGAACCAGTTCATAGAGCTTCCTTCTGAGGTTGTTGGAGCATATTTAGGGCTTATCCAAATATATACATACATACATACATACATGCACACCAGGGTGAGGTGGAGAAATGGCCACTCAGTGAACATACTTGTATTCCACCCCTCACCTGGATAAACCCTCTTTCGGGAAAGCATGACTTGCTAATGTCTTTAGAGATCACAGACCTCACACCAAAGGAAAGCGGCACTTACATAACTCAGCAGGAACCGTCCGATAGCGCAGAAAAACAAAAAGTAGCCTAGGGTCCTGATCATAAGAGAGATAGAAGGAAACTGGTGAGTGGAGTCAAATCAGAATGAGTGAAATGTCAATAAACTCACCTTGAACCTCAAGCTACATCTAAGCCAAAAAACTAAATTGAAAAACATCTATACTATATGCAGCACTTAGGGGGTGGCTTGGATTGCCTAACATGAAGAAAATCACTAGAGATGTTTTTAGGAGGTACGGTGGAATTCCAAGCACCAGGTTAAGAGGGAATGGTCTGTAGGTGATAAGGAGCTGTTACGTAGCAAACTCTAATTTCTATCTAATTAAACATGATTAATATTGGGATTTACTCCTAGTCATTTTTTGTTTTCTTAATGTACACACTAGCTTTAAAAAAAAAAATCACTCTGAATATATTTACTTGCCGTTAACCTGTTAACCTAGCGGGACGTATAAATACGTCAAACGTAAACAATATCGGGAACGGGTAGGACGTATGAATACGTCCTGGAAATATAAGTTGCGCCCTGAGAGGGACGGTATATATTTTTTGTAATCTTCATAATTGTTTGTAAAATTTATAATTTTTTAATTCGATGTTTTCATTTTTTTGTTGGCATTCTCTTCTATTTTTTTGTAATTTTGTATTTTCCTTTGTGCTTTATATATAAATAAATGAAAAAATATATATATCATTTATTTTAATTAAGTATAAAAAAAAAATAGTAATAATATGAAATTACGTCCTCTGGGCGTGACGTACCGACACGTCCTAGTGAAAGAGCACGCGCCCATTACAGGTTGCGTAATTAAAAAGGGAACTCCCCGGTTAACAGGTTTTAAGAAAACAAGAACAATTAGTCTGAAGAGCACTCAGAGACAGACCCACTCAAAGGTGAAACTGCACTGTAGGATTCTAATCCTGATGTTGATGTTGACCAACCTGAAACTTGGGAGTGAACAGAATCGCCATCAGTGATGGCATTTATTTTTCAAGGGAAAGACTATCCTATTTCAACTGATGGGGGCACCCAGTTGTTGACAGCCTAGTCCCAGGGATTGGCTGTGATTCACTTGAGATGCTGCTGCCTTCCTCAACAACACCAAGCAGAGTTAGTCGCGTCCTCTCTGCACCCAGAGATCCGCTGCTGCCTCGTCATAGGACGCACATGCTCGTGGGGTCTCCCTCCACCTCGTCACTCCTGGAACCAGCCCTTTCACAGAGGCCCCCGGCCACTGCTCCGCATGCGGGAGTCACACAAAATGAGGCAGGCTGACATAGAGCAGGGCCTTCCGTGATTCTCCTGGAGTATAAAGAGGTGACAGAAGACACCTAACAACGTGCAGCTGTGACAGAGAGGAGCTGATGACAGCCCTCAAAATCCACCCCAGGAAACGCCGCATCAGGCCCTGTACTGTAGGAGGGACACATGCCTACGGGGCAAACTGGACTTTTATAGTACTCACTGAAAGGTCACTTTGAAGTCCTTGCACCCTGCAAACTCAAAGCCCCATGATCTGGCAGGACTGAAAAAACTTCCTGTTCTGTTCTGAGGGGGCAGCAACAGCTCTCAGCAAAACCCACTCATTTTACTGATTAAATCGACCAAGTAGAAGCCAACATTCCACAGAGGAATGTCCATTGCTATTCACACAGATAAACAGATACGCCCACTGGCAAAGGCCAAAAGACACGAGTGACCTGGCTCTAATATGGTATGATGGCTGCTCCAGGCCTCAGCCTGGGCATGGGGAGGGCTCCAAATGGAAAAGGAAGAGCCAGCATCTACTCTGGCATCAGCTGCATTCACCCCCTCTCAGCTGCACACGCTGCCTTCGTATGAAGAAGGAAAAGGTGTCCCTCTGAGTGACAGCAACCTGGGCGTGCAAGGCCTGAAGAGCAGACAGCACAACCGGGAGGGAACCTCCTCTCTCCACAAAACTGCATCAGAGCCTGTTGGGCTGAACTAGGGTTAGATGTTCAGCTCCATGGGCAACGTATGACCTTGGTTGGCCTTTGGCCAAAGATTAACATATTGAAAGCCCCTATTCTTTAAAAAAAAAAAAAAAAAAGAAAAGAAAAGAAAAAAAAAGAAAGAAAGAAAGAAAGAAAGAAAGAAAGAAAGAAAATTAGTAAAGTTTGTTTCTAAGCCCCAGGACAACAACTCAAAGAATTAGCCCCATGAGAAGGCCCTGGATTAAGACGGATGTTCTCAAAGCCCCTGAGACTGGGTCACTACATTAGAAACACCTACGATATCCTCTATAATAAAAGCCTAATATGCAAATCAACCAAACTGCGGGAAGGACTGGCGGAACAACTGGTCGCTATAACACACACTGACCACCAAGGGGCAGAGGCTCAACACAGGAGCTGCCCCCTGGGGGTCAGTGCACTCCCACAGGGGGAGCCACTCAGCCAGGAGCCGGGCTCACAGCTGGCTAGCGCAGCGGCGGTAGCAGGAGCCTCCTCGCCTCTGTGGCAGCAGCAAGGAGCAGCAAGCAGGTGGGTGGTAAGGAGCGCGGGGTCCCGGACTGTGAGAGGGCACAGGCCGGGCTGAGGGACCCTCCTCCACCCCCTATTTCCCCCCTCCCCCCCCAGTGCACAAATTTTGTGCACGGGGCCTCTAGTCTGGTTATAAAGCTGATTCTTGAGCCCCTGTCCAATCTACTGAATCAGAATCATTGCCACTGGAGGCCTGGAATCTGCATTTTAGTAAGTTTCTCCAGTGATTTCCCCTGTTCTCTTGAGAATCATGAACACGGGATGCTGGCTTCTCTCCCCTGCCAGGACACCAGGTCTTCAGGACATTTATATATCAGATTCCATTGAATATACGAAAGGATTGGTTCGATAGGTGTGAGAGACCTGAACAGACTGACAGACCAGAGTAACCTCAGGAAGCAGCACCCACGCCCAGGGCTGGGGAATTCCAAGGGGGTCTGGGGTCATCAGAATCTAACCGCTTAGAGGAGACCCACAGCGCTGTCCCAGACTGCTGAGGGCAGGGGCTGGCCCCTCAGGATCTCTGAGGAAGGACCGCCAGTGAGAGTCTGCATGAGGCTGGGACCAGTTATCTAGGCTGGCTGGTGATGGCACCTCCGAGAAGCACAGGAGGCTGGTTCCAGGACACTGAAAGATGGAGACCAAAACCCCTGCTGCTGCTGCTGTAGCGAAAGGCCCTTTCTGGAAGGAAGCTGACGGGAAAGGTAAGCAAACGGGAGGGGGAGCATGTCCCTCCCCCCCCCCCCCCCCCCAGCTTCCCAGAATCCCCCCAGCGCCCCTATTAGAGTTTAACAAGCAAAGAATAAATGTGCTTTGTACCAGCCCAATAAGTAGCCAATCTAGAAAGGTCCATTTAAGGCTTACGGCAGGCACTTAATCGGGAGCCCTGGGCGTGGAACACGATGTCCATCCGTCCAAGAGGCCAGGGCCCAGTCCAAGCTCCACCTAACAACACCCAGGCACCTTTACTTTTCAATTCTCATTTCACCCTGTTTTCAAACAGAGCTCCTAATGGGACCCTTCCTGATGTCGAACACTCCCCCAGTGTTCACCCCGCACTGCCCAGCCCAGCCCCGCGGCACTTCCTCCTGGGCACGTAGTAGCTGTGAGCGGGAGTCTGAGGCCAGACAGCCCCACTAGCCCTGTGACCTCAGGCAAGCTGCTTGTGTGTTTGTGCCTTGGTGCCATCCATTATAAAAAGGGAACGACAATAGCTATCCACCTCACAGGGTATGCTGCCTCTGAGTGCTCTTCAAACTATCATCTGATAGCAAATGAGATAATGCATGCCACCATAATACAAATGGCACGTAAGTGTTAAACTATGCTTTGACTGTTAATATTAATATTATAAACAGTATGATCATCCTAGATACCAAGATGGACACTAGAACTAGATCTACTACAAGTTTGTTTGTTTGTTTGTTTTTAAAAAAGAGCCTTTCAACCCGCCAAAACCGGTTTGGCTCAGTGGATAGAGCGTCGGCCTACAGACTGAAAGGTCCCAGGTTCGATTCTGGTCAGGGGCATGTACCTTGGTTGCAGGCCCATCCCCAGTGTGCAGGAGACAGCTGATCAATGTTTCTCTCTCATCAATGTTTCTAACTCTCTATCCCTCTCCCTTCCTCTCTGTAAAATATCAATAAAATATATAAAAAATAAAAATAAATAAATAAATAAAATTAAAAGCCTTTTAACCCCCCTCTCCATCCCCCATCACCATGGCTCCCATGGAGCCCCAGTTCCTGCCAGCCTCTAATGCACTCCATCTCCTTCACCCTGCTTATTCATAGCCAGCGCTGACAACTAACGGCTAGACTACCTGATTCAATGTACAGAAAATTAGGGAGGGAAATGATTCACTGTTTCTGATCCACTTCTCCAGTAATCAGATCTTTGGCTAACACATCCATGAAGCAGTAGCAACTAAACAATTTCCCTCGTTCAAGAACAGAAGGGAGAGGGCAGGTGGGGAGAAGAGAGGAATCCATTCATGTTAATGCCACCCACCTGATTTGTTCCCCATCTGATCTGATTTTACTCATAACCAAATTCCTGCTTATCTGGTTTCCCCTGGCAACCTGAGGCTCTTCCCCCCACCCTCACCCCCTCACAACCACAGAACAGGAAGTAAAGGCAAGAACCTGAGGCTCTCCCCCAAGTTACAAGCGCACAACAGGAAGTAAGGGCAGCCCCCACAGCACAGAGTTCTCTCCGCTCTCTTGGACGCACTCTCACCCAGAAGCAGGGAGGAGTGCTGCCACAGTCTGAAATGACAGCAGACACGAAGAGGCATGAGGGACATGGAGTGCCGTTTCAGGAACACAAACGTCCAGAGCAGTGGGAAGCAGTGCCCTGGCGATCCCAGCGGGCCCTGAGAACGTGGCTGAGTAAGAAGATGAAGAAACACCCCATGAAGGGCCCCGACAATCCGCCAGGCCCTGACGGAAGCAGCAGCACATGTTCAGCTCCTGCCTCCACCGGCACCAACCACCCTGTGGGTCCTCCTAATGGAAGCCATGGGCACGGTCCCACGTTACCACCAGTGGGAGCCCGGCAGGATCTCAGGAGAACTCTCCCTCCCGTCGCCTTCGGTCCGGGTGCCAAAGTGTTAGGACTGTATAAGAGCTGGGAGATGAGCAGAGAGCATCCGGGTCGCCTGGATATCCTGTGAAAAGGTGGATGCTGCTTTAGTCGGTGTGGTGGGGCCTGAGACTCCATGTATACAAGCTTCCAGGGCAGGGGTCCTCAAACTTTTTAAAGTGGGGGCCAGATCACGGTCCCTCAGAGAGCTGGAGGGCCGGACTATATGAACTACTAATTCCTACTGTAACACCTTGGCTGCACTCACTGCCCAAAAAACCTGGCGGGCAGGATCAGACTCCCCTGGGGGCTGCATGTGGCCCGCGGGCTGTAGTTTGAAGACCCCTGTTCCAGAGGATCACTGAATTGCAGGAGTCCAGGAGATACAGCTGATACAAATCACCCAGAAGTCTCCAGGCACCCACCTCCTAACAGGGAAGCAGAAAGTTTAGAAACTTCTAGACTCAACTCCTAGCCCCCTGTGGCTGACTGGAGAGGAGAAGCAGAAGCCTGAGGAGGCAGGGCTGGGGACACGGGCCTGGGGGTGGTACTCGCTGGCTTGCAAGAGTCCAGGAGGAGCAAGTTCCTCTGTCGGGAACCACACTGGAACTTTATGTGCATCGGCCCTTCAAAGAGGAGGATTCAACGCTCGTCCCCTTAGCGTGTAAGTTTGCTGCCCCACTTTAGGTACATTTTCAGAAATTCATTACAAATGAAAGATGAGGACAACTATACTTACCTGCCTCAAAGAATAAAGTGCAATGAAACTTCAGAATTATTTCCCGCAACTATAATTTACTAGTAGTTGGGCTTCAATTACCAACAAATTTATTTTATTAATCCAGAAAACACGATTCCTCAACTATCCTGGGTAAGTAAGGGTACGCAGTAGACAAAGTGGAACAGCCATATCACTGTATATGCTTTTAATTTAACATCTATTGGGCCCCCAGGCACACTCACACCAAATAACTAAACTTGATCATGGCAATACTATGTTTAAGTTCAACACAGACAAATTACCTGGTACAATATTTCCGGGAAAAAGAGCCATTACAAATATTGTTGTTTTTTTTAATGAAAAGTACTTTCGTACAGCACGAGATCCTGATATCTGTTACCATATCTCTAATGGGAAGTAGCTGGCATAAGTTTCACTAGGACTTATGGTCAATCATTTTTACCTTTTTTTTATAGCTAGGCTGATTTGATTGATAAGCACTTGTTAAATTGACCTTGTTAAATTGACACATAAATTTGTCCATTTCTTTTATGTTTCACTTACTACACAAATAAATTATAGTATTTAGACCTACCTTGAACTCTAAGCTCTTAGGAGGCTAACTACATCCTTGATTTGCCATGTCCACTGGCCAGATGACCCCTCCTGCACATCTATATAATAAAACCCTAAGCAGCCACCATGGTGGAACAACCAGAACAACCGGTCACTATGATGCACACTGACCATCAGGGGGCAGACACTCAACTCAAGATTTGCCCCTGGTGGTCAGTGTGCACCCACAGGGAGAGCGCTGTTAGCTCTCTAAGGAGCAGCGCTAAGGAGCAGCGAGCCGGAGGGCAGTAAGGAGTGAGGGCCCTGGACTGCGAGAGGGCGCAGGAGGGGCTGAGGGCCCCCACCCCACTCCCAGTGCACGAATTTCATGCAACAGGCCTCTAATAATGTCAATAAAAACCTGTTGGTGATTATGGCCAGGCCCTCAGGTCTAGGCTCTGGATACAGTATATGAACCAAATTCCTGAAAAATCCCACGTTTTAGATTCAGCCTCCTCATGTGTCAATTTGTTACTTCAGCCCTTCCAGTCCCCAGGAAGGAGAACAGAACGGACAGACAGGTATCACAACGCCCCCACCACTGATAGAGACGGGTGGGAGATGGGCTTGAAGCACAGGATCTACTAGCTATGTATGATCATTGTAACAAGGTCTCCAACACAGAGAGAATAACAGCATCTAGAAGTTGGACAGAATGTCAGTTTACAGCTCATACAAACATGTGATGGCAGGGAACGTGTACTTGTGTATTCATTTAGCAGGATTTTTACTGAGCTTCTAGAATGTGCCAGGCACTACTTAAGGTGCTGGAAAGGAGGCAGAGAGCAAAAAGCACCTGTCTCCGTGGAGTTTACATTTTAATTAGGGGCGGGGTGGTTAGCAATCATAAGAAATATCGTTTCATTTTGTCGTTAAGTGCTGTGACAAAGATATAACTAAGGCATGACACTGGCTGGTGGGGGGAGCGCTTGAGCTATGATGGTCAGGGAAACCTCTCTGAGGTGGTGGCATCTGGGCTGGTGAGAAGGAGCCGCCATGCAAACTTCCGCAGGTGAGACGTTCCAAGAGGAGGGGCACGTATGTAAAGGGCCTGAAGCCCTGACCTCCTGAAAATTATCGGGGGGGGGGGGGGGGGGGGAAGGGGAGGACATTTAGGCACTAAAACGGAATACATGATCACTTACTGTAATCACCACTGCATTTTATAATGAACAGTCTTTGCAAAAATTCTGCCACTAAGAGCTGGTCTACCTACTAGAATATATTGTTATTGGTCCAGATGACAATTTCAAAGGCTCGGGTCCCATGCATCGTTCCATCAACCTCTGACATCAAGAACAAGGAAGGGTGAGGTGCAAGGGAGGGAGATGTGAACACCCCCTTCCTGCCACAGCCGGCCTACTTCTAGGTGAGGAGAGGCAAGCAGAGCGGGGACGTTCCCACACACGGAAGAGACAGCCCTGGGGAAAGGGCAGTCCGGCCACCTCTCCCAAAGGCATATTTATGTGCCCTGGCTCCTAGGAAGAAACATTTTACAAAACAAATAGAAATATTTGGTACTTGAAAGTGTTTTTCCCCAGACCACTATTTTACTTTTGGAAGCTTAAAAGAAATAACCAGTCAAATGAAACTTTTTTCATCCCTTCTTTAAAATTAAACTATACTAAACATAATGGAAAGGAGTGTTTTAAACATGTTTTTAAAAACCCCATTACTCAGCCCTGCCTGGGTAGCTCAGTGGGTTGGAGTGTCGTCCCACACACCAAAGGTTCGATTCCCAGTCAGGGCACATATCTAGGTTGCGGGTTTAATCCCCAGTTGGGGTGCCTATGGGAGGCAACTGGTCAACGTTTCTCTCTTCTCTCTCTATTTCTCTCTCTCTCATAAGACAAAACAAAACAAAACAAACAAACAAAAAACACATATCCTTGTGTGGTGATTTAAAAAAGAAAATTGAGGGGGGAAATCTCATTGTTCAAACACAACTATTTTCAGGGTAGAATATTACACTCTAATCTTCATACACAGACACACATACAGCTAACATACACTCACATATAGAGTCATAATAATTATAGTTCTAAATTATGCTATTTGCATTGTGACAGACTCTAAACATTTTTCATGCTTTTAGAATGTCTTTATAATTATACTCGTTGCAACACGACATCTCAACTTGTTACTGAACCATAAATTAATGCCTGTAAGCCTGAAATTGGACATTTGAGTCATCCTTCCTCTCAGTTTTGTACAATAATTTTAAAGGGATGACAGCCGCCACCACCCCGCCCCCAACCCCCCCCCCCCCCCCCCCCCCCCCGCTTTGGTGCAAATAAAAGCTAAAACAATGCCAAGTGCATAAAGCGTTAAGGCTCTTATAAAATCACTAGATGTCAATGATTTGCCAAACCAAGTGAGTAAAAAGAAATACATCATTTTCATTCAGGGGTTAGTCACCTAGGCTACCAGGACAACTCATCAAGCACAACAGGAAACCAGCTGAACCTGCACCCGAGGGTGGGAACAGTTCCGTTTTCAATGAATGAGCGGCATATGGACTCAGATGGGGCGTCGCGTTCTCCGCGTTGTGATTTCACCGCAGCCTTGGCCTTCGCCAGGTGGCTAAGCACTATCAAGAGCCCACAGATGACACACTTACCCTTTGAGGGACAACGCTCTGAATATGTTAAGAATAGTACTGCATTCATTAAAACAGTTTACTATATTTAAATGTTTGGATAACTTAGACAAATAGATAGCATACAGACACATGTTCCACGTGGAGAGAATACTATCCTGTGCTCTAAAGGTGTCCTCAGGCTTCCTAACTCCCCAGTGCATGTCTAGAAAAAAAAATGTCACATGCTCCTGCAATCGCCTCTTTCCCAGCTGGCCTCCAGATTCTTTGTGATGGCGCCGTATTTTAGGCAATGCTAAAAGTAGCCGAGTGGCGGGGGAACGTCGGGGCTTCAGCTTCAGGAAATGTTTAAAAGAAGAATCCCGTATCCCTTGACACCCCGATGCTATGCTCAAGGGGTTACACCATCCGGCAGACTCGGGGCTGGCTCCACGGAAGCTTGTCTGGAGCTTTACAAGGAGGCTAAAGACTCCCACCAGCCTCGGAGACCAAAATGGGTCACCTCTCCCATGTTTTTATTCACTGTCCTCAACATGAGTCCCGCCGCTCCAGGAGGATGTGTGAAGGAGAGAACGTGGTGGTATCTACAGCACAGATTGGATCCCATCATGGGAGAACTTCCTCCCTGAAAACTGAAGGAATTGTGCTAACTGCACCTTTTTCAAAGTCACTGGTGGAGAAATGCCACTCTAATGAAACGGGAAACGTCGACCCTGGATTTTAACATCATATCGATGCAGACTTTCACATCATCTGCCAGGGCTTCCACTGGACAGACTCCAGAGGACATCCAAATCCTCGGACAACTGGTCTTCGGCCACATCAAATACCGCTTGAAATAATTTAGCTGTCAGCGGGGCCTTGGAAATGTTTGGCTATACAGGGATCTGGATGTCCTGTCATGTTTCACCGTAGCATCTGACCTGCACTACCATTCCACACATTCTCCAGCCCGGTCCAAAATGACCAAGTAGGGCCAACAGCAACCACAAAAATGTGTACTTTCTATTCACCTTCATTTCTCTCTTCATTTCTCATGCTTTTTTTTTCATCTATGTATCAAAAACTATACACCTAATTATTTAAGAAGTGGGAAAGGCTATGACTAACTAGACCCAAAAAAAATATATATATATCCATGGAAATATTAAATGAATGCCATTAGCCTAAGCAATCAGCACACTATAAATCTACAAGAAACATGCATTCCCACCTAGCATCTCACCTCACTCTCAACTCTAAATCAAACGTACTGAAAGGACACGGCTAACTAAAATTGGAATTAAAAGCTACTCAGCTCATGCCAAAACCGGTTTGGCTCAATGGATAGAGCGTCGGCTTGGAGACTGAAAAGTCCCAGGTTCGATTCCGGTCAAGGGCATGTACCTTGGTTGCGGGCATATCCCCAGTAAGGGGTGTGCAAGAGGCAGCTGATGGATGATTCTCTCTCATCGGTGTTTCTAACTCTCTATTCCTCTCTCTTCCTCTCTGTAAAAAATCAATAAAATATTTTTTTTTTTTTAAATTCTCAGCTCAGCTGGTTCTTTCTTCCTCATTTTTCACCGCCACCTAACCATTCCACATTCACCTTTCATATTCGCACCAGCTTATAAACACACACAGATCCTCTTCCCGGTTTTACTGTGATGAAACCCCCAGAGATGTCTGACTGCCGGGGGCTGGGGGACCCAGCACTCTCCAACAGAACCATCTACTGGTTCAGTCCAGCGAAGGCTTAGTTAACAAACCTCTTCTCTGTGGGACCGAGAAACAGCAACCAGAACAGCTACGCTCTTTGATTTATATATTTTTCATGTAAGACTCACAGCCACAACTTCAAACTCATTAAATTTAACCGACAGAACTTTCCAGGGAGTTCTTAGAGGGGTGGAAAAAAAGTTAGCAAGGAGTGAAAGCTCTAAAGGCACGTCTCACATGGTTTACATTTTCCAGCTACACTCCCCGGCTACACTGTTAATTTCTACCTCACACTTTCATTTATTAAATAGATGATGAAAATTCCTTCCAAGATTTTCTTTTTAAATATTTTGGATTCGAAGCCCACATGCAGGGGCCCAACCTTGGCTGGCAGCAAGACTGTGCCTGAAAGAACAGTGTGGAAGGTGGGGGGTTGGGGGGGGGGGGGGGCTACCCCACAGAACAAGATCTCTCTGAGAACGCTCGCAGACCCAGCGCTGCGGCACAGGAGGAGCACCGGGATATACTCCTGGGCAAGCCTGGGCTGTTTATTCTGTCCTTATGTCAGGAAATTGCAAACATGCATTCCGGGAGTTAGCAAGCTCTGGTCCTCACAGGTCCACTGGTGAGCCAGCCTCCCATCCCTCGGAACCTCGACTGCAAATAGAAACTCTTTAAGATATGAAAGCGGTCAATCGTCTATATTGCCAGGCCTACCACAACGAGAGAAAAGATGAACTAGTCACAAACAATTTGCAAGTCTATGGGATATGGTTGTTTTTAATCCCATTCGTAAAGGAATGCAATTTGTAGCTGGGGGAAAAATGCTGTCCGTGTCTTACCTCTTTTTCCCCACCAAAGTCTTCCAAAACCCCCACTGAGAATAAACACCACCTCTGCCCAACCTCCCCCACCCCCACCTCAAATCACAAGTCCCTCGGCCAATGAGCAAGGAGGTTTTTCCAGCCTGAGTTTCTGAGCCGGTTCCCAAAAGACTGAGGACTCTAAGTCAAAGTAATGTTCAAGGAGACCATCCAATAAAAAGACATCTCTCGTTATCATTAAAAACAAGAACAAAGAACAGTTTTGTCCTTCTTGAAATAGCTCTAAAACATTATTCTGTCACTGGTCCCAGAAAAACAGAAAACAACTAGCCAGAGATGAGCTTCCTAAGAAGGCTGAGGCCTCTCCTGGTCCAACAGAAATCACGGGTACAGCAAGTTAAAACACCGAGTCCCCGTTCACGCACGTGTGCTAAGGATCCCAATTCACTTATGTGCCCCACAACCCTAGGAAGTATTTTATTCCCCTTTTGTGCCCGAGAAAACTGGGGCCCACTGTCATTTTTCGTCAAGTGTAAAGATTGCATCCAGGTCTCTATGGTGTGGAAAAGTTTCCTTCCATGTGACTCTCTTTTATAAGCAGGAGAAGTAACCAACTGTTTTCTTGCCCTCCTACTGGTCAATTACATGGTCTGTCAAGATGTGGCCCCGCCCCCAATTCCACCCAAGGATAAGCCCTTCCATAATATGAGGCAGTGGCCAAACTGCCAGAAAGCTGTCCCTGAATTGGGTCACTACACTCTAAGAGACATAACACCTAGAGAGATTAAGAAATAGAGACTTGGAGCTGAAACCGGTTTGGCTCAGTGGATAGAGCGTTGGCCTGCGGACTGAAAGGTCCCAGGTTCGATTCCAGTCAAGGGCATGTACCTTGGTTGCGGACACATCCCCAGTAGGGGGTGTGCAAGAGGCAGCTGATGGATGATTCTCTCTCATCGATGTTTCTAGCTCTCTATCCCTCTCTCTTCCTCTCTGTAAAATATCAATAAAATGTATTTTTTTAAAAAAAGAAATAGAGACTTGGAAAACACCTAGAGAGATTAAGAAATAGAGACTATAAGAGAACAAATTGTATAAGTTTAACTGAGATCAGTTTGGGAGAAGAGGATCACAAGCAGAAGATGGTGAGCACATTTTCACCTCCACTTCAGACCAACTGACTGAAGCATAAGGGACTTGGGTTAGATGTGCAGATGAGCTTCTGATAGGGAACAACGTAGTACTGGCAGGGAGGCTATCTAACGCCACTGGTGGGAATATTTTCAACACAAAACACCTTTATATCTAGGTTTTCTCACTCTCGGCACTGATGACATGTTGGGCAGATAATTCTTTGTTGTGGGGGCCTGTCCTGCATGTTGTGTAGAATGTCAAGCAATATTCCTGGCCTCTGTCTATGAGGAGCCAGTCACATTCCCACACCCCTCCCCGGCCGTAACAACCAAAGGTGTCTTCAGAAACCGACAAACGTCCCGGGCGGTGGCGGGAGAAGAGGTCACCCTCTCCCTCAGTTGAGAGCCACAGCTCTGAGTCAGAGGTGGTATCTGCCCCCGAAAGAGGCAAGAGGGAGGTGGGGTCGGAGAGAAACCAGATGTCCTTTCTAAGCATCAAGGTCCTGACCAATCACTGGGAACAGAAATCGCCTGAGGGGGAAAATCAAGGCACCTGGACCACCCAGAAACGACCGCCCTGCCCGAGACGGCCAGGAACAGACTGTCCTCGGGAAAACAGCAGAGAGGAGGAGAGGGAGACCCTGCCTGAGGGACCCGGCCACGGCAAGCCAGGGCCCCACAGGCCCCGTCCCCAGGAAGGCGTTCTCGCCGAGGCTCAGTGTACGAGGAAGGACAGGTCAACGCTGTCACCAGTGAAGGAGCTGAGGCTTCTTATCATTTCGAATGCGCTGACATGCCACTGAGATTGAACACGGGAACAGAAAAGGAGGGATAGACGCAGAGCCTTTGCTCTTGTGAGGGGTCTGCAGCCACTTGAAATCACAAGTAAAAGGTTATAGGATTTGGAGAACCAACTTTGTGTTCTTGAAATGCTTGTGAAAGGCACCACGGGCTCACAGAGAAGGAAGACTACAGGGGTTCTGGAGGGCTTAGCAGGGGCAGACTCCTTGTCAATCAGCATCTAAGTGCCTAAATACACCAGGTGCTACGCTGGGAACGGTACACAAAGCAAGGTCCTCACGCCTGGCCTCACCCCACAGGATGTACAGCTGAAGGAACTTGAAAAGCGGGCGCTGGAGAGATACAAGCAAGACGTGTTTTCTGTGCCCTCCAAGGTCGCCCCACCCTGGCCCCTCGACATTCCACCACTACTAGGCAAAACAAGGAAGAACCTGTCACTCACACAGAAAGGCCAGGTACTGGTAAACGGGCAGGAAATGAGTCTACGGCAGAAACAAGGGTGAGGTTAGAGAGCAGAGCAACAGTGCCTCGTGTAGCAGATATGAGGTCAAGATTCCTTGGGTGACTTTGAGCAAATCATGTGAGCCCTGACCATGAAAGGGGAGTGCTTATGTCAGCACACTAAGGTGTCTCTAACATTTCGTAGTGTTAGAGATCTATGAGACAGACACCCAACTTTGCACTCACTTTTGGGAGAGAATAAGGAATCAAAAAACAAGGGTTTTCTCAAGGATATCTTTGAGGATCCAGTGTTCAAAGACAGTGATCACTCCAAGGCAGGTAATGAGGGCAGAGAGAACACACCCACCATCTCCAAGTTTCCTGTGATGGATGCTTTTGGTCTGAGTGAGGCAAGAAGACCAACCATGTCCTTTCAGAGGAGAGGAAGCAACTCCATGAACACGAGTTGGGTCCAATACAGGAGCATACCTCCAAGGAAATCCACTCACTTTGAGACTCCAACTTCAGGAGGTGCTGACCTTTTCTCCCACCACGCTCTGGGACATTTATCAGTGTCTGAAGACACCTTTGGTTGTTACGGCCGGGGAGGGGTGCGGGGATGTGACTGGCTCCTAATAGACAGAGGCCAGTAATACTGCTCAACATCCTACAACATGCAGGACAGGCCCCCACAACAAACCCTCTTTTGCCTTACCAGGTACATCCCATATGCAGAACCAGTCAGAGAGCTGTACGCCTGCGAGCTGCTAAGCACAGAATAATGAAAGCTACCTTCTCAGCTGTATAAATGGCCAAGGTCGTATTAAGTTCTCCTTTGACTACTCATGAACTGCTACTTTATGAGAGTTATTATCTTTATGCCATTTGCATGGTTTTCATTATTTCTTTTCATTTTCCTGGGGTTCTTTCTTTCTTTCTTTCTTTTTCTTGTCTTTTTTTTTTTTTTTTTTTTTTTTTGCATACTCATTGCCCTGTGGGATAGTAAGTCTCAGTACACAGTATATGTCTACAAAAAGAGTAACACAAAATGTCAAAGAAGATCTAAAGTGCTTTGGCAGCACAATGGAGTAAATCATATCCACTGCCTAGTGAAATAAGGAAGAAAAAAATGTTTAACATGTGCTTTCAACTATGGGAAATGAGTAATCCCAGCTAACATTTATTGAGCGATTTGAATGTACCAGGTACTGCGGTATCATGTATACATTCCTAAAAACAAAGAATCCCATGAGGCAGCTATTTAATGCCACATTACAGACAAGACACTGAGGCTTGGAGAGTGATTTGCCCAAAGTCAAACAGCAGGTCATAGAAGTAAACTCCAAATCCAGATCTGCCTGCTCCCCGAGACCCTGGAGGGAAGAGGAAATGGGAAGAATTGCTGAGGAGAAGGAAAGGGGGTAGGAAAGACAAGGTCAGAGACGAAGAACCAGAGCAGTCAATGTCCACCAAAAGTGGCTCATTGTCTGACCCAGCCGACTGCTTCTCTGTGGATGTTCTGGCAGCAGTAGTATGGTGACACATCCCAAGGCCAAGTAACAAACACTCATGGGGAAAAGATAATAGAATCAGTGTCCTCATATGTTTAATATGCATAATAGTACATACAAACTCTTTCCTAATCTCACTGAGATTAAAGATAATAACAACAACAATAATGAGCATTTTTACCAGCTCACCACCTAAGCTCTGGCTAAGACAACCTGCTGACATCAAGATGTAAGGATCTGCTGACCTACAAGATCACACCACCCTAAAATGATCTATCGACCAAGTGCAAGTACACTTTTGGAGGCAGACAATGTCAACACAGAATGAAAGTGACACAACAGGACCAACAGGACCTTTTGGACGTTCCTGGAAGCAGCAACAGCTATCCTTATATTTTTCTGCAGCACCCCACTGCCTGGTTACGGAGAAAGCCACGCGCAGAGAAACCATCAGGAAATACTAGACCCTCTCCAGGCGCACTTTCCCTTATAAATTCACTCCACAGTCTCCTGTGCTGTAGATGACGTCCCTCACATCTTCATCTCTAGTTCCAATCTCTTCTCTGATATCTCAATACCCAATTAGAAACATGTGGTAGTCATGATCGGGGCTCACCATTTCTCCTTCCTAAGCACAAAAGCACTGCATTACGTTGCAAAAGACAGTGCCCTGTAAACGGCTGGGTGAAATATGAAATACGAGCAGTGATGAGTGGCTCTTTACAACACAGCGCCTCCCCCTCCTGCAGCAATCAGATGACAAAGCCACGGGACCTGAGCTGCGTGGATCCCTGAGCTGCTGCAGGAAGGACAGCTGACCTGGAGCATCTCCCAGACTCACAGAGGACTCAGAGCAAGAAACACACTTTGTTGTGGTAGCTTCTGGGATTTGCTGTTACCACACCAAAGCCCAGCCTCACCTCACTGATGGAATAAGCTCGGTGGACATCCCCAGGATACAAAAAAATCCATCTAAAAATCAAACCCTGCACCTACTTTCACCTAAATCCAGAGGAGCCTGTCTAACCTTCTACTCTTGGGTTGGGCCCCTCTCCTTCAGATCCCCAGGCCTGGCTGAGGAAACTGCAAAGAAAAGGTTGATGTTATTGATGGTGATGAAAGTCTGAAGCAAAAGTCAAGTGAATTTTAATATTATTTTAAAAAGAATGGAAACTATCAAGACCACCAGAAAAGAAAAGAAAAAAAAGAAAAAAAGGAAAAAAAAACACATTTATTTGGGGGGAGATGTCGCAGAGGCTTAATCATGAAGCTGAATGTCCATTTAGATACATGACTTTGAAACTTTTCTCTCCCCATAAGATACTAACAAGGGCATATCAACTCTGAAAACAGCAGAACAGATAAAACAGGCATGTGTTTACATATTTTTAAGGGTCATACTATCACTCCTCAAAACATACTGGAAATTAACACTCCTTACAAATATCACCTACAATTGTGAAAATTAAAAGGATTGTAATGCAGATATCTAAAGTTCACTTCAAATGTCACTTATCACCATTTTTCCCCCTACTGCTTCCTGAAAGAGGCCCACACATGTAGGTTCAGAGAGCAGCTAAGAAAGAAAACGTGTGGTTTCATAAGAAACTCGAGACTACACGTGTTGCAGATTTCATTACCAGTTCTCAGATTATACAAACTACACAGAAATATCAGGACACACACTCCCATTTGTTTATCTACCAGGAAAGCAAACTGTCACACTTTGAATAATGGCTCTAAATCCTGCACTTGGAAAAACCTTTAATCTCCGTTTTGTTTTCTTTTTATCTGAAAGGCAATCTACACAAAATGATACACAATTTAATTATTATTCCATTTGTCTTTCTCTGAAATACAGCAAAAAAATGTGCTTGCCAAAACTTCAATCCTGGGCAAACATTACAGTTTACAGAGAAAGAGGATTAGCCCATTTTCTCTATGGTCATCTAATCACTCCACACCAGGCAACCTGAAACTTCAGTTCCTCTCAACCCAACCTAGAAATCTTGCACCTTTAATATTCTAGGACAAAAGATGATCAAGGAGCTAGATAATAAAAAGGTTTTAACTTAGATTCACCCAAAAGGGCAAACCATGGCAAACCCACCTGTTTCATCTCAAGAGCGTTACTAAATGAGGCAGGATTGCTCAACTGAACTGCTCAAGAACAAGTATGTATTGCAGCTGGAGTGACTATCCTTTATTTCAACCATACGAGTCAAGAGGAAGTAGTATTAATTATTTATTGGTTAGCACACATCCATCAGGTACTTATGGGATGTGTGCAACCGTTTATAAGGGTCATTTTCTGTTTTCCAGTTTAAACAGAGTTCACCAACCCTGGGAACAACAAATAAGCCAGAAGCTCTGCCTTTTCAAGCATACTTTAGTGCCTTGAAACTCTAACCGGTGAGTCCCTGCCCTTGTTTGGTGTTAGGGAACACTTTCGTCTTACGAGATGTGAGTTTATACATGCATCAGCCTTCCAATTTGTTTGTTTTTGTTTTTACTTAGTTATAAGTGGCAAACACATGTCTATTTAATAAAGCATCATCAACATCCTGTCTTCTGTCTCCAAGCAGTCCATCAGAAGAAACGTGGATGATCCCTGGGCTAAGGTGAAAAAGAAACTCTCGGGGTAGCTGTGTGCAAACACCGCCTCTCTCAGCAGAGCATTCGCGTAAATGTTCCTATTTTCAGTTCTGAAAGTAAAATTCAGACACACTCACTGGTTCTGTTATAAACCAAATTATGCACAATTATAGGGTGTGGGAAAGGTGATGGAGCCAGAGAGTAGAGAGGTCCTTGTAGCAAACTGCCCTGCTCTATCACCATTATTTTAAAAGTGCCTTATTGAGCCCTTGCCGGTGTGGCGTAATTGGTTGTACTTGGTTCTGTGCACCAAAAGGTTGATTTGGGCACATACCTGGGTTGCAGGCTTGATCCCTGGTAGGGCATTGCAGGAGGCAGCCGATCAGTAGAGGGCATGCAGGAGGCAGCCAATGGATATCTCTCTCTCTCTCTCTCTCTCTCTCTCTCTCTCTCTCTCTCTCTCTCTCTCTCTCCATCTTCTGTCTCTAAAAAAAAATCAATTTAAATGGCAGCTTCATATATAATGTTTTGAGGAAACTCCATACTGTTCTCCAGTGCACTAGGGTTCCCTTTTCTCCACATCCTCACCAGCACTTGCCATTAGATTTGCTGATGGTAGCCATTCTGACAGGTGTGAAGTGATACCTCATGGTCGTTTTAATTTGCACCTCTCTGATAATGACTTTGAGCATTTTTTCACATGTCTCTTGGCCATCTGCATGCCCTCTTTGGAGAAGTGTCTATTTATGTCCTTTGCCCTTTTTTTTTTTTTTAATTGTCTTCCTTTGGTTAAGTTGTGTAAGTTCCTTATATATTTTGGAAATTAACCTCTTGTCAGGTGTACCATTGGCCATATGTTCTCCCAAACAGTAATTTCCCTTTTAATTTTGTTGATAGTTTCTTCTGTGCAGAAGCTTTTTATTTTAATGTAGACCCATTTGTTTATTTTCTCCTTTGTTTCCCTTGCCCTAGGAGATGTATTAGCAAACATATTGCTAGAAGAAATATCTGAGGTTTTGCTGACTATGGTTTCTTCTAGGATTTTTATGGTCTCAAAACTTATATTTAAATCTTTTATCCATTTTGAGTTTATTCTTATGTATGGTGAAAGCTAGTGGTGTAGTTGACTTTTTTGCATGTGCTTGTCCAATTTCCCAACACTATTCATTGAAGAGACTCCTTTTACTCCATGGTCTGATCTTGCCTCCTCTATCAAATATTGAGTGAAATGGCTTGGCTCAATTTCTGGGTTTTCTATCCTGTGCCATTGATCTGTATGGCTATTCTTGTGTCAGTACCAGGCTATTTTGGTTACAGTGGCTTTGTAGTATAACTTGATATCTGGTATTGTGATCGTTCTACCTTTGTTCTTCTTAAGATTTCTGAGGTTATTCGGTGTCTTTTTTGGTTCTATATGAATTTTTAGAGTATTTGTTCTAGGTCTGTGAAACATGCCATTGGTATTTTTAATAGGAATTTCACTGAATCAGAAAGAATATATTCACCCCTATGTCCACAGCAGCACAATTTACCATAGCTAAGATCTGAAAAGAGCCCAAGTGCCCATCAGTGATGAGTGGATAAGAAAGCTGTGGTACATTTATATTATACCATGGAACACTATGCAGCAGTAAAAATGAAGGAGCTCTTACCCTTTGAGACAGTATAGAGGGACCTGGAGAGTATTTTGCTAATCAAAATAAGCCAGTCAGAGAAAGATAAGTATCACATGACCTCATCACGTATGGAATCTAATGAACAAAATAAACTGATGAACAAACGAGATCCAGAGTTAAAAGCACGGAACTAACTGATAATCTCAGAGGGAAGTTGGGAGGAGAGAAGAAGGGGGAAGATTAACCAAATAACTTAAACACATATATGCATAACCCATGGACACAGACAATAGGGTGGTGAAGGGGGTCAATGGGAGAAAAAGGGTAACATCTGTAATAATTTCAACGATAAAGATTTTTAAAAAAAATTTTTTTTAAAGAAGTGCATATTGGTGATTATAAAATAATCCCAGGGATACAAAGTACATCATAGGGAACAGAGTCAATAATATTGTAATAACTGTGCATGGTACCAGGTGAGTGCTGGAAGTATCAGGGAGTAAAGTATATGATTGTCTAACCACAATGCTTTATACCTGAAACTAACACAAAATAATTTTGAATGCAAACTAATTGGAAAAAATTCAAGTGCCTTACTGTTATTCACTTGGGCTCCATAAAAAAATGAGGCACCTCAAGTTGAAACTAAAATCCAAGAGGAACCTGAACGGCTGCTTTAAAAAGGGTCACTTCAGTCTACCTGAATCTTTACTTGTCTCACTTTAGAAGCGGTGAAGAGAAGGAAGCCTGAGTCCTGACTTGAAGACCACACACTTTCACTTTTACAGAGCAGCGCCTGGCAAAGATTACCTTAATCTTTGGCAAAGATTACCTTAATACCTTGTGCTTAGTAAACAGACGAAACTAACACATCCATTCAGTGAAGTGTTTGCACAAGGAAGTTACTGAAACCTACTGTTCTTGAGAACGTTTCCTCCCCATCTCACCTGCAGGGAAGCAGCACCCACTTCCTCCCCAGCGCGGTCTGAAACCAGTGAGCCGCCTCCAGAAAAGGTCTTCTCCGTCAGCCCACCTCTGCAGCACCACCTCCCCACATCACACGTGGTCAGCGCTCCTGGCCCTGGCCCCTGCGAATGCCACCTAACCTCTCCCCTGACACGGGGAGGGCCTGAAATACATGTCTTAAGAGGGCTTACAGACAGCACCAGGATAGCTGTTTAGAGCGTGCCTTGAAAAGCAACAAGCTGCAAAGGAGCTCGTCCCATGGGCCATGACTAATCTCAACCCAATGTGTTCACAGAAGGAAACTATAAACTATAGAAAAAGGTCATCTTCCCTGACCTTTAAAAACGGTTTTTTTTAATTGATTTCAGAGAGGAAGGGAGAGGGAGAGAGAGAAACATCAATGATGAGAGAAGATCATTGATCAGCTGAGGACGCACGACACACACTGAGGATGGAGCCTACAATCCAGACACATGCCCTGACTGTGAATCGAACCATGACCTCCTGGTTCATAGGTCAAAGCTCAACCACTGAGCCACACGGACCAGGATTGACCTTTTTTATTTTATATTTTGGGGGATCTGACCTTTTTTAAACAGTAAATGATAATGACACATTATACACACAACGATATTCTCCTTATAATATATCAAATCATGACTAATAAGGCTCAAGTGCTTTCTGACCATCATCTGCCTGCTGGTCCCCTTGTACCTGTCCTTTTGTTGCCAGTTTGGTGTACGTCCTTCTGGACCTGTCTTTGAAACCGCACAAACACACAGGACTCCAGCACAGTCATTCTGGAGGAGACTCTGCCTCTGTGTACTCAGGCATGAGAACATCCAGTTGTGAGTACAGGAAACAAAGACTTTACTCTTGTATTATTGTTTATTAATTATTGTATTAATTATTTGAATTGCGACGGTAAACCTGCTTTGGCCCACCCCTGTATATATACAAGGATGTTCCCTGAAGTCCTGTGCATGGAGTTGGAGGAAAAGACAAGGAAATTCATGGCAGGAACCAATGTTAGGCAACACAGCAAGGTAAATACTTAAATCATAAGAAAGCAGGGTTGACTTTTAAAAGCAAGATAAAGTAAGAGCGAGGGCACAAGCCATTTACAGAAATTTAAAACATATATAAATCTTCTCCTCTGCTGTAATAACTACACATTCCTCACATGATTCTAGTGAAATGGTATACAACACTGAAAATGGTCCCTGTCACATTTTAAGCACTTAGAAGATATTCACTATTGTTAATTACATTAAAAGATGTTCACAATGTTCTGTAAACCTTCTATTGCAAACCACTCTTTCCCTAAAGGGCTTTCTTTTCTTCTATTAAAAAAATATATATAGGATACTAGAAAGCTATGTTAAAAATCTTTACAGTAGTTCCCTCTGAGGGGAATCGTGTATGTTCCAGCTTATTCCTCACAGTGAGTTATATGTCTTCAATTAAAAAATATTACTTTAAAACTTTCTTTGGTCCTAAGAAAGTTTCTTTCCTAAGTCATAGCAAAAAATACATAATTTAATAAAAATAAAAATATAGGATTCATAACCAAAACATGAAACATCCCCCAAATCTACCTATGGGGGAAACAGGTCAATTATTATTGTACATGCAAAAAGTAGAATACTCTGCAGCCACTTTCTGTCACTGTGGAAAAGAGTATACTGTTGTGTGAAAAAAAAACCAAGCTCCAGAAATGCACATGTAAGAGACCTGGGAGGCGGTGGACAAAAGCAGTCAGCAGCGTGGTCAGCAGCATCGTCTACGGAGCCACCCCAGGCACCTTCACATCCTGTCTGCCACTCAGCTTTGCGACGGCAGCCAAATCGCTCAGCTCCCTGAACCTCATCTGCAAGGCGAGTGCCCTCATGGGGTTGCTGTAAATAAATACAAAAGATGCGAAAGGAAACCTATGCTTAAGGTCCAGTAAAAAAGGTGTGCATTTTATTTATGTAAATCAAACCTCTATAAACTTGATTTTAATACACACACACACACACACACACACACACGTTGTAAAATTCTGTTTATAGGGAATATCCAGAATAGGTAAATCCTTAGAAATAGAAAGCAGAAGCTAGAGGCAGATTCTCCTCCAGAGAATAATCACTGGGTAAGTTCAGGGTTTATGGGAGTATGGGAACTACATAGAGATGGTGGTTGCATAACATTGTGAATGTATTCAATGCAACTGTTTTTGGTTGGCTTAAAAAGGGTTAATTTTATGTTATGTGAATTTCACCTCAGGGGGGAAAAAAATATGTGCATGCAAAACAACAACATGTTTTACAGGAATAAATACAAATCCAAGAGTAAACATGCACATTCACAGAGATGGAAGGGGGAAAAGAATAAGTAAGGAGAACACTCATAAATGAAAGCCAAAAAATCACATGACAGGGCATAATTCTGGAGAAGCCTGCCCAGGCTGCTGTCCAGGAGGGGCAAACCTCACACCTGGGGGCAGGACCCTGTCCTGGTTTGTTGCCTTTTTCTTTATTTTCTTTTTTTTAAGAAATGATATTCAACTCCATGCTCTGCCATTTGCTGTTGCTCCCCATTCATATATATTTTGGAAGGCCCTTCATTTTGAAGCACCAGGCTGACACCGTGATCCGCACATTTTCAACTTCCTTTACTTGGTCACACCTCGTATGCCAATTAACGGAGGTTTCATAGTGAAGTGTCAAGTATGGTATGCAACTGCCTATACCAAAATCAACCAACCCGGGTGCTGAAATAAGTGCGGTTCTCAGAGCTATTTTATAGGCATCCTTCACAGCCAGGCTCCTCCCCCAGCCGCGGCAGCTTCCAGCCGACAGCCAGCAGTGTGCTGGGACTCTGCAAACCGGAGCTGGCTTAATTTGATTTTACAGGGAAGAACAGAAAGGCCCGCTGCATAAGAGTTCATTGTATGATTCTCTGCTCCAAGAGGGACCGTCCCTAAGCCCGTGACCGCCTGGCCTGCGTGCGGGGTATTAAGTTTAAAGGCCTGGAGTGAGTTCAGAGGATTCGCACGGTGTCAGGAATTAGTCCAGGATGCTGGGAGCTTCTGGCTCCTCCAACGCCTGTGCCAGAAACTTGCTTTCTGGTTCTCCTTTCCAAACCCCCAGAACCCAGGTACCCCCTGCTCAATGACAGCACTTCTAGGAGCGTTCTCTGGGATTCTGTCTTCATCAAAATAAACCAAAGGGCTGCCCTTTTTTCATAATTAGTCACGAATGTCAGTTGCCTCAAGGTGACACGGGAGAGAGAAAGACCTGACATTTGTGAAGGAACGGCAGCTGGAAAGAATCACGCAGGGAAAACAGACACACAGGGAAGCATTGCCTTCTGGGCTGGGGAAAGACGGGCGTTTCAGAAATCTAAAATAAGCCTTTTATCAGAGCCGGGGTGAAGGTCATCCCCGTGGCACTGGGGTGGAGGACAGAGCCACCGCTCAGACGCCCTGCGCCCTGCTCTCACAGGACCTGCCAGGAAGGAGGGTCTGTCCCAGTGCCAATGGCAATCTGGCATCTCTAGGGACTGGGCAGTTATGCAATACAATTATTATTATTTTTTTTTTTTTTTTTTTTTTTTTTTTTTGCATAGCGTCCCTCCCACGGGGCATTCCAATAAGCCTGACAAAGGGAGTCATTCATGGACTTGATAAAAGCAAAGTAAGGACAACTTTGTAACATGGAGTGAAGACACGGAAAGGGCCCGCCCCACCCAACCCACAGGGCAGAGGCAGGAAGGAGCAAGGTGATCAGCGAGTAAAATCAGAGCGGCTTCCCGGGTCCCGGGGAAGGAAGGGCCCTCCCCACTGCTGGCAAACAGCAGAAGGATCGCTGTCAAGCAGCCTGGGATTGGTTTAGATTTCTGTTCGTTTTGTTTTTATTTTCTAGATCCCAACTATTTATTCTACTTGTTAAGTAAACAGCACAAGTCAGAAAATATTTTCCTAATTTGTGACTTACCAGTCTAATGTATTTTGACAGAACAGAAGTGCGCCTACACACCAAGGCACAAGTGGTGTCTGGCTGTTTAAAGATTTCCCGGGAATTCCTGCGAGAAATTTCTGGGTTGGGGCGGTCCCGAGGGGCTAAATGTTATTTTTTAGGCAAGTCAGTCATCTAATAAAGTGGCGAATCCCTATTATTTCTCTTAAATATATTTTTATTGATTTCAGAGAGGAGGGGAGTGGGAGAGAGAGAGAGAGAAACATCAATGATGAGAGAGAATCATTGATCAGCTGCCTCCTGCACACACCCCACTGGGGATCTGTGCCCTGACTGGGAATCAAACCATGACCTCCTGGTTCACAGGTCAACTCCCAACCACTCAACCACGTCAGCTGGGCACGAATACATACTCTTACCTTGAGCAAACCTTATGGAAATTCAAGTTTGGGGGCAAAGAAACGTCGTTATAAGCCACCTTCAAGAGAAGACATTATCGGTATGCTTTCAACCTTCAAAAGGCAAAGCTCATTCCACGAGGGCCCCTCTTATCCAGGGATGACCTCAAGAACAGGAGAGACCTTAGCTCTCCCAAGGAGGTCTCTATCATGCCTGCACCCAGCCTCCCTTCCCGGCCTAGGACCCGGTCAAACTGCCCAACACGCCCTTCTCAGTACAGGGAAGTCTTCCAAACAGAGTCTCAGAAAGCAAGGGTCTTAAACAAGGCAGCCCAGGTGCCAGGGCGCGTGTGCTGTGTCAGGCGAAGGAGACTTCGCGCAGGCCTGCCAGGGCTGGACCGTCCTTACGAATCTGGACAAACTCCCTAATCCCAAACAGGCGACTATGTGTTTCACTGCAGCTCTCCCAGTATCCTCAAAAGCATCCCACTCTCTCAGGTTATCTAAGAAGTAGTAGATTAAAGGGGCCTGGAAAGTAAGTGGAATTCCTTACGTCACACAGGGAATGCATTCCACTATAGACCTACCTGGTTCCCTTTCCTATTGGCCTTCGTTACCAGAGGAGATGCATACATAGGTGATATGGGTGTATACATATAGGTGCCAAAGCCAGCCCTGGGAGCATAGCTACTGACTTCAAGGTCAAGTTCTTGTGTGTGCAACATGATTTAGACAGAAAACCGCTGACTAGCAGCATATCACTGAAATTCTCTCTACTTTGAAAATATAATACTAGGATATGTAAGGATCACATACACATGTTATCAATACAGGGTCATCATTAAGGAGGCGATAGATGGAAGTCACTGGGATGAGTCTTGCTGCTGGGAATCCTGAGGGTCCGAGGATCTCGAGTGGGCTGTGCTCTGCCCAACAAAGCCTTTCTCTTCTGAACCATCAGCACTGCTGCTGTCACTCACCAAAGGCCCACAGGACGGCAAAGGTTTCTGCTTCCTTCTTTTTTTTTTTTTTTTTTTTAATATATTTTATTGATTTTTTTACAGAGAGGAAGAGAGAGGGATAGATAGCTAGAAACATTGATGAGAGAGACCATCAATCAGCTGCCCCCTGCACACCTCCCACTGGGGATGTGCCCGCAACCAATGTACATGGCCCTGACCGGAATGGAACCTGGGACCTTTCAGTCCGCAGGCTGACGCTCTATCCATTGAGCCAAACCGGTTTTGGCTCTGCTTCCTTCTCACAGAGGGTTCAGGAGCCCGCCCTGGTTGTCCCAAGTAGGCAACTAACTTGTACAGAACCACAAATGCTGGGGTTCTTTTCCCAGCCTTACAAGGGGTTCAGCATTCTGGAGAAAGGGGCTGCCCATAGATGATTAAGAAAGAGTCCAGCCGAAACAAATTTGGCTCAGTGGATAGAGCGTCTGCCCACAGACTGAGAGGTCCCAGGTTCGATTCTGGTCAAGAGCATGTTCATTGGTTGTGGGCACATCCCCAGTAGGGGGGTGTGCAGGAGGCAGCTGGTCGATGTTCCTCTCTCATTGATGTTTCTAGCTCTCTATCCCTCTCCCTTCCTCTCTGTAAAAAATTAATAAAATATATTTTATTTTAAAAAGAAGAAAGAAAGAAAGGAGTCCAAAGACAAAAGATAATTTTGAAAGGCATTAGGGGTCAGAGGATCTTCAGCTGAAGGAGCTAGAAGACTCTCCTAGTCTAGGACCCCATGGTATTTATTTAACACAACTTGTCCTAAGGCAAGGTGGAGATAATACACTTCAAAGGGTAGGGTATCAAAGGATATACAGAAGCATTGTCAGTTTGGGGAATAGCCTACAGCTGTTCAGGTGTTTGGCCAACAGGAGGCAGTAAAATGCCCTAAGCTGTCTGGCAGTTAACAATCCTATTCAGGTTTGGGGGAAAGTGCTGTTTAGCCATTCCAACAGGCAAACTACATACGTGTCTCACCCTTGTTGAGCCACCTAAGCTTCACCAACCTTTTGGTGAAACTCGTAATTATTGTATTACATGCTGGAATTGGTTCCCGGCACACAAAAGCTGAGAAAATTTCCCAAAGCATACCTTGGGAAAGCTTCCGCAGTGTCTACATGTATCATCTCTTCCAGGAAGCTAAATAGTGTCTGTGGGGGGGTTCAGAAGCACCACGCGTACAAGGTAAGGACAGAGGTGCCCACATCCTCTACTCTCCCAGTTCCCCATGGCAAACGCTCACCCAAGATGGGTTCATGAGAGCAAGGGCCAGGTCACCTAAAGAACATGACCTGCCTGGGAGAAACTCCTGAATGCTAGACTGGAAGGCTGAGACAAAATCAAAAGGGTGTCATGTTTCCCCAAAGGTAATTCCAGGCGCAGAGAGCAAAGGCAAGAGCATAGAACAGACTTATTAGAGAGAAAATAAAAGAAGATTCCAAAAGGTCTACAATGGGGATGGGAAGCCTGAATTGGATGCAGAGAAACTGATGTTCGTGCAGCCACACAATGACCAGCTCCCTCTAAGGCCCACCTTAAACGTTACTCAGGATATAAAACCAGGCTGGACACGTTCCCTATTCTCGAGAAACTTAAAAGCTATCAGAGCAAGTAAGCTTTATGCCCAAACACCTGCATTATCCAGCTATCGGTGATTCTCCCTAAGAACTGTACGAGTCAAAATTTGGGATGGGCATTTGGGTTGAACCTTAAAAGATTCGTGCAACTTATATATTAAAAGATAAAAGTAAAACAAAACAAACAAAACAGATATTAGTACTCTGGGAAGTGGCCAAAGGAGCAACAAAGGCAAAAAAGGTTGAACTGACCATTTATTTCCAGGAAGCAGGAAACAGCACTGCTGAGGAGTAATAAAGATTACTTTAAAAAGCAGACTGAGCCCTGGCCAGTGTCGTTAAGTGGTTAGAGCACCCAAGGACTGCAGGTTCCATTCCCAGTCGGGATCACATTCCTGGGTTTTGGGTTATTCCCGAATCGGGGCCTGTGGGAAAGGCAACCAATCGATGTGCATTTCTCACATTAATATCTCTCTCTATCTCTCTCCCCCCACCTTTCCTCTCTCTCTTTTTCACTCCCCATGTTCCCCCCTCCCCCCCCCTTTCCTTTCCCCTCTCTCTGAAAAGCAATGGGGGAAAAATACCTCAAGTTAGAATTAATCAAAAAAAGCAGACTGGAACCAGATCATGGGTGAGCATAAATAATACGTAAGAAAAAAAGGTGAAATCCTCAAACAGCAGACTAGCAAGGCTTGGAGCAGGGGAGCAGAGACACATCTGGGCTCTGATCACTGAGGACACTGTCTTCAGAATGAAGTAAACGGAGCAGCACGACATGGGATAACTTGCTTTTCTCTGTTCCTTCTCCATTACGCACTCTCTGTTTAGGAGAGAAGGGGTATCCAATTGGTCCAACGGATGAGCAAGACCCCAAGTACCCAGGAAGGTAACACCACTCTTTGTGGGGAACTGTTACCTTAGCCAAGCCAAGTCTCAATTCTCTTACCAGTCACACGTGGTACCTAAAGGTGGCCTAAACATGTCTCTCTATGTCCAGCAAGTGGAGAAAGAAAATTCCGATATTTTGGGTGTGTTCAGACACTTTCCATATACACTTCTTTAAAAAAAAAAATATAAATATATATATATATATATATATATATATATATATATATATATATATATATATTATTGACTTTTCACAGAGAGGAAGGGAGAGGGATAGAGAGCTAGAAACATCGATGAGAGAGAAACATCGACCAGCTGCCTCCTGCACACCCCCTACTGGGGATGTGCCCACAACCAACCTACATGCCTTGACTGGAATCGAACCTGGGACCCTTCAGTCCGAAGGCCGACGCTCTGTCCACTGAGCCGAACCGATTTTGGCTACACTTAATTCTTAATGTGCCGGTCAGCTGCCTTGCAGAGCACAGGCAGGGCATGGCTAAGAGGTCTTCCTTGCACCCCGTGCTGAGGTCGCAGAGCCCCGGGAGGGAGAGAAAGGCTTCCCATCAGCTTCTTTTCCTTCCCTCCTATCAGATCACACACAATTGTTTGCAGGCCTCATCTGTCTTCTACTGTTCAAAGCCACTGCCACTCAAACGCATGCTTTCCGCTAAAGGACACGTCTAACTCATCTCTAATCTTCTCTCCATGTGGTCTGTAGCAGCTGGCATTCCTCTCTCAATGCAAACAAACAACCCACCAACAAGAAAACCTCGGTCTCACTATTAAGAGTTGCTTTCCTAGCAATCCCAGTGTTGTCTAATGAATCCAGGCTTAGGAACAAAAGAAGCCATTTCTTAGAATCAACCTTTGAAAAGATGAGGTTGTGTTTGCATCCGGACTCTTGCTTACCTTGATGTTAGGATGAAAGACAGTAAGTTTCTTGAACCTGTTTTTCTTGCTGTTATCTAGTTTTTTTATATATATAATTTTGATTCACAAGCTACTTAAAACTTTACCATGTAAGCATTTATTTGCTTATTTTATTGTAGAATGCACCTCCAAACAGAAAGGCATGCTACAAAGCTTTCACACAAGAGAAGAGATGAAGACTATAATAATAAAAGCATAATATGTCAAGCATTTCCTTGACTATAATAAAAGCATAATATGCTAATTAGACCAGACAGCCGAACGACTTTCCGGACGTCACTCTGGATGTCTTTCTGGACAAAGCCGTGGCAGTGTGGGCCAAGGCAGAGGCGGTTAAAGGCAACCAGGTAGGCAGGTGAGCAGTTAGGGGCCATCAGGCAGACAGATACAGTGGTTAGGGGTGATCAGGCAGGCAGGTGAGTAGTTAGGAGTGATCAGGCAGGCAGGTGAGTGGTTAGGGGTAATCAGGCAGGCAAGTGGTTAGGAGCCAGTGGTCTCGGACTATGAGAGGGATGTCTGACTACTGGTTAAGGCCTGATCCCACAGGGATTCCTGTGGGATCAGGCCTAAACCAGCAGGGAGACATGCCCCCAAAGGGTCCCGGATTACAAGGGGGTGCAGGCAGTGCTGAGGGATCTCCCTTCCCCATGCATGAATTTAGTGCACCAGGCCTGTAGTGTATTTAAATTAGGGGTGTCGAACTCAATCAGAGAAGGGGCCAAAATCTAAAATCCAGCCTAAATCGCGGGCCGAATGGTTTACTGAACAGTCATAAACTGACAATGTCATAAACTGACAGCGGAGTGCAGTGATGACAGCGTGGTGCGGGCCACATTGCAAGGCCTGGCGGGCTGGATTTGGCCCGCGGGCCTTGTGTTTGACACATGTGATTTAAATAATCATGACAATCAATACATATCAATGTGAGGAAAAGTGATGGAATGAAGCTGAAAGTCTCAATTAGCACCAGTAAGTGCCAGAGCATTTCGGCAGTGTTGCCGTGAATACACTGCCGGGCTTAGCTGGTGAGTGTCCTCCTGGGACAGGCAGAAAACCTCTCGCAGCTCTACTGCAGTCATGGTGGAGAGGATGGACTTGAAGAGACAGAGGCTAACTGTGACCCTGGAACATTGCTTTCATCGCCAGGCTTCAGTTTTCTCGTTGGCGTGGTGTGAGTGCTAAACGGGACGTGCGTGTAAAGGACTCGGGGGAGCAGCTGGGCCACGGCACTGAGGAAGTGTCAGAGACCACTGGCAGCACAGACACAGAGCTTCTCTCTCACGGTGACAGGTGCAGGCGACGCCAAGAGGGACAGCAAAATCGAAGGCAGGACATTTCCATGTGATCAGGAAAAACAATCCATAAGACGAAAGCCAACATTTCTAAAGAAACTTCTGGTTCTAAACTGTTCTCTGCTACACACTTTATATTATAGTTTCTTCTGGATGAAAAAAAAAACAAACAAACACACAAAAACAAAACCTTTTTATTTAAATTGTCAAAGAGAACTGTACTTGTGTGCAACCGAGGAGATTAAAGATTAAGATTATACACGCTGACTCACTGCCCATCAAAGTGCTCCAATTAAATCCGGGCTGCACGGAAGGGGTTATAGTTTAAAGGGGCCTCCTGACACAGGAGAATATTTTTCCAATAAAAGGTAAAATCGTTGACGTCAAATGCTGAGCTGGAAGACAGAGTCAGAAATAGCTTCCTTTTGTTTCCCAAGCCCATTTCTTTTGGACTGAAATTATTATTTGTGAACTTGGTTAAATCGTGGTGAACTGCTCATTTAAATACAGGGAGACATGTGAACAGGATAATGGGAAGTAAAAAATTCTACTACACCCAGGATACCTTTGTTCAAAGGCACAACTTGATTAAATTCACATCCTGTGGTCATTTGTTGAGTTCAGAGAACAATGGTAAATTTAGTGACTGGGAAAACAAAAGGCCATTGATCCTTTTCATTATTTCTCTTCCTCGTTGCAAGTTGAAACATTGATTGTCTCAAAGTCCACGGTTTACATATAAGAGAAAATCATGAAGTTAATGCACACACATCAAAAAGCCAGACCTACGTATACATAAACACATACATAATACAGAATGGGGCAAAAGTAGGTGTACCATTGTTCGTATGGAAAATAATTCAATAATTAATAAATTATAATGATGAAAGAATAAGCCCTGTGTTTGGTGTGCTCACCACAGTAAGCCTACTTTTGCCCCACCCTGTATATTCAACTAATATTAGCATTTAACCCATGTTTGTATTGACAGCACTACACTACAGAACTTGTTTCTATGAAGAGGATTATCAAAACATCAGTCTATCTCTCGATAATTCTGCCTTGGAACAAACTTTACAACACATAGCAGGTGGCAGAATTCCACAAACTGGTTTTGCAATTCCTTCCTTTAGGATTCTGACAATAAATATGTGGCGTGCTGTCCATGGAGAGTAGAAGGACTCTGGAGATGGGGCCGTTAGCTCTGGCAATAGTCACACGCCTCTCCCAGAGCTGGCCTCACTGGGGTGTGCTCGGGTCCCTCTCTGTTTTCTCCTCTAGACTTTCTACATTCCTCAAGGTTAGGCACCCAGAGAGAACTCCCTCTTCCTGTGAGCAGGACACAGCAATGCCTGGGCCACACTGAAACTCAGAATACACCCACTAACTAGATGGAGAGACTCAACCTGTGATCAGTGGAAGTGGAGTTCCTGGGTACTGCGAGGAAAAGAATTTCCTCAGGCCCCCACGGGGGGGATGGGGTTTCGTGGAAAGCGTTATTGATGATGTAAAATTAAGGCCCCATCGCTGTCCCTCTGACCATGGAAGAAGTCCAGTCTCATCCAGCAGGGCCACAATGAAGGCCACTCCCCAGAATGTCTGTTCCATGGCAAACCCCAGGTCCAGGCCAACATCTGGTTAGCTTAGCATGTGTTCCCAGCTGCAGGCCGCTGCGTGTGGAGTCCCCGCAGACATGGGCCATGTGGCTGCATAAAGCCACGCGGCTATGGAGAGAGCAGGTGAGTGCACCGCACGGGTGACTGCAAGTCACAAAGCGAGAGAGCACAAGAGCAAACAAAGGAGAAGGAACTCTTTGTCTGGGGATCTTAATCAGGAACTTCTTCAAATGAGCCAGCTCTCCAAGATTCCCAGCACTTCTGATGGGGCTCACCCCCTAGCCGATCCACTGTTCCCCTGGCTAGGCTGACAGGCAAGCACCTCCCTGTGCCACCCCAACTTCTACTGTGCATGTACTCCTCCACCTGTGCCTGTCTCCCCTACCCCACAACAACCCAGTATCTGAGGGGGGAGAATGGGGGGTAATAATCCCCTTGGAAGGACAATGCTGTAGCTTCCATGTTCCCAGGGGATGTGACTAACAATTTCTGACTTCCACTTTCTCTCTTCCCTTTAGTATTAACTAGAGGCCTGGTGCACAAAAATTCGTGCACTCAGAGGGAGGGGTCTCTCGGCCCAGCCTGCATGCTCTCACAATCCGGAAGCCTCAGGTAGGGTCCAGTCCCATCACAGCATGGCTCTGGTTCCCAGGGCCTGCAGGCAAGGAAGGAGGGGCGGGGGGGGGGGGGGGGGCACACAACAACAAGAGGCCAGTCCAATCACAGCATGGCTCTGGTTCCCCAGAGCCTGTGGGTGGGGGGAGGGACCCAGAGGCCAGTCGATGGCAGCATGGCTCCATTCCCACAGCTCCCTCCCACCACTGCACCACGGGCCACCGGGACCCAGGACTGACTTCTGCTACACCGGCCAGGTCCCTAGCCTGGTGTTCGGTCATCCATCTGGACATTTAGGTCGTGACAGACCTTAGTTCTTTATACATTAGGATAACTAGATAATTACACCAATAAAAAGCCTACTGAACAAGTAAACACCGGGGGTGTAAAGTCAGACCTTCAGCCAGCTCCCAGTTGCTCTGGTCTTTCTCAAGAGCAGACTCATCACTCTCCCCGTCCTCTTCCTGGAGTTCTAAGAAGCATGGTCCCACTCTCCCAACATGCCAGACCTTCCTTAACCGACACCGGGCCTCGAATACCTACCCGGCAGTCCCAGGGTGTTACAGGGGTGCTTATTGAGTGATGTGTTTGTATGATTTTTTTTCCTTTTAAATGTTGAATAGTCTGGTATTTGGGCTGAATATTTTAATCAGGTTTCAATGTTGGGAAGCCCATGAGCAAAGTTCTACAATTGTCTCTCTTCCATAATGGAATGTACCTGGGTTCACGGCCAGAATTCTGTGTTCTTTACGGTTGTCAACACATTAGCATTAAAGTTAATAACTTTTTTAGACCACTTAATGTCCCATCATTGACTCAGGTAGATGACAGAGGGCTGCTGCTTTAGACAACCTCTTATCGATTAAATTCTTGGGGCACTTTGTGTGCTAGAGAAGGAAGGCCGAGAGGTCGGAGAGTAGAGGGCATTTTAAAAGATCCCTCATCCTCTCACATAATTAATTTCCAGAGCCATTTCTACCAATGCAGTAGCATTTGTTTATTCTGAGGACACATAAAAATTGGTTTGGAGTACAGGCACTTCTGTCCATGGATCTTCCATTTGCCAAATGTTTAAATCTGTGCCTAAGTTATCATGAGATGAATGCTTTTTAACAATACAAGAGAAACCTGTCAAAACATTAGTTATATATGTAGAAAGTTATCACTAAAATAAAAGGCTTGTAGGGAGAAATGGTATCTATCTTAATGACCACATAATAGGTTTACTGAATGACTGAATTCTTTGAGTCAATGAATACTCAATCATCTATACCAGTGGAAGGGAACACTGGTGTGGAAAATACAGGTAAAAACAGCCTTAATATAGTGAGAATTTTGTAAGCATAACAGGCATACCTGAACCCACCTTACTGGGTTTGAGGATTAGATGAACTATGAAAAGCTGTAGCCCGGGGGGTTGACACATAATAGCTCCTCAATGCTAACTGTTACCATTAGAATCATCATCATCATCATCATTTGTTATGCATTATATTATCCTATAAGGTCGACATGACGGTCCTAATTTTGATAATGAAATGCCATGCGGCACACTGAGGCCAAGAAACTGGCTTGGTCACAGAGCCGGTGAATGATGCCAAAGAAATCCAAGTCCAGGTCAGCCTGATGTGCAAGTTTCAGCTCCAACTGCCACGTGACGCTGCTTTAAAAATAGGGACCCTTCTTCTAGAAATTAACTCCTTTAGGATAGCGTGCGAATCCTAAAGGCAGATCAGATAGCAAAAGCAGAGGAGGCAAAGGGAGCCAGGAAAAGGGCAGGCGCTTTACAACCAGACGTCACTGGGTTCAGATCCAGCTGTGTGACCTTCAAAAGGTTATGTGGAAGCCCAAGTCTGCCTCCTAATTGGTAGAATTAGGAAATCACGCTAGTCCTGGCAGGAATGAGGTAAGGATGAGACACAGCGTATGTAAAATACTTAGTCCAGTCCTTGGCACACAGTGAGTGCTCCAAAAACCTGTACCAGAATCGTCCTGTCGGCTTGAATTACCTTTACATGTCCTCAAATCTTCCTGGCATAAGGGGGTTGGGGAGGAACCCTCCCAGAATTTTAAGTCTCAACTTTTCCCCCACAAAAGACTACTATATCTCAAGAGATGTAATAAAATTCTTCCCCAGGAGTCAAATAACTTTTATTGCCAATAATTTTTCTTGAATCGTAAATAACTTTACACACATACATCATTTGCCTCTATACACATAAAAAATGATAAATAGTTATGTATGATATATGTAATCTTTTTTTACACACTCTTTGGATCTTCCAAAGGGAAAAAGAAAGGAGTATAATGAAAATTAACAACTAAGTAGAAAAGAACGGGAAATTCTTACAAAACAAGAAAACTCACTTTCCTGGAGCACCCTCAAGCTGCAAAGTGATCAAAGCTACCAGCTCGCTACACACACACACACACACACACACACACACACACACTGGCATTTTTTTAAAAAAGGGGGTGGGGGAGGGAATAAACAAGGAGACATATAGCCCTAAGGAAAAATGATTAACTTTTTCTTTAATTCTGGTAATCAGATAAACATTCAAGTCTATAATAAGACAGCATGCAAGAAAATGCACTGCATTGTTTCACAAAATAAAGCACATTTATAAACGCACTCTAAGCCAGGCACTAGGTCACTTCCAACTCCCCTCCGAAGCAATCAAATAGAGATTAACATGCCTATCAGCTAAGGATCAGGCTGTCAAAATGAGAGCTTGAAATTACACATGTCCTTACCACAGCTAATTAAAATATATTTTTCTCCTAAATAATAAAGAGCATTGCACAGACTTTAATAAAACAGTGTTTGATTTTGCTTATGTGCTAACAGGCATTTTTAAGCAGATTAAAGCACGGAATTCAAGGCCGCCCTGAAGAAACCTTCCAAACTGAAGTAAGACCAGGTCTTTCTTTAACCCAACAAAAATTCCTAGGAAACGATAATCAAAACCTTTTCGTAAACAGGAGCTTAACTGCTGCCTCTCAAATCAGATTACATTTCAAGTGATCTGAAACCAAACGAAAACAGGATTTTTATGAGCATGGTTCTCATTTTTTAAAATAGCTGGAGGACTGCCCTTTGAGATGCCGAGAGACACAGACACCAAAGGGCTCAGGAATGCAAGTCACTGAATCTTGCCCTGGCCAGTGCTGCTCAGTGGTCAGAGCATCAGCCCAAACACAGAAGGGTCGAGGTTTTGATTCCCAGTCAAGGGGACATAATCGATGGATGTGTTTCTCTCACATCCATGTTTACCTCTCTCTCTCTTTCAATCTCTCTCTTTTTCTCCCCTTCCCTCCCTCTCTCTCCCCACCTCCCTTCCACTCTCTCTAAAAACCAATGGAAAAAATATTCTCAGGTGAGCAGTCACATAAAAAGTCAGTGAATCATTCAACCCACTAGCCATTATTTTGAAAGAGAAGCAGACTGTGGTTGAAGAGGGAGAACAGGAGAAAAGGGTGTACACTTGACCGTGACCCTCAGAAAGAAAACAAAGCATCCAAAAGAAATCTTTCAGAGAAATATTAACAATGAAGTGCCAACACCTACTAACATTAGGGAGGGCCCGGCCGGATACTCCTCCCAACACACATGGAGAAGGTAGATGTGGGGTAATGAACCCATTCACAGAGGGAAATGAGCTGTCCCAGCAGCATGGGTTCCCGGTAATTTCTCAGAACCTCGCTGTCATTACAGAAACTGCATGAACTGTTTCACAGGACTTGCATGTCCAGCAGAAAGGCAGGACCATGTTGCAGAACCCAGGCATCAGTATTTCAGAACTGAAGACGTTTTACAACTGAGATAGGGCACAAGCTTTCCCAACTTACACGCCACGTGGAAAAGAGGAGGATGCTTCCCAGGGAAGCATTTACTGACTTTAAAGAATGATGTCCTACCGGTGTGGCTCAGTGGATAGAGCGTCGGCCTGCGGACTGAAAGGTCCCGGGTTCGATTCCGGTCCGGGGCATGTACCTTGGTTGCGGGCACATCCCCAGTAGGGGGTGTGCAGGAGGCAGCTGATCGATGACTCTCTCTCATCGATGTTTCTAACTCTCTATCCCTCTCCCTTCCTCTCTGCAAAAAATCAAAATATATATATATATTTTTTAAAAGGATGAATGGCTTTTGAAGCACATCATAGGAATAAATATTTTCAACAAAGCACATTATTCAGGATTATATTTTGAATAGGTTCCTTACCTAAGGGTAACACTGGGTTACCCTTTATGCATTAATACTAACTGTAGGACCTACCATAATATCCAAGCTTCCTTCCCAGGCAAGAGCTTTTCCTATTACCCCCTATAGGAAGAGAGCACCTGGACTTAGCAAGCAATTCATTGGTGGCAGGTGTCCCATGCAGGGGACCCTAGCGAAAACTGGATTCTCAATCTTTGGGATTAAAGTTGTGATAGTAAAGCAATTAGCAGCTATAGCGATGGCTAAAAGAGAAAGAAGAAGAAGAAGGGCCATAAGGGCTCTGAATGAGCTAAAATTCAGCAGAAACAACAGGATAGGAAGAGATGAGCAAAGGCGTCTGCTAAGTCACACCCAGGTCAGAGGACCAGAAGTGAGGGCTGCTGAGGCCCTGTCCATTTCCAGGGTGGTGAGGAAACCGTCGATGGCAATTTCCGAAGACCTGGACGCTCAGTATTTCCTGGGCTGCTGCAAACCCGGGGAGGACGAGATTCCTGTTTCCTGGACCCACATCTATCTTTATAAGATATGCTCCATTACTTGTGGGTAATTTCAGTGAGTCCCTGGTCCTTGTAGCCAAATTTGTTTCCTTCTATACTGCAGACTTTTCCCCAATTCAAAAAATCTTTCCATATATTTGTACATAGTATTAAATGTCATGACATTTTATATTTTGGGTCCATAGAATGATGCAACTTTCATTTCCTAAACTCGGGTGGCCATTTTTAGTTTTTCCAATCCACCACCAACCCACCCCATCTACCCTTTTCTCCTCACACTCTTAGGTATATTATGTCTGGGTCAAGTAGTAAATAAGGTTAGATACCTTCTAAGTCTAATTCCCTTCTACCTCTAGGGCAAAAATTGGAATGACTAAGAAGGTAATTAATTAGCAAAGTAATTGGAGGTAATTTTTACAGTAGCCATCAAAAGTACAAATACAATGCCATCTGTCCGCGCAATCCTCCCTCTGGATACCATCTCACAGAAATACGGAAACTGGAGGCAACCAATAAGTTAATCAATAAAGTATGCAGGATGCTCAGTGTGCACCAAATTCTCAAGAAACAAGTCACTTTTGCCAAGCAAGTATTAATCTAATTTTATTTTTCTTACCCTAAACAAATTAAATGTGAAAGTGCTGGGAATGCCAAAAAAAAAAAAAAAAGTATCAATTTACTTTTTCTTTAAAAAAAAAAAGTTCTATCCCATTTCAAATTACACTCTTATACCAAAATTCAAACGGTATGTATGTAGCCCTGGGTGATGAGGTAACTAGTGATCCCCACTCCCCCACCACCTTTTTACTCCTCTGTCTCAATCAAATTTTCTATGATGATCATTTACGTTACTTGTATAATGTTTAGGAAGTTTTAAATAAAATAAGCTTGGAGTTGTTGGGGTTTTTTGGTTTTTGTTTTTAGTGTTGTTTTTTAATAACTCAGACGTCTAGGTAACATTCTTGTCTCATTCTTCCCTACATGAGAAAGAAATGTTGGCTAACCACAGAAAGGGCACTCCACAATTCTAATCCATGCACAGATCTGTCTTCCTTCTTGAAATAAAGGGAGAGTCACAGCTTTTAAATCTATAAATTTCTAAAGATAACAATCTTCCCACATCTAAAAGCATATGTTTTACCAGGGCTTTTATACCAGAAACTTTGCAACTTAATAAATGGTATATTTGCACATCTCCTGCCCTTCTACAATACTATTTCTCCCACTAGTATGTGATAAACTAAAGAAAAACGGGCATATTCTGCCAATAAATATTAGGCTGGCAATTCTTTTTTAAAAAACTGACCAAATACCTAGCAGTGAAATGTTGCTGGATTGACTTCAAAGTAATGAAATGTTCATAGCTGTCTAAGTACCATCTACCCAAACACTGATGCACAAGTGTTATTTTTAGGACTGTGATAACTCTACTTCACTAACTTGTAGGTGGCAGGAGAAATAGTCACATATGCATGCAAACAATCTATATTTTTAATGTGGGGTTGGGGTTTAAGAAGATCAATCTGCAGTAAAACTCCTCAAGGCTAAAAAGGACTAGCATTGCACACACACACACACACACACACACACACACCTTCAAATGTCACATTAGAATCAACATCTTTAGATTTTTTTTAGCAAGTTAACATTTTTAAAGTCACTTTTCAAGTGAAAATCACTCTGATGGGTAGTGCACACGACAAATTAGTTTTCGAAACCTATAATCAACCACGCTACAGCAACCAGGGAAAGATCATTGGGCATTTAGCTCCCCCATCACAAGTTAAAACCAAAAGCTAAATGAGCGACGAAGAATGTGTATGCATCCTCCTCGAGCTAAATAAGACTGCTGTGGCAGTGAGCTGGCCAAGATGGCCGTAAGAATTCTTCCCGTCCCTGTTCAGTGTCCCTTTGCCATGCGATCCGCCACTCCTCCCAACAAGGGGGAATCCATTTCTCTGGAATCGAAGCTGGCCTTGGGATGGCTCCAACCAACTGAACGTGGCAGAGGGGCACTGTGTGACTATGAAGCCTGGGCCCCAGGAGTCCTTGCAGCTTCGATCCAGCTATTTTGGAACACTGCTTACAAACAAGGAATAAACTACAGGCGAGCCTCCTTGACAATGAGGAATCAGTGGAAAGACAGGGTCGACTAACAGCCAGCACCAACCACCATGCACACCAGTAAGACCCTCTTAAAATAGGTCCCCCCCGCCCAGCCCAGCTAGCCAAGGACTTGCCCTAAGCGAGGCAAGCACAATTGGCCAGCCAAGCCAAGCCCAAATTGCCAACCCACATGACTGTAAACAAATGAAATGGGTGGCTTGTTACACAGCATACTGTCCATAGCTGACAGCATCAGAACCCATGCTCGGAGAAAGGTGGCTTTCAGGATGTCAGAGGCACCCTTGAAGGCAAAACTTCAAAAATGAGGTGCCCACCTCAACAAAATACTGCCACTAAAACTCTCGGGGTGGGGGAATTAATTTTCCCTACTTGCCTTGACCCCTTGCTGAACCCCTGAATTGTTAAACTTGGACATGTCCCTGACTTCTCCTCTTCCTACTCCTGCTCAGGTCTGAGGTCTCCTGAGGTCATGGGCTAATCTTTGTCTTTCAGATGCCTTCTTGTCTCTGGCTTACAGATCGGATTTTGGAATCCTATCCCCCATGCTATCTATCCCTCATCCTCTTAGTCCACCATCAGCTTTTGCTTTTGCTGTCTCTACCTCTAGACAAACAGCTCATTGTCATCTACAAGCATCAGTCCTGCATAATCTCATTACTTCAATGAAGTAGTGATGCTGAATCTATTAAAAATAAGTGTAAACAACACTGACTTTAAACAACTAACAGCACTGTTTAGGCGAGGGTCATTTTGTAATGTTGAGTAATTCATTCCAGGAAAGCCACAACTGCTTAAAACATCTCTGGAAGAATCTGAAGAGCTAATTAATGTCACATTAGAAAATCGGTCCCATTTCTTCACAGGAGGGTTGATAGAAATGGGTAATTTTTCAACTTTAAAATAAAAGTAACTATAGAGTTTAAGTGGACTCTCTCCCACCAGGTCCTTTTGAAGGGAACAATACTTCTTTATATTTAACTAGAGGCCTGGTGCACAGGAGGAAGGGGGTCACTCAGCCTGGCCTGCACCCTCGGAATCGGGCCTAAACCAGCAGTCGGCCATCCCTCTTGCAATTCAGGACTACTGGCTCCTAACCACTCTCCTGCTTGCCTGCCTCCCTGCCTGCTTGATCACCCCTAACCACCTCTGCCTGCCTGCCTGATTGCCCCTAATCGCCTCTGCCTGCCAACCTGATCACCCCCTAACTGCTCCCCTGCTGGCCTTATCACCCCCAAACTGCTTTCCCCTGCCAGTCTGATTGTACCCTAACAGCTCCCCTGCCAGCCTGATCGCCCCCTAACTGCCCTCCCCTGCCACCCTGATCGCTCCTAACTGCTTTCCCTGCTGGCCTGATCGCCCTAACTGTCCTCCCCTGCCAGCCTGCTCACCCCCTAACTGCTCTCCCCTGCTGGCATGATTGCCCCTGCCTCAGCTCCCACCACTGTGGCTTTGCCGGAAGTTCGTCTAGAAGATGTCCAGAAAATGTCCAGTCTAATTAGCATATCACCCTTTCATTAGTATAAATAACGTGTGATACGGTAAGTTTTAAAATCAGTCATCCTTCATAAAGATCACACTTCATATTTTTGTCACTCTCTTATACTTCCAAGTAGCTCCAAGAGACAAAGGAATAAATTTTTAAACAATAACATAAAACTGAAAACAATTCACTCTTAACCTGGAAAACTAAATAAGCTATCACCTAAAAGCACAGCAGGATAACTGGCTGGTTGTAACTTTTACCTATTCTTTAAAAAATGTTGTTATTGATTTTTAAAGAAGGAGGGAGAGGGAACAAGATAGAAATAGCTATGAGAGAGAGATACTGACAGGCTGCCTCTGCACACCCCCTAGTGGGGATGGAGCCTGCATTGGGGGCAGGTGCCCTGATAGGGGGAAGCGAACCCTGACCTCCCAGTGCACAGGACAGCACTCAGCCCACTGAACCATACTGGCCAGGCAACTTTTACCTATTCTAGTGACGGCACATCAGCTACCCCCCTTTACCTTTAAAACTATTTAAGCAAATACATAAGTTACAGAGCTGCCTATGTTTCTAACGGGCATTAAAGAGCAGGACATGAAATGATAGGCCTTAAAAAAGTCTTGCTGCTTCTATGGAAACAGGAAGATGGCTGTGGATAAACTGGGAGGCTCATTATCTCTTAGCCTGAGAGACTGTCACTTTTTAAACAACCGATGAATATTTATTTTTAGTAAAGATAAATAACCTAGCTCCAATCTTGCCTTATGCCAAAAACAGTAAGTTTGTCCTAATGATCACAACTTGAAACTACCCAGAAACACTTCGCCCAGCCCTGTTTCGGCCACCCACGTGCCCAGGAAAGATGCCACATTAAAAATGTTTCCATGTCAACCCTTGTTGAAGGTCAGGCACTGGGTTTAGGGCTCCAGAAACTGGAAAGGGCATCTACAAGGAAAAACAAGCAAGGATTACATAGTAAAGCATTCTCTTTCACGGCCCCGGTCACCCACGGCCGCTAAATGTGAGAACGTAGAGACTGTTCCTGAATTGTCCCAAATTAAACCCAGTTAATCTCCCTACACAGATTTTTTTTTCATCCCTCAGTTATTAATTCCCTTTCCTAACAAAGCAGGTATCCTGTCCAAACAGTGATTACCGAGTTTGAATTTCTCTTAAGATACTGACTTAATATGGGATGTTTTATCTACTTTGTGATATATAGCTTGGGCTAACCCATTCATCTTTTTTTTTATTTTTTTTTATATATTTTATTGATTTTTTTACAGAGAGGAAGAGAGAGAAATAGAGAGTTAGAAACATCGATGAGAGAGAATCATCGATCAGCTGCCTCTTGCACACTCCCTACTGGGGATGTGCCCGCAACCAAGGTACATGCCCTTGTCCAGAATCGAACAAGGCACACTCCCTACTGGGGATGTGTCCGCAGGCAGAGGCTCTATCCATTGAGCCAAATCGGTTTCGGCACCCATTCATCTTTTAAGTACTCAAACACCAACATGGTTTTAAACTCAAAGGAAGGAAAGAACCATGATTCAAACACATGGTTTAAGTGATATACGTATTACTTTTTCTAAGTAGAATTAATTCCACAACTTTTTTGAAATTTCCTTTTATTTTAAACCCTCATCAGTTCCTTCTACACAGCACAACAGAGGATAACCTAAAGTGATTCTGTCTACCACATCCAACCCCAAGACTCTTTAGCGATTTCTTAAGAAAATATAACCTTTTGATACTTCTGACAACACCAGATTTCATTCGGCAGGAGCCTCCCGTGTTTACCGCAATCACAGAACCCCAGGATGAGTGCAGTCAGTGGGTCAGATAAAAACTCAGGCCTCGTAACCATCTTCCTACGTCAACAGGGGTGTCTGTTTCACCGCACACAGAAAGGATTGACTGTTCTGAAAATATGAATCAACTGGCTTTCCAACAGAGCACTGAGCAAAAGCGAAAGATGATTTTTTTAATCAGGTTAGCACCGCCTGACCCCTTTCTGCACTTGTAGGTCAGCGGCCCTGCCTCTGGCCACGGAGGGCCGCCCCGGTGCTGCTCCGTCCGCTCTGTGACGTTTCTGAGGAAGGACCACCGGGCGCCGTCTAACAGGAAGCTCTGTGGTGACAGAGACCGTCTGTGTCTGCACTACCCAGTAACGCGCCTTGTGGAGTAATGAGCATTACAGACTGAAGAGGAAATCAATGACACACAGGTCCTCGGTGCAGCGGCCACATTTGCCTGTGGAGCACTTGAAATGTGGCTGCTGCACCTGAGGAACTGTGTTTTAGTTAATTCTTTTAAAGCGTTTATTGTTTAAGGCAGTTCTAGGTTCACAGCAAAACCGAAACTAGAAATTTCCCTCACCTCCCCTCCCCCACACGTGCATGGTCTCCCCCACGATCACCATCCCACACACAGAGCGGTGCATCGGTCACCACCGAGGGACCTACACGGACATGCCACGGTCACCCAAAGCCCACGGTTTACTAGTGCACTGGGGCTCAGCGTGTACATCCGATGGGCTTGGACAGATGTACGACGACGCATCCATTGTTATAACATCACACAGGGTAGTTTCACTGCCCTAAACATACTCTGTGCACTGCCTACTCCCCCTTCTCCCCTCCCCACATTTACTTCATTTTAATTAACTTAAATTTAAATAGCTACATGCGGCTGGTGACCTCCACCCTGGACAGCGTGGAACTAGACCCGTGGTCGGCAAACTGCGGCTCGAGAGCCACTTGCGGCTCTTTGGCCCCTGGAGTGTGGCTCTTCCACAACATACCACGGCCTGGGCGAGTCTGTTTTGAAGAAGTGGCATTAGAAGAAGTTTAAGTTTAGCCGAGACCGGTTTGGCTCAATGGATAGAGCGTCGGCTTGGGGACTGAAGGGTCCCGGGTTCGATTCCGGTCAAGGGCATGTACCTTGGTTGCGGGCACATCCCCAGTAGGGGGTGTGCAAGAGGCAGCTGATCGATGACTCTCTCTCATCGATGTTTCTAACTCTCTATCTCTCTCCCTTCCTCTCTGTACAAAATCAATAAAATATATTTAAAAAAAAAAAAAAAACAAAAAACTCATAATCTTCTCTATTAAAAAAAAAAAAAAAAAAAAAAAAGAAGAAGAAGTTTAAGTTTAAAAAATTTGGCTCTCAAAAGAAATTTCAATCGTCGTACTGTTGATATTTGGCTCTGTTGACTGAGTTTGCCGACCACTGCGCAGACCATCCGATAGGAATGCCGTTGCCACTCTGACTGTGGGAAGTTATCAGCCCGGCAGAAGGGATCCGCTCCAGCGATGATCAGCGGAGCTCATCTACTTCACGTGCTTTCTTCACTCTCAACGTGCTGCTCCTCAGCCTTTTACTTCCACACACACACACTCACACACACTCACACACTCCTTTTCCTCACTGACAGATTAGAACCATAGATTAAAAGTACAGTACTGTAACAAACCACACAAAAGATGACGCTTGAAATGAAGCTATTTTATGTTTACATTCCACCTGGTTTGCATGTTAAATAAACATGCCCTGGTGAAGGAAATGTGTGTGTGTGTGTGTATATACATATTATATATATATATATATATATATATATATATATATGTATATATATATATATTATGTATATACGCACACACATATACATATACATATAATTTTAGTATTTCTAAATGAGTAAATAAGACATTTACCATGATATCTACACAGAAAACATATTCACAATGAGATATGTTTTTAGCTTTATTAAAATGGTAGTTATGAAATTCACTGAGTCGATACTTCTCTAACTTCTTCCTTCCCGCCAGTGAGGACTCAGTGTGGTCTGAGAAGAAGAAAATGGTGGACCAGGTAGGAATCATGGGCCTGAAAAGATTCTGAGGACTTCTGGACCACAGACAAATTACTTCAAGTTAAGATGTTAGGGTCTTCAGTTGTAAAGCAAAGAAGCAAGAGTGGATTTTTTCTTCATTCAGTCCCTTCCAAAATTAAATGTCAGTATCCCTCGATGTCCTGTGCCATTCGTCACCTAGGAGCTGTCTGAGAAAAGCCAGCACGGACCACGCATTCCTCCCTCCAAGCACTCTCTTCCCTGCTTTCTAGAGCCACCCCACAATTAACCCAAGGGGATGGTGACACTGTGGAAGAGGAAGGAGGGAAGGAGGGAAGGAGGGAGGGAGGGAGGGAGGGAGGGAGGGAGGGAGGGGGGAGGGGAGGGGAGGGGAGGGGAGGGGAGGGGAGGGGAGGGGAGGGGAGGGGAGGGGAGGGGAGGAGAGGGGAGGGGAGGGAGAGAGGGAAAGGGAGGGAGGGAGGGAGGGAGGGAGGAAGGGAGGGAGGAAGGAGGGAAGGGAGGAAGGAAGGAGGGAAGGGAGGGAGGGAGGGAGGGAGGGAGGGAGGGAGGGAGGGAGGAGGGAGGGAGGAGGGAGGAAGGGAGGAAGGGAGGAAGGGAGGAAGGAAGGAAGGAAGGAGGGAAGGAGGGAGGGAAGGAGGGAAGGAAGGAGGGAAGGAAGGAAAGGAAAGGAAAGGAAGCAGGAAAGGGCCTGTCATAGGGAAGGAAAAAGGGAGAATGAACAAACCAGAACATTCAAATTAAAGTGTAAGCAACACAAGATAGGTCAATGGGCACTAATCCAGAAAATACAATACTTTTTCAACCCCCAAACCAAACAGGCCAGGAACAAAAGCAATTGGAACACCCCTGTTACAAACCCTGGCACAAACTGATGCTACCAGTTCAAAACAAGATCGCAAATTCTTCCAGGACGTCAACCATCAATAGAGGGATTGTGAGAAGTTTCAGAATTGTCGCAAGTCACTGGCTTCAAAATACTTCCCACATGAAGATCTCTCATTCATATGACAGAAAGCCACCAAACCTACTCACCACACCAGTTCCTCGGGTAACCAGCTCTACTAGTGCCTAAAGGTTGGGAAACCTGAACCCTATAAATGTCACCAAAATATTTATTTTCACCTAACGGAAGAACTGAGAGAGCACCCACAGTACCAGGCCTCTGGGCATTATAATAAATGCCACTTACTTAGAAGTTTGACAATAAAACTACCTTAAAATGATGTTTTCCCATAGCTCAAAATACACAATCAGCTTAAAAGGTCAATTCATCTCACTCTTCAAGATCCAAGAAGTTTCTTAAAGCTAAGCCAGCCCTTTCTTCTTAAATAACTGTTTGGCAAGTGAGAAGAAACATGAAATACATTGGCATTTACTCACATCGGATTCCAAAGTGTTTATCTAAATCAATTCTGGAGCTAGAGCACTGCCAATCCATTCTCTTAAAAAACTGCTGTTTCTCCTTGGCTTCCCAGGTAAGCCAAATGTAAAGTGCCTTTTGAATCGATATACTGAATTCTTATTTCGTAGCAAAAACTTGACCAATGGATAGCAGATCTGAGAAAAGAAGCACTTGAAACACTTGAATTACTTCAACCATCTTGGAGTTGTTTTGGTATAATTTCAACAAAGCTGTCCTTGGGTGAAGGGGCAGAAGGATGTAAAATCTCACATGATTACATTGAGAATTTTATTTAAATAGAAAAATAAGTTCCCCCCCCCAAAAAAAAAAATAATAATAATAAATAAATAAACCATAAAGGAATTGTAACACCTATTAGATTGGTTTTCACTTCAAAAGACCCAGTTCTGTGGTTTAGCATGTACCACGCCAATCCTATCACCCTTGGTCATTTGTCATTTACAAAAATGCAACTCCTGCCATCAAACCTGTGAAAATCCCTTGTCCTGATAGTCTGCTCCCTGACCTTCTCCAGCAGTCCTCATTTCTCCCCAGCGAGAGGCTGCAGACTTCCGCAGGGTTGTTATAGAGAAATACACACATAAAAGTGAAGGCATGAGTCTACTTAAGAAAGGACAGCTCTGCCCTAACCGGTTTGGCTCGGTGGATAGAGCATTGACCTGTGCACGGAAAGGTCCCAGATTCAATTCTGGCCAAGGGCATGTACCTTGGTTGTGGGCACATCCCCAGTAGGGGGTGTGCAGGAAGCAGCTGATGGATGTTTCTCTCTCATGGATGTTCCTAACTCTCTATCCCTCTCCCTTCCTCTCTGTAAAAAAACTAAAATAAAATAAAATAAAAATAAAAAATCAATATACTAAAAATTAAATAAATAAATAATAAAGAAAGGACAGTCCTACAGGCAGGCAGACAGCTCTGAGGCAGGTATGGTGGTGGTGGTAGTGGGATTGAGGTAAAAAAAAAAAAAAAAAAAAAAAAAAAAGAGAGAGAGAGAACTCAGAGACATGGACAATAGTGTGGTGACTGCAGAGGTGGCTGGGGTTGGGTGGAGGAGGAAGAGGGCACAGAGGGGATACATGGTGATGGAAAAAAAAAGTAAAAGGAATGAATGAATGCGTGAATGAATGAACGCTGACTTGGTGGGGGTGGGGGGTGGCAGGGAGCTCGGCTCCTTTAATCCAGAGAGGCCACCTCACTGTCAGATGACCTCCGGAGAGCCAGGCCTCTGGCTATCTGCTGCCTGCCTGCTGCCTGCCTGCTGCCTGCCTGCCTGCCCCGCACAGGCAGGGGAGGCCTTCACTCCTGATCCGGGTGGATTAATGAACTAATTTCTACAGAGCCCTTTAAGCTGATTGGCCCAAACGCAACTAAATCAGCATTATCGTTAGCCATGGACAGGATCAAATCTTCAGGAACCACAGAGACAAACTTTTACAAGTCGGGCAACGTTCCTCTTCCACAAGGAGGGTGGGAGGATTTGTCCCCAGAGTTCAGACTTTCATCCGGAAAACGCTTACTGGACACTTACCATGGGGTATGGAGCTTGGAGGCAAGGGATGCCGTACTCGAGGAGGAATTAAGAATTAACATCTGGTGCCCGGATGGGCAAGCAGGCAAACAACTTTCATATACACGATATCCCAAAAAATGTATATATATACATTTAGTAGCTGGTAGTTCCATTTTGAAAATGAAATGTATTTTAATAAACAATGCCTTTATAATTACTCAGAATATATGTAGACCTTTTTGGGGGGACACTCTACAGTGTGAGCACTATCAGGGGGGTGAAATATCCAACAGAGCAAGGGGCAGAGGCAAAGGAGGCTCATGGGCAGCAGCAGTTTCTGTGAAGACGGATCATTTGCTCCCAGTCCTAAAAGGGAGCCACGATCAGAGTGTGTTCAATTTAAGAACACACTATCAAGTTATACGTTTATTCTGCATACACTTTTCCACGTGCAGATTATACCTCAATAAGAGGTGAGACAACTGGAGAGACAAAGCTTGGTGTCAACTAGATGAAGACGAAAGGGAAGGATGGTGGAATGGTTTTCCAAGCAGGAGAGCACTTGCCCAGCAGAGGCTAGCAAAGCAGGAAGCATTTCAGCAAATGCAAAGGTTCCCACTGGCGGGGGGGGGGGGGGGTGTGTGTGTGTGTGTGTGTGTCTGTGCTGAGAGTGGCAGTGACAAGGTATGATGGGAAAGGGAGGTCAGAGACAGCTCCCAAAAAGGCCTTACACACTGTGCTTAGAGTTCATCTTGAGGATGACGGGAAAGCCACTCAAGGGGGGGCGGGGGGGGGGGGTCACTGATAAAACCTTTGGCGTGGCAGCATCACTTTGGAGCCAGGCACACTAGAGCTGGAAGCATGAACGGAGACAAGAACCTGGTTAGGAAGTTACTACAATACTCCAAATAAGAACAGATAAGGGCCTGCACTAAACTGGGGACGGCCAGGAGGAAGAGTCAGAGGCAATGTTTCAAATATGCAAAAACATTTAGGGCTGATGACCAGTGAGATGCGGGAGACGGAGGAAGATGGGAAAGTGGAGGATGGTGGTGTTTCTGTTTCTCACCCGAGGGTCTTAAGGAAGGTGGAGAATGTTGAAGGAGTTGAACTGAGATTGAAGCCCAAATGGAGAGACGGTGAGTTTGAGTATGAAGTTCTGTGAAATCCTATATAATAAAAGCGTAGTATGCAAACTGCCCCCCTCGACCAGGAGTTGCCTGGGAGTTCGACCAGGGGGTGGGGTCAGCCAAAAGAAGGGAAGGAGCATCCAGCCGGCAGCCAGCAGCCACTAGGGACCCTACCAGAATTTCATGCACTGGGCCTCTAGTATCTAAATACAAGCTTATAAAAGGAAGCCCACACACCAACCCAGCGATCAGGGAGACGCTTGGCATTGTGGGTGGTGGTGGAAGGTAGAGAAGGGGGCTCTGGGGCAGGGCCAGGCAGGAAAGGAGGAGGAGAATGGAGAGATGGTGTCAAGTCCCACAGAGAGAGGAGAAGGGAGGACTGCTCGTCCGGTGGCTCTGGCCTCGGGCAGGTCATGGCGATTGTGAAGACTGCAATTCTGGTTTCTCAGCAAAGGGCAGAAGCCAGGTGGCTGTGGGCTGAGAGTGAAGGGGAGGTTCTCTCCAGGGCTCAGCGGTGAAAGGGAAGAAAGAGATAAGATAGTAGCTGGAGGAGGAAGGAGTAGTAAGAGTGTCTTGTTTGGTTCTCTTTTGTGGTTCAAGATAAGAGGGAGAGACTTGAGAATATTCATAAGCCGAGGGAAAAGCAGGGAGGGAAGGAAGGAGAGAAAGGGGAGCGACAGTGACGACTCTATCTGAAGACAAATGCCGGTCCTTTCCCTCACCGGGCCAGGGGCTGTTTCTTTCCGTCGTCAGCAGCATTTCCTGCCAGCATGGCAGCCTCGGCGGGGCAGCCTCGGAGGTGGGAGAAAAGTGCAGTCTTAGCAGGATGTTCCGAGAGCCCTCTCATGATGATGGGCTGGTCCTCCCAGCAACCTTCCCGCAGGATGCTCTCACCACTTGTCAGAGGGCCATTTGGCACCCACACCCAGGAGCCGGCCAAATCGCCAGCAGCTCCACAGGCCGCTCCAGCCCGCTCCGGCTTCCTGCCACGGCCGAGGGGCAGAGGTGCGAGGGGGGCCAGGCCCACCCAGAGAGCCACCTTCTCCCGCCGCCCACCCGAAGGGGGAGAGGACCAGGCTCCTCTTCCTCCGGCCTCCTCCCTGGTGGGCAGTGAGCACAGGCACCTCTTCCAGCCACTCCGAAGCCTGGCCGGAGGCAGACTGTGTTCTCTCCCGACGGCCCGAATCCGATCAGCAGATTCGGTTCACAGGAGTCAGGGCGAAGACTGACTGAGAGCACCCACTGTGCCAGGCACTATTCTAAGTGCTTTGCATTCTGTCGGTCCTCGCAACCCTATTTTTATCATCTCCGTGTTACAAATGAGGGATCTGAGTGCAGACACGTCGAAGTAATTTGCTCAAGGTCTCAAGGCCAGTGAGTGCCATTGCCAAGATGTGAAATAGACCAGGCCGTCTGACTCCAGAGCACGCAATGTTTTAATTTACTCTCAAATACAATAAAAAAAAAATGCAGCCTACAACAGACTATCCGAGACAGGGAGAAAGTCACGTTACCAGTCATAACTCAAATGCATAAGTAAAGTAAGTATGGCAGTAATTCTACCATAAGTTCCTTCTTACCCCAAAGATTTTTCGCACGTGGTAGTTTGAACTGTATACTTAAAAGAGCATTTATTTCTGTTGTGAGTGCAATTAATGCCACTGAACTACATACACTTGGCAAATGGTCAAAATGGTAAACCCTATGTATATCTGCATGTTTTACCACAGTGATTTTAAAAATGCAAAAAGGATATTTCTAGATATATTTTCTCTTTACAAAAAAAAGGTAAAGTAATATGAAAATCAAAAGCCCTGTCTTAGGCCAAGTATCTCAAGACTCTTTTAGATAAAAAAAATTAATTAATTAATCAAATAAAATAAAAAAACATAATGCCACCCTGGTTGGGTGTCCCCATTGGTTAGAGGGTCGTGCCGTACGCAGGTTTGATTCCTGGTAGGGCACATATCTAAGTTACAGGTTCAATCCCTGTTAGGGACACCTATAGGAGACAACATATCCTCGGGTGAAGATTAAAAAAATAAATAAATAAAAACAGCCAAACTAACAAACTAGCAGCAGCAGCAAAGCAAGCGCAATTTAAAGGAATTGCGGGGAGCAGCATGCACACTCAGTGCTGTGGCCTTCTGAGGTCCTTCAGAAACAACTGTGACCAGGATGGCTCCTACTGCTCTCAAGGCCCCTCCAGAACATCTATCAAACCAGAGCCAATCCCTACACCACATCGATGAGGAGAGAGAAACATCAATGATGAGGGAGAAACTCTGAGGGCACAGAGCGAAGCAGGTCTCATTTTGGGAAGAAAGGCTGCTGCTCCTTAAAGTGTGGGCCATGTGTCTGTTACCTGAGTGGTTATACGCAGCCTCAGAGGAGAGAATGGAACAAAGGACCCAGAGGCCCCCTCCTCAAAGCATGGCTTAGGAGCCTCGGAACCAAATTCCTTTTATTTACTAGGACTGCAAATTCAGTAGGTGTTACTTGTAAATCATTCTAAACAACTACCAAGGACAAAAGTGAAACAATGCTGAGAAATCAAGTGCAAAACTACAGAATGGCTCATCCTGAAAAAAAAAAAAACCTAAGAAAATCAAACATACTAATGAAGCACAGGTGTATTTATGGTTTCTCTGAGGAAATTCAGCAAATAGCCTTTGCCAGGAATATCTGATTCAAACACAGAAACCGATGCAATGACTACCAGTCTTTGACAGCAAGGTTCCTTGAAGTTGTTCAATTCCATTAGGGATGCCCAAGTCAACATTTAGATGACTCACCTTATCTTCTTTGTTTAATGAATCAAGGTGATAGAAGCAATATCGCCAACAAATTAACTTTTCAGTTGGCCTATCTTTGGGTACCCCTTATCCTTCTAAAGAAGGAATTCGAGGTTGAGATGGGGGAGAGGTGAGAAACAAAGATTAACAAGCCTGAAGAGTTTAAATAGTTAGAAAGCCTCCGAAGAGCAGTCACTCATACAGCAGACATAAAGGTTTGAAATCTAGCCGAAACCGGTTTGGCTCAGTGGATAGAGTGTCGGCCTGCGGACTGAAAGGTCCCAGGTTCGATTCCGGTCAAGGGCATGTACCTTGGTTGCGGGCACATCTCCAGTAGGAGGTGTGCAAGAGGCAGCTGATCAATGTTTCTCCCTCATCGATGTTTATCCCTCATTGATGTTTCTAACTTTCTATCTCTAGCTCTTCCTCTCTGTAAAAAAATCAATAAAAAATGTCTGAAATCTACAAAGACAAGAACACTAAGGACTAAAAGAAAATTTAATAATTTCACAACACTGTTAACCCCCCTCTAAGTCAAAAGCCCCCTCCCACAGATTTTAATCATTTCTAGGTTATGTAAAACTTTCGGACTAGATTACCCAGAAGAGCATTCATTACAAATTCCCCATTGATCTTTTACCACACAAGAACAATACAACAAAGAGAAAACCTTATTTTTAGACTTGCAAAATCCTGTGTTTATTTTTCTAAAACAGAAGTCACACAACTCAACCTGCTTTGTTTGGATGTGAGCAAACCTATTCTCTCCTAATCCTGGGGCCCCAACCTCTGCCCAGAAGGAAATGAAGGAAAAGTACGCGGTGCCACCACGCTGGAAAGTTCGAGCACCTTGGCTTTCTGCTCCCGCACACCTGAGCCTCCTCCTGGTCACAGCTCACACTGCGGGAGCCCTGTCAGGTGTCATCCGCTGTGTGGCAGGGGGAGGCAAAGGCTGTCCACCCACGTGCATGCCCAAACTGGCTCAGTGTTTGAACTACTAATATTTTTGCGTGTAATGTTTAAGCAAAAGGGCTTAACCACAGTTCACTCTTAATTGCTGAACTAGCGTTACACACTAAATGGAAATGGGTTTGCAATTCCCTATAAACATTACTCTTACAAAATCCTATTTCAACAATTTGATTTTTCAATAACATGTCCTCCATATAAGCCATCTCTTTTAGTTGGAAAATATGAGATAAAATTCTTTGTTTATTTTAGAAGTTATATGTATGTGTGTGTGTATACACACACATACATACAACTTCTAAGATATATATATATACATATATATATATATATATATATATATATATATATATTTCAGAGAAGGGAGAGGGATAGAGATAGAAACATCAATGATGAGAGAATCATAGATCAGCTGCCTCCTGAACACCCCACACTGAGGATCAAGCCCGAAACCTGGGCATGTGCCCTGACTGGGAATTGAACCATGACCTCCTGGTTCATAGGTCAATGCTCAACCACTGAGCCATGCAGCTGGGCTAAAAGTTTTTTTAAAAAAGTTTGTTTATTGATTTTTAGAGAGAAACATCGATTTGTTGTTTCTTGCACTTATGTATGCATTCATTAGTTGCTTCTTGTATGTGCCCTGACTGGGGATCAAACCCACAATCTCCATGTATCAGGATGACTCTCAAACCAACTAAGCTAGATAAATTTAAAATATTCAAAAGTTCTTCCCACAGTGTGACAGTGAACAAATCGAGATAGAAATGATGAGCAGGTGTTTCTGCTCTCAAATTCCTCAGGTAAATTTCTTTTCATTATTATTAATAATAAATGACCAACCATAATTAGCAATGCTGTTACTACAAGGCGAAAGAAGCCATGCAATTAACACCATCACTTAAATTAAACAAAAATAAGATTTTATTCCTTAGTCCACAAAACTGACTAAAACTCTTACATTTTTTAAAAGACAAAGCTTGCATTTTTAACCCTACTAATTAACAAAGTAAGCACATAAGTTGATTATAAGTAAATTCTGGTCCCAACCCCATGGGAACCTATGGTGTAGATAGCATCGCCCAACTTCGATGGACCATCCTACAAGCTGCAAAGTGATAACTAAGACCACCCTTAAGTTCACAGATGATTAGGGGGGTCAGCAACAGAAATACTAAGGCACCTTACAAACTCTTAGTCCAACTTCAAAGTCTGGCTCAAATTCCACGGTCTTCGGTGGAATATTCTGCTTCCTTGTTTTAGCAGTCACTCCCTCCGCTGTGCTCTCCCAGTCCTCACCTCCGCACATCCTACAGAATCATTGATATGAATGCCTGAAGTCCCTGAGGCGGGGGCCATTTTTATTAATGTCTACCCTGTGAGCACCTAGCACCATGCTTGAGACATAATAGGCCGTCAGAGTCTGTAGAGAAAACAAAAACTGTGGCGTTACAAGCTAGGAGGTGTGTAAAAAGAGGAGCAGAAGCAGCAGAAGGCCTCTGGAGGACATGCACTGTGGCTGCCTTGGAAGCTGAGGGCCTCACTACCAAGATGGGAACTTAGAGAAGAGCCAGGCAAAGGCAAGGAATGGAAGACAGGATGAGTCCTAGGACAGCAGACTATTCCGGGTACAATGGATATAAGCAGAACATGGGAGGGGTAGGCAGTGAAACTGGAGATGAGAGGGCTTATATGCCAGTTCAAGGGATTTTCATTGAACACTCGAGCCTTTCAGACACCCTTTACGTTATTTAATCCAGGCAGTGACCAAGACTCAGCCCTTGAAACTTCGAAGCCTTTGGTCAAAAGTTATGAAAGGTCTGGGATTTTTTAAAGAATTTTATGTAGAGATGCCATTTTAGCTTATTTGAAGCTTCTTATACCCTAGGTTAAATGTTCTGCCTATCATATTCATATATATATATGTATGTATATATATATATATATATATGTATGTATATATGTGTGTGTGTGTGTGTGTGTGTGTATATACAATTTCAGTCTGCACTATGCTTCGTTCACACCGTAGCAAGTGATAAAGGCCAGCCGAAGAATATTATTAATGAAAAGCAAAAGAGCATTCAAGATACATATTCTGAATCCCTTTCTCACCGCCACCGTACTTAAGGATCAAGATGTGGGGTGGCAGCATCCCACCCCAGCACCGGTAAGGCTAGCTGAGGGCGCCCTTTACCCAGAGGCTCCCCTGACCGGGTTTAACCAGCCTCTCCCACAGGATGACCCAAAAGGGAAGGCTCTGCGTAAAGAAAGGGTCAACCCAAATCGCCCGGCCCTTCACGTGCTTGGCCCAAGGAAAAGTAACTCCGGCTTCTTGCCGGTCGACTTTGCCAGGATTTTTTTTTTTTTTTTTTTTTAATGTAAGATAAGGTGATATCTGTGAGCCCACTAGAAGGCATCGAAGCCAGGGAACAGATCACCCAGAGCCTCGGGTTTCACTTCACCCTCGGAGCGCGGCCCTGGACCAGAAGCGAGCATCGCCCGGTGCCGGGCAGGCGGCCAGGGCGCCCGCTCTCCCGGGCGGCCGGGCCGGACAGCAGGCGGCGCGGCCCCACGCGCGGCGGGTACCCGGCGGCGGCGCGGAGCCGGGCTGCACGGCGGCTGGACCAGCGGCTGTCAGCGAGGGAAGCCAGCATCCTCCCGGCGCTGAGCGGGGAACCGGGGCCTCCGCCGCGGCTCCCACGCAGCCCGGATAGATACCCGAGGCGAGAGGCTGCGGGTGGGGAGCAGAAGCGCGGGGCGCGGAGAGCAGAGGCGCGGCCGCGCCCGCAGAGTCCCCGGGGGCGCGAGGCGGGGGCGCGGGCAGCGCAGGGCGGCGCCCCGCACCCCACCCGCCCCTCCCCGCCCCTCCCGCGGCCGCCTCTCCGCGCGGCCCCCGGCCACGGGCTGCGGCCCCGGCGCGCGGGCGGGCGGAGGGAGGGAGGGGGATGCGGCGGCGGCGACGTTGCCGGCCCCGGCCCCTCCGCCCCGGCGATGTGCGAGATAAAAGTTTGCAGCATGCGGCTGGTCTGCGGCGCGAGTCACATCCGCCGCGCCGCCGCCTGCAGCACCGGCGGCGTTTAGAGACGAACAAATAAATTAAAAAAAAAAAAAGGAAAAAAAAAAACTGTTGAAGCCGGTAGGCCCCGAAGGCGGTCGCTCTGCCTCCCCCGGGCGTGCAGGCAGGCAGGCGAGCCCGGCATCCCGCGCCCCTCCCGCCCCGGCCCGCCGCGCCCGCCGCACTGACCGATAACCTCCTGCAGCTCGTACGCGTCCCTGCAGATGGGCCAGCCGACCGCGGGCGCCGCCGCCGGGGCCGGGGCCGGGGCCGGGGCTGGAGCTGGAGCGGGGGCTGAGGCCGGGGCCGGGGCCGGGACCGCGGGCGCCGCCGGAGCCGGGGCCGGCGCTGCTGTCGCGGCCGCCGGGGACGCCGGCACCGCCGCCGCCGCTGTCACCGGAGCCGCCGGCTGGGGCTGCTGGACGTGCACGGGCGAACCGCTCGGCTCCGCCATGATGCTGCCGGGGAGAGCAGCAGCAGGAGGACGCGCCGGTGGACGGACGACCTTCCACTTGAAACTTCCCTTTCCTCGTCGCCGACACCTCTCGGCCGGCGCACGCCCTCCCCGCCTGCCGCCGCCGCCGCCGCCGGAGCCAGCCACGAGGGGCGGGAGCGGGAGGCCGCGCCGGGCGGAGGGCGGAGGCGGCGCCGGCGGAGGGGAGGGGGGAGGCGGCGGCCGCCGCGCTCGCCGCGCGCCCCGGACCTCGTGCGCGCGGCTCTGCCTCCTGCGCCGCCGCCGCCGCCGCCGCCGCCGCCGCCGCCGGGGAACCGCCGCCCCCTGCGCGCTGTTCGCGGCCGGGGGGTCCCACCCGCGGGGCGGGGGTGGGTGTGCTTTCGGGGCTCGGGTCCCCGTCCCCCCGATCCCGGGGCTCCTGGCTTCCCCGGCGCCTTTGCCCTGACCGTCAGGCGCTCCAGGAGATGCCCCTGGGGACGCAGAGGGAGAGGAGGGGGGGCGCCCCCAGGTTCTCGGGTTCAGCCCCGTCTCCCCACCTGCGTGGAACCTGAAGTTCACGTTCAAGTTATAGCGAGTGAGACACCTCCACGCGGGCCGTTTGCAGGGCGCCGGTTAAAAAATAACCAAAAGCGGTAACTTTCCAACGCGCTACCTGCCAATATCACTTTCCCACCTGGCCTAATCTAATCGCGGCCCTCCTAGTTTTATTTATTTTTTTTGTTTTTTGTTTTTTTTCTCAGTGAAACTTGATTCCCTAGGCCCTGGGCTGTTTCACAGGATTTTTTTTTTTTTCTTCGTTTGTTCCAAGCCGCCTGGATCCCAGGGAAAGGATGGAAGGGCCTCTGAAGTTGGAATAAGAGAAAGAAAGGGTATTTCTGTGCCATTCATGACAGGCCACTTTAACCCGGTTAGGACAACAGGTACCAGGCGTTTCTTTTTACAGAGCATTCTGGGTGTCAACGAATGTGCTGCAGCATACACAAACTGCATTGAAAACTTTTTAATTAATTGCTGCTTTTCCCCCCACTCTCCCCAAATTACCTCATCCTTAAAATTGCTATGGTATAACCATAGGTCTTCCTAATTATAGGTGTCGTATTTAACACTGAATGTTCTCTGTGTTCCCTCCGATGACCAAAATTACACCATTCTTGTCTTTAGCTGAAATGACGCAGTAAACCAAAGCTCCTATTGGTCATTTGTCCAAAATTATCTTATGTAGGTTTCATGGTGACGACTATTAAATAAATAAGAATGATGAACATTTAATTTTTTTAATGGTGAAACTGTGTCTCCAGCATGCATGCACAAATATCACCTTACTAAAAAAAAAAAAAAAAAAAAAAAAAAAAAAAAAAAAAAAAAAAAAAAATTTCAGAGGAAACCAGAAATTCGTTAGGAGAAACTTTATATGTCTAATCGAAACGATGATGTAAACTGAAAATGAATGTGCTTAATCTCTTGGCAATATGGTACACTTGGCATAAAACAACGATGATACTCTGATCTATGAGCAGAAATGTATGCTGTATTAAGTGTACATTTTTTATTCATGGGTGTTCACGTATATTGACTTTAATGTCTGTCAAGAAATGGACTTTATAACCAATAAATTCTAGGCCTCTGATGTTTTAAGTGGAGAGGAGCAAGGAATAGGGGGCTTTCTATATCTGCTCACCTTTTCAAACGCTGATCCCCACCCCAAAGAATTCCTAAGAACTATTTTGAAGGGAAAAGAAAAATGATTAAATGAATGTGGCTTTTGTGATATGAATTTAAATTTTCACTTTCAAACCATGAAATGGGACTATGAAGTCCAGGAAACTTCTTGGGAACTCAATAGGAAAATATGATGCTGTCAAGATCAATAGCACAGCCCTGGCCAGTGTGGCTCAGTCAGCTGAGCTCCTCCCAGTCACCAAAAGGTCACAGATTAGATTCCCCGGTGAGGGCACAAGCCCAGGTTGCTGGCTTGATCCCCAGTAAGGGTTGTGTGGGAGGCAGCTGATCAGTGTTTCTCATAAGATGTTTATCTCTCCCTCTCCTTTCCTCTCTAAAACCAATTAAAAATCATATTATAAAAAAAGGTCAATAGCACAGATTTGAATCAAGCACAGATCATATAGTTTCAAAAAAAAAACAAAAACTGTTTCTTAGCCACATACCAGATATTTGTACCCAGCCCATCACTTCCCAAATGGCTACCAGGATGATGACTTGCAAGAACTGATGACTCATCCGTCACCACCAGTAGTTCAGTTTAAAGAATGGCTACTCGCAGTGGCCTTTGGCATCATTTTTATAAATGAAGAACAGAACGTGAATTATCTTTTTAAATCACATAAAGGCATTAGATTAGAATTTTAAGTTAATGCTTCCATAAACAATTGAGTGAAATGGTACTTACAATGCAGAAATATATGTATATAAATAGTACTCAACTGATAATACAGTGAATTCAGGGAAAACCCATTACTAAATTTAAACTGAAAGATGGCAGAGGAGCCGAAACCAGTTTGGCTCAGTGGATAGAGCTTTGGCCTGCGGACTAAAAGGTCCTGGGTTTGATTCCAGTCAAGGGCATGTACCTTGGTTGCAGGCACATCCCCAGGAGGGGGTGTGCAAGAAGCAGCTGACCAATGATTCTCTCGATGTTCCTAACTCTCTATCCCTCTCTCTTTCTTTTTGTAAAAAATCAATAAAATATATATTTTTTAAAAAGATGGCAGAGGAGAAAACCTTTAAAATATAAACAAGATCTGCCGAAACCGGTTTGACTCAATGGACAGAGCATCGGCCTGCGGACTCAAGGATCCAGGGTTCGATTTGGTAAGGGCATGTACCTGAGTTATGGGCGCATCCCCAGTGGGGGTGTGCAAGGGGCAGCTGATCGATGTTACTCTCTCATCAATGTTTCTGGTTTTCTATCCCTCTCCCTTCCTCTCTGTAAAAAATCAATAAAATACATTTTTTTAAAAAAATAATAATAAATAAAATATAAACAAGATCTATTTCAGTACATAAAGAACACATTCAGTCAGACTTCAGCAGGTAGGATAAAAGTGTGTCTACATTTTGTTGTGTGCATAACTGCTCCATTGTGTGTCAGGGTTCCTCAGCTTCAGCACCATGGGATTTAGTGCCAGATAACTCTCTGCTGTAGAGATCTGTTCCCCTGGCTTCTACCCACTAGATGCCAGCAGTACCCCCATGTCAGTCATGACTGTCAAAAGTGTTTGTCATTTTATAAACAGATTATTGCAGTTATTTGCTTTACAAGGAGCTTAAGTGGTGTTCAGGTGTGTATTCATAAATCCTGAAGGGGATCAGACTATGCCACCCCGGAATATGTTACTTTGGCATAAGGATTATTTTGAGAAAAAAGCAATAAGAAAAGACGGACACAGGAAGAATGTTCTGCCCTCACCCTATTGCGTAAAAGTAGGGTATAAATTTCACTTTTAATCCATTTATAAAGGAATTTTCCATTTCTAAAGGTCCCCCCCATCCCAGGAAGAGGAGAGTGATTTTTATCACCAGAGATGAGTCTGCATCAACAACCCTTATCTACCCTTAGTTTCCCCATATATTTCCTGGTCACCTTCCCACGATTTACCCAGCCTAGGAGCCCAAATCCCCGTTTCCTTTTCCTAGTCACTTCTCCACGATCCATCACCCTTTCTTGAAATGGTAGTAGGCCTTCCATTGTAACCACCGTTTGAGTTATTCATCAATGAGTCATCCCTTGTGTGTGCATATTGCACAGGCAAATACATCTTTTTCCTCTTGTTAATATTTTCTGTTGGTTTAATTTGAAGGCCTCCAATTATTAAATTTGAGAGGTTAGAGGGAAAGTGTGTCGATCCTCTAAAACACTTTGAACAACTAAGAGAAGGTGTGTAGTGTAGGGACCAAGGCCTTGAAGAAAAAAAGTGTCATATTCAAATTATGCCTCCAACATTTTTTTTTATCTCTGACTTTGGACTTAAACTCAATTTCCTCATTCACAAAATCGGCATCATAATAACATACACATGAGTTGTTAGAACATCATTTATGTGTAAACAGCTTAGCATAATGGCTGACATATAATAAATGTTTGCTAAAATAAAAACCCTCATCGATGGCATAATCATCAACATCATCATTCTTTTTAAAAAAAAATTTTTTTTTAAATATATTTTATTGATTTTGTACAGAGATAGAGAGTTAGAAACATCAATGAGAGAGAGTCATCAATCAGCTGCCTCTTGCACACCCCCTACTGGGGATATGCCCGCAACCAAGGTACATGCCCTTGACCGGAATCGAACCCGGAACCTTTCAGTCCCCAAGCCGACGCTCTATCCATTGAGCCAAACCAGTTTCGGCAACATCATCATTCTTATCTGCCAAGATTTGTAAACAATATAACAAGATATATAATATTTTTATATACTAGAGGCCCAGTGCGTGAAATTCATGCACATGGGGGTTGAGGGGAGGGAGCGGATCCCTCAGCCCAGCCTGCGCCCTCTTGCAGTCTGAGACCCCTCAGGGAATGTCCACCTCCTGGCTTAGGCCTGCTCCCTGGGGGATCAGGCCTAAGCTGGCAGTCAGACATCCCTCTGGCAGCCCAGGAGCCCTAAGCCACAGTCGGACATCCTTAGTGCTGCTGCAGAGGCTGGAGAGGCTCCCACCACTGCGGCTGTGTGCTCTCAGCCTTCAGCCCAGATTGTGGCTGGGCAGAGCTCCCCTGTGGGAGCGTACTGACCATCAGGGGACAGCTCCTGTGTGGAGCATCTGCCCCCTGGTGGTCAGTGCATGTCATAGTGACCAGTAGTTTCCGGTTGTTCTGCCATTAGGGTCAATGTGCATATTACCCTTTTATTACATAGGATCTTTCTCAAGATGTTTATCTAATAATGGCAATCATGAACTGTACAGAATATAAGATGCCTGAAGACAAGGATTTTTTTGTTGCTTTGGTTCACTGCTATATCCCAGTGCCTAGAATAACATCTGGTACATAATATACTCAGTAAATATTTGTTCAATAAATGTAACACTTTTTAAATGTGTATAAAAACATGCTTTTAAGAATGAATCAGCAATGTCAAGAGTGGCTTACATGGGAGGAAAGTGGAGGTGTAGAGACCTATAGAGAAGCCAATGCAGTAGCCAAGTTAGAGAAATGTGTATGTGAACAAAGCCAGGATACGGAGGGTAATGATAGGGAGATAGATTTAAGAATTATTTAAGGAACAGAGAAATGGAGCTTGATGACAGATGAGATTCCTTTAAAAGTCAAATTGCCTCCATGCGTTAAAAAGATTTACACAAGTACAATTCACAAAATGTTTCAGGAGTTCATCTCTTGAAGGAATAGGAGGCTCTCTTGATTGGCAGATGGTCTTTCTCCCATGGCTAACCTGTAATTTACTACAAAGTCACTGCCTTCCATGGCGGGGGAAGGCCAGATGTTCTTGGGTGTGAATGAAATCTATCACGATGTTTTCCATCTCCAGCTCTTCCTACTGACTGTTTTAGTAACTGTGTTTGAGGTGGGGAAAGTTGTGGAAGAGTCGAATTTGATTTAAATGACTGCTTCCAAAGGCAAGGATGCAACGTTTTTTGTTTAATTAGGGTGATAGCCGGGCATAGTAGAAAAGGAATCTGTTTAAGTCAGTAACAACCAGATTTAAATATTTGCTCTGTACTTACTAGCTGGCAGCTTAAACTCTCTGAGATCCTGTTATCTTAAAACAGGGACAGTCATCCCAGGATGACTGGGTTGCTATAGGGATGACGTGAGTTGGTATGTGCAATACACCTGCCCCACAGCACGTCGTATAGTACAATAGTGGCCGCAGAATTCCTGACTGGGAGGGAGGCAGGGGTGGTGGTCTCAGGGGAAGGCGGTAATCATGGGTTGAATTGTGTCCTCCCAAAAGATATATTGAAGTCCTAAACCCTGATACGTGTAAATGTGACCTTATTTTGCAAAATAGGGTCTTGGCAAATGTAATTGAGTTGGAGTCCTACTAGATTAGGTTGGGCTCTATTCCAAGTACTGGTATCATTATAAGAAATTTGGACCCAGAGCCACAAACACACAGGGAGAATGTCATGTGACTACAAGAGAGGCAGAGATCGGAGTGATATGTTGACACGTGAAGGGGTGCCAAAGACTGCTGGCAGCAACCAGAAGCCAGGAGAGAGGCATGGAACAGATTCTCCCTCGGAACCTCCAGCAGGCACCAGCGCTGCCAACACCTTGATTTTGGACTTCTAGCCTCCGGACTGTGAGAGAATAAGTTTCTGCTGTTGTAAGCCTAAGCCGCCCTGTTTGTGGACCTTTGTTACAGCAGCGCAGGGAGCTAATGCAGTGGGATTACAGAATTTGTTCTTTAGCTAATGGTAGTTTGTTTGGACCAACTTTAGCAATGAGCACTGATAGAAATTAGCCGCTGTTATGGAGCCAGCCCGCTACCAAAGCTCTGGACATTACACTACAATTTGTTGGGATAAATATATATATATATATATATATATATATATATATATATATATATATATATATTATTGATTTCAGAGTGGAAGGGAAAGGGAGAGAGAGGTAGAAACATCAATGATGAGAGAAAAATCATTGATAGGCTGCCGCCTGCATGCCCCCTACTGGGAATCAAGCCTGCAACCCAGGCATGTGCCCTGACTGGGAATCGAACCATGACCTCCTGGTTCGTAGATCAATGCTCAACCACTGAGCCACACCAGTGGGGCAACTTGTTTTAATGTTATTTTAAATGTTTATAAAAACCACAGCAGAGTAAATATGTGAATGAATTATTGGCAGAGATAGCAAATGTCCATCTGAAAAATGTATTCGAGAATATATAAACCTTTCCAATGCTGAAGACCAGTTCAGCATACACTTAGTGGACTGATAGAGATGTCATGAGCGTTTTAGTGACATGGCTGATGCCGCAACCAATTTTCCAAAGTCCAGAGCTGGTGCGATTTGATTTTATTAGCTATGACACAATTTAGTGTTAAGGTGTCATTAGTCCCCATTTCCCAATCATAAATGAAAAGAGGGGCTTAAATCTATTTTAAATTGAATTATTGCCAAGACACCATTTTAAATTGGTCACTTGTAATTTAAGGAATTAAACTTATATGAATGATTATCTCCCAACCAGCTCTTGAAATTAACTTTCTATTGCATTTCATATTACAGACAGAATTGCTCTAGTGGTAGTTAATGCCTTTTCATTAATCTCAGAGGATTCTGACCAGAATTTGAATCCTGGTGAGAGAAGTCTCTCTAGAAGCCCTACTTTCTCTGCCCATAGGGGAAGGCCTCTGTATTTAAAAAGGCTGGTCTTTTGCTAAAACATCCAAAGGCACTGGAATAAATCTGCTCAGCATACATATTTCTTTTACAATGTTATCTGTCTAAAACCTGATAGTCCTGTCCCAAGTAGAATGTTATAAAAATGTAATTGAAAGCAATTCAATTCTTGAGTCCTCTCTTCATCAAAGAACCACAAATACTAAGGCCACTCAGTACACAAAATAGCACTGTGTATTATTATTGCTATCTAATAAAGACAGAATATGAAAATTGACCATCACTCTGCAACAAAGATGGCGGCGGCCAGGCCTGGATGCTCTGGGCCTCTGGGTAGCATGTGCGTGCAGGTGTAGAGCAGCCTGGACAAGCGGGATGCCTGCTATGAGCGGGAGGAGGGGAAGAGGGTAGAGGGAGCTACAGGAGGGTGGCAGGGCAGGAGCAAAGTCGGAAGGTGACAGCCAGAGTGAAGGCCCGGGTTCCAGGTGCTGGAGGGAAACTGGTGCCGGCAGCCAGGGGAAGGAAGGCCTACTCTTGCATGAATCTTCATACATCAGGCCTCTAGTTCTGAAAATATTTTGTTCAGCCCTCTCACCTTCAGCGTTTTCCAAACATCTCAAAGCTTCTTTCTTCCTCTCTACTAAAAAAATCCTCCCACCAACCCTGACTGCTCTTCCCTCTCAGCCTCTGTGGCTTCCCTGCTGAGCCCAGAGCTTTCTCAGAAGAGGCATCTTGGGTTACACACTTATAATTCAACATATTAATATTCCTTCGTTCAGTACATACATTTTAGGGACTATAATTTTCATGGCACTTTGCCAAATGCTGTAGGACAATGAAAGACAAAATTATTTCAGTACTTAAAAACTGCGTAATGCAAAAACCCCACATTATTCAATGTCCAGTCTTCCAGCACCAGAACATGTGAATGACACTTAAAACAGGGAGAGTTGCCAAAACCAGAGGTTACAGAGATGTAATATGAGGGGTTCGTTTGCTGACCAAGATAACTAACTTCTTTGACTATTGACTGGCAAAATCTAAAACAAAAACAAAAGCAAAAAACCACATGCCCTTCTGCTACTGAAGTCAAGAATCCCAAAAGAAATGGCAGGAAATGGCAAGAAAATTAAAATGAACACCAGACAAAAGGAGAGCCCTGAGCAGGAGAGGTGGATGTTAGAGGCGGCTGGGGATGCATTGAGAGGTAAATGCCTTTGGTATGAAGCAGTTAGGAGAGCACAGCAGAAATGGCCTTGAAGAAAGAAAAGAATTATAATGGAAGGAAGTTCAGAATCAGGGGCCAAACCTGCCTCCGAGGAGACCCAGTGCAGGTGCAAGCACATATGCCTCCGCAGTGTGAGCAGTGGGACCGGGTCGCCCGGAACAGCGCTGGCCCGCACGGCGCGCTGTCATGCCAGAAAGCTAGCCTAATGATGCCAGATCTTCTGGTTCTTTCAAGAAAAGCCAACACATCTGATATTATGTGAAATGTTTCAGTTTTTAAATATGGGCCCAACCATATAAAATACTGCACAGGATCTGATGCCATGTACATGATGTTTAAAAAACAAGAAAAACATGACACAGTCTTTGAATAAATACATATTGAGTCAAGCGTGGGTCGGAATGATAGACTCCACGTGCAGGGCGGTCGTTACCCCTGCGGAGGAGAGAGGCGGGGGAACGGCACGCGCAGGGCTCCTGCGGCACCTGCAATGTTTTATTACTTTAATAAAATTCTCTAATAAATATAGTAAAATGATAAGGTTTGTTAGACTGGTTGGTAGGTCCATATGTTATCACACTGCTGTTCCTGCTGCTCTGTGTGTGTGAAATGTTTCACAACTATAAAACAATGATACGGCGCAAGCCAAGCCTTTGTAGTCCACATCAGACCGGTGGGACACTGTTTCGCAGCCTTTGCCCACACTCAGGTTAGGCCAGGGAGAACTGCACTTCGGTCATTCCCAAAGTAAAGCACAGGTGCTCCAAGTGATTTTCAGCCTGGCTGGGCGTCAGACCACCTGTGCAGCCTGTTAACCGTCCTGCTGTCTGCCCTGGCCAGGTGGCTCAGTGGACTGGAGCATTGTCCTGCACACCAAATAGTGGCAGGTATGCACATGCCCAGGTTGCAGGTTTGAACCCCAGTCTGGGTATGTAAGGGAAGCAACCCAAGGATATTTCTCTCTCACACACTGATGTTTCTCTCTTCCCTCCTCCCTCCCGCCCTTCCTCTCTGTCAAAAAAAAAAAAAAAAAAAAAAAAAAAAAAAAAAAATTAATTAAAAACCATACCTTCAGATAAGGACTAAAACAAAACAAAAGCTCCCGAAACAACAACAACAACAACCAAAACCTCCTCATGCATGGGTGTCACCTATATTCTACTAAACCTTAGCCTGCATGTAGAAACTGGGCATCTAGGTTGTTCTGACGTGCCGCCAGAGTGGAAAATAACCGCGATCGTCCTGAGAACATCATTGTGACACAGGAAAGCCACAGCTAGAGAAGCAGCCGAGTCAGGGAACTCCCAGAAAGGTGACAACCTCAAAGGCTCAATGGTCATTGGTGGCTTTCCTGAATTAGTCTCAACAAATCATGCCGAAGCCGGTTTGGCTCAGTGGTAGAGAGTCGGTCTGCGGACTGAAAGGTCCCAGGTTCGATTCCAGTCAAGGGCATGTACATTGGTTGCGGGCACATCCTCTGTGGGGGGTTTGCAGGAGGCAGCTGGTCGATGTTTCTCTCTCATCGACGTTTCTAGCTCTCTATCTCTCTCCCTTCCTCTCTGTAAAAAATCAATAAAAATATATTTAAAAACAAAACAAAAAAACACAAATCACAAGGAATGCAAAATACCCATTAAAAGGGACTCAGTCTTTTTGAAATAAGAAAGTTGAAGTAACTGTGGAAATAGTAATTATTTTTTTAAATATTGTCATCAAAACAAAATAAAATAACATATTTTGCTTTATTTTAAAGAAACAAACTGTGTGTCAATCACATGCAAGAAATCTGCATAGCACTGTGGAATGATGGAAAGATGAATAGGACATGTCCCTACTCTCAAAAGAGATTTAACCGCTAATGGGGACAGATATGTAGAAAAATAATTTGTCCATCAGGGATAGGGAGAAAGACTAAACATGTGAGTAAGATTATAGTTTTGCCTTAAAGACTCCGAAACTAGAACTTTCAAATTATTGGACTGCAGGGTCTTATTTTAACCAGTGTTTGGTGGCCTGGGTTTGGTAGAGAGACCCCTGAGTCTCAGAGAGAAGAGCAGATGAAGAGGAAGGACCACTGAAAACAATAAAAACTTAAGACGTTGTTAGTATATGAAGTGTTCAAAAATTAAAAGTCTTGAAAGAATGCTCTTACCTTAAATCAATCAGAGGAATACACAAAATTAAACTTTTTCTTTGATATGAAGATTTTTTTTTTTTTAATACAAAGAAGACATCAGTGAAGATGGCCCACATGTGAACAAATCATCTATATATATAAAAAGCCAGTGACCAGAACACTGGAATGACCGGAATGACTAGAACAACCAGTTGCTATGACACCCTCTGCGGCTGGCCAACCATCCCTATCATGGGTGGGGCCAGCTGGCCAACCTCAGTGTCTCCTCCATCTCCCCCCACAACCACCCCATGCATGAATTTGTACACCATGCCTCTAGTGAGTGAGTAAGTGAAATTGTAATCCTCATAACAAAGAGAATGTTGGATCATATATTGTTTTAGGCTAACTTTTAGAAATGTCTACAATTCAAAGCATTTTCTTTTACAACAATCAGGTTATGAAGACACTGAAGGGAGCATTTTTATACATAGTCTCCATGATTTTCATCTAACCTGATTGTAGATCACAGTCTGTGCATTATTATAGATGGAGTAATGGAAGGTCACAATGGTTATGTAACTTAAACCAAACCCTAATCACAGCTTATCTGTAGCAGAGCCAAGATTCAAATTTGCTCTGTTCAACCTCAACCTGAAACTTACATTTCTCTATCTTTTGACAAAGACATATTTACTATCATAACATTAAAACTTAAACAAAACCATATTAAATTCCATTACAATTTAATCTTAATTAAAACTGAGTACTGATATGCCATGTAGTTTAATGACACTTAAAGCAAGAAGGTAGCCTGGCCAATGTGGCTCAGTTGGTTGAGCATTATCCTGTGCACCAAAAGGTTGCCGGTTAGATTCCTGAATTTGTTCTGGTAGGGGGCGTGCAGGAAGCAGCCATTCTATGTTTTACGCTCTCTCTCTCTCTCTCTCTCTCTCTCTCTTTTTCTCTCTCTCTCTCTCCCTCCCTTTCTCCTTCTCTCTCTCTAAAAATCAATAAAACCAGAAGGTAAAGCTGTATAGATAGCCAGAAAACAATCACCAAGAACAAAGTACAGGACAAAAATATTCCATATGTACCTCTATTCCTCCACCCAAATATTAAGAATATTAGTTCCAAAATTATATTTATGTATCCTGATAACACTCTGTAGACTACAGCCATTGTTAATGTGTTTTTTAAATGCTAATGTATTGCTTAGTTTGAATTATCAATATAAATAATTTATTGGTTTGATCTCCAAATCAAGTAAAAGCCATATAACTGTATTTCAGAGGTTCATTAACTAAATGAAGCAGTTAATTCAGTCAATAGTGAATAATCTTCAAATCAGTTGTTCATCAGATACAAAAGGTAGTCGTAAATATAAGTAATTCAAGAGATTAGAATTGGCCATGTAATATTAAAGATCTTTGAAACATATTTCAATAAATAACCCAATCATTTTTTTTATTTTATTCATTTAAAAATTACATTAAAACATAAGAGAAAACTTTGGGAAAAAGAAAAATTATGTTTTATTATTATTTTCAAGTCATTTAACTCATATCTGTATTATTTGAATATTGAGAATCATAGAAGGCTTATCAGTTTGTGTTCCTCGGGCTGAGCTGTCAAAGTAGGTTGGACACTGCCTCAACTAACTGTGTACGTAAAGAATGGACATTACCTTATCTTCTCTCACAAAAATTTGTGGCCCATTTTGTATTTTCCATAGATATTGTATGGGCATAATTCAGCAAGTGAGATATTCCCCATACTAAAAGAAAGTTCTTATGGAGGTGATATCATGTCAAAAATGTGTATTGGCACAAACATTTTAACAAAAGATAGAAAGAATGTTTATCGTGAAGTGAAAAGTAGCAGCCCAGTAATCCAAAGGGTTCATATATCTATTGACAGAATTAGACATTCATTTTTTTCAAATAAGCAATTAACCATGTGAATAGTGGCTGATGACAAATTTAGATTATGAAAATGCTTCATTTAAATAAATTATTTTCCTTTTGAATACATATTACATATACAGGTTATAAAATTTTAAGGTAGAAAGGGTATAGAGTGAAAACTAAATCTCCCTCCTGCCCTTATTTTCTACTCAAGTTGTTCTCTTTCTTAGAAGCAACTTACTATTACCTTGTTCTTGCCTCCTTCAAGAGATACTTATGCATTTGCAACTACATTCACATAATGTCTTCTATACTAACTGTAATATACACACTGATCCCTAACCCCATTTTTTTCACTTAACAAATGTCTTGAAAAGGATCTCATAGAGTCCTAACTTTTTTTTTTTCCATTAACCTACGTTTTATGCTATCCATGCTTCTCTTTTTAATCACTGAGTTATAAATTGCATCTACTAAGATGCACAGATTCAATTTGATACATTTTGAGAATTGAACATATGGTATAGAATATTCAATAATTATTCTTTTTAAGAACTAATAAGCAGTCCATTGACTGGATGTGCCATGATTGATTTAACCAAACATCTACTGATGGACTATTTTGCTTTATAAACACAGTTGCAGTTAATAATATGTATACATATGATATTGCATGTGTTCAAATATACTTACGGGAAAATTCCTAGAAGTAGGAAATCTGGATAACTATTAATTTAGAAGGATTTTGATAAATTACCTACCATAGGTGTTGTATTAATTTATACTCCTGATAACAATTTTGAAGGCTCCTTTTGCAGCATATCGTGGTTATTAACTTTTTTATCTTTGATCATCAGGTAGATTTAAAAAAATGTAATTCTAGCCTTAATTTGGTTTTTCTTATTTGAAGGGATGCTGAGCATCTCTTCCTATATTTAAAAGACCTGAAACAGCTTCCTTCCAAGAGAAAATCTGAGCAAAAGCAAAGGTACTGTGAAGACTGTGTCATGCATTTGGAGGGATACACAGAAGACTTGACATTTATTTTGACCTTTCAAGAGAATCTGGACAGAGTAATGTTTTTTTGTTTTGTTTTGTAAGGACAATAGAAACTTGAGGAAACTTGATATTTCCAGTATGACCCAAAAAGAAGATGCCAAAATCTCAAGTGGAAAACTCCAAGAAACCCAAGATCTAAGAAAGTATGCCTGCCTGGATCACAAATGAAGACAATGTCAATTTGTTTCTTCAACATCAATGGCATTGTCCATGCTGAATTAATCTACAAGGTCAAACAGTTGGTCAGGCTTATTATGCAGAAATTCTAAAACATTTGTGGGACCATGTGCTTCACAAATTATTGCTTGATCATTTTATTCACTACACTTTGCTCTGAACAACTTTGGCTGGTCTTTAAAAACAGAGCTATTTTAAGAATAAAGAAACCATAAAGGAAAAGAAAACCCACCATTGAGATATTCAAACGAGTGTGACTCCAGTTCTAATGGCAATTCCAACAGAAAAGATTAAAAATACCTGAGGCATTAGAGCCCACGTATGACTGAGGTCATGTGATACTTGTCTTTCTCTGACTGGCTTATTTCACTTAGTATAATACTCTCCAGGTTTCTCCATGCTGTCTCAAAGGGTAAGAGATCCTTCTTTTTTTATTGCTGCATAGTATTCCATGGTGTAAATGTACCCCAGCTTTTTTATCCACTCATCTACTAATAGCACTTTGGTTATTTCCAGATCTTAGCTATTGTAAATTGTGAATAGATAGACAGACATAGAAGCATGGAACAGATTGAGAGAAGGCAGGGGTGCCTGGCTGGGAAGAGATCAACCAAAGCACTTGTATGCATATATGCGTAACCCATGGACACAGACAATAGGGTGATAAAGGCCTAGGGCAAGGGGCGAGGGCAGGCTAGGAAGGGTCAATGGGGGGAAAATGGGGGATATATGTAATACTTTCAACAGTAAAGATTTTTTTAAAAAAAGAAAGAAAATACCTGGGACAATAATTAAAATCCTTACATAGTTCCCAATTTGACTTATATAAAGGGAACAATATTCCCTTAGATTTATTTCTTATTTTAAATTGGTTCCATTTCTGGATAATTACACCATTGATGCCATGTTGATCTATCAATCAGGAATACTTAAAATCCTTTGACTGCCCTCTCTCTCTCTCCAAAAAACTATTTCATGGAACAATAGAGTAATAGAAAGAACATCATTGTTTAATTAGACTCCCTCTTCTTAGCTGCAAAATATGGTTAAAATTGTTTCTCTTTTCTGAGCTTCAGTTTTCTTTTCAGTTAAATTTAGATAACAAATTGCAATGTCGGATTAACCAATAAAGTATCTGGCATACAGTAATCTCTCAATAAATGCTGGTTCTCTTCCTCCCATCCGTATCTAATTAGGACTTTATTGATAGACCTAGACGTAGCAGTTATAAACAAAACTCTTGAGATTTCAAAATATTGGTTACGAAAGATTTAGGTTTCAAATTAGGATGCATTTTCTTTTACCAATGCCTATGATAAAAAGCAAAATCTTAAGTTCAACACTTAAGGAAAAATAACATATAAGGACATATTGTTAGAATACATTCTAATTAGCTAAAAAGAAAAGTGTTTATTATAGGATATTAAAAGCTTCTCAGATTTGAGGGAATAAAGGGACTGAGTCTGAATTGAACTTTCAGAAAAGATCCTAATAGCTATGTTGCAGGACTGGGCCACCATACTGGGTTGAATAGTATCCTTTCACAAAATTCATGTCTTCCTGAAATGTGACCTTATTTGGAAATAGGATCTTGCAGATGTAATCAAGTTAAGCAGAGGTTGAAGTAGATGAGAGTGGGCCTTAATCCAATGGCTGGTGTCCTTAAAAGAAAACAGGAGTGACACAGACACATGAGAGCAGCACATGGGAAGCTGGAGGCAAGGATTGGAGTGAGGCATCTGCAAGCCAAGGAATTCCAAGAATTGCCACAACCACCAGAAAATAGAAGAGGCAAGGAATGATTGCCCCCAGAGCCTTAGAGAGAGCATGGCTCTATGGCGGATGCCTTGATTTCAGACTTCTAGCTTCCAGAATTGTGGGGGAAAAAATAATTTTTTGTTGTTTTATAAGAACCAGCTCACAGTACTTTGTTAGGGAAGCCCTAGAAAACTAATACAAGCACCAAGGGAGCTGCTGAAGCATTTGCAGTCAGGGATTCTCCAGTTCCAGAACCACATTTCTGTCTCCTTAGTTAATAAGACTAAAGGATCAGGAAAGTACCACAATCAAGAAAACACAGGATGGAGGAATCTGCCATGGCCAGGAAGTGTCATGACTGCTGCTGGCTCCACAGTTGTGCCAGAGCTGATACAAACAGTCCACACCTTGTCATAAGAAGCCAGGAAGTGATTTTCGAATAGTGGGATTATAGCTAGCACTGCCAAAGAAGAAGAAAATTTCTCTATCATTGTTTCTTTTCATCAGTGGAGCGGGGGGAAATTCAGCAGATCACAGCCAAGGTTTCACAGTGGTCAGAGAATCTGATTGGTTGATCTAAAAATCACATCCAGAACCCTAGCTGCAAGGGAGTCTGGGAAGTATAGTTAGTTTTCCATCCTCAACTGTACCGGAAGATAGGATAGATATTGACCACCAAACCACCATATCTACTACAGAGAGTTTGTGAAATTCTTACTTGAATTAAAAAATGACCAACATTAGATTTTTTTTTAAATTACTTAACTTTTTGGACCTAGTTATTTGAATAAAACAAAGATTGGAGGTGATCTCCAAGATATTCTCTGTTTTTTTTTTTTTTTAAATTCTGACTATTTTAATCACGTATAAGTCTGTACATACAAACATTTTCTACTGGTATATCCACATAGTTTTCAAAACTTTCTTGAGAAAAGACACTGGATAGAAACTCCACAGCACTTCTATGCTAACACTTGGTAAATTTTCAAAAAGAACCACATAAAGTAGATTTACTTTGCAGAGGGGGAAATTTGTATATGAGTGTGAATGTGTGTGTGTGTGTGTGTGTGTGTGTGCACGCTCGCACGCATATGTGTGTAAATGTATTGTGCATCTAAAATCAATTACAGCCGAAACCGGTTTGGCTCAATGGATAGAGCGTCGGCTTGGGGCCTGAAAGGTCCCGGGTTCGATTCTGGTCAAGGGCATGTACCTTGGTTGCGGGCATATCCCCAGTAGGGGGTGTGCAAGAGGCAGCTGATCGATGACTCTCTCTCATCGATGTTTCTAACTATCTCTCTCCCTTCTTCTCTGTACAAAATCAATAAAATATATTTTTAAAATCAATTACATTTTCTCATGATTATGTAAAATTCCTAATGATTAGGTAAAAGCAAACTGACAGAAATTCAATGCAAATGGTAAAGATTGACAATGAAATGAAATCTGCTTGATACTTTTGTCTGATTCTGAACTCATATTTACTTCCCACATTCCTTTTTTTTCCTAAAATGATTCAGGCCTATCAAACTTTTCATGGATAAGGTTTTCCAAATCTAAAAAAGAATTGCTAAGTTGTGGATGTACCTTACCAATTTGAATAAATTATATTTAATCCTCACCCGAGCATTTCCCCCCATTGATTTTTAGAGAGAGTGAAAGGGAGAATGTCTGCCTTGCCCCGGATCACTTTGCCAGAGCTCCACAACGAAGAAGTACTCATTTCAATCTGAAGTGACCATTAGTTTGGGTTTTCTGTTGAACCTAATCTTGAACTAAATTGTTGGGGTGAGGGCTCGATGGAGGGAAGTAAAGGAGGGAGAACATCTGTAATACTGTCACCTATAAAAATAAATAAATAAATTATAAAAGAAATATGAGCATGAAATTAATAAGCCCACAATGTCAATCTCAGAATGTATCAGAAAAATTTCCCTGCAAAACATAATATATTAAGTAAAGGAACTACTGACATTTAAAAAAATAAATGGTGTCTGAATAGTTAAGTCTTAGCTGTACCCTTTGTTCCAGTTTGATGAAATCCAACTGTGTCTCATTTCTGTGGTTACAAGATTATAAACAAGTGGTTGCCTTCTCTTTATCCTGCCAGTGTCTTCATACATCTAATTGACCAAGACATGTTCTCATAAATGCACTAATTTTGTACATGCTGTTTCTATTGCCACATAACTCATAATGTGCACAAAATACATAATTGCATAATTATATGCTTATAAACGCTGTAAGCAAATACATTTATGTATTTATCATTAACCTAACACATTTTTCTTCTGATCAGTATTACCCATCATTTCCATCTGTCACATGAATGTAAATTTCATCTCTTCCTGTTAAAGTAGTCTGCCTTCATCCCTCTCCTCATATCCTGAATCAATACTACTCCACAACAATAAGCAATATTATTGGTATACCTCTATATATTATAAATTCAATCTCATCATGTCTTCTCTATATTTTTCAACATTTGTGGTTGTTAAATTGCATGTTGACCAACAATTAATATTCAAAGGAAATGTATACTTGATAGGATGTAAATCTTTATGTGCATATATAAGTAAAAAAAAAAAGATAAATTTTAGATTATAATTTTATCTGTAAGAAGCTTTGGAAATAAAATAACCTGTACATATAAGTATTCATGTGCTAAATTAAAATTTTTAATTACTCTTTTTAGATGTACTTGTATGCTGGTGGCCACCATAATACAATAAACAAGGAACACCATTGGAATTAGGGATGGGAAGCAGTAAGTTTAAATCTATACATACTCTTTTTCTCATTAGCTTTATTATCAGTTCCTGTTTTTTATGTGTGATGACAGGGGTAGGTGGATTTTTAAGATATTCAACTGTTTACCTGTAAAGTTTTAGCTACACCTCCCAAGAATGCACTGTTTATCCAAAAAGCTTGAGTGACCAGAAAAACATTTCTCCATTTCCTTGATTAACTTTTGCCTAATTGATCAGATGGAGGTATATTAAATATTTTCACTAGTGGTTTCACTTTATATCTATCAATCATTTCTATATTTTAAAGGTATATTATTTGGCATATAAATTTTATTATATATTATATTTTTGTTGTGGATTTTACCTTTCATCAATATAAAATGATTATTTGCTCCATTTAATTATTTTTATCTTGAGTTTGATTTTGATACAAATAATGCCACTTTTTCTTTCTTTGTTTTACCTTTTGCATGTAATATTTACTGAGTCCTTTCTGTGTTAAGACTATTTTCCCCCAGTTACAAATATTTTTCTCTATTCTTTATTTTTTTTCTCCTACTTGCTTTCTTTCTATTAAACAGATAGTGAATCTTTCAGTTTTGTCTCTAATCTTTTCTTTCATCATTTTAAATTTCTTTTTCTTCTTCCTTTTAAATTCTGATCATTTTAAAACATGTTTCTATTTCCCTGAATCAATATTTTATCATTTAATTTGTTTACATATGTCATACTAGAGGCACAAAATTTGTGCATGGGTGAGGTCCCTAGGCCTGGCCAGTGATTAGGGCCAGCCAGGGCCTTCCTGCCAGCTGCCAGATGGGGGAGGGGCCATGGGAGATTGGCCAGCATAGGGAGGTTGGCTGTTTGAGTGCACTGACCATCAAGGATCAGCTACTGCATTGAGCTTCCCCCTGGTGGTCAGTGTACATCATAGCAACTGGTCATTCTAGTTGCTTAACTTTTATATATATTTAGATAATTATATCATATTTTATTACTTATTTTTTATAACTCTCAATTGAGAGGTTTTTTTCATGATTACTAATTACAGTTTCATTAATATATTGTCTATGAATCATATTATGAGCCAAGCATATCAAACTCATGCAGCCTATAATGAATATTTTTGCAGCCCAGTCAATTTAACGGTATGTAAGAAATTTTTTAATAAAAAATTTTACAACTTAATATTTATATATATAAAAGCCTAAGCAACCGAACAACAGAACAACCAGCTGACTGATTGCTATGACACACACTGATCTCCAGGGGGCAGACACTCAATGCAGAAGCTGCCCCCTGGTGGTCAGTGTGCTCATACAGTGGAAGTGCCACTCAGCTGACAGACAGGTGCCAGACATAGGGCTCATGGCTGGCCACCACAACCCAGAGACCTCAGTGGAGGGGCAGTGAGCCTACTAAGCGATGGCAGCAGCAGGTGCAGTGGGGCTGGGATGAGCAGAAGCGGTAGGCAGGAGTGACAGGTGACGTTGGACTGCTGGCTTCCTGCAGGCTATGCTGAGGGACCCCATGAGTGCCAAATCCATGCACCCGGCCTCTAGTTATTAATAATGAACTACAAAGTTCACTAATGATTGATTACTATAATTGTGTTGCATTCATTTCTCTTACATGCCTTATGTGCAGGTGCACCATTTCTCTCCACTATTACTAGCAGCCAATTGTCACATAATTAGTCTTGTACTGACTTATTCAGTGTGTGCAACAGGAAATATTTTGCTTTCAGAGAATAAAAAAAAATAGGTTTATTTGCATTACACTTATTAATTGGTGTAGTTATTCAGTGTTTGGTAAGTTAATGTCTAAGAAAAAAATATTAATTTTTATTAAAATATAATATTATTTTATGTTAACAATTACTCATTTATTTGAGCCCTTTGTATCCAGCATGTCTCTATTGAAATAAAACTATGTTTCTGTGAAAATTGAAGCTTTTGTTTTTTTGTGGCCCACATAAACTTAAACCTTGTTTATTTGGCTCGTGTTAGCCTTTGAGTTTGGCATGCTTGTTGTAAGCATACATCACAATTTTCAAAACAATTTCTTATTTCCCCAGGAGTGTAAAGTGATGATTCGAATTGGCTCCAGCTTTTCAAAATCTTATATAGTTTTCTATAGTTAATGATCCCTATTTGATAATTCTGACAGAAGGGGTTCTAGCCAGACTGCTAATAATAAAGGCTAACATTTATCATGCACATATCAGGAAAGATTGTGCTAAATGATTTACACAGATAATTTGTTTAATCTTCACAACAACTGGGAGCTAAACATCGCCCCCATGACCCATGGCAACTGCAAGTTCTCTATCCTTCTTCATGCATAAGGCTGGTTCACACAGAATCCTGCCCACATCCCAGTCAACACACCAGCAGGGAGTGAACACTGAACCCGAAAGGGTGTGGATTTACCCCACTTGGATATGAGACTTCGTTTCACCGCTACTACCTCTGAGCCAAACATTCTCTTATCCATAGCTGTGTGCCAATTTGCCCTAGCTTCCTTGATTAACTGAGCAGTACGGCTTTGATCTGCTAGCCAATCCAAGACACAGTGAGTAACTTTCTTCACAGGTCCTTTAGAGTCTTACGTAAAAAGGCGATAATACTACATGTTTACCGAATTTATAAAATCTCTCCAAACAAGTCCTGTCTCTGGGGCATTGGAACAAATGTGTGGCCCGTCTCTGTCTGTAGGCTCCTGTTGTAAAGTGTCAGACCCAGAGCAAGTAATGTTAAGTGCTTTTGTTTCCCAGTCCGCTTAGAAGTCCAGCATTCAGTGGGAACATCGTAACACAGAAGAAACTAGAGCCGGATGGATGCCTACCATGTGCCCTGTAGCAGCTTGAAGACTCCTGAGGCCCCGCTCCATTTTGTTGCCTCACACAGCTGCCCTCGATATCAGTAAGCGATGGTCAGAGCTCTGCTCTTTTCCTGACCTGTCATACTCACCACAGGAAGCCCAAACCCAAGCCAGATTAACGAGTGAACCAGCCGGACAGGTGTTTGGGCTGCCAATATATAAGAGGGTTATACTGGTCGGTTTCTGGTGCACACCAAACAAGCTCAAAACTTAGTGGCTCAGAATGACAATTATTTTCTTCCACTAAGGTGTCCGCAGGCTGATGGGGACCGGCTTATCTTTGCTGGACAAGTTCAATGGTCCCAATAATCTTGCCTGGGTTTGCTCTTACGTCTGTGGATTTGCTGATGGAGCAACTCTGCTCTGCTTCTTCCTTATTCCCTTTAGGCAGGTGGGCCAGTGGGGTGAAGGTGCAGATGCAAGAGGAAATGCAGGAAGATTCACAGTGTCCTATGGTTAAAGCTTGGAACAAGCACACTGTCACTTCTGCCTGCTGCCCACTGGTGAGTTCAAAGTCAAAGGCAGGAAACACAGTTCACTGGCATTTGAAGCCATGGCAAAGGTGGGGCTGCAGGAAGGGGTGAAGAATCAAGATCGATAATGGAATCCTACTCACGGATCAAATCATCATGCAAATGCAATGCTATGGAGGAAATGCATATATCAAGACCCCCTTTTAAGCACAGTATTGTATGTGTTTGAAATAACAAAGTATTTGTTTGAAATAACAAAATAATGTGTTTGAAATAACAAAGTATTGGATGCTTTGTTAAAAGATTGTGGGGGGGGAAAAACATTCACTTTCCTCTATCCATTTTGGGTTCTCTGGCTGGGGCCCTGTGAACTCTAGGCCAGTGATTCCCAAAGTGGTCTATATCGACCCCCAGGGGTCTATGACAACCTGCAAGGGGTCTACGTCAGCGAAAAAAAAATTTGGGGGGCCATGAAATGAAAATGGGGGTCCACGATAGTGGATCTCAACATACACTGATAGTACCTATTTACTTACATCATATTATCTTATAATATAAAAACATATAAATTATTTATAAAAGTACCTATGAAGTAAAAAATTTATTATATATGTTTATAAAATTGTGTAAGTTGTAGGATAAAAAACCTGCACATAATGATATACCAGTATCATCTTGTTACAAGCATACGCGCAGTAAACATTCTTGCCAATTTTTGTCTCAAAGCTTCGCGAACTTGCACCGACTTGTTCAATTCGTCACTCTATAAATATGAATGTAAGAAAAATACGTTCATTTGTTTCCTGAATCTTGAATAGGAAAGTGCTGAGAAAATATTTTAAAAAATATAAACTGGTAGTTTATCATACAAATTATAGTGAATCAGTGTTATTTTGTTTGAGAATGCCGGAGAAAAGTAGGTACATTATTTTTTATTAAATTTTAATACTAAACTTCACTACAGTTAGAAATTTACAAAAAAATCAATATCAGGTAAGTAGGGGGTCTACCCAAAACCGAAAAACATGGCAAGGGGTCTACGGCACAAACAAGTTTGGGAACCTCTGCTCTAGACTATCAAAAGACATTAACAAGAGAAAAAAAAGCAAAAAGAAGTTTATGAACTTCTTATAGAAGTTTATGAACATGTTTACACTGAGTGATGAGTAACTTAAATAGGTGGTTAGAACTTGGGCTCATGCAGCATCTTAAAAACAATAAGTTTTTAGAGAAGTGACAGAACAAAGAAAAAAGACTGGGTGTCTAGGGCTGCAAACCTTAGGAGGACATATTTTTGGGAGAACTAATGGAAGATGAGGGCTGGTTACTAAAGTGTGTTGCGCAGTTTCTTCTGATGTCATTGTCTCTGGGCTGATAAGAGTCTAGAATTGTCTCTGTTGACTAATTTTTATCCTTCCTGGTAGAGAGGGGAGTGAGGACACCTTAACAAACTTATGTCCCAATTGTGAGTGAGGGGAGAGAGTTTTTCTTTCTCCTCAATTGCCTTGAGGTTAAAATAATCCTTATGCCAAAGTGGCATATTTTGGCGTGGCGTATTCTGCTATCCTTCAGAACTTAAGGTTGGAGATGATACTTCCGAAGGACTTGTATGTGTATAACTAGTTGATTACTAACCTACATTCCAAGGAAGGGTATTGGGTTAATTGCAGTATTTTATTTTACAGATTGAAATACGTGAGTCTTGACCGGAGCCAAATGATTGGGGGGAGAAAAATGAGATTCACTACTGCTATCACCTCTGCCTTTCATTCATGGGCTGTTTTATCACCTATAAATAGATGAACAACAGAAATTCAGTGTGATGGGAACCCAGGACTCCACACGCTCTGTTCCAGCCCCAGCCAGAGAAAGCCTCGCTGGAGTCACCAGCCCCAGGAGCTCACTGTGCTCCAGAGAGGAACTGCGGGGCTCAGATGTGTCTCTGCAGGGCCCTGCGGCCTCACAGTCTCTTATGTGGCAATTCCTCAAACATGTAAACCAATTAGCATTTTTGTTTGTTTGTTTTGGTCTGTAATCACACAGTGCTCCAGCTAAGGTCTAACCTGGAAGCAGAGATCATCTGAATATTTAGAGTCTTGAAGGCAGAGAAGGCATTATCCACTGAAATAAAAAAGCTGAGACGCCATAGAGGGGACACGAGAGCAACCCAGAGGTTAGCAACAGCAGGAAGCCTCTGCCATGCGCAGGCTGGAGGGGGTGGTGTCACGAGGGCAGGACGCAAGGTCACCTGAGGGAAACTGGGCTCACACTGGGTCTGACGGCCTGGAATCCCCCCATCGCCACCCAGGGCAGCTGCTGGAAGAAAAGTGCCAAGGCAGAGGGTGAAGGAGACAAAGAGTCTGGCCTCTCCCTCCTTTAATCCTCTAGCTCCTTCACACCTCCTATCAGCTGAACACATCTGTCAACAGCAGCCACAAGGAGCTGGGACATCCAGTGACAGCCAGCCTACCTCTGCACACAGAGCGGGGATCAGAGGCAATGAGTCTGGGGCTAGCAGGCTCCTTCTCCCCATCCATGCACTTTATTTATTTACTAGAGACCGGTTGCATGAAGATTTGTGCAATAGGCTTTCCTTCACCTGGCTGCAGGCACCGGTTTTCCTCTGGCACCTGGGACCCAGGCTTTCCCTCTGGCCGGAGTCTTCACTGACTCAGGCTGTAGTCTGCAGTCTTCGTTTCACTCTGGCCAAAGCGCTGCTCCTGTAGCTCCCTCGGCCTCCCACTCTTCCCTCCCCCACCCCCTGTCCTTGCCTTCATAGCATGCATCCTGCCCTGCCCTGCCACTCCACACCTGGAGCAGTGGGGGGGGGGGGGGGGGGGGGGAGGAGGAGGCCAGGGCTGCTGCAGTCTTTGTCCTGCTAATTTTTTTTTTTTTTAGGGTTTTTATTTTTATTTATTTATTTATTTATTTATTTATTTTTAAATCAATCTTTATTGTTCATATTATTACAAAGGTTCCTCATTTCTTCCCCCCTCCACCAGGTTCCCATGCTACCCTCCGCCCCCTCCCCACCCCCCATTGTCCTCATCCATAGGTGCACAGTTTATGTTCAGTTTCTTCCTCCCTCCCTTTCCCTGAGAACAGTCAGTCCACTCCCCTCCCATATCGCCAACTCTACTACAATGAACAGCTATTATTGTTCATCAGGTTTTTCAATCTCCTTGTCCTGCTAATTTGCATATTCCCTCCTGATTGGCTGGTGGGTATCGTGATTTACATATTTCTCTTTTATTAGTGTAGATTTAAAAAATAATCTAGTATTTTATCCTTTTGCTCTTTGAAATGAAACTTTAATATACAAATACGATCTTTAAGGTAACATTTGTTTATGGTAAAAATTTCAATTATAATATTCAAGTTATATAAAGTTAAAGATTCCATCCTTTAAAGTTGTCATGAGAATTTCTTGACAACTTGTTTCCTTTTCTTTTTCTAAAATTTCTTTATTAAGGTATTACATATGTGTCCTTATCCCTCCATTGCCCCCTCCCCACCTTATTCCCTCCACTCATGCCCTCACCCCCTGATGTCTGTATCCATTGGTTAGGCTTATATGCATGCATACAAGTCCTTTGGTTGATCTTTCCCCCTGACCCCTACTCTCCCCTACCTTCCCTCTGAGGTTTGATGATCCATACACTTTAAAAAGTCCGGTGCCCTCCCCAGGATGTCTATGAGTTTCCCGGGTCACTTGTTTGGCTCTGAACTCCCCTTTTGTTGGATTTGGAGATCATCTCCACCTTCTTAATGTGTTCTTCCTATTGGTCCAGATAAAAACTTTTCTTAATTTTCATTAAACAAGCAAAATGATAAAGAAAACTTAGGAGGCATTTGTGAGTATATCTCATTCTGTGAAGATCTACAGAGAGATTAACCAAAGAGTGATACAATTTTTAAGTAAATATAAAATCTTATGTTTTTAAAATTTTGGTTTGGAGTATAAGGAGACATAACCCTTTGGATTAAACAAAATTGGATTTATATAAACTACAAATTTCCCAGTCTTGGTACTAGGAAGCTAGTTCTCTTTCTAGGTGGCCTCTTCACTTCAGTGACCAGAGGAGATTGTAACTGAGCAAGAGAGCACTGCTAAAGGAGACCGCAGCACAGAAAGGACAATCCCTCAGGATGGCTCTGCATCAGCTCCATCAGGCAGGAATCAGGGAGATTCTTAGGGGTTCCTCTACGATCCTGGACCAGTCAGTGTTTGCTCTTTAAACTTTAAACTTTTCAAAAAGCCTGTTAGAATCCAGATTTTTGGACACCAAATAAAGAATTAAAAGCTAAAAGCCCTTAACCCTGGCCAATGTGGCTTAGTTGGTTGAGTGTTGTCCTATGCACTGGGAGGTTGCTGGTTTGATTCCAGGTCCAGGGCACATGTGGATCCCTGGTTGGGGGCATGTATGTGAAGGGTAGCAGTTGATATTTCTTTCTCGTTGGTCTCTCTCTCTCTCTCTCTCTCTCTCTCTCTCTCTCTCTCTCTCTCAAGTTGGTGGGAGCATGTTAAGAAAAATAATGTTTCCCAGTCTTACAAAGAAATCCCTTAAGATAAATTAAACTTACTTAAATAATCATTGCTAGGGAAGAATCTTACTACAGACCTAGTGTTAAATCAGAATTTAAGAAAACCATCTTTACAGGCAGGAAACTTAAAAATCTATTCTTTGTCCTAATGAAGGATTTGCAGAATATCTGAGAAGCTCCTCTAATAGTTAAGTTTTTATGTAAAATCAGGGGGCCCTGGGTGTTTGAAATGGTTGGAATGTGAGTTAGGATGTCTGACAAAGATGTTTAAAGTCCATAAAAAACCAGGCATCATAAGCCTTCCCACCCCTCCATTATTCACTATGGAGTTTAGGGTAATAAGGTGACTGACTTTGGAAGGAGTCAGAACAAAATAATGTTTGGTAGACACTCATCTATAACATTGTCATAGAAGCTTCGTGCTTTGAGTCAGGCGTGGTGTGCTCCTTTGGTCAACCGCATTTCACAGCGACGTTCTGTGAGCCCACGGAATGTCCAACATCTCTGTACTATTTGCCAGGTCTCTGACTGAGCTCACACATTCTGTGAAATATTTTGTCATTATTAAGAAATACCGGTCATGGCCATGCTAAATAGTTTCAATCTAAAAGTAAAATGTGATAGGTATTAGCTTTTCTTACTAAGCTTCTGTCGGTAAGATTTACTATTGTTTTTGGAGACTAGAATTATAATATGGGCATATTTGCTTTTTAATCAGGATTAAAGTGCATGTAGCTATAATTTTTAATCAACCTAATGGTACAGTTACATGGCATTCTTTCTACATGTAAGGCAGTTTGTTTTATTTAGAGTGGGATTGTTTTGAACCTCAGTATTATACTTAACTGAAATGTGAATTCTGTATTTCAATTTTCTAATGAACAAAAAACTACATGTAATATCTTAGGGCTTTTTCTTCTATGCATTCATGTGTCCAGTGAACCTGTTATGCTTTAGTTGCATGACATTAAGAGGGTTTCACATGTACATTTATGAAAGTATTGCATTTCACATTAAGAAGCCAAGTTCAACAAATAAAAATTATGTTTCAATAAATTCAATGTAATATTTCAATTGAAAAAATGAACAAATAGATAGTCTGTGAGAAATGAGTAAAAAAGTTTGAAAGATGAGGAAAAAATATGTCGTATGTTAAGATAGTTCTGGACATTATTCTCATTATCTCTGTAGGTTCGTTTTGACCCCTAGAATTTTTCTGATCTTCAAGAACATACAAATCTCTTGCCAGCATACAATACTATGGGGGTACAGCTGTATTTTTAAATTTTTGTTGCTTCTCCTGTTATCCTATATAATAAAAGGCTAATATGCAGTTGTCCCCTCTACTGGGAGTTCGACTGCCCACAGCCCCTCCCTGGCCTGCCCTACCCTATTGGCCCCGTACCCCACCTGGGCCTCTGGTTCATATATAAGTTTCTGGTGTCTTTTCTAAAATAAGGATTCTAAAAATCTGTGTAATATGGCTTGAGATTGCTTGCTTTTTTTTTTTTTCAACTAAATAATACAATCAGCTTTTTAATGTGTTACTTGTCTCTTTTTCCTAATAAGAAAAAGAAATCAAGATCCAGACAGCTCACTCTTTGCTGTTTTTCTCTTCAATGGGAAGTAACTTCATATTTCTATGAGATCTTCTTTCAAAGCCAAACATATAATTCCAACTTATTAAATGAAATGCCATAAGGAAAATATAGAAGTAGAATGTTCCCAAATTCCTGGTTTTTAATGTTATCACAAGTATACTTTTTTTTTTTTAACTTAAAATTCTTTCCTTTCCACATTTCTCTACAAATAAGTATTGATAGGTTAGATTTAGTAGCATTGCCTTCTCTTTTCCTAAGAGAGCTTTCTACTTACATTTTTGACAGTTAAAAAGGACTGCTTGCCAACATTGTCAATAGATGAGTAAGGAACTGTGTTCTTCCATACAGTTTTCTAGTCTCCTGTTTCCCTTAATTTTTCTTTTTCTTTTCTCTTCATGCCCATTGTTTCTATTGAAATAAAACAATTAGAAATGATAAGCAATTGTCTGTCTTCCCTCTATTAAGTCCATGTGTGCTTTGCTTAGTTTTGTAAATTCATATTTTTACAAAAGAATGCAAAGGACCAGCCCCAGAAGAAAATGGGGATCCAGTCCTTCAATCACAAGGAACTGAATTCTTCTGACCACCTGCACAAGCGTGGAAGGGGACTCTGAGCTCCAGAGGAGAGAGTATCCCGGTTAGGCCCTTGATTTCAACCTAGCGAGACACCGAGAGATCCATTTGAGCTGAATCTGGCCTTTGGACCTACAGAATTGGTGAGATAATAAACTGGACAAACAGGCGTACTTTAAGCTGCTAAGTATGAGGTGGTTTGTTATGCAGCAGTCTCCAGGTTCCCCTTGCAATTTCCCTGTCCAAGCCCTGAAATCAGTCATTTTCTCAAGAAGTTTTTTGATCAACAATGAGAAAACTGGCTATAATCCTATATAATAATTTTTGTCAGTGTTTAATGGTTACTTTAATCATATATGTTGTTTATATAAAATTAGTAAACATGTTCAAATATTCTCATTCCCTTTTTAATGAACCAACTTTTAATTTAATTAATTTTTCTCTATCACAGATTTCCTCTTTATTTATTTTCTCTATTTTTAGCATATTTTGCTCTTATTTTTATTGCTTCTTAAGGTAAAATCTTGATTTGCAATAAAAACTTTCTTTTTTTTAATGTAAGTTTTTAAAACTATACCTTTCCTCCTACTCATTACTAATCCCATAAGTTTTGATGTGTCACGTTTTCATTATCATTTGGTAAAAACAGTTTATAATTTCCTATATGATATTTTGACTCATGATTATTGAGAATATATGTTTTCATTTCCAAGTATTCGGAAATTTTGCTGGGAATAGATTTCTAGTTTAACATATTTTATTTTCTTTTGGCATTTAAAAATGGCCATCCATTATCTTTTGGCTTGCATGATTTCTTTTAGGAAGTCAGTGATATTCTTATCTTCTCACCCCGTATGTAATTTGTCTTTTTTTTTCTAATGTAAATAATTTTCCTTTATAATAAATTTTTTTCAACAATTTGATCATGATATCATGATGTGTCGTTTTCTTGGTTTTCCTGCCTGGAGTATGTTGAGCACTTTAGATATCTGGGTTAACGATTTTAATTAAATCTAGAAAATTTCAACCATTTAAAAATATTTTTTCTCTTGGAAGTGATAGATACATTTATGGCAACCTATACTGTAGTGGTAATTTAGCTTTACTCTCCATACAGAGCCTTTCTGGGCCACTATTGAATGCCCAGTTGTTCAAGGATGTCTCTCCACTCAGGCTCAAGTACAGAACTTATAATAAAAGTCTTCTAGTTCTGTGAAAACACTAGTGATTCTTCAGTTTATAGAGTTCCATGGTTGTCTTTGCCTAGCTCATTGAGTATCACCTTATGCACCTACAGATTAATTTCAGCCAATTCAAGGAATCCTTATGAAGAGGTCTGTGTAGTTCCCTTTTCTTTCGGTTTCTGTGCCACAAATTCTAGCTGTCTCAGCTTCCCTAATCTCCGATGATGTCATTTTAGCTCAATGAGACTATTGTGTTTTGCTTTGCTTCTGCCTTCCTACCCCGTGGCCTGGAAGGAGCCTCTATGAAGTAAATCTGGGTAATTGTAGGGTTGACCTTGCTTGTTTTCCTTCTCTCGGGGATAACAGTCATGCACTGATTATAGACCCATATCTAAAGATAGTCATTTCAAATATTTTGTCCAGTTTTCTAAGTGTAGAAACAGATATCATTAAAATCCTGTACCAATCAATACTCCATTGTGGCAAAAACCTGAAGTTCCAAGACTAAATTTTTAAACCAGAAAGTTTCCCCCAAAAAAGGTATCTTTTAACTTTAAAAAGTATTTTAAATTATTTTTAAAACACCAAAGGGATATTAAATAAGTAAAAAATAAATGGGAGAAATTTTCAAGGTATTTAACTGTGGCTACCTTTATTGGATTTACATAGGTTAATGAAAAATAAAACTTTAAGACCCAATAAGTAATTATAAGTTTCTGTCAAGATTTTTCAGTATATATATCTCCCATTTTTATCTCTCCCTTCATCCTCCATAGATAAGCCACTTATTAACTTTTTCAAATTATTATTTTAAAAGAAACTATTTCCAAAGGAGTTTATATTTAGATAATTATTTGGAAAATGTTTAAATATACAAAATGTGTTTTTAAATGTTCTCTAAGTAGAAACTGTATTAACTAGATAATTCCATGGTTTTAGAATAAATGTAAACCTTTGCAACTTCTCTCTATCAATCAAATAATAATAATAATAAATAGCTAACACTTACATAGATAATCCTAGTATTTTTCATATGTTAACTTGTTTAGTAAGCTTATGAGGTAAATTTTATAATTTGTTTACTCTACAGATAAAGAAAACAGCTAAAGAAAGATGAAGCAATTTTTTCAAGGTCACACAGCCATAATGACTTAAATGTATTCTGAATAAATTTTGGAGAAGATACCTTTGTCCCAGCCAAAAAGCAGAGTTCTTTAGATGATGTAATCATTTAAATTTACAATCCCTTTTGATTGCTGGCTTAAGGCCCGAACTCATACTCATCCCTAAGGAAAATCTTGCCAGATTAAGTCAACTGGAGTGCTGCCTGCATTCATTGTATAAGACTTATATCATCATAAATATCTTGTAACTAAGGCCAGAATTCAGGAGAAATGTGCTCATTCACATTAGCAGTGTTACTTGGGTTGAAAAGCTGTGTGGTTTTTTTTTGTTTGTATGTTGCTGTTGGGTTTTTGCTAGCACCACAATATTTTATTTAAGACACCGTTCGCATCTGTTTAAATGAAAACATTCTGGGTTAGTTCCTTATCAGAATTTTATCTGGTTGGAGATTGAGAGACTTGGTAAGTAGACGTATTGAGATATTATATACATTAATGTCAAACTGATGTGTTTATAAATTTGTGACAATAGTAATCTATGTACAAAAGTAAATATAATTTTATAATTAAAAATAGAGGAGTTACATTTCTAAGAAAAGTATGTGTCTGAAATGAGTCCAATATTTCAGATCATTATCATTTCAAAAGTCATTTTATGACAATCACAGAAATATTTTAAAGTAACAGAACTATTTTCCAAACTAAGTCAATTTAAAAAAATCTCCATTGCAATTTTGAAGATGGTTTAACTCATCTGAAAATAGGACAATTTCACCATGAATTTTAACACATATACCAAGTTTATTCTGTATAGAACCATGTACAGAAACCAGTTGCAATGAAGATCACACCTGATTAAATGAACTGAACTTCTCTTTTAGAATTTAGTAAACAAAAGGTCCACATGTGCAAATATGCTACTTGTGGAGATATTATGGGTTGAAAAATTGTTAACACAAACGACAAGTGCTGGCGAGGATGTGGAGAAAAAGGAACCCTCGTGCACTGCTGGTGGGAATGCAGACTGGTGCAACCACTATGGAGAACAGTATGGAGTTTCCTCAAAAAACTAAAAATGGAATTCTCATTTGACCCAGTAATCCTACTTCTAGAAATATATCCCAAGAAACTAGAAACACCAATCAGAAAGGATATATGCACCCCTATGTTCATAGCGGCACAAGTTACAATAGCTAACATTTGAAAACAGCCTAGGTGCCCATCAGCAGATGAGTGGATTAAAATACTGTGGTACATCTGCACAATGGAATACTGTGCTGCTGTAAAAAAAAAAAAAAAAAAGAAGAAGAAGAAGAAGGAATTCTTGCCATTTGCAAAAGCATGTATGGTACTGGAGAGCATTATGCTAAGTGAAATAAGCCAGTCGGAGAAAGATAAATATCACATGATCTCACTCATTTGTGGAATATAAAGAACAACATAAACTGATGAACAAAAACAGATCCAGAGACAGAGAATCATCAATCAGACCATCAAACCTCAGAGGGAAGGCAGGGGAGAGTGGGGATAAGGGGAGAAATCAACCAAAGGACTTGTATGCATGCATATAAGCCTAACCAATGGACACAGGCACAGGGTGGTGAGGGCATGAGTGGGGGTTGGGGGCTGGAGGAGCAAAGGGGGGATAAGGACACATATGTAATAACTTAATCAATAAAGAAAAAAGTTGCTAACAAAAATTGTAACTTACTAGAAGTTAAATATCTTTAAATTTTGGTTATTCAAAAGTCTTTTAAAATTAACTTTACTGTTTTAATACCTGAATTAAGTTTTATCAGCAGGTGAATATATCCAATTATTTACCGGTTATTTGGGTCTCTTGCCAATTGGGATATTTCTAAATGTAGAGCCTTTATGCAAAGCTATTCAACTACAGTTGCCTATGTTTTCATGAAATAAGTATCAAACAAGTAACATCAAGTCTATTTTCTTTTTCCCCAGGTAAATGAAAGTTGCTTAAACCCCTAGATGCCAGATCAGAAAGGAGTCCTATAATACACTCTCGGGGCTCTCCCAACCCCCATCCAAAATTGTGGTGCTTTTTCATCCAACAAAAATGTCCATCTGTTGTCACTTCCACCTGGGGAAGAGCTTTGTGCCTTAAGATCTGCTCTTGCCTTGTAATCATTGATCCTTGCTATAACACTGTCCCTCTTGAGTGAACACTGGACTGTCCACAGCCAGAGGAAAGTCACCCCGAACCAGCTTCAGCCACAGGTCACCTTAGGCTTCCAGCCGAGGCCCTGTCTGTGCTGGGGGGAGGGGAGAGGGCTTCCTTGACCCAGGTGCCTTCTCTGGGTTACCATGCAGCCAAGTCCTTCCGCCTAGAGGTGCTACGCTTGAGCTGAGTAGAGGGTCAGCCCATCATAGAATACACAACTACTGTCCGTCTTTGCTGTCTCAGAAATTCAGGGAGGCTGGGGAGGGCTTGGTCAGGCTCGTTTCTTTCCCAACTATCATTCCACACCCTTCACCAGAAAAAAGCTCGCTGCCTTTGAGAATGACCCAATATTTTATGCAAAATACTTTCTCTGCTCCCCTGACCAGTTCTCCTGCTCAGATAACCCAAGGTAATATCTGGCTTTTATTTTCCTAAAGCAACAAATAAGTAACTACCAGTACTACCAACAACACAATTCAAAATAGGAGTCACCCACCACTTTTACACCACCAGGTATACTACGTAGCATCTTCAGGGTCTTCTCTATTTCTAAACACCTCTCCCATTTCTAATAAACGATATCTCCTCTTTGATACTGAAATTGAGGTAACAATTTTAGATGGGACTCATTGTAGTCTATTCTCCAGGTAGGATATAGAGCAGTGTTATTCAGAACTTTCTGCGATGAGGGGAATGTTCTATACTGGTGCTGCTTAATATGGTGGCCAGGAGCCACAAGTGGCCGCTAAGCACTTGATAGGTGGACCTGAGAAACCGAACTTTTAATTTTATTTAATTTTAAATCATTGAAACTTAAATAGCACTCATGGCTAATAGCTAATGCACTGGGCTCAGAGTATTTACCTTAATTACTCTTTATAAAAGAAATTAATCAAAATTCACTTCCAGAACACAATGTTTTCATCAACTCTGAGTTTAAATAGATTCCTCTTTAAACAAAACACTTCATCTGGCATCAGGAACAACACACATGCCGAGACTATGTATTTTTGTTCTTTTATCAAAACAAAACCTTACTATAAACTTTAGGACCAGATATTTTTGCTGGATAAGTCTTTACCCACCAGCCTTTTCCTCTTCCAGAGCATGGCTCTGATAAGTTAAACATTTGCAGTGGTAACATAAATAATTTCTCTCCAAAATTAACACACACCGAATTTCGAGAGCAGAGGCATTCCTCACCCCCTCCTCAACCCATCTTTCTGTCAACATACCTGTCTCACTGAGCTGTTCTGTGAATTGACTCATTTATGAAATGTGCTTTTTTTTTGCCCCTTAAGAATAAGACTCTACTGTGTAGAGACACTGAAAATTAGAAATAAATGCGAACTTGTGTTGTTTCTTTGGATTTATAATCTCTTGGACAACTTGCCTTCAACTAAGATGGGCCTGAGTTTGGTTAACAGTTTCAGCCAGCAGACTTGGGGTTAGGTCCCACCCGAAAGGCTAAATATATATGAAGCCTGATTGTCTTCAGCAGGAGGTATTTTAATTTACCACAAGGCCACAGTGTGGCCCACAGTTATTTTTAGAAGCATACTCCTATTGGACAATTGTATCCTCTGCCGCAGGGGCTAACGTTGGTTGCCAAAGATCCATTTATCTTCTCTCACACTCACTGAGGCTCCAGTCTCTAAAATTATGCTTAAAAAAAAAAAAAAAGTCTGACCACTCAGGAATAATTTCAATGTTCAAATACTACACATTTTTGGGTAACCAAAAAGGGAATCTGCGAAGATAAATGATTCACTTTTGCTCCTGTGACAAAGAGACCAAGGAATTCACTTGGAAAATATATATTTTAGGAAGTGTAATTTATGCAACTCATGGTCAATAGGTCTTTTAATAAGCAATTGGCATGTCTGAGTCTTCGACACATGCTGTAAAAACTGACTCTGGAAGAATCCGCTGGAATAGAATTCCTATTCAAATTTAGTTGCTAGTTTGCACCACAAATTATTTCCTATAATGATCCTCTCTTCCAGAAGTCAAAGCTGTTGTACAGTCTACCCAAGTATCCTGTGAATTAGGCTTCAGGAAAATACCCGCTACTGAAGGAGTCATACATCAGCGTGCGCCTCAGGAATGTATCAACGGGGGTATGTGAGTCACAAATGCCGGAAAGCGCAGGCCGATGCCTGAGAAGTGCTATCCGGCGGGCCTAGTCATTAGGAAGAATTACATTCTGGGGGAAGATAATGACACTGCATCACTGGCTCGGAGCTGGAGCCAGGACTGGGATTGATTAAATCTCTCATGCACACAATATGGCTTGGGGCAAACACATGAGAAACACAGTGGCATACATTATTTATTTCTGCTGTACTTAGCTCAGTGGGATCTGTGCCGTTTAAAAATTAACTACTTAGACACTGAGATGGGTAATTTGGAGTCAGCGAAGGGTGTATTAGACTGAGCACGTTCCCTTGTCTTCACCAAAGAAGTGATAGGAATAAAGGAACTCAAGTCATAGCAAGACTGAGCCTAAGGGGGGGGAAAGAACTTCCCTGAATGAACTACTGAGATGTGAAAGCAACCCTTGGAGAATGTCTATCGTCTTCTTTCCTAAAATATTTCAAAGAACAAGGGACCCCTTGTAGGTGCCCTTAAATGTAGATTCTTGGGAAATAGGGGCTGTTCTGCAACTGAAGCTGGGAGTTGGCCTTGTGTGGCTGCTGTTGCTAGAAAGAAATCCATTGAGGCTTGTACTGTGTAACCTGCTGCAGACTTTGCAATCAAGCAAAAAGGGCTCAAAATGTATATGTTGGACTAAATGAGTAAATGTAGGAATAAATGGGGAAGTTAGTTATCTATTACTGTAAAATATGATATATTTGGCAGTTTAAAAGACAAACACTTATTGTCTCACAGTGTCTGTGGGTCAGGAATTCAGGAGTGGCTTATCTAGGTGGTTCTCGCTCAAGTTCTCTCATGAGGTTGCAGTCAAGAGGCTGGCCAGGTTGTGAAAGCAGAGACAAGCTGGGATCTCTCTACTGTAGGAGTCTGGGACCAGAGGGCAATTTTTAAAGAATAGGAGGCAAGCACAGTGAGGCAATGGATAGAGGTCCCAAACATAGGGGTACCTGGGATTAGGCCAGAGGAAATGGAGCTATATAAGGATGAATAAGGAGGGGCCAGAATATCAAAGCAGAATGAAGAGAAGTAAGAGGAGAGCCAAGAAGCAAGTGAGTGGTATAATAGACCCCCATTACCTGAGGGGGATATGTTCCAGGCCCCTGAAGTAGGTGCCTGAAATTGTGGATAGTTCCAAACCCTACGTAGTCTATATGGAAAACTTTAAATCGCTCTTACATTTGGGGACTATTTAATATATATATATATTTTTATTGATTTCAGAAAGGAAAGGAAAGGGAGAGAGAGACAGAAACATCAATGATGAGAGAGAATCATTGATTAGCTGCCTCCTGCATACACCCTACTGGGATCGAGCTTGCAACCCATGCATGTGCTCTGGACAGCAGATCTGATAACTGAGAGAGCTGCTCAGTGACTAGTAGGTGGGCAGGGAATACAGTGTGGATACACTGGACAAAGGGATGATTCACGTCCAGGTCGGGTCACAGAGAAATGGTGTGAGATTTCATCATGCTACTCAGAACAGCATGCAATTTAGAACGCATGAATTGTTTACCAGTGTTTCTGAAATTTTCCATTTAATATTTTCAACCTGTGGTTGACCATGGGTAACTGGAACCGTGGAAAGTGAAACCGCAGATAAGGGAGGGGCTGCTTTTCCAGGCCTTGGAACCGAGAGGGCAGGAGGGCAGATCAGGTGGTGAGAAAAGAAACTTGGCTGGGAAGCGCCAGCCTGAGCATCCTGATTTGGGCCTCTGTTGCTCCGTGCCTGTGCTTGCACCACCCACGTAATAGGAAGGAGATAACAGAATAGATGGCGGAGTTTTAGGAGGAGATTTGAAGAGGAATATTTTTTACCCTGAACCTTCCCTCTGTAGGCAGATGCCTACCCACGCCCTATTTCTCCCTTACATTTCTATTAACACTACCTCGGCCCAGCTCCTGTCCTTGCTCGAGTGTGATGTGACATCATGCTACTGCTTCTGTCACCAGAGGATTCTGAAAATACCTATTTGCAACTCCCCACAGGTGGAAGGTGAAATCAATAAACACCAGGCTCTAGCATAGTCTTTGAAAATATGCCACCATGAGAAATGTATAAAGAATTCCCCTTTTATTATTTTAAAAACAATCGAGAACATTAAAAAAGGATCGAGCACTGAATCTGAAACTGTGGCCCACTTTCTAACTTCTGATATGGGGACTTGTTATTGAACGGTGGCCTTGCTTTACCCCTTACACCTGAAATTGGACACTTTCTTTCTGACTTCAAGATTTTGCTCCTTTTTCAACTATAATGCGAGACCTCCTTCTGACTATATGACTTGAGTTCCCTAATAGATATATTTGGACTTTGTCGGAAGTCGCACATTGCCTTCACTAGCAGAGAGGTGTGGACAAGGAACCCGGAAGGCTGGTCAACTCTGAAGCTCTGAAAGGTCAGAGCCAACCACCCACTGTTTAGTTTAGTTGAGACAATGGTAGCTAAAGCAGCTTCTACCTTTTAGTCTTATGTAAATCCTTTATGATTGGCTATGATTGGAATTGCCTGCCTTCAGGTTATGGGTATATCCCATAGTCTTAATAGAGCCCTTCCTCTTGAGTTGAGCTCCCACCTGGCCCCTAATATTTCCAAATTAATATTTTCTAGTCTCTTTCATTTGTGTGCAGCCTCCTCCAGAGCCCGAACTCTGAACCTGAACCCTGAACCACGAGGGATGTGCCAGTTCGCAACTGGCAGCCCAATGTGGGTCACTCAGGGGACTTTACATCTTAGTTCAGTGTGTGTGTGTGTGTGATATGAGATGTGATCATCACATTGATGACCAAGTTGCCTTCTCTGAAATCCATCTGAAACATATTAGCTCTTCTTTCATATACAAAGTTCATGTCCCTCCTGGGACCACCCACTAGGTTTGTTTCCTTTCTGATTAATGCCTTCTATATTTAACTTATTGGTTGAGCGGAAATGACTGATACGCACTGAATCCAATGAATGATTGATCAGTTATCCTGGCTTGAAAGATCAGCCTCACTCATTGCTCTTCAACAACTTATCAATCATGTTACCCCAGACAACCACTTCTCCATTTTGCCTTGTGTGCAGTATTATCATATGATGCCATACTGTAACTTCTACCAAATGTTAGTGGCTCACGGAGAGGACCTCGTTTGGAAAACTTTTGATCCTCACAGAATTTAAACTCTCAAATTCTCACATATAAATTCATAGAAGAAATTAAATTAACCTGTTAACCGGGGAGTTCCCTTTTTAATGACACAACCTGTAACGGGCGCGTACTCTTTCACTAGGACGTGTCAGTACGTCATGCCTGGAGGATGTAATTTCATATTATTTTTTTTTATTTATACTTAATGAAAATAAATGAAATATATATATATATATATATTTATTTATTTATATATATATATAAAGCACAAAGGAAAATACAAAATTACAAAAAAAATAGAAAAGAATACCGACAAAAAAAAATGGACACGTCGAATTAAAAAATTATAAATTTTACAAACAATGATAAAGATTACAAAAAATAGCCAAAACCGGTTTGGCTCAGTGGATAGAGCCTCGGCCTTCGGACCTAAAGGTCCCAGGTTTGATTCTGGTCAAGGGCATGTACCTTGGTTGCCGGCACATCCCCAGTGGAGGGTGTGCAAGAGGCAGCTGATGGATGATTTCTCTCTCATCTCATCGATATTTCTAACTCTCTATCCCTCCCCTTTCCTTCCTCTCTGTAAAAAATCAATAAAATATTTTTTAAAATTACAAAAAAATATATACCGTCCCTCTCGGGGAGCAACATATATTTCAAGGACACATATTCATACGTCCTGCCCGTTCCTGATATTGTTTACGTTTGACGTATTTATAGGTCTTGCTCGGTTAACAGGTTAATGATACCGAGAGTAGTAATTAAATAGGAAATTATCTAAATAGAAAACTATTAAGTAGAAAACTCAGAAAGCACGAGAGTATTTTGGAGGTAAGCAGTGACAACAGTAGGAGTCACTATAATCCGTATTGGCCACCTGCATTTTCTTCACTTGGCCAGAGAGAATCTCACGCAGCCCCTGTGGGTTCACTCAATTCCAGGCTCACTCTACGTCACACACACACACCCCTCCCTTCCAGTAAGTACTGCTCCTTAGAGCAGCAAAGACTGAGCCCCGAGCAAAAAGGAAAACTCTCACCCATGCTTAGGAACCCAGGAAATGGCTTATATTTATTTGACCCAAATACTTAGAAAGTTTATTGTGTCTATAACTTGTTTTACTAGATGCTGGACTGCTGGAGGGAATTTGTAAAGAGGAAAAAAAAAAAACCCAGTAAAAAACAGCTTCTATTTTCAAGAAGCTTTCAGCTTAAGAACCGTTTACACATCTACTTACCATATAACAGACAAGGGAAAGCTCTGAGAGAGTCTGAAAGTGCCCTAAGGGGTGTGAAGAAGGGAGACACTTGGGCAGCGGGGCAGAACGGGGTGGTGTGAGGCTGCATTTCGAGCAGGCCTGACGTGAAAAAATGACTTTAATGGCAGCAGTAAGAGAGGGTGTTCTCTAGGGCAGGGGTTGGCAAATATTTCCTTTAAAAGGTGAGAGAAAACATTTTAATGTTTGCAGTTCACATCCTGTCTGTTGCATATTCTTATCCTCTACCGATTGGAATATGTAAAAACATTCTTAGCTGATGGGCCGTACAAAAACAGGCTGCAGACGAAACGCACAGGGCACCGTGTGGCAAAGCCTGCTGTGGGCACAGGAGCGGAGATGTGGATGGGGAGGCCACCGTGGGTCTCCTCTGGCTGAAGGGGATGCGCGCTTTAGGGGGGAGCGTGGGAGAGAGGGCTGGAAACGTGGGGTACAGATGTAGCATGCAGAGCCTTGGATGCCAGTGCAAAGTCACGAGGCGACAGAGAAAAGCTGAAGGTTTGCAAGCAGGGCAAACGCTGTGACAGAGCTTCGCTTTGGAAGATTAATTTGCTGAGAGGATGTAGGATGGAACGGTGTGAGGAGGTGGGGGGCGTGCCCAGGGGAAAACACACAAGGTCTGAATTAGGATGGTAGTTATAGTGATTGAAAAGTGGAGACAGACAGGAGGGACCAGGTGCCTTTTCAGGAAGGAAAGAAATAAGGGTATTGTGATGGAAAGCACAGTCACATAAATAAAGCGCAGGATTATGAATGCAAGGCTTGGTGGAACAAAGTGACTCATGAATACAGTCGTTAGTGATACAGGATTTCACAATGTCCCTGTCAAATTCTACTCCACAAAGTGGAATTTTGATTCGCAGGCTGCTGACTGCAGCAGGGAAATTTCCCGTCACATTGTCACCCGGCCTGGCGGGAGTCTTTCCGAGATCTCCTGTCTGATGGTGGAAGGTGGCCATGTCTCCGGAGAGAAGCAGACCAGAGCCAGGCATGAAAGTAAGTGTGAAAGAGAAACCCAAACGCATTTCTGAACTATGAAGATGAGAACAACTGAAGTAGCATCACTAGAATTCATTCACAGAGCTAACGCATGTATACGTTCTTTTCGCAAAACTGTGCAGAATACATGAACACAGAGACCTCACAAGGTCTGCTATCTCCTAAGGACAAGCTGGCAACCCCAATACTTCTCCTCGTCGTGGAAGAGTTTCCCCCTCGACAAGGAACAGAAACCATGAATACCATGGGCACTCCTTTGTGTAACTCCAAACGTGGCCCGAATCAGACAGCTCCCCAGGCAGAATGCTCTGGTCAAGAGCGGAAGGATCTTCAGGGAAATGGTGTGTGGGAGGGGGGATGGGAGGACGAGAGTGAGGGAAGGCAGAGCAGAGCCCTGCAGCTATATATGTCACAGTGAAATGTAAAAGTGAAAATAGTTACATTGAAAAGACAAATGGGAACCAGTAAGCGCTCCAAACATTCTCATAAATACTTGAGATCTTTCCCTCGAACCCAGAAATGATTGAGTCTTCAGACACAGACCAGAGCAATTTCCTAGAAGGTTCTAAATGGCTATTGGCTGTTGTGATCACAATCTATAAACATCAGGAGGTTATTTCCTTCATGAGCTTCTTGGGCAGGGGACTTAAAAAATGTTCCTACTCAGACTAAGCAACCACCTCCTTCCCCATGTGTACTACGCGGCTTTTTAAATTTTATTTCGTGAAAACGGCTTCCTTTCATACATCAAGAAATTGTAGCATAATTTTAAATGATGGGTGTTTTTTTTTTTTTTCATTTAGCCTAGATAGCTAAAAATGTCCAACTTAAAAAAACAAACATGCTTTTCCTGTCACCGTATGCAGCTTGTGAATTTAAAGCAACAGAACAAACTCATCCCGAATGCAGAACGCTCAAAGAAGGATGGCTTTTTAAAGAAATAACACCACCTATTGTACATTTACGGTAATGATTGATGGGGGAGAATTGGTGCTTATAGCCTAAAAGGTAAAATCCGCCAGGATCTTCCCAATTCTATTCATTCCTTTCAAAGAAATTCGCTGCAAACTGGGACATTCATTACTTCTCTATTCGGTACACTTAGCCACCGATTACACGAAAACGTATTATAAAAATAATTGCTTTTCATCCTCATTAACCAACGACAGGAAGAAAAATGATGGGGGAAAATCATTCAGCATTTTATTAATCCTACAACAGTATTTCTAATGAATCCTCCTATCAAATTGTGTGTAGAAAAGCATTTTCCTCCTCATTTTCTAGTGCCGTGGGCAGCAGTTGAACAAAAAGATACTCCCATTATGAACACGTAACAGCCTTCCCCATGGAGTACGGAGACTGTTGAGTATCTGGGGGGAAATTAAATCTTGCCTTCCCACTGCTCCTTCTCACAGGCTTTGCAGAAGTTTTAATTGAACCTGGCACACCCTCCTAGATTTTCTATGCAAAATTTGCTATTTATTTCTTTTTGAGCCACAGCAAGGAAGCTAAAGCATCCTTAGTCTGTGTGTGCCATAGAGCTTGGGAGAAAAGGGAGGTGCTCTCAGACCTCTTCATAAACCCACAGGGAGCCGCTGGGAACAAAAGCATCGCACCTGGGCTTTGGCCCAGCCCTTCCCTCCGAGGGATGCAGGAGGGATCTGATTCCCCGCCCCCACTCCCCATCTGTTGCTCCAGCTGAGCCCCACTCATTTCCTGAAAGAAAGGTTTATCAGGTGCCACCTGACAGACTTTCCCTGCGGTTCACACTACCCGCCTTCCGTTCAGGGCCTGTACAGCGCGGCTGGACTTCTGTCTGAAGGGTCTGGTTATCCTCATCAATAATTTGGGACTGGCAACAGGCGCTCTCACTGTGCTGAAGGGACTGATCTGAGAAGCTCCTCAGCTGCCTTTCAAATTCACACGAGATCAAGCAAATCTACTTGAATGACTAAAATTAGGTCCCTGCCTGCCATGTGCATGACAGAGGACAAAGGCCAGTCAGCATCAACTGCCAAACGGTCCATCAAAGGGCAGAGCTGGGAGAGGGGTTTCCCCTCAGGGGATGGCATATGACGAAGGTACCCCATGACACAGAGCAGATAGAGAGGTAATCTCTGGCACGTTAGATGGCAGAGAACAAACTCACAGCTGGCCGGGCTTTGGGAAGAGTTCATTGGCTCCGGCAGTGGTTGTCACCCGCAGAACCACCCGGAGGGGTAGTTAGAACTGGAGGTGCTGGGTTCCACAGCCCCACCCTTCCCCATGGACTAGGTCTGAGGCCCTCGGAGAAGGAGATGCTGGTGGTGCAGGGACCATACTCTGGGGGCCCCAGGCAAGACTTTCTAAGAAAAGATGTAGCCGAACAGATCCATAGAGACTAAATGTGGGTGGCTGTGAGAGTCAGGCTAAGGAATTTGAATTTTATTGTTTAAGTCACGATAACTGCTAAGACGTTTTGGAAGAAGCTGGGGTAGCTTTGAGAAATGAGGAGCTGTTTCAGGAAGGGCACTCTGACCACTGTGCTGAGGATGACTTGGAAAAGAAAAGGATTCGTGTCAGGGTGTGCAAGAAGGAGTAGCAAGAGAAAAGAGATGGTGCGAAATCCCATTCATTCCTTCTCCTTTAAACAAAACTAAATTTCAAGATACATGTGCACAAGAATGGACAAAACAATTTTCTAGTAAAGGCTTTAAGCTAGTGACTGTTACATTTTATGGGAAGAGGCTCACTAGAGAAGCTTGTTGGACATGCAAATGCTGCCTGGCCGGCTGGCTCAGTGATTGAGTGTCAACCTATGAACCAGGAGGTCACCGTTCCATTCCCCATCAGGGCACATGCCCAGGCTTCAGGCTGGATCCCTAGTGTGGGGTGTACAGGAGGCAGCAGATCATTGGTGTTTCTGTCTCCCTCTTCCTCTTCATTCCTCTCTGAAATCAATCTATATATATAGATGGCAGTGTCCCCTTGGGTGTTTGACCTGAGACCAGGAGTTTGGTCGCTCGCTATGATGTTTGATGACCACCAGGGGGCGGGGAAGAATGAAGGAAGGCCCCAGCCTGCAGCCAGAAGGTTCTGATCAGCCCTGATCTCTGGCCAGGCCTAGGGACCCTATCCGTAGACGAATTTCATGCATTGGACCTCTAGTAAAAAAACAAAAACAAAAACAAAAAACAATATAAAAATGCCTTCTCGCTATATACTTAAAAGAATTGAAAGGGATGCTAGCAGATATTTGTACACCCATGTTCATAACTGCATTATCCACAATAGCCAAAGTCTATTAATGGATGAATGGATAATCAAAATATGCTATATATATATATATATATATATATATATATATATATGCTGGAATATTACCCAGACTTTTAAAAAAATGGCATTTTGACACATGCTACAACATGGATGAACTTTGAAAGCATTATGCTGAGTGAAATAAGCTGGTCACAAAAGGACAGAATTGTATGATTCCATTTACGGGAGGTACCCAGAACCCTCAAATTCATAGAGATAGAAAGTAGGACAGAGGTTACTAGGGGCTGAGAAATGGAGGGATGGGGAGCTATTATGTAATGGACATGGAATTTTAGCTTGAGATGATGAAAAGTTCTGGAGATGGATGGTGATGGTTTCATATCAACGTGAATATATTTAATGCCACTTAATTGCACACTAAAGAATTATTAAATGGTAAATTTTATGTTATGTATATATGTGTGTGTCCGTGTGTAGATACACACACATATGCACACACATGTGTATATGTACATATACATATGCACACATACATTTCCACATACACATACACACACACACATGCACACACACACACTTCAAATGCCTGAGGCCAGCCCTCCAACTAGACACTGTGACTCAATTGTTATCGGAGAGGCCCCCAAATCTGCCCTTGAACATCTAGCCCAGGGGATTCCAAAGCAGGTATTGGAAACAAACAGCCTCTCAGCTCTAGTGAAATTTAGCTTCTTTGAAGGAAAGCCTTCATGAGTGAGGGGCCAGGGTTTTGCTGAATGGGAGCGTTTCCCAGGTATCACGTAGAACAGAAGATCATTTTTCCTCCGAAGGCCACGGATGTCCATGGCATTCCTCTGGCCACAAGAAACCCAAACAGAGGCCCTCACCCAGTCTCTGCTCTCCCTCTGAAGGCAGCCGCATGGGAGTCGCCCCTCTGCCATTCCTCCATCGCCTGTTTTCTGTAACAGTGGCGAGAAGCAGAAACAGACGCAGATGCTCTGCTCTGTGGAGTTGCATCAGGATGCCTGAATTTTATGGCTTGAACTTTGAATAGTTATTGACTGGCTGAGAGCTCTCTACAATGAGTAGTAATTAGCGTGAGGCAGGAAGCAGTCCAGCAGGAAACAATGGAATATAGATGCAAGTAATGAGTGTCAGGGACACAGAAACAGGATAACTAATGGGAACTGGGATCTGCATTAAGATCTAAATGGAGTTACTACCTCAGCTGCTCTCTGATGATTTATACCGAGAGACCACAGAGGTTTTTTTCCTCCAAGCCTGAACTTGTGCGTTACATTACGTAGTTCTAGTAGAATGCAGATTGACTTCTGCGGGTCTCTTCAGGAACTGAGAATTATAGGACCAAATATATAGGACTCTCCAGTCCCTTCCAACAGTAATTTAGGGAGAATGACTCCAAGTGCTGATAAAACCAGAAAGGCAGAAAACAAAAATTTAAAGGATACTTAGTAACAAACTATAGAAATGATGTCTGAAAGTACAGCATGGGTAAAATAGTCAATGATGTTGCAATAACTATAGATGTCAGGTAGACACTAGACTTACCAGGGGGAGAGTCACTTGGTAAGATATTTAAATAGCTTGGTAAGTTATTTAACCACCATGCTGTACACCTGAAACTAATATAAAATTATATGTTAACTGCAGTTAAAAAATTTAAAATATATTTTATTGATTAATATATATATATATATATATATATATATATATATATATATATATATATATTATTGATTTTTTACAGAGAGGAAGGGAGAGAGACAGAGAGCTAGAAACATCAGATAAGAGAGGAACACTGATCAGCTGCCTCCTGCACACCCCCCACTGGGGATGTGCCCACAACCAAGGTACATGCCCTTGACAAGAATTGAACCTGGGACCTTTTAGTCCACAGGCTGACGCTCATCCACTGAGCCAAACCAGTTTCAGCTATTTTATTGATTTTTTACAGAAAGGAAGGGAGAGGGATAGAGAGTTAGAAAGCTGCCTCCTGCACACCCCCCTACTGGGGATGTGCCCTCAACCTGGAATCGAACCTGGGACCTTTCAGTTCACAGGCCAAACAGCTCACAGGCCAAACAGCTCTATGCACTGAGCCAAACCGGTTTTGACTGCAGTTAATTTTTAAAAAAAGAATTTATAAGATACGTAGTATGAAAGTTATATGGCAATAAAACAAGGAGTTTTAAAAACTGAGAATGTGGTACAGGGGTGGTATAATTCACTTTATGTGTCAACTTGGCTAGGCCACAGGGCACCCAGATCCTTGGTCAACCATTATGCTGGGTGTTTCTCTGAGGGTGTTTCAGATGACGTTAATGTTTAAATCGGCGGGTTTCAAGTAAAGCAGGTTGCCCTCCATCATTTGGTGGGCCTCATCTAATCAGGTAAAGGCCTGAATAAAACAAAAAGCTGGGCCTCCCTGGAGCGTGAGAGAATGTTCCACAGATTGCATTTGGACTTCATCTGCAGCATCAGCTTTTCCTGGTCCTACAGCAAGTCCACCAGCCTTTGAACTAGAACTTCAATATTGGCTCTCCTGGGTCTCCAGTCTGCCGCCTACCCTGCAGATGTTGAAATTGTGTGAAAAAATTTCTTATATTATAGCTCCTGTTATATACACAGAGGTGGGAAAAAAGTAGGTTTACAGTTATAATACAAATAAATCAATAAAAAAACGAATACATAATAACACAAGAATAAACTTTTCATGTACTCACAACTTAAACCTACTTTTGCCTCAAACCATCACACCACTCCTATACCACATTCTCCATTTTAATATTATGTATCTATACAATTGATCTGTTTCTATGTAGAACCCCGATTAATGCAGGTGGTAGATGAGGTCTGTAAATGTTTCTAGTAAGGTAGGAAAGTAAAATATATTCTCTGACATTCTTCCCATCAACAGGAAAGGATATACCCCCACCTTTTGAAACATTTAATTTCATTTTTTTAAATATATTTTTATTGATTTTAGAGAGGGAAAGAAGGAAATATCAATGATGAGAACCATTGATTAACTGCTTCTGCACACTGGGGGATTGAGTCTGCAACCTGGGAATGTGTTCTGACTGATAATTGAACTGTGACTTCCTGGTTCATAGGTCAATAACTCAATCGCTGACCCACACCAGCTGTGTCCTTGAAACATTTTTAAGGTGTCTTAATAGTTTAAACTTGGCAAATTTCTTCAGTATTTTCATCTTGATTGGTCACAAAACAAGGAGAAGCAATACAACAAACTCCCCACAGAACTGGCATGTACTGCATCTGGAATCTTGAATGTGAAAATTCTGCATTATTTTAATGTGTTATTGAACTTGTTTCTTGCTTAATAAAAATTATTTTTATGAAAGTGACTGCAGTAGATTAGCAATCAAAATAATCCAGGCTATACAAAAATCTCTTTTGTTTTTTCTTAATTCTGTTTAATACTGTGAACCAAACTAGCCTTTCTTCAGGCCTATTCTTCATATAAAATGTGTGGTCCTGGGAATTCCACCTCCCTTGGGATCTCAGTAGTCTGAAATTCTGTTTCATGTCTCACTCCTATGATTTCCAGTAGCAGAAGCTACTCAAAGAAGGTAAAAAAAAAAAAAAAAGTTGGATTTTGGGAACAAAATCACATTAAGCCCTATAATATAATAGACTCCACATTGTAAAGAAATTTTTTCAAAAAGAGAGAGAACAGCCGAAACCGGTTTGGCTCAGTGGATAGAGCGTCGGCCTGCGGACTGAAAGGTCCCGGGTTCGATTCCGGTCAAGGGCATGTACATTGGTTGCAGGCACATTCCCATTGGGGGGTGTGCAAGAGGCAGCTGATCAATGATTCTCTCTCATCAATGTTTCTAGTTCTCTATCCCTCTCTCTTCCTCTCTGTAAAAAATCAATAAAATATATTTTAAAAAAAGGGAGAACAGAAAGTTATTTTCCTCAATAAACTATTGTTGTCATAGTAATGATAGTAATATAAACACTCTCTAAGTCTTATAAAGATGAATAATTTATTTTAATACACTTACTGGAACTCATAAACTTACCGGAACTCACAGCTCTTAACAACACTTGCATTGTTTCATGTTATCTTTTTACAACTTCCCATGTTCTTTTCTCTCCTCCTCCTCCTTCTGAGTGTCCTTCCTTCAGTGGAGGCTCTGGGAATTCTCAGTCAGTCACCAGCATGGCCAGGAAGCAGGGCCACTGGCTTAGCCCCAGTTTTTGGCGGGCTTGTGTTAACTGCATCCAGTGCCTTGGGACATGCTGAGTGTCAGGAAGCCTTAAACCATCTCCCTCACCTTGTCCTCATTAGGGCTCAGCTGATGAGCTACCTCGTAGCTCCATCTCCCAGCAGGACACTTCCTGAACACTGTCACCTGCCTTGATGGGGCGTGGAGCCCCTATCTGTCCCTTGCCAGTAGCTCACTTTTTAGTTATCTATTGCTGCATAATCAACTTCCTCAAAATTCAGTGGTTTCAAATAACTGTGGCCTCTTCATGGCATAGTGCTTCAGTGATTTCTCTCTCTCTCTCTCTCACTCTCTCTCTCTCTCTCTCTCTCTCTGTCTCTCCACCTAGGCTCACCATTCAGGTCAGGGCCTAGCCCCATTCAGGGAGGTTTCAGAATAGATGAATTTCTTACATGGCGTCTGGCTTCCTCAGAGAGAGTGTTCTAAGTGACTTTTGATTTGTCTCTGAGGATTTAATAGTCAAACCAGGAATGTGTCGGGTTTCAGAATTTGGAAGCTGCTAGTGCCCTAAAACCGAGGCTCAGAAATAGGCACAACATTACTTCTGGCAACTTCTATTGGCCGAAGCAGTCCTAGAGGGTGAGCAGATTTGAGGGGAGAGAACACAGACTGACTTCACTAGTTAATGGCAAGACTGTCAAAGATGGTGCAGACAACTCTGATCTGCAGTGATCCTTCCCCTGAAGTCCCTGTGGCCTCAAACACAGGTAAGCATCCCGCTGGGGTTGACTGGAATGTGCTTGACCCCGTTTGTGTCCATGTTGCTTCCAACAGATCGTGCACCAGGACTGGTGCCTGACCCTCCCTCGTGAGCTGCTGCCCCCTGTAAAAAACCACTCAGTGTTCTGGTCCCGCACAGTCTCAACCCCTTTGCTCTTGTCCCATGCTCTGTGACAACGCTCGCTCCATCATAGCAAGAGCGAGCCTCTGTGTCTGAATTTGAAGAAACCATTTCCTTAAAATGCATCATTTCTTCCACGGAAAGTGACATTGCTGTTGGGCTTGTGATTTGTCTCTGAGGACTTCATAGTCAGACCAGGGATGTGTCAGGTTCCAGAAGCACAGCTGTCTCTGTGTGTACACGTGCCCCAGAGGCTGGGCGGGGATTACCAAAGTGTCCGCTCGGAAAAAAGAGCTAAGGGATGTCAATGATCACAAAATGCAAATATTTGTCTAGAGCTTTACAATTTACAAGCAGCTTTCCTATACCTACCTCCTACTGTTCTTGTGGTTGACATTCTAAAACCCGCTTTGGAGAAGATAATATTATTAATAATAACAAACAGCAATAGATGATTAACATGCAGGGTCTCCTTTATTTTCATGGCTATTGTTCATTCATTTATTCCACAAATATTCATTGAGTGTTGGATGCTGGAGATAAAATGGTGAGAGAAAGAGGTGTGTCTGTTCTCAGGAAGCTTGCTGTGTATCCTAGGAGATGGATGTTATTAAATAATCTCACAAAGCAATATAAATGTAGAGCAGTGCCCAGTGCCCTAAGGGTGAGGTTCTCTGTGGTATGACAGGCTCATTGGCTTAGTCCCTGAGGACATGACCACTAAACTGATACCCGAAGAAAGGGGAGACACTTACCAGGGTAAGGAGTGGGCACGGGCACTGTGTTCCAAGGAGATACAATTGTGCAAAGGCCCCATGGTAGGAGGGGGCATGGCTCCTTCCCAGGACTGAAAGAGGGTATACATGAGCTTGGACATGATCTACAAAAACCAGTAGAATCCCAGTATGGCCCAGAAAGAAAGGAAAGATAAATAGAAAGATAATCCATGGGACCTCAGAGCTTCTCTGAGCTGCCAGCACGGATAAGTCCTGGACCATACCTCCTTCTCCATGGATCCTACCTGGCCCTGCGATGTATAATGTTGACTTTACAGTCTTTTAAGCCCCTATTGAGATGGGGCTTTACATTTTTTAAAACCCTTAACATAGGGGTGCATGTCTTCTTTCTGATTGGTGTTTCCAGGTTTTAGGATATATTCTTAGAAGTGGGATCGCTGGGTCAAACTCAAAATGGATAAAAGACTTAAATGTAAGTCACGAAACCATAAAAATCCTAGAATAAAAATAGGCAGCAAAACCTCAGACATTTCTTATAGCCATATGTTTACAGATACATCTCCTAGGGCAAGAGAAACAAAGGAGGAAGTAAACAAATGGGATTATGTCAAACTAAACAGCTTCTGCACATAAAAAACAAATAAAACAAAAAAAAATACATTAGCAACATGAAAAGGGAACCCACTGTATGGGAGAACAGTTTTGCCAATGACACATCTGATAAGGGGTTAGTTTCCAAAATATATAAAGAACTCATACAGCTCAACAAAAGGAAGACTAATAACCCAATTAAAAAATGGGCACAGGATCTGAATAGGCACCTCTCCAAAGAGGACATACAGATGGCCAAGAGACATTTGAAAAAGAAATGCTCAATGTCACTAATCATCAGAGAGGTGCAAATTAACAATGAGATATCAGCTCACACCTGCCACATTGGCTACCATCAATAAATCAACAAACAAGTGCTGGTGAGGATGTGGAGAAAAGGGTACCCTAGTGCACCGTTGGTGGGACTGCAGACTGATGCAGCCACTATGGAAAACAGTATAGAATTTACTTATATATATGTGTATACACACACACACACACACACACACACACACATATATATATATATATGGGTCTGTTGTTTGACCCAGTGATTCCACTTCTAGGAATACATCCTAAATTTCCCCATCTTTACAGAGAACTTCTGTCCATTGTACGAAGGTATTGTAGCAATGAGCGGGGATTCTATACAAACTGCATTCTTCCCAAGTGAGAAGTGGTGATCTGGGTGGCTGGGGAAGAGGGTGAGCTGGCGGTGGGAAGTGGAGGGCGGGGGCTGGAGGGATGACTCAGAGGCAGTGTTTAAAAACAGCCCTCAGATGCATGTGTTCGCACCATCTCCAGCTCTGAGACAACAACCCTCCCCTTTCCTACAATTTTCTTCCCACTCCCACCTCCATCCTTTCTTTCCTAGATTCCTCTCAATGTCTATTTTAATCCCGCTTTATCTGTATAAAATGTTTGAATGTTATTAAAATGTTCCAGATAGGAATAGCTTTTTTTTTTTTTTTTATGGTCCTCTGAGTCATCACACTGGTTGATGGTGAGTGGCTGATCCAGTAAGCTCTTGAAGAGCATAGACAGACATTATTTTGTAATTTTTTTTCTCTAGTGCCTAACACCATGCCTGACACATGGTAGTTCTTCAAAGATAAATACTGAGTGAGCCCCAAGGAGACCCTTCTTGGTCCTTTCTGTAGTATTCCTGTTGTTCCCATGCTGGGATCATAGCTAATTATGACACACTGCCACCTTCACCCAAAAAAAAAATAGACCCCCCCCCAAAAAAAACCAACAACAACAACAACAACACATTTTTAGCCTTGGCCAGATAGCTCCATAGGCTTGAGCATCATCCTGATATGCCAAGGTTGTGGTTTCAGTCTCCAGTAGGGCACAAGAATCAACCAATGAACGCATATAGATGTGGAACAACAAATTGATGTCTGTCTCTGACTCTCTGTCTCTCTCTCTCAAATTAATAAAAAATCTAAAGGTAGTAATACATCTAAGCCATCCGAGATACATTTATTAACACAAAAGTACCTCTAATTGTTTCAAGTTCAGTCTGGGGTATTAGTTTAGCCTTGTGTGGAAGGAAGAAAATGGAATATTTCCACATCATTGAATTTTTCTCCCCATAAGTACTGGCTAGCTTAAGCCAAATTGGTCCCAGGACTCTAGGGTTCTGGCCTTCGGTAATTGTCCTGAATGTTCTTGGTTGTCTTACTTCACTGGAAAAGAGATTCTCAACAGCCAAAATCCAACCCCACCTCAACCATGTGTCATACATGCTCCTACCCCAGCTGCCCAGGGAAAATAGATATCTGCATGGAGACCAAAGTGAGACAATTTCATACTTCTCATTGCATGAGGATTCCACCTCCATCGTCAGTCCAGACCCCAGGAGGGCTAGACTGGATGGCACTGACAATGCCTTGTGTGAATGGTAGATGTAGAGGCGAGGAGCCTGCACAGGGAAAGCAAGCTGGTCTTCTTCCAGAGACCAGCTTCAAATTCTCCTGCTCACCCATCTAATGTTGAGGAAAGGAGAGACACACTCGCAGATGCAGCCCTTCCCATAGCCTGTCAATGACAGCTTTCTCCTCTTGGAGAATCACTGGGGGAAGGAGCAGGCAGGGAGAGGAGCCAGAGGTTCCTAGGGGCTCTCACACTTGTCCTCTGGGACCTCGTGGGCCACCTGCACTATTGTTGCTAGAGAAGTAGGGGCAAGGGAAGGACCTGACTCTCTGGTTTTCAAATCCGGGGTCCCTCAGAAGAACTGCAGATCAGATTCCTGCTGTCTCTAAACTTTCTTCCCTGCAGCTGACTGGAATCGCTTGGTTTGGCTTTGTTGACATGGCAATAATTACAGTCATTTTCATTAATTGCTCCCTATTTGAGCCTAATCGCCATGGAGTACAATAAAAATTATGCACATCATTCCATGTGCCGCATTAACTTCAGATTTTGTTTCATGATAACACTAGATTTGTTTCACTTTTACACATTATTGCTCACATGGCTTGGTTACATACTTTTTTTTTTTTTTTTTTTTTTTTACAGAGAAAAAGATCTATGTCAACAAGCCCAGCCACTGACCAGGAGGAGGCCTCCTGAGGGACTTGGACCAAACACAGAACTTTGTCCTTTGCTTCACTTTGTGCAACCTCTTCATTCTTTTCTCTTCCTCCTGGTCACCCTGTTCTGTTTCTCCATGCACATGACAGACAATGCTTCTTCACAGGGAGCTGTTGAATTTATATGACCTTCAAGTAACCAGCTTTGACTGAGGGCTCTCTAGGAAGTCCAATTCCAAATTTCCAGGAGTAAGAACCTGGGTAACCCAGCTTGATCTGCTCTCTCTGGTGCAATCGACTATGGGCAGTTGATGGAGTGCAGTGGGTCAAAAAGAGCGGCAGGGGCTCCCACCTGTGGCAGGTGGGTGAGGGGGGTGTGGAGGAGCTCCCCACTGCTTTAAGTCTTTCTGTAAATCGGGATGCGGTTAATGCTGCAAAGAACTGCCTCTTAGAATGTTGATGAGTGTGGCAAGAGGCATGTCTTCATTATACTCAGGCACTTAGAAAGCACTGAACATAATATTTTATAACCATTATTGTTATAGTTTTGGATCCTTACATCATATATAATAGTTAGAGGTATGGGGAAGAGTATGACTTGAAAATCCATAAACTCCACCAAAATTTTTATACAAATAATCCAGGAATCTCAGGGAAATTACATTTTTTAAAAATCTGTACTTATTTGTTTTTCTCCAACATTCTGAATAGCAGTTTAGACATCATCACAAATTAGATCCCATTTTGGAGTGCTTTGAAAACGTGGACTGTAATATTTTATTAATGCACAAGGGGGCAGGCTTCCCAAACATAAAGAGTCATTGCTCCCTGAGAAATAAAGGAGATTCCAGAGAGGTGACTGTTGGCTGTCAGAAATACAATGTTACTATTCCCCTCAAGGATATAATAAATAAAAAAAAAGCACCAAAATATTTTTTAAGACCAGACACAATTCCTGGCTATGTGAAAAAAGTGGCTCCGTGTCACCTGCCAACTCTGTTCAGCTACAAGTTTGGTAAATAGAAGACATTACCAGTGTCCCCAACCACTCTGATCTTTGCCTTTGCCTTCCCTTTCTCCCTGTGTATTCTTTTTTCACTGTCACCTTTTCCTATAAAAACATCTTCAGGAAAAATAACTGTGATTATATTAAAAAAAAAAAAATCCTAGGAATTGGAGTTCACTGCAAACACAATCAAAAGTGTGACAATTACCAAAAATGGTATTTGGATTTTCAGATGCTTTACCAGGACTCGTACTAAAGGCCATGAAGTAGTGTAAATATTATAGGAATGACTTTCACAAGCTACACATCGCCCTATTACATTTAACTAGCTGAAAAAAATCTAACTAAACATGAAAATAAAAATCACCCTCTTTATTGAGGGAGGTAGGATGGCCCGTGAAAGTGGCTGGATTTCTATGGTGGAAGCGCAGCCATCGCTGAGCACTCAGCCCTGCCACCTCACCACCTCGGCGAGTGCCAGGGCCTGGTTCTCACTGCTCTGATCCCTGTAAAACTGTGACGTTTGTCTATGAAGTACTCGGATTACTGGTTTTATCCCTGTTCTTAATGAAACTCTCTGTTCCATTCTCAAGAAAAGTAATGTCTACTAAAGTGTGATGTTGGTGATAGTTTAAATATCACCTCTTTGCCTCCCTTAAGGATTTGCAATTTAACTGGAATCAAAATTCTAAGCTAAACATGGAGCCAAACAGTGTTTATTGTGTGTTATCTTTTGTGTAAGGAAATACAGAATAGTATGTGCTTGTATTTTCAGAAATAAGCAGGGAAGGATGAGACAAAATCTAATAAAAATGGTTATCCATACAGCAAGGGAGAGAGTAGGCATGAGGGCGACCCTCTGCTGAGTGCTTTGCGATGCGGTTCTGACTTTGAAATTGAATGTGTCCTGGAGCCAAGTTGCACCAGCTCACATGAGCCAAATGTCAAATTTTCAAGAATGCTGTGAGCCAGTTAATAAAGTCATTATTAAAAATTAAATTTACAGCCGAAACCAGTTTGGCTCAGCGGTAGAGCGTCGGTCTGCGGACTGAAAGGTCCCAGGTTCGATTCCGGTCAAGGGCATGTACATTGGTTGCGGGCACATCTCCAGTAGAGGGTGTGCAGTTGGCAGCTGGTCAATGTTTCTCTCTCATCGACATTTCTAGCTCTCTATCTCTCTCCCTTCCTCCTCTCTGTAAAATATCAATAAAATATATTTAAAAAAAATTAAATTTACAAACATAATATTAAATGAATTATATTTAAAAAGACAATAAATTCTAAAAATTATCAATTTCTAATTAATTTGTCACATTTAACTATTATGTGTGCTACTGAAATCATTATATCGATATGATAGAAATACTATACTATGCAGTTGTACTTTGTAACCCCCAAATTCTACATTCATTAATGTGGCATTGGTAGCTTGAAATCCATCATAGTGGTAATATTTACACCAAAGAAATTGGCAAAATTAGGGCTTTTATTCATAGGTTTCTGCTTGTTAAGTATTTACTAGCACACTACTGCCTTGGGACCAGGTTAATATTTCACATAATTTAAAAGTAATTGTAATTTAAAGAAAATAAACTGAAATAAACAAATTTCTTAAATGTATATTATTTAGCTGGCATAACAATACAAAGAAAAAATATTTCTGGTAACTTTAAATCACAGTATTTTCACAGTTAATTTTTGCTGGAATATATCCTGAATAAGAAATAATGCAAAGAATTCTTAATCTACATTAAGTAGTCTTATCACTTACTAGAGGCCTGGCGCATGGATTTGTGCACCAGCTTGGTTTGGGGGGACTGAGCCAAAACCAGCAGTCCGACTTCCCCTGAGGGGTCCCAGAGCACAAGAGGGCACTCTGCAAAGTTGCTGTTGCTCGGCAGCTCCTGTGTTGAGTGTCTGCCCCTGGTGGTCAGTGCATGTCATAGATTATTATTATAATAGAATACTTACACACATATGTGTATGTATGATGTACATACACACACACATATATATAAATACAATGTATATTAAATGTATACATGATAAAGCAAATAATTTTATTAGGATCCCCGACTTTTTTTTAGCATAAGAGAAAAACATACAAATATAAAACCAAAAAGTTAAGTAAAATTCTATAATCTTAAATTTAAGTTATAATATCAGTATGAATTCATGACTTGTTTTTGTCCTTTTAGTAACACTCATTTCCAAGATCTCCACTAAAAGCACTTAGTAGTAAAAGCATTGACAACCCAGGGGAAAAAAAGCAGCCTGAACACCCAGTTTGTGGTCTCTCAGTACCATTTCCCACTAAAAGGAATGAGGGCCACCTAGACTAAACATTCATCCCATGTCTGGGTCAGGAAATACACAAGATGGGCCTAGGGATATATCTTGAATGAAGAAGTATTGTGTTTTGTCAGAAATCAAGGGAACTATCAAAGGCTACTAAAGTAATATCAGAGAACATAGAAATTGATTTAAAGGGACACCCTTTGGCCAAAGATGGAACAGCTTGAACATTAAAAAAAATTAAATATTTTAAAAACACATCAAGTATATTAAATTTCATAACCTTATAGCGGTAACCTAAAAATAATTTTTAGAAGAATCTCAGTCTATCTTTAGAAGATGCTAGTGAAACAACTAATTATTCTGAAAGCTGAAAACTATTGGAAGAGAGCATTTGTTCTTCCTTTTCCTTATGAACTGGGTGGTCAGGGAACAACTATACCGTGTTTGAAATACCTTTTAAAAATAATCCCATCTAACAAATGCAGAAATGAGAGGATTTAAATATCATTATTCTATAACCACCAATAAGGTAATGGCTCTAGGAGCTCAACATCACTGATTGCTAGAACAATTAAACGAAAGGCTGATGGAGGGAGACACTGTACATCAGATAACAGAGGAGAGTGCCCCCTAAGAAACAGGAAGCAGAAGAGCTTTGTTTGAGATGACCTTGAGAGAATTTCCGGCCACAGGGCAGGGAGGGTGAAGCCAAGGGGAACTTGGTAAGATAGATTCCCTGAGTTGAGGAGGGGCACTGGGAAGGACTTTGGCTCAGCAGTAGAGAGTAATTACCCCTAGACTAAACACGGCTCTTGTCCTGCCTAACAAATCACAAAAAAAAACAACAACAAAAATAAAGATAAAAATGTTTCCAAATAACTGTGTCTCAGAATACAGGTCAAGGACATTTATGAAAATATAAAAGTATCCAGCATTCAACAAAGCAAAATTCAAGATGTCTGGATCCATCAAGCAGGAATATAAAGAAGCAGGAGAATGACTCATGACGAGGAGAAAAGTCAATCAAGGCAGCCGACTCACTGACATAGGTATCAGAACTATCAGATGACCACATCACAACGGTTTTATAACTGTTTTCTTCATGTTGGAAGAGTTAAGTAGAGGCAGAGAAGACAATAATTAAAAAGACTCAAATCAGACTTCTGCATATAAAAACTACAATGTCTGAGGTAAAATAAAAATATTAAATGCAGATGATAGATTGCAGATGAAAAGATTACTGAACTTGGAGTAGTAACAATAGAAACTACCCAAAATAAAACCAAGGGAAAGTTTTTAAACAAATGATAAGCAAGCTGTGGGGTCATTCCCTGTGGCATTATAGGTGTAAGTGAAGTCCTTGAAGATGAGAGGAGAGAGGGTTGGGAAATAAAATATTTGAAAAAATCATGGCTAAGAATTTTTCCAAATTTGGTAAAAATCATAAATCTTAAGCACCAGGCTCCATGAAACTTACTAATAATCCCAAGGAGAAAAAAATGACACCAAGGCACATCATAGTTAAATTGCTCAAAACCAGTAATAAAGGAAAAAAAGGTTAAAGCTGCCAGAGGGGACAAAAACAGGCATGTTCTGTACTGAGAAGAAAGGTCAAGATGACAGCCATTTTCTCAGTGGAAAAAGGCAATCAAGAAGGCAGTGGAGTGAAGTGTTTAAAGCACTAAAGCAAAAGCCGTCAACCTTGAATTTTATATGCAGCACAATGTGGTGAATGCAGCCATCATTCCCAAGAGTTTACACATCCCTTCCTACAAATCCCCCCTCCTGTCAACCCTGCCACTCTCTTCCCCTTGGCCCCTAGGCAACCACTGATCCTTTCCTGTCACGATAGATTAATTTCCATTTTCTAGAATTTTATATAAATGGAATCTTATGGCATACACGCTTTTTAAAAATCTCCACTAGAGGATATGCTTATTGATTTTAGAGAGAGGGTTGGAGAGAGAGAGAGAGAGAGAGAGAGAGAGAGAGAGAGAGAGAGAGAGAGAGAGAGAGAAATATTGATTGCCCTGACTGGTGATTGAACCTACAACCTTTTGGTATATAGGATGATGCTCCAACCAACTGAGCCACACCATCCAAAGAGGTATGTATGCTCTTTTTGTCTGACTTTTTTCACTGGGCATAAGTTTTTGAAATTTACCCATGTTGTGTATATGAATAATTTAGTCTTTTTCCATGCTGAACAGTATTCTATTTTATGAATTCATGAGAATTTACCCAATGCCTGTTAATGGGACTTTAAATTGTTTCCATTTTTTGGTTAATACAAATAAAGCTGCAATGAAAATTCCTGTATGATATATGCTTTCCTTTCTTTTGAGAAAATACCGAGGAGGGGAATGGCTACATCATATGGTAGGTATATATTTAATGTTTTGCAAAAACTGCAAGGCTGTTTTCAAAAACTTCTCAATGACCTAGTGAGCTAAGAATAATTAGTCTCTCCTAGCAATGAGGAAATTGATCATCAGAAATACTGATTTATTCAGTATCACTTAGCCAGTAAGTGGTAAAACAAAAAATAAACATATTCTTCCTAGCTCTACAATTAGAGAAGCTCCCATCAGCCCATAGTTACTCCTAAAAACCTAATGTCTGACCTCTCTTCTTGACAGGCCGACTGATAATTACTAGAGAAACAGGGGATTGGAGACGAAACTGTAATCTATAAGATGTGTGTGGCACAATGGTTCCATGGTCAAGAAAGTGGCAATTTGAACCCATGAGACGCTGTGTAAATTCATTGTTCACGCTAGACTATGAAGAACATGAGTACTTGTATATTAACAAAGCCCACTTATTTTTGTTTAATAAAAAAAATTGTTAGTATTTCCTAACAATATTTGAACATAGAACTTTTTGTAACCACAACTTAAACACATTTTTATTGATTTCAGAGAGAAAGGGAGAGAGAGAGAGAGACAGAGAGAGAGAGAGAGAGAGAGAGAAAGAGATCTACAAACAGCAATGATGAGAATTGTTGACTGTCCACTTCCTGCATGCCCCACCCTGGGGATCAATCTGCAACTCGGGCATGTGCGCTGACCAGGAATCCAACCATGACCTCCTGGTTCCTAGGTTGACACTCAACCACTGAGCCATGCTGGCCAGGCTACAACTTCTAACTTTTAACAGGATGTTATAAACTTACAGAAATGTGTTAGAGATATAATAAACTTTAACAAACTTTTATTTAGGATAACAATATAGTCTCCTTTTACCTGGCCCCTCACACAACATGAGAAAAGCCAGTAGAGCTACAAGTCTTCAAAAAAATAGAAACTTTTGTACCAGAGCAGCAAAGTGAGGTTTCTGTATCAATTGCCTAGATAACAGAATAAAATGGTTATTCTGATATGAAAGTGAAACCTCTTGGGGCTTGTTCATTCCAAGCTGAGTTCTTCTTTGACATTTTGAACTTCACTAAAAGGAAGTGGCTTTAGTTGTTCACTAAAGCCACTTCCGGGGTGATGAACAAACCCTCGTTGTTGTAAGCACATTTCCTGCTGGGTCCTGTAGATTGTGGGGCCCCACGCAATTGAGTGAAGTGGAAAGAATTAGGAACAATTTGTTGATCTCAATTACCTTTTGCCTGCAAAGTCCAAATTCCATTAAAAACTAAATGCCAAACCGTATTTATGTTTTAGAAACAAGGCACCAAATTTGGATCCAGACTGTCCAGGTTACCTTTGAAAACTTCCATTGTCCCTTGTTGTCCAGGTTACCTTTGAAAACTTCCATTGTCCCTTGTTTTGACTGAGGTTTTCCTTAAATACAATAATTTGCCCCAATTAAAATGGAGAACATAACAAAATCCAGAAAGAATTAGTTTAGGTTACCAATTCTTTCTGTCCACCCACACTGTCAATGAATGACTCTACAGAGTGAGAAAGGGTTGGGCAGAAGGATGGCAGAAGGCTGTGCAGAAGGAAAATCTATGTGTAGGTTATTCTCTACTTGCTGCTTCAGATCATTCTCTGTCTTCCCCATCCTGCATGGTGTCCAGTGGGCACCAGACCAAAGGGGGATGGGCACCCCACAAGCCATACAAATGCCCAACCACTGTGCTGCACACCTAAACCAACACAACATTGAATGTCAACTGCACTTTAATTAACAATATAAAAATCCCCAACAGAAAATAAGAGTAGGGACTAAAATTAACTAAAGAAATGATTGAGCGTCAAGTAGTTTGGAAAATAAATGAATGAATGTGTTTTTGTTTGTACTGGTAGTTGCTTCCTCCCAGATCCTCATCTTTGAAGGGAGAATAAAATGATTAACGTATCTCTTTATGTTAATGGAGCCCCCACATAAATCATCTAGTTGTAAAGAACTCATTCTCAATTTCCATTGAGTTGTGAAGCAAAAATATTCTGGAACAAAAATGTTTATATGAATCAATGAACAGATACAATGGTTCGCACTGGGTGGAGATACCCAATACTGACGTTTTGATGCATGTTCTGACCCTGCTAATATTTCTTTAATTCACTGATTCAGACCATCAAAACCTTCATAACCAACTGATTCTCTTTCTTGCAAATAGGGCATGAAGCCCCAGCCTTCTTTAATTTCTGGTACAGTGAAAACAAATAACAAGATGGCTTGTCCTCCCACGAATAATGTCCCTGTCTCTTGGTCTTTTCTCACATAGACGACATGGCTTTGGGAGAGTCCAGCAATCCTCCATGTTTCCTAGAGCTGTTCTCTGTTTAGAGAGAGGTTAGCTGACTGTCCTCCTCTTGCTTGCTTTGATCTCTTGGCTTTCAGACCTGTGTGCCAAATCCAAGAATTCCACCACGTTGCAGGGAGGAGAGAGTTTGGGGTTTCTTTCCCATCTATACATGTTTAAGTTCTAACAACTGGAGCTGAGCTGGTTCTTCGGCAATCAGAGTCATCAATTCCTTCACGCTCCTTCTCTTCCCATACAGAAGTGGTATCAGAGAGTGGGTTAACTTAGAACAATCTGAACACCAATCTTTCCTTGAGGCTCAACAACAAGCAGTGCCTCTTGCTTGGAGTGTTCAATTTCCTGCACTCAGTACACTGTCACTCATCCTCAGAGCAAAAGTGCTAGTTTTGCTCCGACAAGAATCATTCTCATGTCATGCCTGGGGGAAGAGAACATCAGTCCCCCAACATCTGTTTTTCACAGCCCCTTTTTTTTTTTTTTCTTTTTTTTTGTAGTGTCTGAAAAAACTCCAAACAGGCTAAGGTTGTTCACTAATTCCATTTTGCTTCATCTCTTATGTCCTCTCAAGTAGAACAGCTTAAATTACCCAATTTTCAGTCTTTTGAACTCATCAGTTCAGGCTTTCTGATGTTGACACATTATAATTGCTTGAACATAATGTGAACATTCACATTCATTTTTTTTCTCAAGCAAAATGTAAAATGCAATTTAACGAGACCCATTATTAAGATGCTGGTCTGTGTCTGCACCACTGTGCAGAGGAATACGCTAACCAAGATGAGAGATGGACCGGGTTCTTGTCTTGCGGACCAGGGGGCTGAGCTTTTTGTTGCTGTTTGAGTTTTTAGTAAAATGCTTTTCTCTCACCCTTGACTGCAGTGGCTTTGACATTTCAAAAGAACAGATGGAGGTGCAGGAAGAGGTAAGGAAAAGTTACACTCAGGCAGGTGGATGATCTTCAGCCTTATTTTGTAGAATCACCTAAGTGCATGTCAGCCTACCACCTAGAAGAAATTTGTTTTTAATGATAAATTTACAGACTATTCAGCACTTCATGCTCCCAGGTAGAGCAGTTTTTCTCCTCCGTATTCAAGAGGAACACCAAGGCCTACATTGAACAGCAATCATCCAAACTGCAGTGTGTGGCTTTTCTCCACACGTTGGCAGCCAGCACTGCCGTCCTGAGAAGGGATTTCTCAGGGCCTGGCTTGACCGGCTGCAGTGGAGGGACAGCTCACTCTGCAAGGAAGGCCCTGGCTGAGCAGGGCCAGCTAGATGGGCTCCTGTGAGCAGCAGGCTCTGGGATGGGTGTAGTGTGGCAGGCAGGACACGGTCCAGGGGGGGCACGTTACAGGAGATGGCTTCTGAGAACAGCAATTCACACCAGAAAGGGCCAGGAGCATGGATCTGGGAAATGGGAAAGAGAAGGGTTTCAAGGCCACACAGCAGGCCAGCATCACTAGGACACTGTCCTCCAGCAGCCAGGCCCCGAGCATCTGCCAAGGAAAAGGCAGAGCCAGTCCTACAGGTACTGACACCAGAGCCGTCAATTAGGTACGAGAACCAGAAGAGTCATATATGTAGGACTGGATGAAAAATGGGCACTGGGCTCAGAAATGGATCCTGGTACTAAGGTGAGACATGAGGCAGAGGTGGGGAAACAACAATGCAGAAGACAGAGCTTCGATTTAAACAAGAAAGAATTAAAAAAAAAAAAAAGGCAAAAAAAAAAAAAAAAGACAGAGCTTCCAAATAGAGCTCATTACTCCTGCTACTTGAAGTTTGATTTGATCCTGAAAGTGAAGGCTATGTCTTTGGATCTTTAGAAACTTCTTTCTCAGGGCTTAACCAAAATTCAGTTCCCTGAACATGCCTATGACACATAATATGAGTCAGGACTCTCGGAAGAAGGTGACAGAAAAACCAATTCACTTTTGCTTTAGACAACCACAAATGAAAGGACTTTACTGGTCCATGTAACTGGAAAACACAGGGTAGACCCAGCCGCTATAATCACTGTTGGATTCAGGAGCTTAAATACTGTCCCTCCAGCTCTTCTCCATTTTTCATTTCTACTCGCCTGCCCAGTGGTGGGCTGGAAAATGTTTTTAACAAAATGCATTTCTGAAGAAAACAAATGTATGTATGTACACACATAAACTTATTCTAAATTTCACTAATAGAAAGGATGTGTAGCACAACATATCACTACTAATCCTTTATTAAAAAATGCTAATATGCAAATTGTCCCCTTGGGAGTTTGACCAGGAGACTGGGAATTAGATCACTCACTATGACGTGCGCTGACCTCCAGGGGGCTGTGCGAAACATAGCAGATGACCAGTGGTGGCAGGGTGCTGAGGGAGCGAGGGAAGAAGGAGGCGGGGAGGCCAGGAGGCAGGAAATCTGATCAGGCCTAGGGATCCTACCCCTGGCATGAATTTTGTGCACTGAGCCTCTAGTCAAATATATAAAAGCCTAAGTGACCATCTGACAGACTGACCAGTAGCTATGACATGCAATGACCATCAGGGGGCAGACGCTCCAAATGGTAGCTATGATGTGTACTGACCACCAGGGGGCAGACAGCTGTGATTCTTGGGTGATGCACCCAGAACCAGAAAGGAGGAATCTTGATTCCAGAGTGTGTCACACAAAAACTGTCCTCTTGCAATCTGGAATCCCTTGAGGGATGTCAGAGAGCCAGTTTCAGCCTGATCCCTGCAGGCCAGGCTGAGGAATCCACTGGTGCATGAATTCGTGCACCAGGCCTCTAGTAAAATTTATAATTGTCTTTACATAAATTTTATAGAGCTAGTTTATTCTCATAGAACGCTCTTGTTGATATTTGCCAAACTCTTGTATCTGTAGCCAAATATGGTGGCTATTGAAGTATGGGTGTATTGTTTCTGACTTGAATGTTAGTTGATATTTTCATTTACAAGAAAGACAGTGCTATGGGCTAAATGCTGTCCCCTGCAAATTTATACACTGAAGCCTGTTATGGACCCACTGTTTGTGTCTCCCCACAAAGCAGAGGTTGAAGCCCTAACTCCCAATGTAACGCTATTAGGAAGTGGGACCTTTGAGAGGTAATCAAACTTAGATGAGATCATAAATGTGGATCTTCATAATAGAATTTGTATTCTTATAAGAAAATAAAGAAACCAGAGTTCTCTCTCTCTCTCTCTCTCTCTCTCTCTCTCTCTCTCTCTCTCTCTCCCTCTCTCTCTCTCTCTCTCTCTCTCTCTCTCTCTCTCTCTTCCTCTATCTCCCTCCCTCTCTTTCCCTCTCTCCCTCCCTTTTTTTCTCCCTCTCTGTCTTTTCCCCTTGACCTCATTTGAAGACATAATGAAGAGATCAAGCTCTTATTTGAACACAATCATGCTGGCACTCTGATCTCAGACTTCTAATCTGTAGAACTATAAGAAAAAAAATGCCTGTTATGGTATCCTATATAATAAAAGGCTAATATGCAAATCAACTGAACAGTGGAATGACCGGTTGCTATGATGTGCACTTACCACCAGGAGGAAGATGCTCAATGCAGTGGTCAGTGAGCTCTAACAGAGGGAGCGCCACTCAACCAGAAGCCAGGCTCACAGCTGGCAAGTGCAGTGGCAGTGGCAGGAGCCTCTCCCGCCTCAGCAGCAGCACTAAGGATGTCCGACTGGGAGTGGGCCTAAGCTGTCAGTCAGACATTCCCTGAAGGTTCCTGGACTGTGAGGGGGCATAGGCTGGGCTGAGGGGGACACCATCTCCCCCCACCTCCCCCCCCCCCCATGCACAAATTTCATGCAGTAGGGCCTTTAGTTTTGTTATAATGCCCTGGGCAGACTAAGATAAGGCCCTAGCCCCCAATGTGGCTGTATCTGAAGATAAGGTCCATATGGAATTAATTAAGGTTAAAAGAGGTTGTAAGGGTGGGGCCCTAGACAAATTTGGTGGTTTTACAAGAAGAGGAAGATTTCTCTCTCCCTCCCTCCCTTCCCTCCTGCCTCATTCTTTTTCTGTGTGCACACTAAGAGGCCATGTGAGCACATAGCCAGATGAAGACTGCCTACAAACCAAGAGAAGAGAATTCATTATAAAACCTAGCTTCCTAGCATGTTGAATTTGGACTTCTCAGTCTCTATGGTATAACTTTGAGAAATAAATGTCAACTCTTTAAACTCAGTCTATGGTATTTGGTTATGGCAGCCGAGCTGACTAATTTGGGCAAGAAAGATGAAAGTGAAATAATTACACATGTGGGAACTTCCCTCTTTTTGCAAAGACTTACTTTTTTGCTGAATGAGATTGTAGTTTCTGAGAGCTAGAATATTTCCTCATTTCTTTGTGCTATTTATAATGTAACATCTTTAGCCATGATATACTTTTATGTTTAATCTGCATAAAATTTTCTTTATAACTTAAATTTAGAAACAGGATTAATGAACTATGCCCTATGAACAATTGGTCTTCATTTGGTTGACTGATTCTTTTTGTCCTTTAATCTCGTATGTTGACATTCTGGTCAATATAAACACCACAAGTTTTTTCATGAGACTTGCTCTTACAGTATTTTTATCTGGATTTGAAAAAAAACTGACCTTTTTCTGCTCTGATGTGGGAATTTACTTTTCTATTTTCAGTTACTTATTTCAGCCCACTTTATCAATCAATTGAGATAGTTTAATATTTTGATTCTGCTATCTGGGATATTATTTATTCCCACCAGCTTTATTTTGCTTTTGCTATTACAATTCTTTAGGCTTTTCATGTCTTTGTTCATTGTTAAACAATATTTTTAATAGAACAGATTTCTTTGAAATACTACTAGGAGCTTCTTTTCACATTGCCATCTATTTACAAAGTAATTCTCTTTTATAATAATTATCCAAACCATTACAAAATCCACTCCATGCCCAATTATTGTGCATAAGCTTTGTGTTTTGCACAAAGACATCAGGTTGTACCAATGATATAAGCCAATTAGATTTAATTATTTGACCAATAGTCTAGAAGAACTATTATGCAATTTATATAATTATAATTTTGTTTCTTGTGAGAAACAAATAGGATTAGCAATTTATGATGCTTGTAAAGTAGGTCTCAATAAGATCCTTAACCCCCTTTCCAGAAGATAAAAAATCTATATGTTGCAAAATGGAAGACACCATAGAATGATTGCCAAATTTTATGAGATATTCCTTTGTCTAAAAGTTAACCTGAATTTAATAAAGCATGGTGAAAGGCCTGCCCAGGGAAGATGCCTGAGACACCTTGACAATAGGTGGTGATGTCTCCACAGCTCATCATTTATGCCCTAGGGCTCTTAATAAAAGAGGTGAGACACCTCCCTTCCTTGTGGCAATCACTGGACCATGTCCACGGAGTTCTCCTTTGTTAGTATGTGTAAGGGTTATTGTTGGGAATGGGTTGGAAGTGGTTTCCTGGATTGCAACGCACATTCTAATGAAAAAATTCATTTGTAGTAAAAATGTCTCAAAATATTGATAATATGAGTAATATCTGTTACTGTTAACATTATCTTAGAGACAAAGAGAGGATAATAGAAAAAGTATTTAATCGATAAAAAAAGGGCAACCTTGATTTCTAAAATTATTTAATTGATTTAAAAAAGACTTGAACTTGGCATAGCTATGGGGCAGAATGGGATTTAGAGATATCCCTCATTTTGACAAAGCTCTAAAACAAAACAGGCCCCAGAATTGGACTAAATTTCCTTTTTGTGGTTTTGTGCTGAGACAATTCTCCTTGAGAGAACAGGTTTGCTGATGGGGGCGGGTCAGAAGGTAATTAGAACTGTCTGGGGGGAAAAGTCACTGTTAATGTGTCAAACTAGTGTCTTGTCCCATCTTCAGGTTCCCTTCACTTTGTCTCCAGCTTACATCTTTTTCACACAGCCTTTCCAAATCAAACGTCCTGTGCTGGTACATCAAAACACCAATGCACCTGTGCCGCCTCCCCACTTCCTTTCTCCTTGAGATAATTTCTCATAACCTTGTCAGCATTTTGCTTTGTAGAGCCTCCCATGTCTCTTTAGCCATATTCCTTCTGAGTCTCAGATGATGGTTCATGTGCACATTTCCTTTGGACATTCTACAAGCTGCTTTCTCAAGTCCAAGGCCATGCTTACCTACTCATGCCTTCTCCCCGTTTGTTACCATTATGTGACAGGGCCACCTCCCTCCATGACTCCTGCCACTTCCATTCCCCTAATGAGGCTTTTATGGTGACCAGAAATATAGCCAGTGTAGCAGTTTCCCTACAGTGTGGTCAGCAAACTGCGGCTCTCGAGCCACATGCGGCTCTTGGGCCCCTTGAGTGTGGCTCTTCCACAAAATACCACGGCATGGGCAAGTCTATTTTGAAGAAGTGCCATTAGAAGTTTAAGTTTAAAAATTGGGCTCTCAAAAGAAATTTCAATCGTTGTACTGTTGATATTTCCCTCTGTTGACTAATGAGCTTACCAACCACTGCCCTACACTAACATAGGAGAATTGTCAACAAGCTAAACCAAGGATATCTTAGATGCTCCTCTTTGGTTAGAATGGCACACCAAGAAGTACCATCCTTTCTAGGTCACCATTACTAAATTTAGCCTTGTCACCGTGCCATTCTGAATTCCATACAGGATTTATACCTTCTTGACTGATCTCTCCCATTAAATGCTTTTTTGAATTAGTAAAAAAAAAAAAAAAAAAAATCCCTTCCAATGCCCCATTCCAGTTGATAGTTCTATTCTTTTATAACTTTGTAACACCAATTGTGTCATGTTTACTTTTCTCTATGAAAATGTCTTGTTTAGCCGAAACTGGTTTGGCTCAATGGATAAAGTGTTGGCCTGCGGATTCAAGGGTCCTGGGTTCAATTCTGGTCAAGGGCATGTATCTTGGTTGCGGGCACATCCCCAGTAGTTGGAGTGGGGTGCAGGAGGCAGCTCATCCATGTTCCTCTCTCATCAATGTTTCTAATTTTCTATCCCTCTCTTCTCTGTAAAAAATCAATAAAATATTTTTTTAAAAAGAAAGAAAATGACCTGTTTATTTTATATATTATATACACTACATGAAACTTATTTATCTTTATATTCCCAGCATGGCATTAGTCAGACTGCCTGAAACACAATAGTCAAGAAATACAAGTTAAATAGGAATAAGTAGGTAGACACATATAAAGCCTTAAATAATTTTTAAGAGCCTTCTCTCGAGGTGTATTTTCTTGAGAATAATTGGGCTCTTTCTTTACTATTATTCTTTTTTCTATATGTCATGGACTTACATTTTATGAGTTTATAGATTCTGACACTTGAGTTTACAGCCCTAATCTGTTCCTCTGGGCTTACTAGGTTTCAGAGTTACCTTCTTGCTCTCTCTCAAAGAAGAATATAGCTTTGACATTTAGAGAGTGCTAAAAAGAAAGCCAATGAAAAACTGCCAAAGAACCAGCTTCCCATTATTTCTTTAAGGCAAAAGATTACTTTTGCATTATTTGAAGATTCACCTCAGAGATTTGCCTGCTTTTCAGAAGGCTGTCTTAAATATTTGGGCCTGAAAGAAGCAGGAGGGAAAGAAAAGTTTTGAAGATTCAGGGTTTTTATTCTATGATATAAACAAATCACTGGGGACTATGTTCCTAAGGGTAAGCTGCAAATCGCTCTTATAGGATAATCATCTAAAGCCTAATGAGGATTCAGGAAGAGTTTATTGTTTCCTTACACAGAGAAAAATTACATTGCAAAGCAGAGGACAGAATAGCTATGATTTTAGGTTTAGAAATACATAGGTATGTCAGAAAGGAAACATGCTGTTTTAAAATATTCTGAAGAATAGCCAAAGCCGGTTTGGCTCAGTGGTAGAGCGTCGGCCTGTGGAATGAAGGGTCCCAGGTTCGATTCCGGTCAAGGGCATGTACATTGGCTGCGGGCACATCCCCGGTGAGGGTTGTGCAGGAGGCGGCTGGTTGATGTTTCTCTCTCATCGATGACGCTTCTGACTCTCTCTCCCTCTCCCTTCCTCTCTGTAAAAAATCAATAAAATATATATTTAAAAAATATATACTGAAGAATAAAAAATAACTGAGAGGAATAGTGTAAATAAGACAAGTATCTTATCAGAGGAACAAGTCAGAAATACTTTGTGGCCAGGACACAGTATAAGAGGTGTCTTATTTTTTACAGACGAATTTTCTAGCAAAGCAATCAGTCTCATAGCAAATAAACTACAGGAATTTCTGAAGATAAAAACTTATATGATTCAGAGTGAACGTCCAAGTTCTTAAATAAAGACTTTCACCATTATGCTCAAGAATAGATTTCCTCTGTTAATGATGGTACTGTTTATTTGCCTCTTCACAATTTCCCTTTCCACCCTGATGTCCACAAGCATTGGCAGAGCTTATCCTTGACCTACTACTGATTTTCCCTCTTGGTACACTTTCTTTGAATTTTCATTGCTGCCCACAAACTTCAGCAACCCGCTTTCTAGGTAATACCCAAGACTTTATGTCTAGTCCAGACTCAAAACCATAACTTCCATCTCCATAACTGTCATAGCTATTGCGTATTTCCTACTTCCACATCGTGCTGTGACTTTAAATCTTCACACAACACATCTCTCCATCTTGCCATGTGGGCTTTCTCTTTGGCAGGTAGACAGACACCCAGAAGTTAACTAGTCTATGAAGGGCATATGGGAGATATTGCCAGCTGCAGGTAGGGACTTAAATGACACATGCAAGAATGTTCCTTGCTGCTTGAGCACTTCCTGTCCTGGCCTCTGCTCCTGAGTCTCGGTCCTATTTTTCCCTCCTGAGTCTGATCTAGTGAGTTGCCCTTTTTCTTTGAGAATGAACTCTTCCCCAGAACCAGACCACTCGTCTGATCCGACTACTAATATCGCACTTTGCTCCATTGTTCTCCACTGCTGCATTAGCTCCACCAAGAAGGTCTTTTGAACTTTACAATAGTAGGAGGAAGTTGTCATAAGACACGTCTAAGAATATTATCTATGGAAAAATACGCTTGGAACAAAGTATGGCTAGGTAGAGGGAGAACATCTTGGGAAAATAATTTGTTCAAAGAATACATGTGGCAGCTCATCACAGACTCTTCATTAGAATGTAAGTTCCATGAGGCACAGACCTTGCCTATATTGGTCACTATTTTCTTTTTTTTTTTAATATACTTTTATTTATTTCAGAGAGGAAGAGAGGGAGAGAGAGAAAAAAGAGGAGAGGAACATTAATCATGAGAGAGAATTATTGATCAACTGCCTGCTGAATGCCCCACACTGGGGATTGAACCCACAACCCAGGCACATGCCTTGACCAGGACTTCGTGGTTCATAGATTGATGCTCAAACTCCAAGCCACACTGGCCAAACTATATTGATCACACTAATGTGTTCAGAACTTATCACAGTGTCTGGCACATAGTAGGTTATTTGGTATTTATCAATAATATTTGTTGGGGGAAAAATGAGTGAATGAATTAATGAAATAGGGGTATCAGCAATTTCTCAAATTTGCCAACTTTAATGATGAGTGATTACTCTTCCCTAAATGGTGGTTCCAATCATGAATCTATTAAATAAATATCTCTTGTTTCAAAGGGTGATGATTGCTCACACAGCCGTTAATCACACTGCTGCCTTAGGGGTTGCTGGGGGCAGTGGGGCACAAAGGAGAAGCCAGGTGCTGTGCTGAAGAGCAATCCTCTGATGCTCCAACCCCCTTTCAATCAGAAGAGCCCTCTTTTTATTTGGTTTTCCAACTGGGAATATGTGTAACTTCACTTTGAAAAGATGTTGGTCACTAAAATAAAAATGTGGAAAACCATTGCTTTATATAGCTGACACCAAAAAATTTCATGGACCATAAGTAACTGGACAATTAAGAACCTTGTAAAATAATGATAAATAAATATATCTCTATGGAAAACTGTGCAACATCCCCTAACACTTTCCTACTTCTTCTTTCCTTTGATGAGCTTTAAACCATCAAATGTCTGCATGCACTGTTGCCCACCGGGCATTTTGTGGACTTTCCGCTATCATTTCTCCCAGTTTGTCCTTTCCATCAAAAAATAACCTGTTGCGAGTTCCCATTCCTTTAGTCTCTGTTCTCTATTAGGTAACTGTGAATGGTAGTGCGTTTAACTAGTCCCAGTAGGTGAGCTACTAATCCTAAAACAACATCTTTATTAGGGAATCCTTAAAGAGTGGTTCTTCTCAACATGGGTCAGAGAAGTATTTGGGGCCAAGTAGCTTTTCAGAGCCTGGAATCATTCCTATTGGTTAGTTGCCCGGAGTATACGGGGATAGCCTTAACAATGAAGGAATGATCTTAGAGGAATTATACTTTATATGCCTGATCTCTAACTACTCTGCCATGGGAAGTAAAGTGTTCTAATTAAAACACTTTTGTGCAGTTACATTCTTTCCTATGAATTAAACCATTCTGTACACTTTCCCTATGATAACAGACCCATCTATTAACATTATGATTATTTCTGCAAGATGATGTAGTTCAGGGGAAATTAAAAAGTCTTCATAAAGTTTCCCAGGAAACTAGAATGTTGGCAAGATTTCATTGGGATCAACGTGAAAACAGTGGGCGGTGAGGAGGTGGAGAGAAAAATTTGTAACAGAATTTCAATGGGGTCAAAATGATACCCACTGTGCCACTGAGGTTCTGTGAAGGCCGGAGATTGATCTACACCAGAGAAATGGTTACAAACGCACTAGGAAAAGGCAAATGCAGAACACTGCCAAGCAAAGGAGGCTGGCTGAGCAGGAAAAACAGCAACACATAAAGACTCCGTGACATGAACTAGTGCAGCTAAATAGTAATTAATGGCTGGCTATTGTACAAAGGCTTAATTAATATTCCCTCATTACAAAGGAGCACCTGTGAGGCACTGCACACTCAGCCCTCTAATGAGTGTAAATTCACGTTGGGCTAGTAAAAGAACAGAAGCAATTGCCCTGCCATTTGCTGTTAAGGGGATTGACAAATGAAAACTATGCTGTCATTTTTTATTTTTTTTCCTGGCTGGGTTAATTCCCAGGCCTGTTAATCACATACTGGTTATCATCAGTGAGATTTTTTTCCATCTTGTAGTCTATAAATCAGGACATGTAGATGTGAAATTATTTGATATAGCAACAGCAAAAACTGAGGAACCTTTTTACAGTAGAAGAAATATATCTTTCCTGATGTCAGCATTCATAGGTAGTTAACCAAAAATACATTTATCATGAATTTCAAACACAGGGCATTCTGGAACTAGAAATTATCATATTATTATCTAATATACGGGCCAAGTTTTAAAGGCATCATAAGCTATATATTTTTAGTGTAAATATTAACATTTCATAAGTTATCCTTTGAAAGTTAACACCTTTTTGTTATTTTATTGTTAATGGCCTTTATCGGTGTATGTTCATAAAATTAGCACAATAACTATTATAGTTTTAAAAGGTGAAAACCCTAATTCAATGACAACTAAAACTATATTGAACAATACTTTAAAGACATTTTGTTAAATAAAAAATGAAATTATGATAGAAAATAAAAGCCATGGAGAAGGTTCTTGGTAGATTACTAAGGGTGGCAGTGAAGAACTTGGTTAAATATTGCAATCATCAAAGTAAAATACTGTGCTACTCTCTTTTCCCATTTCATTGGCTTTTAGGGACTTAATTTTCCTTCAGGTTTGCCCTTGGTGTTTATTTTAGCTTTGTTGCACCTTTACTTTTCATCAGGAATTGAGCACACAATATGTTATTCATCCCCGAAGCAACCATGCCTCATTCATTCCTTTAACAGACTACAATTTTTCAAAAACATTCATTGAATTTTTTGATTATCTGAATTGACAACTAGGCAAAAATGGTTATTGCTTTTCTGTGGCAAGAGAATTGAGACAAGTCAAGTCAGCAAGAACCTATCTATCCATTTCCACCCTCCCTTCACTATTGGAGAACTCCAACTTTATAGGCCTAGAATTAAAAACACAAAAACATATAAAGAAAATACATTCACTTGAAAAGAATATTGATTAGATAGAGAAAGGGAAATGGAAGGGAATGAGATACCATTCCAAGAGAACAATGACAATTGCCAACAATTTTTAGATCACTTACTGTATCCTAGAAACTATACCTAGTACTTAAAATAAATTATTTTATTTTAAAATGCTCACAACAATCCTATGATTAATTACTATGTTATCATGATTTTAGAGATGAGAAAGTGAATCCTAGAGAACTTTTTAAAATTTCTTTATTGTTGAAAATTTTGCATATGTCTCCGTTTTCCCTCATTGATCTCTCCATGTCCACTCACACCCCCCAGCACATCCCCACCCCCCTATTGTTTGTGTCCATGCTCAGATGCATGCCTACAAATCCTTTGGTTGATCTCTTACCCCTGGTCCCCCCACCCCCAACGTCTTCCATCTGAGGTTGGATGGTCTGTTCAATGCTTCTATGTCTCTGGATCTATTTTTGTTCATCAGTTTATGTTGTTCATTATATTCCACAAATGAGTGAGGTCATGTGATATTTATCTTTCTCCAACTGGCTTATTTCACATAACATAATACTCTCCAGGTCCATCCACGCTGTTGCAAATGATAAGAGTTCTTTCTTTTTTATAGCAGCATAGTATTTCATTGTGTAGATGTACCAAAGTTTTTTAATTCATTCATCTGCTGATGGGCACTTGGACTGTTTCCAAATCTTAGCTATTGTAAATTGTGCTGCTATGTACATATGTATATATTCTTTCTGATAGGTGTTTCTGATTTCTTGGAATATATTCCTAGAAGTGGAATTATTGAAAAATCAAGGGGGGGAACCTTGGAGCAATAAAACCTTGGGTCAAATGGGACTTCCATCTTTAATTTTTTGAGAAACTTCATACTGTTTTCCACAGTGGCTGCACCAGTCTGCATCCCCACCAGCAGTGCACGAGGGTTCCTTTTTCTCCAACACGTGTTGTTGGTTGATTTGTTGATGATAGCCATTCTGACAAGTGTGAGATGGTACCTCATTTCATTTTGATTTGTATTTTTTGGATGATTAGTGACTTTGAGCATGTTTTCATATGCCTCTTGGCCTTCTGTATGTCCACTTTCAAAATTGTTTGTGTGTGTATGTGTTAATGTCACAGGGCTGGCAAGAAACAGGGACAGGATGCAAAGCTCATGCTCTCTGCCCAGTGAATCAGTGGCCAATCACTGCACTATCCTGATGCCTTGGGAGGATGGCAAGGTGAGTGGTAGACATGCCTCCAGTGGAAATCTAGGAGAAAGTATCACTCTACCTCTTACTATTTTATTTCAACAAAAGCAAAAATGCTGGTAGTTTTGCAGTCTCAATGATTCATTCATTAATCATTAATTAATCATTATTTACTGAGACTCTAATAAGGTGCAAGGCAGTGAGATGGGCTTTGGAAGAACACAAAAGCATATTATACAACCTGTGTTTATTCATATTAGTCAGTGGGTTTTATTGCTCCAAGGTTCCCCCATCCCCTTGAGTTTTCAATTTCTGTGAAGGAAAACACAGTCAATATAAATGATATGCTTAGGACTTTTGCTCCTTGTCGTTATTACACTCACAAGCAGTTATTGTGTACAATTACAGGATGTTGGCAGCAGAAAGGCTTCTGAGATCTTTAAGTCTAAGTCATTCATTTCACATTAAAAATAAAAAACGAGGCCCAGTGCAGGAGAACGGACTTCCTAAGGCCCCATAATTCTTACCACGGGGGATAGTTCTGTTTTTTACTTTTCAATTCATCTTTTTATTGGGAAATATAACACAATTATACCATGAAATATAAGACAAAAGTAAGTATAATAATTACTGAGCAGACATGTAATCACTAGAGCAAAAATAAAACAATACCAGGCCCTTCTGAACACATGCCCATACTTCCTTCTTCAGGCAACCACTGGCCTTTAAAAAAAAAAAAAAAAAAAACTTTGGTAAACTATGCTTGACATAAAATGTACCATTTTAACCATTTTTAAGTGGAAATTCAGTGGAGTTTAGCATGTTCACAACGCTGTGCAATCCTACAGGGAAACCTATACCCATGAAACAATAATTCTTAGGACAGTTTTGCTTAATTATATCCCAGATATTCTGGAGCTCTAGTCTTTCCAAATACAAGGTTTTAAGACAACACAATGATATGTACAACATAGTGACTGTGTGCGTTTTGCAGGGAGAAGAGTGGAAGCAGAAACTTGGAAGCTACTTGAGGCTGTTTTACTAGTGGATTTTGAACATCCATGGTAGGCTTAAAAGAGAATTAAGGCTGAAACTAAAACTGCTTTTATGTTGGAAAAAATATTTAAAAAAGAATCAAAATGCCTAGCCTGAGAAGTGACAAGAACGTTCCCTGTCGGGAGTTGTCTACAATCAGAGCTTACTGCACAACACACTCTCCTGGCTCCTGAGGCTTCCCATTGGGTCCTGAAGGGGGAGCTGCAGGCCCTGAGTAATGGACTGCAAACCAAGCTCAGCAGATTATGTTTCACAATTGAAAACATGATGCCTTGCCGAAGCCGGTTTGGCTCAGTGGTAGAGCATCCGTCTGCGGACTGAAGGGTCCTAGGTTCGATTCTGGTCAAGGGCATGTACCTTGGTTGCGGGCACATCTCCGGTAGTGGGTGTGCAGGAGGCAGCTGGTCGATGTTTCTCTCTCATCGACGTTTCTAGCTCTCTATCTCTCTCCCTTCCTCCTCTCTGTAAAATATCAATAAAATATATAAAAAAAAAAAAAAAAGAAAACATGATGCCTAGTCTTGGCTAGTTTGGCTCAGTGGATAGAGCTTTGGCCTGCAGACCAAAGGGTCCTGGGTTCTATTCTGGTCCAGGGCACATACCTTGGTTGCAGGCTCCTCCCCAGCCTGGGCCTTGGTCTGGGCGAGCGCAGGAGGAAACAATCAATGTTTCTCTCACATCAATATTTCTCCGTTTTTTCCTCTTTCCCTCTCTCTCCAAAAATCAGTGGGGAAAAATATCCTCAGGTGGCATTAAAAAAAAATAATAAAATAAGACATACGGCAAGCCCCACCTTCTCAGCCTTCTATGACTCTGAGCCAAGTCATGCAATGTTCACAACTCCCCCATCTGAATAGTTTTTCATCACAGATAAGAATTGCTATTTTTCTCTTGCCAACCACATAAATAATGGAATTTTCTCTCCTAGGAGCAAAGAAAGTGCCAGACAGGGAGGAGGTTAGTGAGAAACACAGGAGGTGCAAGAGGAAAGGTCACTGGAGCTGGGACTGGAAGTGCCAGGTAGATGCTGGCAGCAAAGAGCACTCTCTCCTCCCCAGAATGTGTGCTTTTCGGGGAAGTATATTACAACGAATACCAAGGGAAGCCTTGAACATGCACAGGAGAATATTTGAGGGTATGATCACATGCTTATACTACTATTTGTCTCTGATATCATTATAGGCATGTTCACAGGAATACAGAGAATCTATCAAGATACCAATCATGTCATTACCATTCTGAAACATTATCCCTCTGCATTCATTAAAACCAAAGCTACAAAGTTAACAAAAAGGCCAAGTGCAAATAAAGACCGCACCCATTCTGCCTTGAGAAACTGTGTTCATGTGTTATGCTATCCTGAAAAATATAGCATTACCTTCTCAGGTATCCGAGGGCTCACAGTCTGTAGACTGAAGTAATTTGATTACATTTGAGTACCTGAAGAAAATGGAAATTCTCTCATATTTTAAAAGGACTTCTGCCCTAGCTGGTGGCTCAGTGGCTGGAGTGTCAGCCTGCACATCAAAGGGTTGCAGGTTTGATTCTGAGCCAACGGCACGTCCCTGGGTTGCAGGTTCCATCCCTAGCCCTAGTCAGGATGCATGCGAGAGTCAACCAATCCATGTGTCTCTCTTGCCAATTTTTCTCTTTCTCTCTTTCTCCCCCGTTCCCCTCTTTTTCACTCTCTCTAAAAATAAATGGAAAAAATATCCTCAGGTGAGGATTAACAAGTAAAAGGACTTCCAACTTTCCTGCTGACCTACAGAAAAGGTCTGGAGTGACCATCTTTCTCATTAGTACAATTTTCAATTAAAAATAAAAATAAAAATGGAGGATGGCTGTCTTGCCTCTGGTGGTGGGCCTGAAGTCTCCTGGGCCAGCAGGACTCACAGTCAGGGAGAAACTCTAGGCATGAAACGGGGAGGCCAGAGACAAACAAAAACCCATGAGGACAAACTGAAACCCACATGCATTTTACACCACCTCTGTCTTAGTCTGTTCAGGCTGCTGTAACAAAACACCATAGACCAAGTGGCTTACGAGTAACAGAAATGTAGTTCTGGCAGTTAAGAAGTCCATAGCGAAGGTGCTGGCCTATTCGGTGTCTGGGGAGAGCCTGCTTCCTGGGTCGCAGATGTTGTCTTCTTTCTGTAACTGCACATGGTGGAAGGGATGAGGGAAATTCTCTGGGGTCTCTTTTATACCAATCACCTTCCAAAGGCCTCACCTCTCAATAGCATCACGTTGGGGTTTTGGTTTCGGCGTGTGAATTTGGTGTGTGCCCCACATTCAGCCTATAGTAATCTCCAACCCCGATGAGATGTGAAATGTGCTGAGGAAGATGGTGCCCTCACTGTGGGGATCACTTGTGTCTGATCCAGGATTTTGAAACTGAAGGAGATCAGCAGCAGAAGCAGAAGTTGCAGGCTGGCTGCCAATGAGGTGAGCAGCAGAACAGAGACAATGTGTACGAGTGCGGCACACCTGGTGCCTCACACTAACTTTCAGAGCTGCTGTTTCCCTCTCCTTGCCCCTGCCAAATATCACAGTGCTCCTCATGGCCAACATACCCAAAAGGGGATTCGAAGAGACCTGCCTTCAGCTTGGTTAAGCTGACATAGTACAAAACTCCCCACTGTCTTACTAGTCTTCAAGTTCCATGGTGGCAGAGAACATACTCGCTTTGTGTCTAGCACCTAGAATAGTTTTCAACACAGAATAAGTTGTGATTCAAAGGATGAACATTTTAATGAACAAATTATATTTCTGTCTATGAGCAAAAGGAATTTGTTCATTGAAAGCAATCATTCTTTGAGTTACAACTCACGCAGGAGTTGCAAACTGTAATTGTAAAATTGACAGACTTTGAATATGATGTGATTTTGGCAGAGCATTTAATAAATTTAACCACTGTTGATAGCCTAATAATTGATGCAAATTTGCAACCACCTTTCTTAATTATGATATGTATGTTATTAAGAAATCAGAAAAAAAAATGCTTTGACAATTCCCTAGAACCTTTTAAAAATATAATTGACAGCAAAGTAAGAGATGACCTTCAGTCAACAAACACTGTTTGGAACCAGCCTAAACTTCAACAATTGTTTTGAAAATTAGGAACCTTTGGTGGGAAAGAGGATCAGAGAAACAGAAAGTGAAACTGTCTACTCCTGTTCACACAATTGCTAGGACCGTCCAAGGGACTGGGATCTGGAGGTCCCCACCAGAGCTGGCCTCCAGCACACCTAATTTTTTATCTTGAAGAGTCAATATTTGACAACTCTTGTGTAACAATCTCTTGCTTCATTGGGCTTTAGCTGACAGGATGCATTAAAGCCTATGAGTGTACAATGTCCCATGGATGAAAACTGAAGAAAATACCTACTGGAGTAACATTTCATGTCTAATTTTAGAAAACTCCTCTAAATTTTTACGATATGCCAGGGCAGTGAATGAGGAGTAGGGGAATCACATGAAATTTTGTGCAGTCCGAGGGACCTCAGATAAATACTTTGGCTTGTCAGTGCAAGCAGGTGAAGATATTTGGGGGAAAGAAGCCTGGTAATGAACAATGAATTGTTATATCAGCATTTTGGCAAGTTTTAAACAGAGACCCTGACACAAAACGAGCTTTGAAATTGCTATTTGTGTATACTCATTCATTCATTTCACAAATAATTTTTAAGTGTCTAATATATACTAAGAATGTATTGTACCCATGCAATTCAATTTATAAATGTCAATATAAATAGGTACCAAAAGTAATGCTGGAAAAGAAGAGAAAAATGGAGATTAATCCATATAATGCTATCTATGTGCATTCGCCATGTAAAAAACCAATTCACACATGTATTTTTATGTTATCCTCTTCACATGAATAGCACTTAAATGTTCAGGCATATTATATATGTACACATATTTCTATATGTAGAGATATATAAAACTACATGTAAATCTATTTGAGAACAGACTGAAAGAAAACTGACAACACTTCAAACACACTGGAAGGGAGGGGTCTGAGATGGGCAGGGAATAATCATGAAGATAGAGTTTTAAAAAAGCTGATCTGTATCTGTAGTTATTTCTTATATCAAAAATAAAGGAAAGAATGAGAATCCATGAGACAAAATATTAAAAATGTTTAATTCAGATGAACTGAATAAGATTTTTTGCCCTATTATTCTTTTAATTTTTCTCCTCTGACTCTCAAAATTAAGCACAAACTTTTTAAATGTACTTAAAAGTTCCTTCTCACACAATGTAAACATGCAGATTCAATACCCAGAGTGTCTTTGGCATTTTCTTTTCTAAAGGTTAGACTAATCCGTTCATTTTTCTTATTAGGTATGGAAAGGAAGATAGAAGAGAAATTCCCAAAGCCAAGTTCATTGTGGGACTTTCCTGGGTTCTTTTAGAAAGACCTAATTCCCATGGTGGGGAGAAGGGTGGAGAGGGCAGGAGAAGTTACCTCCAGAGACTCCTCCCTGAGCCCCCCTCCCCACAGGCACCTCCATCTGGCAGAGCATAGGCAGCATGCTCTGCAGAGAGAGTAAATGGCAAGAGGAACAGAGGTGCTGTGCTGCTCCCTGGAACCTGAGGCAAGATGTCATTGGTGAGGAACCTTGCCCTCTTTCTGGATAAGATGCCAAGAAGGTGAAAGACTCTGGTCAGGTGTGGTAGAAGAGGGGTGGACTGAATTCTACCCCTCCAGAAAGCCTTCTTGTGCTATACCAGTCATGCTGACTCCAAACGCTAAGCAGCAATAGCGCACTACTCCACCTGGCATCCATCACTTTTTATTATAGATTTATAAAGCCTCTCAGAGGCCAAGAGAAGTTTTGGCCACTTATTATTATTTTATGAGTCTCCAGCATATTAAAAAAAAAAAAGATGAAACAACAAAATAAACTAAAATAATTTCATTACATATTAAGTGTTTACAGTGAACAATAATGCTTTTAGCACTGCTTATAATAAAATGTAAGTACGCTAGTGGCACAACTACAAATTGTGGGGAAGCACAGGACTTGGTTGGAAGGTCTGTGAGGAGGAATCTCTGAAAGGTCGGGGGCCTCTAGGGGGCCTTGTCGAAGGCAGCAGTCTCTACCTTGACTTTTCCAAACAAGTCTGACTCCCCAGGTGGTTTACTATAATCTTTATGTTTAGATTTCAAAACATCCTTGCTTAAAGGATGCAGGTGCTTTCTCAAGGATGTTTACCCTTCTGATTGTATCTAGAGGTTAATTTTAGTTCAAGCTGTTGTAACAATAAAAGGCTGATGAGGCAGGCAATTGGGGCTTTTTTGGCTTCTTATGCCAGCTAGCCCCTTAGCTTCTCTTTCACAGAAACGTGTGTCAGAGTAATCATTCATCTGTCATTCAGGGCCTGCCTGTCAGCCCTGGCTACTAATCATAAAAACAATTAGCTCCTAGTGCATTATGGAAGTCTGTCCCAATAATGGGACCAAAAAGTACAGTTGTATAATGTGTATCTTTTTTTAATCCTGTTAGTTTCTTTGTGGTTGTATGTAATATTGCAATAGAAAAGAAGGCAAACTATCTACAGTTGATTTTTTGTGTGAGAAGCAGACCAGGTCCAAGGGGCCTTCCTTTGCCATCCTTTCCTTCTTGTTTTGAGTTATGCTCATGAGGATCCCCAACCAACCTGTAGGTTACTTGAGAGAAATGACTGTTATACAAATTGAGAGGATGAGGGGAACAAGAGTAGGGCCTTGGTTAGTCCAGTGGAGGAATGACATACACTGCAATCAACTGGATGGAAAAGTCGAGTTCAGAAAGAATGACAAAGTGGAAAGGGGCAGAAAGATGCTTTAAGCCCAGACAGATATGATGCTCAAAGGAGAGACTTGTGCCTGATCTAACAGCCTCTGCATAGAGCTTTGTGCAAGAATAGTGGTGTAAAATATGGATGGATGGGCTGAACTTTAAAGCAGCTTCTCTGTGCAACTCATGGGCTGATGACCATGTTTTATTCTCACACTTCACTTCTCCATGGGCTTTCCTTCTAAGTCTTAATGACAGTCACGTTCACAATACTTTGAGGAATTGTTGAAAATGTGCCATCTGGAGGGAATGTGCTCAAAGAGCGTGGTGGTTCCTCCTGTGACTCTTTCACCCCTGAAAACACATACCCTGCATCAAACTAAGCTTCTGTCTTAACGTGTGGGGATGGCAGCCACAGGAATCAGGTACTCAGATTCATAGAAGAGGGCCCAGAAGGGGAAGAGAGAAGGAACTGGGAGTTTTGAGGCAAGGTGCCAGACCAATAGTTCTGTGAATTATGGAATGAAGATCTAGGCCGAGGGCACTAGTGGATGCAGCTTTTCATATGCCTATAGCTCAAGTCCAATGGTGGTCTGAGTGTGAGGCCTCACAAGCAGGTGAAGGATTTCCAGAAGGTACACATCTCTATGAAGTCATTCAAACCAGAAAATATATCACAGGGCCTCTTAGAGGTGTCCCATTGAACAATAAAGTGTTACTAAACATTTAATAAAACTGTAACACATCAGAAGGAATAGAGACTATGTATTGAGCAGACTGTTAGAAAATCTGGTCAAAACATATTCATGGCCATTTGTCATTGACGATATTTTCTTCATCTGGAAACCAGGAGTGCTATTCTGTTATCAAGAGAGCACAGAAGAGGAAGACCTCGGGCATTCCATTCCAAAGAGAATTCATACACTTTATAACAAAGAGAAGGGAAATGAGAGCATTCTTCAGTCTCGGTCTTTTGCAAGGTCAAGAGAATCGCTGCATGCTTGCTACTTCATTATTAGAAAGTAGAGAACAGCCTCCTCCCAGTGCTCCCAATGAGAAAAAAAAAATTGCAAGTGGATGCCACGGCTGTGTTGGGATGTCCCAACCATCCTGGAAGAGAAGAGAGACCGAGTTATGTTGCCAACATTTGAACGTAACGAATCTCTTTGTCAGCCCCCTCGAACTTGATGAGGTGGGCCATAGGAGGAAAGTGGGAGAAAAAGAATAAGGGGAAACTCATCTGGGGATCTAGAAGGAAGCTCCCCTGCAAAGGGGAAGCCAATGTGGGTTAGACCTGACTATAATTTAATATCAATTTAACAAAAGAATGGAGCAACTTTGATAACACAAAACAAATTATAAAAGCAAACTATATACTTTAGACCTTGGTGAGAAGTTGGTCTCCCTGGACCTTTGACTAAAAAATGTTCAAAAAACATGGGCAGTCCAGACTTTTGCAGGGAAAGTTGATCTATAGTCAACTGTCAGTTGCTAGTTGAAAGTTTAGCAGAAAATCAGTCCCCTAGAAGTCTGAAGTTTCTCCCTCGTGTAATAATTTTGGATTGTTAATGTCTGTCTCTAATTCCATTCCAAACAATCAGTGTAAGAGGATTTGGGGCTATTTCTGTTCATTAAGCATTCATTCCTAATTTTAAAACAAACAAACAAACAAACCAAAATCTCATAAACAAAAAACTAAAGCCAGTAAAGTCCAATGATACTAAAAGGTTTAACCCCCCCCCCTTTTTTTTTCTGAGATAATTGTTTCTTTTAATAGGAAAACTACCTCAAAGAGCTTTGTTTAAAAAAAATTTTTAAGATCACCCAATCTTTTATCAACTCAAACATTTGTTTCTATGAAGTCATTGAGAACTCATGTTATTTTGAAAGCACTAAGTTCCCAAAATTCTTGTGGGAACTCTTCCGTTCCACTCTCCCTCCAAAGTGACCACGAACAGAAAGGAAGTGGGTGTGATAAAATATAAATGCATTGCTGGAATTTAGGTTCAAGGAGGATGCCAGCGGAAAGAGACTGAAGAAATCAATTAGATCAGTGCTCTCAAAACTGGCTGCACAATGGAATCACTTATTAAATGTTATTCCAGCCTTTATTCAACTCCGCTTTCTCAAAATACATCTTTGAATATTTCTTCTATTTCAAATCATCTCATTTGCCCCTCCCGTACTACCACCACTACCTAATTCAGCCGTGGGAATACCTATAATACCTAAAATTTTCATTTTCTACCTTGTTGGGGTCTCTCTTATCTTTTTATCTTTTTATATCATCTCCTACAGGGTTAGCAAGACTTTTCCCCACGTCACGGATTCAAATGCTACAGTATTTATTGCTTCTGATGCAGAATTCAATAATAAAATTCGCACTTGTTTTATTATGTGTTTGTTTTATGTTTAAAAGTTAATATACTTATAAAATAATTTTAAATATCTACAGTAATAAAAGAGAAAAATGCTAATTGACTGTACCTTCACTATGCCCACAGCCAATCAGAGCGAGTATGCAAATTAGCCCAACAAAGATGGTGGTAATTTGCATATGCTGAGGGAGGGAGGAGTGAAGACTGAAGACAGCATAGAAGGAAGAGGGAAGAAAAACAGAAAGCAAGGTGGCTGCGGGGCGGGGAAAGCCCAGGTGGGGCAGGCTGGCAGCTGCCAGCAGAGGAAAAGTACAGGGAGGCAGTAGAAGGGAAAGCACAGGGCAACGGTGGTGAGATGGAAAGCACTGGGGGGGGAGGGAGCGACAGATGTGGAAGGGAAAGCATGGGGTGGGGGGCAGAGGCAGCAGGAGGGAAGGGAAAGCACCAGGTGGCAGTGGGAGGGAAAGCGCAGGGGCTGGGGGGAGTTTCAGGAGGAAAATGGGGAGGTTGCGCGGTGGTGGTGGTGTGAGCAAAAGCTTGGGGTGGGGGCAGAGGTAGCAGGGAAAGGGGGGCGGGGAGAAGAGGTGGCAGTGGCGGGAGGGCAGCCAGCTAGAAGCCCTGTTCTTGCAGGAATCTTCCTACAACAGGCCTCTAGTTAAATTATAATATATAGAAGAGGAAATATACTTAGCACATATGTAAGAAAAATAGTCAAAGAAATGAAAAATCACTCAAATATTATTTTCTTGTGTATCAAAGTAGCAAAGACTCTAAAATGTGTCAGGCCTTATGAAATAAATGTTTTCAGGACTCTTGTGTAGAACTGTAGATTATAACCATGCTTTGAAATACAATTTAACAAAATATTTCAAATCCTTAAATATAGTCAGTTCCAAAACCTAGCATTCATTACACAAGAAAAAATAAAGTCCATCACCTCAATATGCATCTCTATCTTTCCTTGACGAATTTCTGTTCCTTTGTCAAAGAGCCATGACTTTGGGTATCCTATTAGAATTCCAATAAATGTTTCATGATTTTTTTTTTTTCTAGTTCAGTATCACATCACTTTTGAAAGTATGCATTATCTTCAAAGACTTCTGAGTCTTTATGAAGGAAAAAGCTTTACTGTCAGAGGCTGCAAAGTGAGGATCACAATAGTACCCACTTCACAGTGTGATGTTAAATGAATTTGTATGTGAAAGGCTGGGGTTGACTAGCTGGTAGGATGATTTCTATCACTTTGCTCTGTATTTGAAGCCCAAGTTCTTGATTATCTGTGAGGCTGGTGTAATGTAGCTAAAAATCTGTTCCCCACGTTTCCTTGCTGTAGAAAATAATCATGGGCAAGTCACGTTCTGAGCATGTGCTGCTGCTGGGAGCCTGGTGGCGACCTTCTGGAGAAGAAGAGAGGGAGAAGGCCATAAACGCTGTGGCTTTCAGAGGAGGCATTTCCTTGGTTTTGCTGGGAGATGCTAGCATCAAGGGCAGGGAGCAACTAACTGATGCTGGAGCAGTTACCCTAGTCTTGGGGCAGGGAGCGAGGGAGAATGATGTGAAAATCATCCAGGCAGGAAGGAATCGATGAATTGTGCATTTTGCTGTCTTCCATAGATGGTCCCAGTTTTTCAGCCCTGTTTGCCCTACTTCCTAAGCTCTTTCTAGCCCTCTGTTAGGGCAGGTTTGTCTCATCACAGAGGGCCTAGAAAGTGTATTGCTCCTTTCATCTCCCCCAAGTTGGCTCCTTTTAGCTTAATTCATTTAGGAAGGGGTTGGAATTTCTCAAAAAGAAACTTGAATTGGCAACTAGAAGAAAAAAAACAAAAACACAAAACCTAACAAAAGCACTCAGAATGAACTAGTTTATAGAGTTTAAGATTTCCCCTTCCTTCTTACTTTCTTTCCTTCCCTTACTTTTTTTTCCTTTTTTGTTTTGTTTAATAAACGTGTTGAGTATTACTGTGCTAGTCAGTGGGAAGTCAAGGATGAGTAAGGAAGAGTCTTGACTTTCTTCCTCTATAGAGCTCCAGCTGAGCCGAGCAGTGGCTTGATGCTATAGCTCAGTGTTTCCCAAACTTTTGACATATGTGTACCCCTTCTATAATTTTCGTAATGCAGAGTACCCCTCTTACTCATGAGAACACAGAATCAGGCGCAGCTAAGCACGGTGCAGTGCATATCCCCACCAAACTCCAGTGCAACGCGTACCCTCACCAAACTCTTCCCGTACCCCTGGGGGTACACGTACCACACTTTGGGAAACACTGCTAGCTCATGGTACGCAAACCCTGGAGCCACTTTCTAGCTTCAATCCTAAGTATGCCACGTTTATTTCCAGTTCATTGAACTCTAAACCCTTCTTTGGGGTTCTCAAGTCCATTTCACCGTGCTTATTTTTTCTGACATAGGAGCCGCTCAGCAATGTATTTGCATTACTCTGAATTGCCACCAGGTGGTGCCTAGTGCTGGATCCCACACTTTATATATACTATTTTAAATACATTTATGGTCAAGTCAATTCTGCTTACACTGTACAACGTGTACCCTTAAAATAGAATGTAAAGTGTTCAGCCATTCATTAGCCACTAGATTTTGCATAATCACAAAAACATTTGTACCCTGCTTTATCATTTACAAGGTGTGCTCACATTAATAACTTTTTTCCCACATTAATACTTTTTAAAAAATGTTTTCATAGCTCCTTGAAGTCAGTATGATAGGTATTTTATTTGCCACATTTTACAGATGACATAAAGATTAAATTATTTGTCCAAGGTCACACAACTATAGCTACACAGGGGAAGAAAGTCTAGCCTCTAATTTATCCTAAACAGTAGGATAGGGGTGTAAAGGTCTAGTTCTCTGATATTATATCTAAGAAACTTGTTTCAACTTGTGCTATGATGACCCAGATAGAGAAAAACTTCAGGTTCAGGTCTTGTAGACATCTAATCAAAGTCTCAGTGTTATACCTCTCAATTATCATCCTCCTTATTGCTTTTATCATCATCCTGCTGAAGTTATGTTCTGGGTACAACATTCAGATTTCCATGTATTATATGGCTGAGACCCACATAGCATTCTACTTTGTAGTTTTATATAAAGTGTAATTGCCACTGTGACCTCCAGCTTTTCTCTGAGAGAGGTTCAATGCTCTTTCTTTTTTGTCTTATTTTGTATGAGGGACTGCTCCTCCTTATTTTATTTCCTTGAACAATAGGATCCTTAAACATACACACATATAAAATATGTTCACACATAATTGTTTTTTCCTCAATAAAACATATTTTCCTAGTAACCAAATTGCTATGTTCTCTTAGCTATTGCTATCGAATGCTCAAATCTATCTTTTCTTAAAAAAAAAAAAAGAAAAAAAAAAAAAGAAAAAGAATACATCCCCCCCCCCCCCCCCTTATGGGCAATTTTAGAGTGATTTTTAAATGATTTTTAAAAATAGTTCACATATGCTGAAACAGGTTTGGCTCAGTGGATAGAGCGTCGTTCTGCGGACTGAAAGGTCCCAGGTTCGATTCCGGTCAAGGGCATGTACGCTGGTTGCGGGCACATCCCTGGCAGGGGCTGTGCAGGAGGCAACAGATCGATGTTTCTCTCTCATCAATGTTTCTAGCTCTCTATCCCTCTTCCTTCCTCTCTGTGGAAAATCAATAAAATATATTTTTAAAAAATAGTTCACATGTGATTTCCTTATGACCATCTACTCATGGACTAACCCATGGCAAGACAGTGAGGTTATAAGTGTATTTGGAAGGAAAAAAAAATAGACATAGCAACTTATGCTTATTAAGCACTCACTGGTAACAGACATTCTCTTAACCATTTTACATTTCTTACAGCTCATTTCATTTTTATAAGAACTTTCTACAGTAGGTACTTTTATTGTCTGCATTTTCTAGGTAAAGAAAACAAAGCTTACTAGGTAATTTAAGGAGCCCAAGACCAGTGTAAGCAATGCAGCTGGGATTTAAACTAGATCTGCTAGAACTCAGGTCTAGGCTCACCTGACTTTATGTGCTCATCTTCAGGCTTCCTAGGCTTGAGGATAAGCCAACCCTTATTCCTTTTCTTCTAGCTAATTAATAAGCATCTCTAGCATACTCTTCTCCTCCACTACCCCCCCCCCCCCCAATCATCACCATTTCACCTCTGGATACTACTGAAGTGCATGGAAATGGTATAAGACAATTCAGGGGAAGTGGGATCTAATGGATTCATGCTGATGACTTGCTCTGTAACCCTGGAATTTCAGGAGGGCTTTAGGATAAGGTTCTTTGATATCAAGAATTATCCTTCATATTCCCACTAGAGGCCTGATGCATGAAATTCATGCAAGGGGCTTGGCCCTCACAGCTTCATCTGGAAGGACATCTGGAATGCCGTTCGGCTGTCTGTTCTAATTAGTACATTATGGTTTTATTATTATAGATATTTTTAGGATGTGGGTGAGAAAGAAATCTCTTGAAAGAAACCCTAGGCCTATTTGCTGTTACGTCCCATTCCCCCTGATTAGCCTAAAAGAGAAAAGAGGAGCTATCAGGTACAGTGCATCTCTGAGCCTCTGGAAGGGCAGGAGACACAGGGCCCTGGGAGTCTGAGCATAAGGAACATATAGATTGTCTTTATGGTGATGCCAACTGATGCTTAGCACTCACATCTTCTTCCCTGTGTGTCTCTGCTCAGGTATCAAATTCCAGAGCAGGGAACTCAAATAGGTCTGGATTGGCCTCTGTGTATGTCCCCTCTAATGGTGACCACATGGAGACCTCTGGTTGGGGATGCCAGACAAAAAACAAAACAAAACAAAATTAAAAAACAAACAAACCCTGAACCACCCACTTGTTCAGATGGCTATTAGGCTTATTGCGGTGGTCCCATAATAAGGTATGTAAGGGTTGAATCACTATGTTGTACACCTGAAACTAATACAATAGTGCATGTTAACTATATGTTAATAACAGACAACAAAAATCCAGATGTCCAACACATTGTTTGTCTGGGGGAGGCAGTTTCATCAGATATCACACTGGTCAAGGAGTGAGTGGGAGGTGAGAGAGTAGAGACAATAGAAGTCTTACCCTTGCAACAAGTCTGTGCAAAGGGAAGGACAAGTAAACTGACAGTGTGTGGGATGTGGGAGAAAAGACCTTTTGTGTGTTTGTTTGTCTTTAAGATATGGTGCCCTTGAATATGTTTGTGGGCTGAGAGACTTGAGAAATGAAAGTAAAGGTCGCTAGTTGAGCAAGTCACGGAAGAATGTAGGTGGGACTGGGGTTAAGAGTATAGGAGGAAAGTTAGCTTTGAAAGTAGGAGGCACACTTCTAAATAGAGGAAGGTTTGCAGGGGAAGGGGGGGAAGGAAGGACTTTCAGACCAATGTCTGTTTCTTTCTCAACTATGAGGCAAAGTGAGCTGCAGATTGAGGGGGTCTAGGGAGTGAGGCTGTGAGGTGGGTGGTGAATATGACACCTACTGCACTGCCCAGTTTTCTAAGAACAGCAGAGTCCAGCTTGAAACCACACATCACTTATTTTTCCATTTTCCTCCTATTGCCTGATTTTTTTTTTTAGGAGGTGAGGATTTTAATGCTTGTTGGTCTTTCTCCTAAAGAGGAAATCAAGTGTCATAGATCACACCTTAAAAATTTTGCCCAAGCTTTGTTGGGGGTGGAGCGTGGGTGGGGATAAGAATAGGCTGTTAGATTATCATTGGATTTGTATCATCTATGCTTCTCCATCATAATTCCTAATGCATGGATTTGTGTTTTTCTTACCACTCTGTAGGAATTGAAATCCAGTGTTCAGGGGATCAAACAAGACTGGTTCATGATGTTCTCAGATATAACTTTATCACACAAGGTGCCCCAGGTTGGCTATTGGGCAAACTACTTACTCTCTCAGATCCTATTTCTTCGTAAAGAAAAGAGAACTTTGAAGATTAAACTAAATATGTGGTTGAAAGAATTAAATAGTGGCTTGGTTGGTACATGTTAGGTGCGCAACAAGTGTTGGAAAAATGGATTATGATACCTAGTTTGTTTTAAAGCTGAAGATGGGGTCACTCTTAGGATCATCTGAAAGATACTTGTGATGTTCTTCTGAGGTTATCATGTAATACAAATTCAAAGTAGAAAGGAGTTAGCCTCTTTATCAGAAAAAACAAACAAACAAAAGCAACAACAAAAATCACATTGGGGACTTTCTGAGGAAAGACTGCGTTCGGTTTGGAACTTCCCCAAGGGTAGTTCACTGTGTAGGGACTTCCCATCAGGGATGACAATGGTGCTCAATGGCACAGACAAAGGTCCAGAGTGCAGTTATTTCCGCTGCATTTGCCAGATCCTATGATTGGTACAGCATCTGACTCCTTTTTTATGCATTCTAGTGTCCTCACGCCAAGCATTTGCATATGGAATACATGGTTTCGTGTATTTTATAAATTACTTTCTTTTTATTTTTCCTTTATCACACAGTAAAGGAAGTATATTAAATTTTTAGAAAAGATTAATGGAATTTCATCCCATGATAGTCAAGTTGGCTGTCTAGATTACTTATCATTATAATGGGGTGTTTGATGTAATAGAGATGCAAGACATGACCCTAAAGTCATTTTTTATTTTCCCACAATCTCTGGCCACCTGTTTGGTAGAGAATTTAGAATGCTTTTCAGTTTTTAAAAAACATATTTTTCTCCCTGTTAGGAACATAAATACCTTTAAAAATGGCTCTATTCTTGCTAAGCTACACCCATACAGCTTGGACTGACACTGACTGAAGATCTCCTGGTCCGTTTCAAATGCTGATTCAAGAGGTTGGGAAGGGCTGTAAAACGAGCAGGCTCCTGGGAACTCAGCCCTGTGGAAACTGCACTGGGTATGAAGGACATATAGAGACCCAACCCACACTACTTTTAAGCATCCATCGCGTCAACCCTGGATGCTTAAAAGAATTTGAATATAAATTAGCATGGGACTTGAAAAGAGAAAATACATTACATTCTGTCTTATTTTTGTGTTACCAACCATCAAATTCTGCTGGTGAATTTCTGAGCAGAATGGGCTACTTCGCAGTCACCTCTAGGCAAGGCCACTGAGAGACGCCTCAGGACAAGGTGCCTCAGCCGGATTTCAAAGGAAGCCCTGCTCCAGCCAGCAGTGCCCAGAGGCCTCTCACCTGGTTCAGGCCTCCTCTTGAATGACAATAACTCTGGGGATGATATTCCAGAGAAACTGTTTCTTGTCATTAAAACAACAACAACAACAACAACAAACCCCCAACCATCTGGGTCTCACCCTGTTGTACAAGGGGCCTCTCCACTGGTGATGATCTTAGTCCTCCTTGTTTTGGGCTGGAAACCAAAAGGCATCAGCAAGCCGAAACCTGTTTGGCTCAGTGGATAGAGCATCGGCCTGCAGACTGAAAGGTCCCAGTTTCGATTCAGGTCAAGGGCATGTACCTTGGTTGTGGGCACATCCCCAGTAGGGGGTGTACAAGAGGCATCTGATTGATGATTCTCATCTATGTTTCTAACTCTCTATTCCTTTCTCTTCCTCTTTGTGGAAAATCAATAAAATATATTTAAAAAATAAAATAAAAAAAAGGCATCAGTAATATGCCTTTTCAAAATATGATCATCGCAGCACGCAGAGGCAGCATTGAAAATTCCCTGCTTTTAATCAGTCTGTAGGTACTGCAGACCTGTGTGTGCATAAGAGGAGGGCTATGGTTTTAAAAAAGGCTGAGGTTTGATCACATGGAAAATGTAGAATTAACATGATGTCCAAAACCAACAGTCTAAGACTTTGATTTTATTGCTCAGGAAAGTCCATGGGAGTGACACAAAATGTCCTAGAGATTTTTAATCAAAAGGAGATAATTCATATGAAAGTGAACCATAAAGTCCTACAAAAATGAAAAGTGTTTTAGGACATGCTACTAAGTATCACAACTACCTAGGAAATAAAGAATCGTTTAATACAAATACATAAATGATATAATAAATATACTGTGAAGCTATATTCTCATACTGTAACAGCTACTCATTGAAAAAAGGAAAAATTGAAAAAACTGGGAACTTTCTTAGGATAGTAATTAATAACTGATTTTTAAAATGGATTTCACTTGCTTAATTTTGAGTCAATCAGATATAACCTGAGGGGACACACACACACACACACAAACACACACAGCAAAGAATCCTAAAAATACCAAGGCTTATTTTTTTCAAATACACCAGAAAATATTTGTACAGGATGTGACTCCAGTGTGCAAGCCACACTGCAGAACTTTAAAGAATCCTTCCACACTCAAGTGCCAATAATTGCTCTGTTATTTTCTGATGGTTGAGTCACTTGGTACTGTGTCATTATCATCTGTTCATCTCATTTTCCTTTTGCAAATGCTAACCAGAAAGTACCCTGGTGCTCTGTCTGTCTTCCTGTTTCCATGGCCCCTGTAGTAATTCTCTTTCTTTTTCTTCCTCATCAGTTTCATAACTTTGACCTCAAGGTTGTTTTTCTGAGCACCCTGCAGTTTCTGAGACTCTGCTTTGAGAACATGACTGTTGCTTTGTGAAAACTACGATGCCTGGATGTGGTGTAGATACTTCCTTTTATGAATTTATAGGCATGATAACTTTTCTTGACTCACACATTGACTCAAAGATTTCTTATGCACAATATTCTGGGAATGTTGGGAAATACATCGATGAGTCTGCCTCATTTCCTGACCTCAAGAAACTTGCATTCCACAAAATAAGATGGAAACAACATGTGCTAAATGCTACAAACCAGCCCAAACCAATAAAATAGTCACTGATTACTGAGCATCTGAAATGTGGCATGCTCAAACTGAGATGTACTGGTGAGTATACATAGGAGTTTCCAAGATTTAGTACAAAAAATACAAAGCATCTCATGAATACTTTGATATCAATTACATGTTGATATGATAATATTTTAGATATATTAGGTCAAATAAAATCTATGGTTCATTTCAGACCTGTTTCTCTGTACTTTTTTATGTGGCTACTACAAAATTTAAAATTACTCATGGCTCACATTAATTCTATTGGATAGATTGCTAAGGAAATTCACAGAGGAGTGAGATAGTAAGTACTTCCTGTGAGTTTGGGAATAACATACAGAAGAGGAGATGCTGAGCAGGAAACTGCCTAAGAGGAGGTGACACTTGAAATGTGTCTTGCAGTATCATCTACACATGCAGAGTGGAAACAGGACCTCAGCCAACAGCTGTACAGGCAATGCCTTGTGATGGGCAAGTCATGGTCTCTGGCTCACATCTTCATGCCCCTTCCTCGAAGCTGTTTGACCTAACTCTCCATTTCCATGAAAAAAACTGGGACCAGTGAGTCCTGTCTAATAAGATTTGGTCGTGGTGAGGCTGATAAGGAAGTAATGCATATAAAAAAAAAAGAGATTATTATAGTGTTTAAACCAAGAAAAGGCACTCAATAAATGGTGTCTACATTTACTAGGATGTGGGCAATCAGCTGGGTTGGAAGATGATTTAAAGGATGTTAAAATAACATTTAACCTAAAAGCCATTTTCTCAGCTACTATGCCAGAGATATTCCCATTAAAGTCTTGTCACTCTTCTTAAATCATTGCTTATAAAATAACTAGAGGCTTGGTGCATGAAATTTGTGCAAGGGGCTCGGCCCTCAAAGTTGTGGTGGCTTGCCTTGGCCCTTGCATCCCCAGCTTCAACTGGAAGGTCGTTTGGCTGTCTGGTCTAATTAGCATATTATGCTTTTATTATTACAGTTTGCTTATGATCTGAGTGAATCCCAAATTCTATATAACACATATTCAGAAACAGAGAAAAAAAATACATTTTCCTGTTGATTTTCACTTTCATTATTCCACTATTGACTATATATAATATTTTATGACCTTTGGGTGGTGGGGGGGATTAGGAGTTTAAATTGGCCATGGTCTTTTTATTCCTATTGATATCATTGGTCACTGAAAGCCCTAAGAAAATATTCAATGGCCTACATCTACCTTCATCAAAATTATGGCTGGAAACTAGAGCAATGGCGTTGCAATTACCTTAGCAATGCAGAAGAAACTTGGCATATCCCCAAGTTTCCATGAAAGCATCCTTTGGGGCCTTCTGACAGTTTGATACCTTACCAAAATATTCTGAGAAACTGATATTAGATCATCAGGTTACAGGCTCCTCTGAGGGTGACTGACTGGAGAGTTCCTAGTAATTCCACACAGAATCTGGCTTTTTCTATGGTGGGCCAACAATAGTGAGGGCCTCAGATACATCAGTGGCCCTGAAAAATATATTTCCTCTCTCACCCTGAGGTTCTGGCTCCAAAAATTTTAAGAAGAGTAAAAACAAAGTTTACACATGATTTGATTCAAATCAAATCTCACAGACCTCTAGCTTGTCAACTGGGTTCTTTATACATTTCAACTTTCCCTCCTTTCTCCACCCCACCCCCAGGATATCTGTTAAGAGAGCCAGAAAAGGGTGTTTATTGAGAGCTCTCATTCACCTCAAAGTTGTGATCAGTAATTGCCTTTTTTGTTATAATAAAACTACGTGACATTATTGAGCACTCACTGCTGTGTCAAGCATTGTACTTTTCTTTTAATTCTTGTAACACCACCATGGAATAACTACCATCTACCTTTTTTTAGTTATCTATTATATAACAAACTCAGCCTAGCCTGCAGCCTCTCCAATCTGGGATCTCTCAGGGAATGTCCAACTGCCTTTCTAGGCCTGATTCCTAAACCGGCAGTCATCCCTCTCACAATCTGGGACTGCTGGCTCCCAACTGCTCAACTGCCTGCCAGCCTGATAACCTTGCACACCCCCTACTGGGGGTATGCCCGCAACCAATGTACATGCCCTAAACACTCTCCTGTCTTCCTGATCAACACCTAACTACTCCCCTGCCAGCCCAATTGCCCCCAACTAACCTCCCCTGCCAGTCTGGTTGCCCCTAACTACCCTCCCTTGCAGGCATGGTCCCTCCCAACTGCCTTCCCCTAGGCAGCCATCTTTGCCCACATGGAGGTGGCCATCTTGTGTGAGGGCATGAGGGTCAATTTGCATATTACCTCTTTATTATATAGGACTAGAGGCCTGGTGCATTAAAATTCATGCACTGGAGGGGGGTGGTTCTTTTTTTTTTTTTTTAATATATTTTATTGATTTTTTACAGAGAGGAAGAGAGAGAGATAGAGAGCTAGAAACATTGACGAGAGAGAAACATCGACCAGTTGCCTCTTGCACACCCCCTACAGGGGATATGCCCGCAACCAATGTACATGCCCTTAACCGGAATTGAATCTGGGACCTTTCAGTCCGCAGACCGATGCTCTACCACTGAGCCAAACCAGTTTCGACAAGGGGGGTGGTTCTTTAGCCTGGCCTGCCCCTTCTCACAGTCCGGGAGCCCTCAGGGACAGTAGGTGACCTAGCGATCAGGGGAAGGTGATGCCCCATCACACCTCTGCTGCTGCCACTGAAGGCAGCACAAACCTTGATCGGCCCTGGTTACCTGATCCTCAGGTGGCCCTGGGCAGCAGTTGTCATCCAAGGCTTGCCTACATCTCAAGCTGGCCCTGGGCAACTTGGGTGCTGAGGAGACTGGGGACTCCAGAGGCAGCTGCGTGGAGCAGCTGGGCCGCCTGGGGGCAGGTCCGGCCTTGCCATGCGCCTGCTGCCCTGGCAGGGTTAAGGGGACTGGGCACTGCCATCTTGTGGCTATGGGTGCCACCATCTTTGAAGGTGTGGCAGTCAATTGGCATATTTTCTCCTTATTGGCTGTGGGTGCCACCATCTTTGAGAGCATGGCAGTCAATTAGCATATTTTCTCCTTATTGGCTGTGGGTGCCACCATCTTTGAGAGCATGGCAGTCAATTAGCATATTTTCTCCTTATTGGCTGTGGGTGCCACCATCTTTGAGGGCATGGCAGTCAATTAGCATATTCTCTCCTTATTGGCTGTGGGCGCTGCCATCTTTGAAAGTGTGGCAATCAATTAGCTTATTTCCTCCTTATTGACTGTGGGCATTGCCATCTTTGAGGGCAGAGCAGTCAATTAGCATATTCCCTCCTTATTGGCTATAGGTGCTGCCATCTTTGTGATGGTGTCAGGGTCAATTATCATATTCCATCTTTATTAGATAAGATTACCACAAAATTTAGGGGCTTGAAACAACAATAATAATTCATTATCTCTTATGATTTGTGTGTGTTAAAGAGAGAGAGAGAGAAAGAGAGAGAGAGAGAGAGAGAGAGAGAGAGAGAGAGAGAGAGAGAATATGTATGTGCTAGTCAGAAGCCTAGCACTACTGTGACTTAGCTGGAAACCACATCACTTCTGCCACAATTTTTTGGTAGAGGCAGCTTCAAAGTTCAGTCCAGATTCAAGGGAAGGGAATACAGATACTATCTCTCTCTCTGTTTTTTTTTTTTTCCTTAACTAGAAAAGTAATCTCTATTTAGGCATCCGATAATAATATTTATATTGTGTTCTGTAATATCAATAAAATCATCTCAGGGTTATCTAAACACTGGTTATAAAAGTTGAAAGATCATAAACAGTATTTACATTATTATATCTGTATGAATATTGTTTGTTGTAGACCCAAGTAGAGATCTAGGATAACTGTTCTTTCTCTATGGCTCAATGTTTTAACCTTATTGCTACTCAAACTAAATGTTAAATCCCATTCATTATATTTCATCAACTGTTTAAAATCATGTAATGCTTAAATTTGCCTTATAATGGGACAATTATTTTTCCTGTATATTTTGTTTGATAGTTCTTGAAATAACTCATGGCCTTTCTCTATTTCTTTGGGTGAGAAAAATATAACCTATCTATAATATCTTTTAGCTATTGTAAGATCTTCTTTTGAAGATACACTTCTTAACAAGCACTTATTTCCCTTTCCATGTGTATAATTGATATTTTCTGTTATTTTAGTCTTGGATTATTATTAGCATTTCTTATGTCCCATGCCTTCCTACTTTTTCATTTTCATCCTTATTTTTCTGGAATTTATCCTCAAGAAATGGCCTCAGAAAAGGCTCAGTGGAAGTAAATAAAAGGACTTATACAAATAGAAATCATTGTTTTCTCCCCCAAATCCCATTGACATAACTGACTAAATAGAGAATTCTTGATCAAAATTGAATTTCCCTCAGAAATTATAAAGGCCTTGCTTGATCTGCCTTCTAGCATTTCTTTCAGTGACAAAAAGTCTGATGCCAGTCTGATTTTTGCCCCTGTGCTTGGTAACTTTATCTGTTTGTTTTTCTCTTTGGAAGCTTTTAGGGTCATTTCCCCCCGGGTATTAATAATATGTCATTATTTCTTAGATATAGGTCTTTCTTATTTCAACCTGCTTATTATTCATTGAGTCCTTTCACTTATATACTTACATCTCTCTTTATTCTGGATGTTCTTGTTTTTATTTCTTTGTTCATTTCTTCTTCATAGTTTCTATGATTTCTCTTTGTGGAACTCTGATTTGAAGATGTTCGATATCCTAAATTGATTTTCTTACCTTTATTCTATTTTCTTTGTTTGTGACTTTTTAAAATGGAGATATACCTTTAATTTTATATTCCCATCTCTAGTCTCTTTGACAGCATTTCTTTGATATAAATGACCAAAATATAAATATCTGTGCCATTATATATTTTTTCTGAATTGAATTTCAACAATCATAATCTTGAGCTTTATTTTTAGAATATAATTTTTTATACCAACCATTCTTTTGTTATACATGTCATATGCTCTCAAATATCTCCAATAATAGTAATTAAAGGGAATTTTGTTTTGGCTTTGTTTTTTTAAATTTCTTTTCGTTACTTGATATATTTGTTCCTGTTTAGTTTTTCAGTTTGTTTAATCTTTCATTTGGCTGGCTGTCCTCAAACATTTTATGTTCTTTGGTAGAAGAGCTGACTTGGAGCTCAGTGTACTTCAGTATACACAGACAGAGAGTCACCCTTTATGAGATCCCTCTCCTGCTTCACTCACAATGCTTAAACAGAAAGGCTTTTATTATTGAGTTCAGACATTGGACTAGAAGTCACCAGATATTTCCTTTATTTATTTTGAAAAGAATTGCCTATTCCACCCCCCCACCTCCTTGGAGTATTTACAGGGTGTCCCCCAAAAATGTATACACACTTTGAATTATAAAGGCAGTGTTTATTAAAATACATTTCATTTTCAAAATGTAATAGAATCTACAGACATCGTGTGTATACCTTTTTTTGAGACACCTTGAATATCCGTAAATCCTTCCCTTACTGAATGGAAAGGAAGTTACAAAGTGTTGAGATTGGAGGGAGGAGCAGGGTAAGTCTTCTTTAAAATAATCTTCCATTGATGTCTCTCCTTTTGTTCCACTTTTCACACTGGGTCTCTGTCAGACATGCTATCTCTGAGCCCAGGGCTCTCTGGTGTCTGAGACTGGAGGGGAGATTAGTTTTCTTATCTGCTCATCCCCTCCAAGCAAGGATCTTGTCTCCTGATGAAGGAATGTGAGCGTCTCTTCATGAGAACTGTGTGTGGAATGGAATATGCATTAATGCAGCCATCTTTGGAGGGCTTTTGAAAAATACAATCTGCCACACAGCTGTATTTTATAGATGAAAAAGCAAAGGCTTAAAGAGGGTAAGCAAATTACTTGTGATCACACAACTAGTAAAAAGAAATGCAATATAGAAATCTGAGATAGAAATCTGCTGGTTTCCTAAAATCATTATGCTATTCTCTCTCCCACCCTAAATTCTTCCCAGCTCTAAGTTAAAAATTTTTAAATATTTCAAATACATAAACATTTATTTAAAAAATGTGCCACATATTTCATAAATCTGGGACAGGGAATGGTAATATGAGGTCACAATAAATTTAAAGTCCAAGTTATAAAAGTCCAAGTTATCAAGCCTCTAATGAATTATTAATGAAGTCCTTGGCTCCATTCTTTTAGCAGGGATGTCACCCTTTCTATGGCTCCCAGAGATGTCCACCAACCCGTCTGCCTTCCAGGCCGCTATCTAATAGTCACTGTGGTTTTTTGTTTCCTCTTGCCCACCAAGTCATCCGGATGTGTCCTATGGACAAGAAGAGCCACACAGAGCCTTTTGTAGGGAGGAGTGGCCGAATTGGGTGGGTGGTTCAGATGCCAGGCGGCTCCCACAGGAGCTCATCCTCTATGGATGAGTGGGTCTGCTGGGTCCACCTGGCATACTGCCAAGCTGGTTGGAGTTGCCCAGCGGGAAGGCCACGTGCATTGGGTGGAAACCCACAGAAACCTTGTCTCTCATCGCCAGGGTTCAATTTTATTTCCTTGAGTTGCATTTTTGTGGTTTTGTCTTACGAAGGGATCTCATGCTACTGATAGTTTCCCATGGTGCAAAAGGAAGGCTGAGTTTTGTGCATAAATTCTCAGTCAGAGTCCAAATGTTGACGAGTGACAGTCACTGCTGGAGGGGGGGCAAAGGTTTGCTGGGAGAAAGAATGTGTGTGGGAGGAGAGCAAATTCACCCCTGCATGCAGGTGGCTTAGGGAAGTGGGGGGAAAGGGGTGATGGGGGAAGTGTTGCTCCCCCTTTCTCTGGACCTTTTCAATAGTGTTTTTCATCATTTTATTTTTAGTCTTAAAGAACTGAACCCAATTCCTATTATTTGAAGCCCAAGATATGAAGTTTTACTAAATGATTTGTTATTCATTTTTGACACTAACAAGAAACGGTCTTCTTCACTGAGACCTATGAAGAGTTGAGTCCTGATTAGTTAGCATTTCTGAGAAAGGTCTGGAGTCCAGAAAAATCGATGCCTGCAATGACCACATTCTCTCTTTATCTTGGATAATCCTGGAAAGCCTCAGCATAGGACTTTATCTGTGTTTGCTTCCAGGTTAGTACAGGTGAAATCTGACCCTGTGCGGAAATAAAGCAGGCTTTTTGCCTCAATGAAATTTCTTTTTTTCAAACTCTCTATAATTTACAAATGGTCTAACCTCACATGAGCTGCTCTGTTTCCCTTTGAGTCTCCCTGGAGTGCAGCTTCCAAGTTAGACCATTGGCTTTAGAAGTTATTTATTGGCTGGAAACTGAATGAGGGCAGTATAGAAGGCACAGAAAACCACATCCATATGTTTAAGTAAGTTGAGTGGAGAATAGAATACACACATGCACTCCTATGCAAACTGTTCAACAAGTCAGCAAGATAAACTCCTTGGTTCTGTGGCCCAAGCAAGGTTAAAAGGAGAGGAGTAGCAGAAGGACATGTCCACCAGGAAATAGGTGGACACAGGGGCCAGGGCGTGGGAGCCTACTCAGGGCATCAGGCCTAGACTTCCTAAGTCCACAACGTGCCTCAAACGGAGATCTCTGACCTTATCAAATGTATGCCTGGGGTCAGACCTAGCGTTCTAGATTTCCACAGACAGACCCAGAGGGTAGAGATATTCCGTATCGGGCCATCAGTGTATTGCAGGACTGTACCACCCATTGTGCTCCATGAATTCGTAGTTTTTAAAAACAGATTTTATATTTATCTTATGATAGCACAATTATATTGCATTGTGTTTGTGTGTGTTAATATTAATAGGAAAAGTGTCTAGGATGACAATTTTGAAATTATGTAGTCATTTTAGTATTGTTATTTATATTGAGACTTTCAAAGAAAGTGAGCAGAGCCTCACGTGACCCCACCACCCCTGCACCTCCACCCTCCCCCGCCATGGAAAAGCTAAGGACTTTCCCTGTTTCCTCATTCCCAGCCACAGAAGAAAACACCTGCAGGGCTTGGTACACGCAAATGTGGGGGTGTGTCCGCGCTCAGCCTGCCTGCTTTGGGTCTCATTGTTAGCACCGAGCTGCCAGTTTCCCAGAAGCACTCAGCAGCCTTTTCTCCTCTCCACAGCATTTCAGGGTTGACCTGGGAGCTTGTTAAATGGGCCAGAAATGAGAATCTGTGTGGTGTAGAGAGCACAGGCGAGGGCTGAACTGAGAACATCCCAGCCCAGGAGAGTAACACCACAGGTCGCCTAGTGCTCAACTTGGACTCCATTCTGTCCGATTCCCGTCACCCCCCTGAGCAGACCGTGCAGTGTGCAGGTGCCTGTGGGCCCCCCACCATCACATGAACTCTGGGTGCTTACACACAATACCCAGCTCCTCTCCTAGCACAGGCTCCACAATAAACCTTTTTTTAAATTTTTTATTGGTAGACAGAAGTTTGACATTTAAAAAGCAATCTGCACTTTACTCCTTCAACAATGATTTACTGAACAGCCACCACGTGCCAAGTGCCGCTCTCGGCGGAGAAGAGAAGCAGGGGCTAGGATGGCCAGGGCCCTGCTCTCCCAGAGCCCACACACTCCGGTGGAGGACAGTAACAAAGTGGGAAATAAATAAACCCGCCAGAAGACTGCAGCTGGCCCTGAGCGATGCGCTGGAGTTACAGAGGGCAGCAACTCAGAGTTGGCTGCCAGAGAAAGTGACATTTGAGTTCAAGATACGTACCCACATTTAGAGCTTTTTATGGTGCTTCACACCACACTGAGCTATTTGATTCAAGAAGAAGTCCAAGATCCTGGATAGCATTCCAGTCTATTGCTTAAGATAAACAGTCTTGTGTGGTTATTATCTCCTAGTTTAGTCAATATCCCCTGAGGACATTGGATCATTACGTTTCTGGAAAGAGCAGGCTGCTGGTGGAGAAAGTGTCAGAGCTCGCTGCTCCTGGTAGCCAGATTTTAGCTGGAATCGCCTGGTGTTTATTTCAACCCTTTCCCCCTCTTCATTTTTTTTTTTTTTTTTTTTTACTCTAATAACTTTTTTTTTTTTCCTGGAAGGTTCTTTTTATGTGAGGGATGATGACATCAATGACACTGATTTTGCAAACCACCCATGGAAATTGGTTCTGGCATTTTACTGTGACATCTGAGGTCCTCTCTCTTTGCCCACCGCGGTAGCTAATGAGTAGGAGAACTATTTTTAAAGTGAAACATTGACTCTATCAACGAGTGGCCCACTGCTATTTAAAGATGCGAGGGTTTTCTGAGCTTTCCATACGGGAGTAATTAAATCACTGCAGGTAACAAAGAATTAATTTTGAGGGATATTAAGCACCCTTAATTAGCACATTTGAGGTTCCTTTCTCCGCAGGGAAAATATTCTCATGGCAACTTGCCATGTCAAAGCTTCTAAAACTTCTCCCTAAACTTAGCTGCATTTCCTTTTGCAATGTAAATGAGGAATGCAAAAATCTTTTAAGTAAAATCATTCGTAAGCATTTAGGAAGCCCCAGGGCCCCTGGGTTTTGTTAATAATTCTGTGGCAACCACAGGGGAGACCTTCCAAAAAAGATATAGCCAATAAACTCACAGTACCTACATCAAATAACACACATCTGTGCAGATTCTTGAACGTTTGTTTTCTTCTAAATCCTGATTATGTTGTATTTTAATTGCATTTTAAAGTTAATTTGGAGATAATAAAAATGAGAGACAAATAGAAACATCTCAGCCTAGACACATCCATCACATGGAGTTGACTGTTTACAATATCACATGCAAGTCAGCGGTAGAAGGTATTACTGTTTATTGGCCTCAAATTCAATTAAATGAGATCAATTAATTCCTTGGAATATTTACAATATGATTATCCTATCTAGGCACCAATGCTGCATTGCATTTAATTTAACAATGAAACATGGCTGATCACTTTGGTTATTATGTAGATTTGCATATTTTTTAATTTTAGGGGAAAGACTTTTAGAATTATGTGTACTTTTCAACTATAAGCATGTAGAATTTAATTTATGTTAATGATGGCTACGTAATGATTATTTTAGACTTGGACATGAACATTTGCCTTAGATGCACTTCTGAAGGCAAAACTAAATGATGAGGGAATGTTACCTTTGAAATTCTACCCTCCTTCTTGAATCCATATCTATATCATAAAAGGCCTGTGGTCATAACACCGTGACATGTCACAACCAACTACCAGACTCACCAGGAGTGAATGGATGAGTCCTGTGGCAGCTGAGCGGGCAGGACTTTTGGAGCATCAGTGGGGTGCCAGCAGCATCTGAGGAGCATCGAGAGCTGCCGGTGGTGTCCGCCAAGTGGAGCATGCGAGGCTTCGGTGTGTGTGTGTGTGTGTGTGTGTGTGTGTGTGTGTGTGTGTAGGTGGGATGGAGGATGGTGAACATGGCCCTGATGGCAGGTTAGGCCTAAGGGACCCTACACACACACAATTTAATTGTGTGCTAAGTCTCTAGTATGTCAATAAACACAAACTCTGCCAATTAATGAGGGAAAGAAAAACCATAATAATTTGAGGTAGTATTGGTTCTCCAATTCTATCTAATAAAGAGGGAATATGCTAATTGACCATCACAAAGATGGCTGCACCCACAGCTGAGGCCAAGTTCTCTTAAGGAGCCTAATGAGCAATCAGCAGGGATCTGAGGCTATGCCCTCCCCTGCCCCCACGGGGCTTGACAGGGGACCTCAGGCTATGCCCCCTCCTCCCCACTGGCATCAGGCTGGGGGACCTCAGCCACGACCTCCACCCAGCGGGGCTTGACGGGGACCTCAGGCCTTACCCCCTGCTTCAGGCGCCAGGACAGGGGACTTGAGGCCATGCCCCCCGCCAGGTGGGGCTTGACAGGGGACACCAAGGTGTGCTTCTCGCCCTGGTGCTGGGCTAGGGGACCTCAGGCTATTCCCCCTGCCCCAGCGACATGCCAGGGGACCTCAGGCCACACCCCCCATCCTAGCTCTGGGCCAGGGGACCTGAGGCTACACTTCCTGCCCAGTGGGGCTTGACGGAGGGTGGGACTGGCTGGGTCTAATCTAGCCCAATTGGAGGGGTGGGTGGCGGCCAGGTCTGGGTCTCATGCGATTTTGAGGCACATGTGGGTGGGTGGGTCTTGACTCTGGGTCCTCCTTTTAATGTGAACGAATTTCATGCACCTGGCCACTAGTAGTATATAATAGAGTTATTTTTAGTGTTTCATTTTTCCACTATTAAAAACAGCACAGAAAATGTTCAAAGTGCCAGGGAGGAAGCTGGTAGCTAACAGGTGCTACCAACATAACATGTGGCCTATGCCCTTTGATTCTGTTTTGTGATGGTACCCTGCAGGCAGCTAGCAATATATTCCAATATGTCACTTTGATCATTTCAGTATATGTTATAGAGTGAAGCAAGAAGTGACTTGTTTCTTTGGATTTCAAACTTCTCTTTCTAACCATTGAACATACTTCTTTCTAGCAATAATAACCTCCCGCTTTCCCTGCTTCATTTTTTCTCTTTCTTCCTTTTCCCCCTCTACCTTTAAGAGCATAGAAATTTAGGAGTGAAGCTATCCCTGCCCTTCTGTCCATAGTGAATTGCGTTAACTACAAAGTACTAAAGGGAACTTAGAAGAAATCAACTTCTAAGTCAGTTGCAGACAGGAATACCTTTTCCAACATTCTTACCAGGCAGGCCTCTGCCTGAACATTTCCCATGAAGGCAGTTCACTGAATTAATTGATCTGCTGATTCCTATTTGGTCAGCTTTACACTTGACTCAAATTCCAGTTTCTTGACCACCTGAGATTTCCATTATTTTCTCAAATCCCCGTTAGCATCTGTATTTCAGCTTTCTTATTTGTATAGTAGAGGCCTGGAACACAAAATTTGTGCACTCGGGGGTTGAGGGGAAGTAGCCCAGCCTACTCCCTCTTGCAGTCTGAGAGCCCTTGGGGAATGTCCGACTGGCGGCTTAGGCCTGCTCCTGAGTTGGTCTAAGCCATCAGTCAGACATCCTTAGCGCTGCCGTGGAGGTGGGGCTGCTCTCGCCAGCTTCTGGCTGAGTGGTGCTCCCACTGAGGAAGTGCATTGACCACCAGGGGGCAGCTCCTGCATTGAGCATCTGCCCCTGGTGGTCAGTGTGTATCATAGCAACCGGTCATACTACCATTCGGTTGATTTGCATATTTGCCTTTTATTATATAGGAAGTTGTTTGTATCAAGACCTAGTCTCTGTTAGTTTCCACAATATATCATTGGTTTTATTTAATTATTTAATCTTCATCCTTGAATATGCTTATTCATTTTAGAAAGAGGAAGGGAGGAAGGGAAGGAGGGAAAAAAAGAGACAGATAGAGATAGAAATAGATATAGATGATAGATAAATAGATGATAGATAAAGGGAGAGAGAAACATTGACCTGTTGCCTCTTGTATGTTCCCTGACCAGGGATGGAACCCACAAACTAGGTATATGCCCTGACTTGAACTTGCAACCTTTGGTGCAATGGGATGATGCTCCAACCAACTAAGACAGCTGGTCAGGGCTATCACTGATTTTAAGCAGTTTGTGATTAATATGTTTATGTCATCTTAGCAGCAAAATTATGAGAAATCACACAGCAGGGTGCATTGAGCTTCTGACATCTTCATCCATTCTCATCTCATCCTCACTTTCTCTGCTGAGTGAAAATTACTTCTACTAATCCCAGGAAAAAAGGCCTACTCATTATCAGCTGTGAAAGGCTCAGCTTGCCTAAAAGGTAAATTATCTCAATAGTCAGGATTTTCCTTCTCTAAAACAGTGAAATTTTATATCCCTTGTTATAGCACATCACAATATTAACTGCCTCCATTTAAATGTTATTGGTCAAATGTTTAAATGTGATTGGTCAAATATACAGTGCTGTGTTTTGTTCAAGGTGATGTGACTGGGCATGAATATTGTCCTTGAGTTCTAAGTTCATCTGGTCAACATAAAAATATTATCTCTATTTTACAAATGTAAAACCTAAGGAGAATTTGCTAGGCCTCTCAAGATAGTCATCATTAATAGTCATAGGTGTGCCAAAATGATACAGGCCAATTTGTTAAGTAGTGAGCTCCCTGTCATCAGAGATGTTTATAATAGTTTCAGTGGGCACAGAGAATGAATTGTACTCATTGGTATAAGAGGTCACTTCCAGCCCTGATATTGTTTCTATACAAAGTCAATAATTTCAAAAAATATTTTAGATTACTCACTCCTCACACAAAATTAGCCAGAGGATTAGTTGAGTTCTCTGTTTCTTTTTGGTTATAAAAACATTTAAATAGTGCAAAGTATCAATAGAACTCAGGCTTTTTGACTAACAATTCTGATGCCCTGCCCCCTAATGCTATTCATCTATATGTACATGTTTAAAAGTCCATTATGGTTGTCTATATCCAGTGAACATATCTTATGAATTTTTTGATGTGTAATTAAAGTGAATGTAATCCATAACTGAACAGCCCACAGTTAGTTAACCTGGTTGTTCCTCACTTTTCTTTGTTAGTTTTGCAACACATTTGGCATGCTGAAAATTTTAGTGGGTTGTTGAGATAACACTAGTATGTTAAAGGAAATTGGAAAGGGGGAAATTAACACTTAACTAGATTTTGATTATTTGAGAGAAGACAGAAACTCCAGCCAGTAATTCAGTTTAGCTGGGAATACAAGAGTAATTGATGGTTGTAAGTATTAGAAAATATTTTCCAGAGAGAGAAACTGTCAATGTAGAGGAGGCAGGAGAAAGATCTTTAGACTTCTAATACCTGGCAGGGTTGCAAGAAATCTGTGAGCATGAGAGCGAGCAGTCCTAGTGGAGGACTTCTAGCAAATAATGTATATTCAATTTCTGTCCAGGTTACACACTTGACTTAGCTTAACTCCAATGCCATAAGTTAGACCCTCATATCCTTTTCTTATGAAGCCAGGAGATGCTGAGTTTTCTGCAGTGCTATGAGTGGTTTCCATACTGTGCTAATAAATCTTGCCTAATTCTTGCCCTACTTCCGCCCTACATCCTGTATCAATGAAAGCACAAGACCACCTGGACATAAAAAAACAAGAGAATATTTAGATAGTTTTGCCAACCACAGTAAGAAGGTTCGTAAGAAATGACTGCAGAAATAATGTTTGGCAATATTTCCATTTTATTCCCAGTGAAAACCAGGTTCCTTTAAAATCAAGGAACTGAGTGTTTGAATTCAATCTTCACCTCAGCACTGTCCTATGTTTCAAACAATAACTAGATTTATTTGTATATTTTTAAAAACCTAGAATAATTGAGCATGTATTGTGTAACAAACATTGTGCTATAGAATCACTTAAATGCTATTATCATAGACTAAAGGCCCCTTGCATGAAGATTCATGCAATAGGCCTTCCTTCCCCTGGCTGCTGGCATCGGTTTTCTTCTGGTACCTGGGACCCAGCCTTTGCTCTGGCTGCAGCAGAGACAACAAGGCTTGGCTTCTCTGCTCCAGCCGCAGTGGAGAAGCCAAGCCTCTTCAGTCTTCAGTCTTGGCTCGGGCCAGAGCCTTCAGTCTTTGCTCTGTACCTGTGCATGCAAATTAACCTGCCATCTTTGTTGGGTTAATTTGAATACTCACCCCTGATTGGCTGACAGGCGCTGCAGAGGTATGGTCAATTTGCATATTTCTCTATTAGTAGAGTAGATAAAATACTATTCTCACTAAAATAAGTAGGAATATTCCTTTGCTTCATAGTAAAAGCCCTTTCTAATCTGACTTCTCAATTACCATGTTTTTTGCCCCTAAATTTTTCCTTTGTGCATTCCTTTTCAAAATCTACTCATTCTTCAAGGTCTGGTGTCATTTCTGCCTGCTCCTCTTCAACACATTATGTCTCTTCCTCCTTTGAGCAGGGAATCCTTGTTATCTGTAATATTCAGGCACTCATCATATGTTCTCCAGTGTCCTTTTGGCTGTTGCTGGTGTATTGATATCTGGCTTTTCCCATGAGCACATTCTACTTCCCAAATAGATTTTGTGTTCTTCCTATAAACAAGCACAATATGTTTGGACTAAGAACTGGGTGTGCACCTTAAGAATGAGAAGTGCCCTAGCTGGTTTGTCTCAGTGGATAGAGTGTTGGCCTATGGACTGAAGTGTCCTGGGTTCGATACCGGTTAAGGGCATATACTTGGGTTGTGGGCTTAATCCCTGGTGGGGGGTGTGCAAGAGGCAGCCAATCAATAATTCTCATCATTGATGTTTATATCTCTCCCTCTCCCTTCCTCTCTGAAATCAACAAAAATATATTTAAAAAAGAATGAGAAGTAATGCTCAGCTTTTTTTCCGGGGGAAAAAAGAGAGTGTGTTCTTATATAATGTTTTATATGCAGGACCCAAAATGTGCTTTCTTCTTATGCAGCATCAGCAGTATCACACCACACCCCCAAAATAACCTTTTTAAAAAATATATATATTATTGATTTTTTTTTTACAGAAAGGAGGAGAGAGGGATAGAGAGTTAGAAACATCGATGAGAGAGAATCACCGATCAGCTGCCTCTTGCACACCCCCTATTGGGGATGTGCCCACAACCAAGGTACATGCCCTTGACCGGAATTGAACCTGGGACCTTTCAGTCCGCAGGCCGACGCTCTATCCACTAAGCTAAACCGGTTTCGGCCAAAAAACCCTTTTCCCACCTTTTTACTCTCCTTATGTCTTCTATTTATAGGCCAGTTATTGGCTTCTTTCGGAGTTACAAACATGTCTGATGTATAAGTTGTATTTTGGTTTCCCAGATCAACAACCAGAGGTCTTTTCTGCGCAGTTACAGAGTGGTCTCCTCGGGAAGTGTGCTGTGCTGTCTTTCTTGTGAGTAACCCTCCCTGGATCCTGGACTGAGGTTTTCAATATGTGGACTATAAGAGAGTAATGTCTTGTTTATAGTGGAACTCCTTTGGGTTGAAATAACAGAAACCCAACTTTAAAAGGAATTTTTTTGTGTGAGGATACAAGACTGTTTCGTGACTGAAAAAGCAGTTGGCCCCCAGGTACCATGTGGAAATGTATCTCTTACCTTTACTTGATTCTATAGGTCTGCTTTATTCTTCTCCCCTGTTGCACATTAGCCTTTCCTACCCATATGATGAAATTTGGGTCTAACAGTTTCTGAGTTTGAAATCCTAGAATCCAAGTGTACAGAGAAAGATTGCCTTGAGCCATGCCCCAATCAATACCTAAAGACAAACTTTAATTGCTCTCTTGGGCCAAGGGTCCACGCTGGAACCAATAAAATGTGGTTAGACATGGAATATTTTATTCTATTGTACTTATGGGGTAGTCATTTGGATGGAGGGTGGTAGGTAAGGGCTGTTGCCTGAAGATATGCTGGACAGATCAAAGAGTAGAAGTTTGCTACAAGATACATGGGTATGGAGGTGAAGAGTTTACAACCCTTTCCCACATCTGCTAATTCAGTGAGAACCTCATGGTGTTGAGTAACATTGGTGAGACAGGAACTACTGGTGCACAACTTACATCAAAGGTCATAAAAATGTTCTTAGAAATTAAGTGACTTGTGCAATCCCACAGAAGGGTAGTAAATTATCATCCCACTCTCTAACAAAACCATCTTTCAAAATGTTCCTAAAATCCCACCACCTTCTCAGAGTAGATGAACAGGTAAGAAATACTATTTTAACTTGAGTTCTCCAGAAAAAAGAAAAAAAAGAAGAAAAAAAGCAATTCCAGGGAAGTGTAATTTCAGAGAAGCAGGGCTGAGGGAAAAGGAGAGTGAGGGAGAGAAAGAGAGAGAGGGAATATAAGGGAGTGAGTTACTGGGGCCACAGTTTTGAAATAAGCTGATTGATTTTTATCATATGATATTTTCAGAGAGGCTGTTTGAAGCTCTTGTGTGTGGCCCTATGGGCAGGTGAGGGAAAGGAATAACATTTACCCATTGGATTCCATTGCCCTTGACCAAAGATCAGGCCCTAGGGCATAAACTCACCAACACTTCCTGTTGCACATGCTTGGGAGATACAGCAGGACTTGCTGGACAGCAGAGAGGTCCTAGGGTAGAAGGCAAGATTTGTCAGGTCACACATGAGAGTGACATGAGAGAGCGGGAGGTAGCCATGCAAAGAGTCTGGCTGGCCCAGAAGGCCAGGCTCTATCATGACATGACCTCCTGCCACAAACGTGGCAAAAGAAGGCAACAAACCTCCTTTCTGTGGCCTATGAGAATGTAGTTGATGCCACAGCAGTTTCCTGGAGGGTCATCAGCAACACTGAGCAGCTGGCTGCATGGTCTAAAGTGGGGATGGTGCCACTTCCATTCTACCTCAGAATTGATCCTTCTTTATGCCCACACTATTCTTCACAAGTATATAAGCATTTAACACAATTACTTATTCAGATTTCTTTCCTCTCCTAGAGAAGATTTGGAGTGAGGAGTTGGAGTAATGGTGATTCAGTGACTCAATAGTTTATCGAGATACATCTACACCATGGAATACTATACTGCTGTAAAAAAAAAAAGAAGGAACACTTACCATTATGCTAAGCAAAATAAGCCAGTTGGAGAAAGATAAATATCAAATGATCTCACTCATTTGTGCAATATAAACTGCTTCGAACAGACCATCCAACCTCAGAGGGGAGGCAGGGGAGGGTTGGGGGTGGAGTAAGAGAACAAGCAAAGAATTTGTATGCATGCATATAAGCCTAACCAGTGGTGACTTTGAGCAATTCCGTGTAGTACAGAGGGAAAATGCCTAACCAACGGACACATGTGCTGGGGGTGAAGGGATGGGAACAACTGGGGAGAGAAATGGGGGAAAAGGAGACATATGTAATACTTTAACAATAAAGAATTAAAAAAAAACATTCAAAATAATCCATACAATGGAAAAAATAAATAAAAAGCATTTTATCATGAAAAAAGAGTTAATATATTGAGTACCCACCATGGCCTGGGTACTATTTTAAGTGCTAAGGATAGAGTAATGATAGACACAAACCTTTAACTTTTTGAAGCTTACATTTTAGTTTGTGTGTGGAGAGACCAATAAAAAATAAGTAAAAAATATATTGTTGAGGTGGTGGTGCATGCTTTGAGGGAAAACAAAGTAGGAGAGTTGGATGGGAAGAGTGGGGTGGGGAATGAAGGTTGTAGATTAACTAGGGTGGCTAGGGAAGGTTTCACTGAGTGAGTGACATTCTAGAAAGAGCAGACAGGGACTGTTAGGGGGAAAACGTTACAGGGATAGAGGAAAGCAAGTTCAAAGGCCCCAAGGCATGCTGGGTGTTTTGCAGGAAGGAAAAGGAAGCTCAATCTGACCAAAGAAGAGTAAGAGACTAGATGTGGTCAGAGAATCACTATGAAGTCAAATATCTCAGAACATTAAAATGACGTTGGCTTCCACTTGGGGATGGATGGTGAGGCTAGTAGGGCTTTAAAACACAGAAGTGACCTGACTTACATTGGGGCCGGGTGGAGGTGAGCAAAGTTGGGGAGGATGGGGACACCTGTAATAGTGTCAACAATAAAAATGAATTAAAAATAATGAAGTGTTTGTTGATTTTTAACCAAGATGGTAGTAGAAGAAGTGGTGTGATTCTGGTTTAAAGATGGAGCAGATAGGATTTCTGATGGATTGGAAAGGAGATTTGAGAAAGTAAAGCAAAACAAGATTATTCCAAGTGTTTGGCTTGAGTCAAGACAACAGAAGGGAAACATTTTAGGGGGAAGATTAGTAGTTTAGACAGGAAATGGCTCTTAGACATCAACGTGGGATTGGAAAATTGATAGTGGATTTTGAAGTGTGACGTTCAAGGATCAGTTTGTGGCTAGAGATATACATTTGGGAGCCATCAGTATGAACTTGAAAGCCAAGGTAGTGACTTAGATCACAAAGTGAATGAATGTAGATAGAAAGTGAAGAGGACAAAAGACTGACTCCTAAAGCCACTCCAACTTTAAGGGGTTCGAAAGGTGAGAAGTAGCCAGCAAGGAGACTTGATAAAAAGTGGCCATGAGGTAGGAGAAAAACAGAAAAGTGTTTTCCGAAGCCAAGACAACTTGGCTAAACGCTACTGGTACAGGCGTTGAGAACTGACCCTTGGGTTTCTCAGCATGGACATCATTGGTGACTTTGAGCAATTCCGTGTAGTACAGAGGGAAAATGCCCAAAAGGAAATTCAAATGAGAAAGGAGGGAAAAGAAACGGAAAGCAATAAATGTAAGTAATTTTCTAGAACCGTAGTCAGCAAATTGGGGTTCACAAACCACATGTGCCTCTTTGGACCCTTGAGTGTGGCTCTTCCACCAAATACCTCGGCCTAAATGAGTCTATTTTGAAGAAGTGGAATTAGAAGAAGTTTAAGTTTAAAAAATTTGGCTCTGAAAAGAAATTTCAATCGTTGTACTGTTGATATTTGGCTCTGTTGACTAATGAGTTTGCCGACCACTGCTCTAGAGAATCGCTTTAAAGGGAAGGCAAGGAAGGAGGGTGGTTGCTGGAGAGAAAGTAAAGAAGTGTGAATGGAGGGCATGTTCATATGCCTCTTTGAAAGGCCCAGAGGAACTTACAGGTAGAAAAATGAATGACTGTGAGAAAAATATCTGCAAGGGCCACTGAACGGATCCACACATAGATCCTGAATCGATGAGAAAATATATTGTGGGAGAGAAGGAGCCTGGGTCAGACATAATGCCTTAAAGGTTTCGGATTTGAAAGGCATTAAGAAGGAGCCTGCCAAATAGCAAAGTTCTCTCCTGATCTGTGAAGCCAAAATGTGGTCTGATGGCATTTTCTAAGAGGTTCCTTTAGAGGGCCAGTTTACAGAATCTGCAGTTACTGTCATCACCTTAGTCATCAAATAGCAATTAAGTGCCTAATTTCTCCTACCTCTTCATAAATTACAATAAGAGGGCCTTGTTCCCTGGGGGAACTGGTTGTGGTAACCAGCAGCAGTACTTTCAGGAGGCCAGAAGGTCAGAGATGGAGGAGGGGGGGAGGAGGGGGGAGAAAAAGAGAAGATGGGCATGGGGTAGAGATGGCTGGTGCCAAACCATTCTTGCCACCAGTTCCTGATTTCCACCCTGCCTCTCCAAGAGCCCCAGTGGATCATAACTCCTTCCTGGTTACTTCTTCCTCCTTCTCTCTTTGCGCCCCCTACTTCTCCTTTGGCCATTTTCTCCCCGTCCAGGGATGGTTCCGAAGTAGCCTGGCCCCTACTTGCCTCTTCACCTCCTGCAGGCGCACGGGAGGGAGGCGGATCGAGACCCCCTGAAACTCCGGTGGGGCCGGGGCCGGCGTTCTGAGCATGTGCGAGCAAGGCTTGGGACCGGGGCGCGGGCGGGAGGCCGGCCCCAGGGCGCTGTCCTGAGCGCAGAGCGGGGAGAGGGCGAGCGCGGGGCCGGCGGCACTTTCCCCGAGCGGAGCCCGGGCGCCCGGGGCGCAGCGTCCGCGCCCTCCTGTCCCCCGGGCGTGGGCGAGCCGGCCGCGTGTGCCGGGCTGTTTGACGCGAGGGCGGACCAATCCGGGCGGCGGCCCGGGCTGCCATGTGACAGGCGAGGCGGCGCCGCTCGCCAGGTCGGCCAGAGGGAGGAGAGGACCGGCGTTCGCCGCGAGCCTTCGAGAGCAGCGGCCGCGGAGGAGGCGGCGGCACCGGCTCGGACCTGCAGCGCGCGCAGCCCCGAGCGCCCCGCACCGCCACCAGCCCCGGGGGCCGCGGGGGGAGCCTGGACCGGAGCGGACAAAGCAAGATGGCAGGGATCTTAGCCTGGTTCTGGAACGAGAGGTTCTGGCTTCCGCACAATGTCACCTGGGCGGACTTGAAGAACACGGAGGAAGCCAACTTCCCGCAGGCGGAAGACCTCTACCTCGCCTTCCCCCTGGCCTTCTGCATCTTCATGGTGCGGCTCCTCTTCGAGAGGTAAGAAGGGCTGGAGCGCGCCTCCCCTCCCCCTAACACACACACACACACACACGCACGCACACGCGCACACACACACACACGCGCGCACACACGAGCGCACACACACGCACACACGCACACACCCTCGCGCGCACACGCACTCCTGCGTGCTCCGTGGCTCCTGCTCCCGCGTCCCCAGCTCTCGTGCCTCCCAACCTTTGTGTTCAGGAAGGGGCTGCTGCTCGGGGATCCGGAGAAGGTCCCTCCCTGGCTTGCCTCCGGATTCCTCCGGGCGCCGGAGAGGGGCCGCGAGCCCCGGGGCCGCCCCCCGCACTCCTCCTCGGCCCGATCTCCGGCCGCGGGGACAGGCCCGCGAAGGTGAGGGGCGGCCGGCACTCCGCGGGGCTGCCCCTCCGCGCTCCGCGCCGCGCCGCCGGCAGGGCTGGCCCGCCCGGGCTCGCCGCCGCCCACCTGCCAGCGGACCGGTCAGGACGCGCAGGCAGCAGGGAGGGCGAGGAACCGCTCACACTTCCAATGGGTTCGCCCCAGTGGGCGCACGGATTTGTCAGCGGCGGCTCCTTGGCTTCTGGCCGCTATTGGATGTGTCCGCCGGGGATGCTGAGTGTCAGGCCCACAGTCCTGGGACGTAGGTGACAATAGTTTGTGGGTTTCCAGCACTCCAGGCCATGAGCTGTGTCTGTAACAAGAAGACGGGACAGGATGAGCGCCCAACCTGCACCATGGTGACATTAAATGGGTACATGTTTCCTAGGAGTAGCCATACTTTTGGTTTGGTAACAGAACGCACTTAACAAAAGCATTGACATATTATTGCTTATATAAATCTCGGGTTCGGCTGGGTAAGTAGCACTGTGTCATGAACAAACTTGTGCTACTTTCATTGAATCCGTCTTAGTCACTAAACTGGATTTTGCCTGCCCTGGCTCTCTTGGTCTTACTGAAACAGAACCGGGATAACAGCACACTTCTTTCACTCCGCTGAAAACCACCCCGTACGCTTCTCCTTTCAGACCCCTTCATCAGGAAAGGCTGGATTTCTTAGCTCACAGACTCAAGACCAGATCTAACTTCCACTCCGTCTCTCTTCCCCGGCGCCCAACTCACCTTGGTGCTGTTTCTTCAGCTTTTGCTCTGTTCTTTTGTTTGCTGCTTCTGTTTGTCTAAAATCGCTATTGAGGATGTTAAATTTGTTGCTGGAAATGGCAACAAAGCTTCATGGGAACAACAAGTATATCTTGTTTACGAAAGGGGCATTTTTTCAATGGGCAATATTGTCGCTTACGAACTAAGTGAGCTGTCCACATGCAGGGATGGAGTGCACAAGGGAACAGATTTAAAGACCTATTTTTTAAATGATTGGAATCCAGCACAGATACCTCATTGATCCTGTCTGGCACTAAGACTTGCTGTGAAAAAGTGGGCGTGTTTGCAGGTTTAAAGTTGCTTCTAGAGCAAATGTTTGCTTACAGAAAATAGGAATTCATATTTAACCTTGCTATCTCTCTCTAAAAAAAAAGCCTCTCAGGAACAGCAGATTGCTCTGTATTGACACATAGTAGGGGCTCCACACAGTTGCCAAATTATATCTAATTGATTCTGATTGATAAATTCTGGCTGGGATCACTTTTAGCTAGCTAATGCATTTGAAAGAGATGTGTAGTCGTATGTTTTGGACAACAAAAGCATGTCAGCCAATGACCTGTATGCAGAAAGCTGATTCCAGGCTGTTCATTAGGTCGGAGAAAAAGAAAATTAGAGAATGGAAACAGCTTTCTCCTTAGACTTTCTCTGCCTGAAAACAATAAATATAATGTAATAATGGAAAACTGGAAGTTCATTTTTCCTCTTTCTGAACATTTTTCTCTCCCTTCGCACAATCCTGTGACTTAAGAGTTTACACAAAGGGATCAGCTTTTTTCAACTGTCAGTCCCAGCAAATGTCCTCGTATTGATATGGAGAGAGTTGGTCATAGATCGATGGTCACTCAGGCCATTGATTCAAGTACAAGGGGATTTCATGACCTGTATGGAAAGTGAAAGTTTATGATTAATGTTCAGAGTAATCATTCAGTATGGCCCACATATCACAGGATGCTACTGACTGGGTGTCTATTTTGTTTCTTCTTAAAGCTGTGACAATTCTGCCTACCTCAGTTCTCTAAAAATCCAAGGGTATAGTTGTATCCGGAATTACAAGTTCTGCATGTTTCTCCTCTTCTCAAACCTAAGTGACACATTCTGGCATCTAACCTGTGCCCTTCATCTCAGTATCCATCAAGGGTCAGAATCAACATAACTGACCCAGACGATATTATCACTGGTATGACTCACTTTTAGAACCCTTCTAATATGTTGTGCATATATTTTTTCCTTTTGCCATATTCCGTAATGTATAACATGATTTTGAGGAGCCTGTTGTGTGTCCATTTGCGAAATGAAATGCTTTTATAATAGGAATAATTCCCCCGGGTATTCTATTTGTTTTCCTTCTATTGTCATTGATTTCAAAGCTGAGAACATATCTATGAAATACCTGACTATCCAAGATCCTTATTTCCATTAAATGGGGTCTGTAATGTCCTTGTTGTGACTAAAATGGTGAATTTGAATATCTCCTCCTCAGTTTTGTGTATTTCTCTCTATGAAGAATTGACTGAATCGGACTTTTGCCCAGTCGAACAGTTCTGTCTTTTCCTATCCACTCTCACTGTTGGGATGATGGCAGTGGAGGCATTGGTGGCCAGAACAATGTCATATTATAGTACCATATGGGCAATAATATGGATGCCCAGCATGGTTGGTTAAAAATGGAGCTTCAATTCAGTGACTTTCGGCCGAGTCTGTGAATAGCCCAAAGCTTGGTGGTTTTAAGTATAGCCTTTATACTATACTTAGCTGCGGGTAAGGATAGGAAGGCCCACTATAGATATGTCTTGATTGACAGTAAAATATCTGATGTGAAAAAGAAAACTGAATGCTTTCAAATGGCAGTGTATACTGTTGTATTATGTTGTTAGCTTGATGACAAGGACCAAAATCTTATTTAATAATGTGGCATTATCATCTATTTGATGGGTTTTCTTGATTTAATGCTTGTTTAGGCTTAGTAATCCATTCTCTGGAATTATAATAAATGCTCTTCCAAAAAAATTTTTTTTGGTATGTGTGTTGCTATGGTATTCACAAATGTGGGATTACACTTCTGCTGAACTTCTGTGGGGAAATAAAAAATTATTTGAGCTATTGTTATGAAAGATTATGCATTTTTTTCCTTGCGGGTTTAGGAGAGAGATACAGAAAGTATTGAATGAGAATCAGAACATTCAAGTTCTAGTCAAACTTACCTCAAACTAGTGCAGGTGCCTAATTTCTCTCTGTCTTATTTTCTCATCTGTGACATGAAGCAGCTGGCCTTGGTTAGGCAAGGTAGCTTTCAGCCTCTGGGTTATCCAATTTCTGTGGTTACTAATTGTTTTCTTATCAAACTTTGAAGCAGGCTAAATGTCTTTTTTTTCTCTACAGGTAGATATAAGTCATCGAAGAATACAGAGTTGTTTTTTTTTTTTTTCATACAGTTATTCTAGCCAATGGTTTTGCTTCTTGTGTTTTTCAGTTATGATTGAGTTAAAAGAATCCTTTGGGCTGTCATTTGTATTCTCAAAAGCTACAGTATTTCAAAATCACTAACAAAGAAGATTCTACAGAAAAAGCAATTACTCTTTCCTCGGATTTTTTATAGACGGACCCAGCATACACCCAGCACTCCTTGTGATGGCTGGATAAGCAATGAGAAACCCATTCCTGTCAACTTGGCTCTCAGAGTGGCAAGCTCTGTGAGAACTGTCATTCTTCAGGACGCCTACCAGTGTTGCTTAGGCTCATTCAGTCAAACAGTAAACAACAGTGTCTTAGCTGTGTCAGAGGGACTGCCTGGCCTGTGGGCTCTTCTTATGGGTATACTTAATATATTTGCCTCCACCAGCAGCCTTGACTGAAGTACTAGAGGAGAGGAGAGAATGAGTGAGAATGTATTCCTGATGGTTAAGAGGGAGAGGACAGATATGAGTGAGTGATTGCCAGGAAAAGTGTGTGTGTTGGGGGGTGTCAGGTGAGGTTCATTATTAAAGTTTCTATAAATACCTTGTAATGAAGAGACTGATAATCAACAGATATGTTTTAAAAGAGTATGCAGTGGACTGAAAGTTTACTTTTCCTCAAAATCCATCAGTTGCAATCCTAACCACCAAGATGAGGGCCTTAGGAGATGAGGACTTTGAGATGATTAGGTAATGAGGGTGGAACCTTACTGAATGGGATTAGTGCCCTTATATTTAAAAAAAAAAAAAAAAAAAAAAATATATATATATATATATATATATATATATATATATATTTTTTTTTTTTTTTTAAATATAAGGACTGAAAGCTCCCTGCCCTTTCACCACATAAATATCACCAAAAAGATATTTGTTTGTGGACCAGATGTGAAATCTGTTGGTGCCTTAATCTTGGATTTCCCAGTCTCCAGAACTGTGGGAAATAAATTGCTGTTATTTATAAGCCATCAAGCCTGTGGTATAGCAGTTTGGATGGACTAACACAGTATTTGTTATAGCAGTTTGAATGGACTAACACAGTATTTGAGAATAGCTTGTACTGGTATATAAATTCGGTTTTTCTCATGTAGTGAGTTCTGGATATTTAACTCTATAAATATACCTTTTTAGATGTTAAATGATGGCATGATTCAGATTAAAGCATGGACACCTGCTTAGCCAGGCTGGGAAAAGAGGAGAGTTGGGGTCAGACATATAGGTTACCTCCTACTACAATTTCTGACATGGAAAACTGAATTACAATGGATGTTTGTTGGAAAACATGCTAAAATAAAAAAGGATAGTATTTCCCCCCCAGAACTTTAGCACAGCTTTCTCATCATGCAAAAGAAAAGGTTTGCCTTTTCAGGGTGCAAAAGTTAAGATGTTTATAATAGGTTGATTTATGGATAAAAGGTATAATGTTACTCTTAATGGGAAGCGCCTTAGAATGGTGGGGAGGGCAGGTGAGATAACTTTAAGTGACCACAAATGATTTAATGTCACCAAGGAGTGATGAGACGAACACTCTGAGTTCATTTGTGACTTTTCGGTTGGAAGCATCTCACTTCCCACTGGACAGGGTTAGACTTTTTTCCTCCTAGATTCCAGTTTATAAGCTATTTCAGAAGTGGTTTCTTTGTTGTGAGGGGGAAGGGCAGGTAGCAGTAGAAAGAAAACAGAGGTCCAGGTGAGCTTTCATCATCACCACAGTCCATAGCTTTGGAAGGGACCAGTGCACCTGCCTCAGGGTTTCTTCACCGGTTTTTCTGCTTGATAATATTTGTTGGTGAGCACTATGACCCAGGTCCCTGTTGCCCATGTTATTCTGTATGCACTAACAATGCACTAACATTAATTCTCTCATCACCAGATTTTCTAAAGCCATGGGTCATCTCTTACAAAGTCGTAATTATAAAAATCATATTGTTTCTCCCCTAACATGAGTTTATTACTTTCTGTGGTTTACTTTGTTTATCAAGCTCTGTGAGGTAGATGTTAAATTTCCCAATATTTACAGATGACACTGAGGATTGAGAGTTTTGGAAATGAAACTAATGTTACACAGCTTAAAATAGCTAGGTAGGCATTTGGAACTAGGCTTCTGGAGCTCCTAATAATTTTGGTGATCTCATATTTTAAAGCCAATATCATGAGATCATACTGTATATATAGATGATCTCATACTGTATATATACATATATATAATTTTATATGTAGCTTTTTGCCATTTAATGACATAACCTGAACATTTGCTATATAATAATTTATTAGCAAATATTTTCAATGACTGTACATTGTTCTGCACTATGGATATACCATAGTTCATTTAACCAGTACCTGTATTGTTGTTGAGCATTTAGGTTGTTTCTAGTTTGTGTATATAAATCTTTCAATTCCTGATCATTTGCTAAGCAATGTCCCCTAGAATGGCATTTTCAAGCCCAAAAGGATAATTATTTTAGTGTTCTTGATGTAAGTTCCCAAATTGATGTCCAGAAAGATTATGTCCATTTGCACTTGGAGATTATTGCCATTTGAGGACATTTTTTTCTTTGAATGTTGAAAAAATGTTACTGCTATTATGTGTTTTTATGTTACTCATGATGAACCTAAACAATCGTATTAAAAAATGACTAGAGGGCCTGAAAATGACATACAGATGGCCAATAGACATATGAAAAGATGCTCAATGCCACAGAAATGCAAATAAAAACCACAATGAGCTATCACCTCACACCAGTAAGAATGGCTATCATCAACAAACCACAAGTGTTGGTGAGGATGTGGAGAAAAGAGAACCCTTGTGCACTGACGGCAGGATTGCAAATTGTTGGAAAACAGTTTGGAGGATCCTCAAAAATTTAAAAAAGAATTACTGTGATTCAATAATTATACTTCCAGAATATGCCCCAAATAATTGGAAGCATGATCTCAAATAGATACAACTGAGCCTTGAACAACATGGATTTGAACTATGTGAGTCCAGTTATACTGTATGCAGATACCTGTACTGTTTTCAGTCCACAGTTGGGAATTCGAGTTTGCAAACGGGTGAAATTATGCACTGACCTCTGCCATTTTATATGAGGGACTTGAGCATCCATGGGTCTTGGATAATTAGAGAGCTGTGGAATAGGTAAATTTTTGGAAAGTTAAATGTTATCTGAAGGTTTTTGACTTAGGGAGTGTTAGTGCCCTTAACTCCCCTTGATTAAGTGTCAACTGTATTTGCACACGTATATTCATAGCAGTATTTCACGATAGCCAAAAGGTGGAAACAACCCAAGTGTCCCACAGATGAATGGATAAACAAAATGTGCTATACACATACAGCAGGATAGTATTCAGCCTTAAAAAGGAAAAAAACAACAACACACCCTCTAATATATTGTAACATGCATGAACCTTGAAGATATTATTATGTTAAGTGAAATAAGTCAGCCACAAAAAGACAAACACGGCTTGATGGTATGTATATGAGGTGCCTAGAATAGTCAATTCATAGAGACAGAAAGTAGAATGGTGGTTGCCAGGGACTGGAGAGAGAAAGAAATGGGGAGTTGTTTCATGGGCGTAGCTTTGTGAGGTGCAGGAGTTGTGAAGATAGAGGGCGGTGATGGCTGCCGAGTGTGAGTGCACTTAGCGCCCCTGAGCTGTAGAGTTAAAAATGGTTAAGATGGTAAATTGTATGTTATGTATATTTTACCACAACTAAAAATGATAATAATAAAAAAAACAACAAAGATTTGCCAAGTAAAGACAAGGTTACTTACTATAAATAACGTTTCATTTTCTGGGCTTGATGGTTTTCTCGCTAAGAACACACATTCCAGCCTCTTGATTCCACCAAGCACTTTTTTTTTTTTTTTAAATGCATAATACCCTTGGGATCTAGGAGAGCCCCTTTTCTTTCAGAAATCATCAGACAGAGGTGGGTGGAGGGTGAGGGGTGATGGAAGGAAGATTGAAGTCCCGAGAACACTTCAGCTCCCTGGGCCTTTTTGGCAGGCACTTCGACTCAACACTGTCCTTCTGTCATTTGTTAATATGGCATTTAAAAAAATTACTTTATTGATTAAGGTATCACATATTTGTCCTCAACCCCCCATTCCCATCCCAAACCCTTCCCCACGCATGCCCCCACCCACCTGTTGTCTGTGACCACTGTTTAGGCTCATATGCGTGCACACAAGTCCTTTGGTTGATCTCTCTCCCTTTGGCTCGGTGGATAGAGCGTCAGCCTGTGGACTGAAGGGTCCTGGGTTTGATTCCGGTCAAGGGCATGTACCTTGGTTGCGGGCACATCCCCAGTGAGGGGTGTGCAGGAGGCAGCTGGTCGATGTTTCTCTCTCATCGATGTTTCTAACTATCTATCCCTCTCTCTTCCTCTCTGTAAAATATATTTTAAAAAGTCCAATATGGCAATTTAATAATAGTCAGTTAACAGGTGTAACAAAGAACAATGGGTCTCTGGAAAAAAACACTGTAGAGTTTCACAGGCTCCCTAGGATTGAAGTAAAGGCACCCGAGTGAGTTCCCAATCCACTTTAAGCAAACCAGGCTATGGGATCCAGTTTTAGTGAGGCCTGCCGGAAGCTTGCTCTGGGAGGTCAGATCCCACCCTCCTCCTGACTTTCAGTTTAATCTTACACCCACTTTATACACAAGTGATTTAAACACTTGAAAATTTGAATGTGGTTTTACTTAAATGCTGCTTAACTGTTTAAGGCAATTGATTGCAAGCATTGGCAGGTACCTATTATTGAAAAACAGTTTTCAAATTTTATACTTATGTTTGCTCATTGTACAAAACTCTGCTTTCCCAAATTCATCTGCGGTAATATTTGGGCTAGTTTCTTTTCTTTCTTTTTTTTCTTTTTTTAAAGAGGAACTTTCTTTTCCTCACTACTAGCCTTCCGGATGGACTTCTCTTGTACCCCTCCTGCTTCCTATTCTTACTTTTGCTTTTATTGCCTCAGAATTGGTTTGTGGGTTAGGAGTTGGGGTGGCGATACACAGATGGTGTTTCATTGCAGGGAGGCCGTGTTGCTTTACTGGATAATGCTTTTCACACAGTGCCCGAGGAATTTGTGACTTGCCAGTGTCTACATAAATGCCACATCTTATCTCTGAGGTTTTCAGGTTACAAAGCTGCTGTTGCTGTCCTGAAGCTGTGATTGTGTCTGTCTCTTTCCTTTCTCTCTCTCTCTGTCCCCCCACCCTGTCTCTTTCTCCCTTTGCCCCTTCCCCTCTTTTCTCCTCCTCTCCCTTCCTTCCTTCTTATTATCATTGATGCAGATCCTTTAAAAACACAGGGGCATGCTGGGAGCAGAGAAGCAGCACAGAGTTAAGCGTTGGGGAGGGGATAGAGAAAAACCATCTAAAATTTTGTCCAAGGGACACAGTCTGGCAGATACTGGGGGAAAGGCTGCCAGCTAGTCTAAGTGGCTCTGTAGATCTTGTCGTAATAGATCACCATTTCAAAGCAGAATAAAGGGACTTGGTGGGTTAAGCAGGGTGGCAGTTTTGGACACAATAGCTTAAGTGGAGGAAAACTGAGAACCAAGCAATCAGTCACTTAGGCATTAAGGAGATTAAGGGAATATCAGGGTTTTGTGCGTCCGGGGGTGAGCGTATCTTTGAGTGTGGGGGTAGGTTGCAGAGTGACTGCATTTAAATTGTGTTACTGTTTTCTACATTTATTGTAATTAATTAGAAATGTATATTCCTAACTAGAGTTAAAAGGAAAGTGGATGGAATGTCAGAAAGACTATGGGACTTGGGTTTAAATCCAAAGCACTGTCCTTTATCAACTATGCAGTAGCAGATAGCATACTCGCTGAAGTTTGGTCTCCTTGCTATAAAATGGGGAATATGCCTACTTTGTGATATTGGAGGACTATCTGAAAGAAAAAAAAAAAAAAAAATATATATATATATATATATATATATATATATATATATTCGAAGGGGACTCTGTAAAACTGGTTCCTGAAAACACACATTGTGTAAAAAATAATTGGCACCATAGGACACAATTTAGCACCTGCTTGAGAACCAATGTTCTGTGCGGTGACTGAATGTGTTGGGTGTGTGTGGGGGGAGAGGGGTGGGGAGAGGGTGCAGCTTGTGGAGGCAGTAGAACCTGTTTATATATTTGATCCTGGAACTAGAGGACTTGCTTGTTCTGTTGAAGAGAAAATATGTAGAGTTTTAGACAGGCATCGACGCCCCAATCTCTTCAGCACTGTGCCTGCTTAGGGAGGAAAATGCTGCTTAGCCCTTTCTTCTCAGCTGTTAGTCGGGATGAGGACCGTAGGCCAGAGACTCGCTTGTATTTTGTGGCAGAAAACTATTCCCAAAGGTGGGATTTTAGGCAAGTGTTGGGCTGTGTGCCACTTAGAGCCCGAAGCTTTCTCAGGGTGAGCAGACAGCTCAGAAAGATGGCTTTCTCCTGGGCGCGCTTTCTCAGGAAGCCCCCTTTCAGTGGAGGGATGCCGCATGCAGATATCCCTGTCCCACTGCCCCATCTGGCCCGGATGGTCCTGTTTTACTGCATGTAGTCTCAAGGGAAAACTGACTGGGTGAGCGTTCAACCGCAAGGAATGGCAGACGTCAGATTTGCCATTTATATTGACCCAAGACCTGAATTTGGCCATGTCACTCAACTAGCTGCAGATCTAGGAGCAAATTGCCATACTGCTCCCTGCTCAGGTCCCACCCGACACTTACAGAACTGTTGCGAGGATGAAATGAAATGCCCCTTGCTTTGTGTTTAGGGCAGTGCTTAGGGTAGGGAAGCAGCCATTACTTGCTCTTTGGGTTTATTGAAGGCACACATACACAAACACGAATGCTTTCTGAGTGTTTATTGGAACCCTGATTTCCAGGAGTAGGACTTTGCCATTAGATTTCTGAGACCTTTCGCTGGCTTTTCCTTTCTGTCATGAACGTATATGATGGACCTCACTCCTGCTTTCACCACTTGGGGTTGTAAGTATAACCATTGAGTTTTACTTTCCCTATTGCTCTGCCCTTCCCTTCCCTTCCCTTCCCTTCCCTTCCCTTCCCTTCCCTTCCCTTCCCTTCCCTTCCCTTCCCTTTCCTTCTCTTTCTCTCTCTCTCTCTCTCTCTCTCTCTCTCTCTCTCTCTCTATATATATATATATATATATATATATATAATTATGATTCTTCCAATTGTAGTCAGCATTAAATAACCCTAGTTTAGTGAAGAACTGGTCCTTAATCTACAGCCCCCAAATTTGAACTCCCATTTGTGTGAATATGGCTGACCTAACCAAACTAGTTTAGAAGGGATCTGACCCGGCTTTCCACTAGGAACACTTTCCCAGCTCTGCCCAGCTTCAGTCTAATTTGTAAGTAGTTTGCCATGTAAATAATTTAATGAGCCTGTTAAATTTTTTAGGCATTGGTAGAGGACATCTGAAGATGATCAAATGTGACATTTGTGGTGGGTTGTCTTGTGAAGGAGGAAGTAAGGCAAAGATGAAACCACATGATGTTGAATGACAAATTACCAAAAACTGCTTCTGCTTAATTTAGTAATAGTCTAACAGTTACAGACTTTCTTCTTAGGAAGTTGAAAACTCATTCATTCAAAAACATATGAGTCCGGCATGTGTCAGACCCCAGTGGTGAGCCATAGTGGGCCAAGGTGGTGGAGAGCTCTGCCCAGGTACATGCAATAAGGGAGGATATTATCTGTAGATTAAAAAAACACAATAAAATTGACTAAAAGCTGTCTTACTTTTTATTAGTACCACTTGAAGCCAATTCTAAACATAGAATTGTTGCCCTGGCCAGGCCCAGCTGGTTAGAGCATTGTTCCGACACACCACGGCTGCAGGTCTGCTCCCTGCTCAGGGCACATACAAGAATCAACCAATGAATGCATGAATAAATAAATTAGAGCAAATTGATGTTTCTTTTCTCTCTCTTTCTCTTCCTCTCTTTCTCTCCTCTCTCCCTCCCTTTAAAATCTCTATAAAAATAAATATGGAATTGATAGAGTGAAAAAATATCCCTCCCCCCCAGCCATTGTGGCTCAGCCAGTCAGTGTGGCTCAGTGGTTGAGTGTCGACCTATGTACCAAGAGATCCCCAGTTCGATTCCTGGTCAGGGCATATGCTCGGGTTGCCATGGTTGCGGGCTCAATCCCTGGTAATGGGTGTGCAGGATGGAGCCAATCGATGTTCTCTCTAATTGATGTTTCTATCTCTCTCTCCCATTCCTTTCCTCTCTACTAAAAAAAAAAAAAAAAAAAAAAAAAAAAAATCCTAGCTGCTTTAGCTCAGTGGATAGAGCATCGGCCTGGGTCCCAGGTTTATTTATTTAATATATTTTATTGATTTTTCACAGATAGGAAGAGAGAAGGACAGAGAGCTAGAAACATCGATGAGAGAGAATCATCGATCAGCTGCCTCCTGCACACCCCCCACTGGGGATGTGCCCGCAACCAAGGCACATGCCCCTGCCCGGAATTGAACCTGGGACCTCTCAGTCTGCAGGCCTATGCTCTATCCACTGAGCCAAACCGGTCCCGGCTGGGACCCAGGTTTGATTCCAGCCAAGGGCACATGACTGGGTTGTAGGCTCAATCCCCAGTTGGGAGCATGCAGGAGGCAGCTGATCAATGATTCTCTCCCATCATTGATGTTTCTCTCACTCTCTCCTTTTTCCTTCCTCTCTGAAATCAATAAAAAACATATTTTTAAAAAGTCAATTAAAATATGTGCCCTTAATAAACAAATATTTTTTATTTTAGAAAATATGTAAGTAAATGAAAATGTAATTTTTTTTTTAATTAAAAAAAACACACCAAAATACCCCCTCCTCACCAGGACACACTACTTCTACCACCTCTCCCTTCCCACCTCTGGGAACACCACCCTACCAGATGCTGATTCAGGCACAGATGTTCTGAAATACTGGCAAAGCTGAAGATGTCCCCTCCCATTTTACCTATCAGGACACAGAAGCCTATAGAGAGGAACCCACTTGCCCTGTGCCACTCACCCAGGTCCTGGCAGAGCCTGGCTGCTGGGCACCCCCGCGGTGCTATTGCAGAGTGACCGGCTGCTCCTGGTGTGTCTGGAACTGTCCTGGAACACCTGAAGCAGCAGGTCACCCCCCTGATGGTTAAGCCCACGTTGGTCTGGTCCCCAGCCAGGGCTGTCTCCACAGTGAGAGTGGCTCCTGGGCCTTTCCCTGGTGAGGGAGGGAGGTGTGGGGAGGAGCTCAGCTGGAGACTGAGCTGCTCGGCTCCTGCCCCACTCTCCGTGTACCCCAGCCATGGCTTTTAGAAAGGGGGATGGAGGGGGCCCCCTGTGAGTGTCGGTTGCCGCTCCTGAGAGCCTAACTCATGGTGCAGGAGCCGGGCCGCTGTCGGGCTGCATTTCCTCCTGAGCGGGTTGTCTGACCTTGCTGACACCACACCCCGGTTTTGTTTCCCTCCCAATTCATCCCGGGGTGTGTTAAGCACCCACACTTTTTTTTTTTTTTTAAATGATCATTACATTTTATTCAAAAGTTTTAGAGGAAGAGTAGCAGAACCCAGAAAAGTTACCTACATCATTACAGAACAAAACAACATCCCACAAAGTTGGAGAACTTTAAAAAAAAAACAAGAGCAAAGACCAAAATATCATTTCGTAAGATGATACCCTTTTAGTCTCTTAAAATGTCACACAGAGAGCAGAGAGAAGGCTGAAGACCTGCGGGAGAAGGGCTGCATTTGTAAACTGAGACAAGAGGAACGAGGGGATGTCACTGTGGGCTCCACACGTAGAGGCTGCGTGCAGAAGGGATGGGGGCGGAAACAAGAATAGACGCTGTGCAGGTGGTGGCTGTTAACCAGCCGTTATTTCTACGTGGGTTCAGGCCGTCGGGTGGTTTTCTGTACACTGGAGGCTCTTTTTTAGTTCGTGGTTCTGCTGAGCTTTACCGTCTGTAAAACGTGCTAGGCGCCTGTGGTTCATCGGAGAGTGCTGGGCTCCTGACGAAACACTGCCGCGAATTAGTATGTTTGGAGCTGAACAGGGGGATGTTAGGAAATTCCAGTGATCTCGCCTCTCTCAGAGGCAGGCTTTGCAGCCAGGTGTCTCGAAGCTGGCAGACCGCGACACCGGCTTGTCCGGGTCAGTGCCTGTGCTGTGCCCTCTGTCCCCCATCTGCCCACACCTTGGCACAAAGTTAAGCCGTGTAAGATCAGGTAGAGGGCACCAGATAGGACCATGGCTTATCACTCCTTTTAGCTGATGGCTCCCTTTTGCTCCGTGCTCCCACGTCTTCTGTTTTCCTTGTCCTCTTGCTCAGACCCGACTCTATCTTCAGATCCATGGTAGCATGGGCAAGCGGAATCTGTTGGTTCGTTGCCCCCTTACCTTTCAGTCCTGAGCCCTGATAACCAGCTGTTCCGTTATTCCTCCCATTTCCCAGGACAGGAGTGAGTTTGAGACAAATTCACTTAGAAGGATGGTTCATAAGAGGTATCATCTCATACAGCTAATTTAATTTCTTAGTGTTTAAAAAATACTTTCATTGATTCCAGAGAGGAAAGGAGAGGGAGAGAGGGATAGAAATATCAGTAATGAGAGAGAATCATTGATCAGCTGCCTCCTGCATCCCCCTCACCCACCACTAGGGATGGGCCCCATAACCTGGGCATGTGCCCTAACCTGGAATCCAAGGGTGACCTCCTGGTTCATAGGTTGATACTGAACCATGGAGTCATGCTGGCTGGGCTAATTTATTAGTATTTAGAAAATATCTAATAAATAACGTAGAGAGTACATGTTCTTTCTGTTGTCAAAAATAACTACGGTTTTAGATTTCTTTTTTTTTTCCGGTTGGGAAGAAAAAATAGAATTGGTTACTAAGTGCCACAAGTGTAAAACACCGATTCATTGTGTGGCAAGCCGTTTCCCCTTGTTCGGAGTTGAAGATGAGATAAAAGTCTCACATTCAAAGCAGAACCAAACCTGGCTATTCTTTCTCTGTATCAATCCTGATTCCATTTTCCCAGGCAATGTCTCAGTTTTTACTCAGGGGTCAAATCTAAGGAATTTCAGCCCTTTCAAATCATCGAAAGCTTTTCTGAATTGGATGCACTTAGCTGCTAGAAACATCTTACTGCCCTGTTTTAAAAGCCATCTATTGTACAAGTCTCAGGTAGCTGCTCTGAATGGGAACTGTTACGGTAAAGGGTGTATGATGATATAGTTTGGAAGCTGGCACAGATTATGCTCCTCTTTGCAGCTGAAACTAAACGCACCTGGTGTTTACATTTGTGGGGAGAATAAGAAGGATGGTAGGAAAGTAGAGGAGAGAGTGACTGCCATGTGTGTACAACAAAAGGGAGCATAGAACCCCGACGTGGGCTGAAAATTCCATCTTTGTGGGACCCTCGTGTAGCCAATACTCTAATGGGTATTCGCTGTAAACCCAGCATTCAAATGTGCAACCATCCCTTGCTTACAAACATTCTTAAGGAGTTGTTAGAAAAGTACTTTCTCTTTGTAATGTAAACTTTTAGTCTGTATGTATAATATACATAAGAAACACGCGCAAAGAGCACTTCTATGTAGAGCTCACTGAATTATCACAACAAAGTGAGTATAGCCATGTATCCACTAGTTAGGACCCAGCCCAAGAAACATCACTGCTAGCTCGGAAGCTTCCTCCTTGTCAATTTTACCCATTTTTATAAATTAAGGAAAAAGGATTTGAAATGTGTAGACGAAAGGCAACTTGAACTTCTAATCTATGCAGCAAAACCGATTATCCCACTGGTGGAGGAAAGCACAACTCTGGTACTTGCCGCCACATGTGGGACAGTGTCCTCATTGTGTTGTTTGTGCACATGTTTGGATAAACAACATCTGATTAGTATTTGGCTATAACATTTAATAAAGTAAAGGGGGTGTGAGAAAGTGAGAGAGAGAACCATAGTCAAAACACCCATTTTCTTTCCCACTTTAATTAGTGAAAATGTTTTATAAAGATAGGTTTTAATAAAGGGTAAAAAAATACAGTCTTAATGTTCTTTTTAAAAAACAAAACAAAAACAACAACAAACTGAGGATGTTAAGCAGGGCATTAAGTGTTTAACTTTGTTGAAATGCTCTGTATCCTGTTCCTTGAATGTAGAATGAGAAGATTTGCAATTTGAGACAAGGGACTCAGAGCTGTCATATTCTTGGGATTTGAAAAAGCCATGTATTTTGAACCCTAAGTTTTGTTTGCGATATGGGAATGCTGTATTTGTTTTGAAAATAATATTTTTAAGACTTGCCATGCTTTATATTTTTATAATTATACTCACCTTAACACATTACCTTTTCACCTGATTTAATCTAATCTTTTAATTCTTATGTAATACAAGTTTTCTCCTATTCCATCTTTAGATATATCTTGTTCTCTTCTTCAGGAATACCAATTATACATATGTAAGATTTCTTTAGTTTCCCTTTCTCACCCATCATCATCTCTATAATCATTTTTATATATTTTCCCAAGTGGTTTTATTAAATTTCCTCACATTTTATTAATTTTCTACTTGCTAGGTGTCCTGTTCACTCATATTTATTTTGTTCCTCTATTTTTTTTTTTAATCTTTACTTTTCATTTTTTTTTTATTTTTTTAGTTTTATAGTCACTTTTCAGAACGCTGGTATCACTTCTTTAACTTTTTTTTGGTGGGTTTTTATTTATCTATTTGAAAAGTGATTGTGTAGCCTGCAATTTCTTTAAAAACCTGTTTGAAGCCTTCCTGTGTTCCTGTGAATGACTCCTTCTCATTAGCGTTCTGCTTCTTTTGATTTTGCAATTTTTTACATAGGTTTTGTGGGTTACTACTCATGCCTTTTAGGCCCCAAATGCAGAAAATATTGCATTACTTTCTGCTTATTGCTAGAAAGAGGGCACCTTAAAATAAGCCTGTTAAAATCTATTGTTTTTGGACTCACCTAGCATAAGAGAATGGCTCTCTTTAAAAATACCATGTTTCATTGATAAAACCTTCAGTTTTTTTAATACTACCAAATGGCCATGACGCTGCAGTTGAGGTACAGATTTTCCAGAGCTCTTATGACAGCTGTAGGGGATGTGGTATAACAACATTCTTCCAAACTAAGCATGCTAGAGAGAATGGGGTTTTCACACTGGTTTTAAGTGGAATTGCTGGTGTTTACCCCGGTTTACTTTAAGTAATAACACAATAATGAAAGCTACCCTACCTCACCACTCAACTGTCAGCTGAGGGGCTTTCTGGCCCAGCAGCTCCCACCATGAACAAAGCAGGTTTTTCCCAGAAACCAGAACTGGATAAAACAGCCCCAGAACCTGGCTGAATCCAAGTGCTCTGCTACTGGGGGACCTCAGGCCACTGACCCAACCTCTGGGCCTCGCCTGTAAAATGGGAATAACACTGCCGCCCAGCACATCGGGCACTTAGGAGCATTAAATAAATTAATTGTGATGAAATCTTAGACTGCCTGGTGCGTGGTGACCACTCAGTAATCATGGGTCAAAATGACATTAGCCATTACTCTTCCCGAAGTGTCTGTCCCCATTCTAGAACAGCCTCAGCTTAACTAAGTCCCTCTGGAATCTTTCACTCTTTAAAAAATGTGCTTAGCACATTTTGTTGACACATATACAATATATATCATGCAGAATTATTTATATATATTGATATATATTATATATATGTATTTAACATGTACTCTTAAAAATATTTTAAGAGATCATGTTTTGTCCTCATTTGCTTTGAGGAAGGACTTCAGCCCCTGAATGGGGTGAAAACAGTGAAAAGCCAGTGAGAATAACAGGACCATATTTCCTGAGTTTCCCTTCCACCCCACCCCCCAAAAAAGAGAGAGAGAAAGAAAAAGAAAATAAAGATTCAGATATCTTGGTGTAATATTGTCTCAGCAGTTACCATTTGCTATTTTCTAATGTAATATAAAGTAATTACTTTTAACTTGTGTACTTTTAAATGTTTTGGTGTCTACAGGATTAGTAATGCTACAAAACAACTAGTATTCTGAAACAGATTGAACATTTAAAATTATGCAACCACTTCTTCCATTTTTAAGATCATTTAAAAACACTACCTAGTGTTATATGTCTTTAATCTCATCTATATATATAAAACCCTAATATGCAAATAGACCAAATGGCGGAACATCCGAACAACCAGTCGCTATGACGTGTGCTGACCACCAGGGGTGTGCATGGAACATGGTGGGCATTGGCAGCAGGCAGCAGAGCGGGCATCGGCTATGGTGGGATGGTGGAGCAGGTGAAGGGGGGTGCCAGACCACAGCTGGTCGCTCTTACTATGGCAAGCCTCCGATGGTTAATACAAATTCTTTGCTCCCGCACTGGGCTGTCCTGCCGTTCTGCCAGGTACTTGCACCTGCTGCCAGTGCCCAAACCTGCTGCTGGTGCTGGCCCCGCTCATACCCGCTGCCAGCACTGGAGCTGCTGCTCATACCCACTGTTGGTGCCCAGCGCCAGTCCCAATCGCTCAGTGCTGTCAGTGGGTGCGAATGGCAGCTGCCGACCCCGATCACCCCTCATGGCCACACCAGCTGCTGGCACTGGAGCCGCTGCTCATACCCACTGCTGGCACTGGCCCTGCTCGCACCCGCAGCCTGTGCCAGAGCTGCCGCTCGCACCCGCTGGTGTGAGCAGCTTACACTTTCTTCCAGCACCGGGCATTGGCCCCAATCACTGGGCACCATCAGTGGGTGCAAGCAGCAGCTGCCAGCCATGATAGCTCCTGAGAGCTTCTCTACCTCCCCCTGCTCCTGAGGGGCAACCGGGGCAGCAGCAGCCACTTGCACCCACTGACGGCACCAGCTCCACTCACATCAGCTGCTGGCACTGGCCCCAGCCACTCCATGCTGACAGCGGGTGCGAGTGGAGCTGGCGCTGTCAGTGCATGGGAGTGGTGGCAGTGTGAGCCGGGCTGCCAGCAGACGGCTCTGAGGGAGGGGCTGGGCAGGGGCTCAGAGAATGGGCCGAGACCTTTCTCTGTGCCTACCGCAGCCTCACGGCTCATAGTTCCTTTCAGCGTGCACAAATTCCTGCACTGGGCCCCTAGTCAGGATATAATCCCATTGCAGAGAAAAAAAGCAACCATTTTTCATTTTCAGTTTCCTCTATCCACTTTCTTCCTGAGATGTGACCAGTGTTAGCAGTTGATATGTATATTCTTCCAGGACTTTTTCAATGAATTTACCCCCTCCAGCACCACAGAAATATAAAGTTTAATGCACAAATAAGATACTCTAAATTCTGTTCTGAAACTTTTCTTTTTTCATGTATCATTATGTCTTCAAGATTTTATTGGGACAGACTGTCATATTACAGCAGGAAGGTTAGGGAGAGGTGAGGGAGATAAGAGATCAATCAAAGGACTTGTATGCATGCATATAAAGCATAACCAATGATGCCGAGACCAGTTTGGCTCAGTGGATAGAGCGTCGGCTTGGGGACTGAAGGGTCCCAGGTTCGATTCCGGTCAAGGGCATGTACCTTGGTTGCGGGCATATCCCCAGTAGGGGTGTGCAGAGGCAGCTGATCGATGACTCTCTCTCATCGATGTTTCTAACTCTCTACCTCTCTCTCTTCCTCTCTGTACAAAAACAATAAAATATACATTTAAAAAAAAAAGCATAACCAATGAACACAAAACACTGAGGGGTGAGGGCATGTATGGGAGTGGGGAGAGCATTGGTAATATATGTACACATATAATACCTTAATAAAAAACATGAAATAAAAAGAAAAGGTTTTATTGGGAGAGAGTGACTGCCGTGTGTGTACACTTTGTTCTTTCTCATGTGATGGCACAGTGTCCCATTGTTTGAGCAGCTCCTTGTTCATTCAACTATTTCACTATAAATGCTATCTGTATAATAAAAACCCGGTGATCGTAGTGCCGTGACAACCAACCAAAGACCAGTCACCAGGAGGTGCATGATGGGTCCTGCGGCAGCGCTGGCAGCCGGGGCTCTGGGTCCCTAGGCACCGGGGGGCGGGACTCTGGGACATGTGGCTCACGCAGTGGGCTGCTTGCGCACCATTTCATGCGTGCTGGGCCTCTAGTTAACATTCTTGTGCAGACTTCTTTGTACTTTGGTGTATTTATCTAAACTAGCATATAGAGTTGCTGGGTCAGAAGATGTACAAAGTTAAACATTTAATAAATGCTGACAAAGCTTCTTAAAGAAAATTATACCAGTTACCCCCCACCCCCACCACCACCCCCAACACTGTATGGAAAACCTCCCCACCTTGACTTAACCCGCTGCAAATCTGATATAATTTTGATACTGCCCTACTCTGTAAAGAAAATGGCAGTTTCGACTGATGGGCTATCCAAAGGACAGTAGGTTGAGACTCTGGCTAGGAAGGAAATTTCACAAGATCTGCCATGAAAACACATTTTGCCAATCTTTTTTTTTAACTGAGAAATGGGAATAATAATAATAATAACATACAATGAGAATAAGTTTGTAATTTTGAGCTTCATGGGAACTACTGTAATAATTTATTTAACAAACATATATTTTACATATTTACACCTTTTCCAACTCGTTGCCTTAGGTTTTCTTAGCTAACAGGAATGGTCAGTGTTTTGTTATATTCTCTTACATCAAATAAAAGCCAGTTATAGGTATATTAAATTTTATTACCTTATGCAAGAAATCATGAAGGAGGAAAACATCTCTTTATTTAAGGTTTCCTAATAACTTATTATCTAAGTTGTTACCTTAAAATTCAGCTATTCCAACAATAGGAAAATTTCCAATCAACAAGTCACCAAGTGACAAGTAACCAAGGTTCAACAAGTAACTAAGACCTGGAACTCCAGAGAAGATTTTAAATCTGGAACTAGTTTATATTCTTCTATAAAGGACAGCTGACTGCCCACTACATACTCTCTTTCAGTCATCTTATTTTCTCATGCCTTTCTGCTTAGGAAAACGTTATGTTCTTATACCTGTAGATTGGTAGCTATTATTTTTTTTTCACTTTTATGAAAATGTTTAAATATACAGAAAAGCTAAAAAATGTTGCCATGAACATTTTCATTCTCAACACCTAAAATTCTATGATTGTTAGTATTTTATCAGGTTTTTTCTTTTTTTCTTACGTACCAAAGTAAATTGCAGATATTATGACACATCACTCTTAATTATTTGAGCATACATCTATTGTCTAAGAATTAAGACATTCTAGGGAAGCTTTTAAAAAGTAACTTTTTGAAAATGAATTTTATGTTGTGAAAAAATTTTTTTTCATTTGTTTTTTACCTTACTGAATTGTATAGCTTCAAAGCTATAGAAAATGTATTGTTTATGGACTTGGTAAAGTTGTAAGGTAAAAGAGAAGCTTATCAATTTAAATTTAGTGAGTAAATTAAATATATATACATGTGTGTATATAAAAATATAATAATATATTAATATATATTAATATATTAATATATTCATACATATACACGTACAACACATAAGGTGTCCCCAAAAATGTATACATATTTTAAGAGGAAGAGAGAGAGTTAGAAACATAAATGAGAGAGAATCATCAATCAGCTGCCTCCTGCACACCCTCCACTGAGGATGTGCCCGCAACCAATGTACATGCCCTTGACCTGGATTGAACCTGGGACTTTTCAGTCTGCAGGCCGACACTCTATCCACTGAGCCAAACCAGTTTTGGCTCATCGTTAATGTTTCTCTCTTTCTCTCCCTTTCTGCTCTTCTCTGAAATCAATGAAAATATATTGGGGGGGAAAAGAAGTGACACTTTAATGAAAAAACATGTAGGCAATTATATGCAGTATTTATGCAGTATTTTGCTTGGTGTTTCATGGAAGTTGTATCCAATGGTTTGAGCTGGTAAACTCTTAAGTTTATAAGAAGTAGCTAAATAGTTGTTAATTACTAATATTTCTTGGCTTTAGAAAAGCAATGTTAAGCACATTGGCTCATAAATCAAGGTATTAGACTCGTATGAGGCAAACATTTCTCAAGATTGCTGGCTCCTGATTTGGTAGTGTGTACACTTCTGAGAGTCATGTTTGGTCTTGCAGCATGATGGCTTTAAGCCTCCAAATCAGACATTTGGAGTAGTCACCTTCTCATAATGCAAGTCCTGACTCACTGTCATGCTGGCTAAGTGACCTTAAGGCAAAGATTTGCAAAGCATAAATAAATGAGACATATAAGTATGTTATAGATAAATTGTCCCAATTGATGTGGCAGGGTTAAAATTATAAACTATAATCAACTTGTATTTACTATTCCTATTCCTATTTCTCAGGTACAGAAAGAGTAGCAAAAGATGTTAGTTAGCTCATCTCCCCAAACCAATTCTTGGACAGAAAAAAGGAATTTCTGCTTTTGCCAATTCATTAACTGAGCTCTTCTCTACAATGATCTCTCTCTCTTTCATCCTATTGTCATCATCTTGCCCCTTGTCATTGATGGGAAGGAAACTGATAAAGAAAAAATATCAATAGATGCCTATTATGGAAAAACTGGGAAACAGTAAACTCTGGTGTTTAATGAAAACAAACTCCCTCTTTCCTCAAAGATGACCATTTGCAACTGTTTTCTGGAACTTTTAAACTGCATATACAAACATATATGAATATTCTTCATTAATGTTATTTAATACAAACTACGCTCTTTTGTACTCTTTCACTTTAGTGATTATGTCGAATTTTAACATATATTTCCACTAAGGAAAGTCTAATGTGATATGTAACCGAACTTTCAAATGTTTACCAATTCAGTATTTAAAAAAATGTCATCTTGCCGAAACCGGTTTGGCTCAGTGGATAGAGCGTCGGCCTGCAGACTGAAAGGTCCCAGGTTCGATTCCAGTCAAAGGCATATACCTTGATTGTGGGCACATCCCCGTAGGGGGTGTGCAGGAGGCAGCTGATCGGTGATTCTCTCTCATCGATGTTTCCAACTCTCTATCCCTCTCTCTTCAAAAAATCAATAAAATATATATTTTTTAAAAATCTCATCTTTTTTTTTAATCTTTATTTTTAACTGAAATTAATCACATTTTCATTTTTTAAAGCCATTTTGTTTGAAATTTTCTGTGACCTACTTGATGTTTATGTCATTTTGGGGAGTATTTGTTGATTTAGAAAGATTCTCTACACAGAAATAAATGAGCTACACTGTACTTTTCATGTATATTGTAAATATTCTCTTATGTTTTTTTATTTGTCTTTTAACTTTAATTATGATTTTTTTCTGGGTTGAAGGTTTTAATTTACATGTGTTTTAAGTAACCGCTGTTTTCCCTTTCAGAGTGCATTCTCTGAGCTAGTCAGTTCCATAGACAGCCACCCTCCTCCTACCTCCGTGATGGCTGTGAGCCTGCTGCCCACATTCTGAGAGCTGAGCTGCGAAATGGAGCTCAAGGTTCTATTTGGTTTGCAGATTTTCTCTCAGTCCTTTGGTTTTCAACCAGTGTGCTATACCTGACTACTTAGTTAGGGCACTGACCTCTTTTCCCTTAGATCGTCAAATTAAAAAACGACAACAGCCAACACAACAATAGCTGTCTGGGTTGAATGAATAAAAATTAAAACTATTTTTTCTTGTCAGATTAGCAAAATATCTCTTTCTATCTATCTATATAAAAGGTTAATATGCAAAGTGTCCCCTTGGGAGTTTGACTGCTTGCTATGATGTGCGCTGACCACCAGGGGCAGTGCGGGATGAAGGAAGGCCCTAATTGGCTGTGATCGTTAGCCAGAACCAGTAACTTATATGTGCATGGATTTCGTGCACCGGGCCTCTAGTATAATATAATTTTTGGTGTGCCACAGAATTTTAGTAATTTGTTTATGCTTGCCATGAGATGAAAACGTTGAAAATGGCTGTCCTAATCACATGTTTTGGTCACTGTACTTTATGTCCCAAAGGTCAGACCCTGTGTAACTTTCTCTTTCTGGGCATTAAACCCCCTTCCTCCGCTGGTGCTGGGGTGAGCAGTCAGCTGGCTTCTAGCACCAAATCAGGAGCTCTGCCTATTCCTTATACAGACATTGGACCAGCCTTTCTGCTCCCCAACCTCCACATGTATCTGACACTGACAGTTCATGAACATTTGCAGCATTGTCTACTCCAGAGCCTCGCTGCTCACCATGTGGCTGGTCCCCAGACCCGCAGTCTCTGCCCACATCATCAGGGAACTTGTTAGAAATGCAGCATTCAGTGCTCACCGCCGTCTTCATTGCAGTCCTCACCCCACTTTTCATCGCAGTCCTCACCCCAATCCTCATCGCAGTCCTCGACCCAGACTGCTGAACCAGTGTCAACAGGCTCAGGACTGCCAGGTGGCTCTTGTACATGAGGAAGTGTGGGGCGTCCTTCTCTGACGTCCACCATTGGCAGGCAGTTAGGATTCGGTGGCCTCTCTTGACTAGATCAGTCTTACCACTCTCTCTTCTGCTTTCCACCTTCCAAGATGTTGGGTGATATCTCTTATCTGTTAACGTTGTCTTTTGTTCTTTTGGAAGTTTACCTCCTTTATTCTTCATAGTGATTTTACTGGAGTTTCAAGAGGCCTTAGAGATAAACACATTCACTCTTTCCTTGTATTTTATGTTTGTTTGTTTTTTAATATTTGAATTTTCGATCCATCTTGAATTAAGTTTGGTGTCAGATACAAGAACTTCAACTTTAGTTACCTTCTTCTGTCCCAATTAACATTCTTTATTAAGTGATCTATATATTTTCCTCTCTACTTTGAAATACCACTTCTGTCATATATCAAAGTTACTTTGCATTTGGCTGTTTTATTATTGCAACTTTATAATATCTCTTATTATCTGGTAGTACTAATTCCTCTTCAGTTTTAGAAGTCAGTTTTAAAACTCTTGAGTTAAAATGAATGATTTCTATACTTTTCATTTATTTTAAACTTCATTTTTATTCATTCCATTTTTATTTACTTATTCAAAGTGATAGGGTCTTCAACATGTTTTTATTTATAACAGATTTTTTTAACTGTATGAAGTAGTTATACCTTTTCCATATATGTGTGTGTGTGTGTGTGTGTATGTGCATATATATGTATATATACATAAATATGTATATATACACATATAAATATACATATATACACATTTATATTTATATACATATATATTTATATATATTTATATGCATATACAAATATACATATGTATATATACATATAAGATATGTATATATACATATACATATTATGTGTATATATATACACATAAATATATATGTATTTTTTTCCTTTTAGATTTTCATTTTTCTCACATATGGCAAATTTGAAGCCATCCCAGGGAACTCCATTTCCTCCCACCTTTCAAGAAGGGCACTGTGTAAACGAAACCTGCTAAATGCAGTAGGAAGTTTTACTGCCTGGATATGGTGTGATAGGCAGCTGTATGTTTCGATGACCGCTACCTAAGACAGATATGAAATGCTTGCTCAGCTCCTCATCAGTGGGCCAGTCCAGAGCACAGCTCTTGCATTTGAATTCAGCTACCACCACTTATTGGAGCTGTGACTCTGGATAAGCTAAAGAATCTCCTAGATCCTGGGAGATGAAGATCACATTAACTTTTCAGATAATGAAGATTAGAGTTAATTGCAGTAAAGTGCTTAACTAAATCCCTTCCCCATAGTAGGTACTCAGCCAGTGCGTTCTGCCTCTTTAAACTGCTTCTTTAAACCTCAATATAGATGCGTATTTCAGAGTGCTTTAATCAACAGGAACATTAATTGCTTACTCAGACATGCTGTTAGAATAGAAATTTATATGGGAATCTGCCCCAGTGTTTTTGCCTTGTAGTACATAATTGAGTTTCATTTGTCCATACTAATAGAGAGGAGAGATGACATGAGAAAGTAACAGTAGATAATATCTTTAGCTTGGTAATTAATTTAATAATTACCTTTGCAAAGAAGAGTAATAGAATTTCATAGCTGGGAGAAAACTTTGAGATTGCAAAACCTCTTTAACTTTACAGTTGAGAAAACAGATCTTAGAGGGATAATGAGTCACCAGGATCACACATTGTTGCGAACTTAGTAGCTGAGTTACAGATACTATGGTAACTCCTAGTCCCCTGTTCTTTATTTGCCTCTTTCAGAGTACAGGGTGGGGCAAAAGTAGGTTTGCAGTTGTTCCTATGGAAAATAATGCAATCATTCATAATACAAGAATGAACTGTGTTTTGTGTCCTTATAACTGTAAACCTACTTTTGACCCACCCTGTATATTTGCTTAGGTACATGTCCAAAGCCACCCATGTGCCTTGAGAGTTGATACCTGGGAACTCAGCCAAGTGCAAGATGAAGGATGCATGAGCTTGAAGGAACCAAAACACCTTTGAGCTTTTCCTCTCTCTGAGCTTTTTCAGAGACAGATACTCTCCTGACTGAAAAACACAGCTGTAGCTCTGTGATGTTGGGCTGTGGGCCAGCAAAATTAGGGTGAGAAGCTAAAACTGGGGAGAGGCATTCTTAATAGAGTAGATATACATCTATCTAAGTCAGAATAAAAGGAAAAGTGGGGACCCTCAGAGAAACCAGAGGTGCTCAGGCACATATATGCCTATATAGAATTCTTGCAGAGGGTATGGGTTCCATGTCAAAAGAGAGGCAAGAGAAAGGACCACATATATATCATAAGCCAAAGGCAAGTAGTTAGAAGGCTAGTCTCACAGGTAGCAAAAGCATGTAGGAATGAAACATACTCTCATAGAAGCTGAGCCCCTGAGCCCCACTCTGAGAGGTGCCTGGGGGGTGGGGGGTGGGGGGGGCTGCTCTTGAGAGCTTGAGGTTTGAAAGAGAAGCAGTTACAAGCCATCAACAGGGAGCCAGCTTTGCCACGGACCAACTATTTTTTTTTTGCCTTTGCTCAGAAGTTTCTTCGTTTCCTGGCCCAGTGGGATCAACTATAGCTGGTCGGAGTTTCCAGCTGTAAATGTCTAATGGACTGAATGAAATAATTTCTGAGTAATTCCTGAGCCATCATCTTTAGCTCTAAGTTCGAAGCTGACCCTTACAATTTCAGACAGCTCTCCAACTCGCATTGCTTTGCTTCATAATCCTGTACAAAAATTGCTTTTGAATTTAACGTAGAGAAATAAGTGCTTAATCTATTACATAAATTAAGTAGGGATGACGTTGGAATCATGGCCAAGCTGAAAAACCAGTAGTTTTCCCCAAATATGGATTTACTTATTGCACTAATAAGCCATTCATATGTAAGTATGAAATCTGTTATCTTGGGTCTTGATGAGTTTGATATAGTACTAAGATGAATACAATTGATTTAGAAGTAGTTTCAGTGTAGAATTATTTCCCTTTAGGAAATTATATATTTAGGTAAAATTTTTGAATAAGTTTAGAGGAATCCTTAAAAACACTTCGAAGGCACTCAAAAATTCTGTTATGCAGGCCTTCGAATTCCAATAGATACGAACAGTTTGGATTTGTATAATTCAAAGTGGAGCTGAAATAAATTATAACATTTAAACTTGAATCCTTGTGCTTTACATACAAAATTAACTGAAGTTTTAAATTTAGACTTGAATCTTTTGCTGATTTTATGTTGACTTGATTGAAATGAGTGAAAATGAATGTTAACTACTCATTTGCTCACCAGATTTAAATAGTTAGTTAGGGTGGATTAGGTCAGTGGACTTGGAAGTTGGTGGGATAAAGCCACCAAAACACAAATGAGTGAGTCTGTGCCATTGTTGAAGTAATTGGCTGAGTAGGCTTTGTGGCTGGACCTTTCATAGTTGAAGTAACCCCTCACCATGGGTCTCTCACCTAATTCAGGAATGCCGGCTTCCCAGAAAATGCACAGTGCAAGTGGTGTCTTCAGCTCCCCTTTTGTATGATGAGTCATATTCCGAGTGGTCTCTCTGTTCTGCTGTAATACATAATTCATGCAAAAAAATCTGATTTCAGCTGTGTCGACTTCAAAGGGCTGCAATCAGGCCTATATATCTGGAAGGATGTGTTCAGAGAAGAGTTTCTGTTTTTCATTTACACAACTGGAAAAATCAGACTATCTTTGATCAATTTAGTGGCAAGGAGCCGAAACCAGCTTTCCGATTTGCCAGCTTTATTTAAGCCTTTTGTTTTCCTTTGCATCTTAAGAAGCTCTCGAGGATGAAGGCTGTGTACATTTGACATAATTATTTTGTTTATCTTTGGAAGAGCTGATCTTTAAATTGAAGTAGGAATAAAAGTGTCTGATGTTTGGAATAGCTGCTCACATATGAAGGTGTTTTTTGTTTTTTTTTTCTTTCTTCTTATTGTAAAGTCTATCATAACCCAATAGATGATGAAATCATGGCTATTGCATAAACACTCAACCTAGTGTTTGTTGTCTGGACAGTGTAAGAAGTTTGAAGGCAGGAGAAAAGAAAACATGTAATAAGTTAAAAAAGGCCCAATTCCTGGAGCAGTAGTAGTGGCTGCATTGTTGTTAATAGCTGGCGTGGTGGTGGTGGTGGTGGTGGTGTCGGATCAGTAATTATAGCCAATACATTATGGTTAATATTTATTGTAAATGTGCTACATGCCAGGCACTGTTTTGTTGAGCCTTATGTGGATTATCTTATTTAATCCTCACACAAACTCTGTGATGTAGGCACTACTTTTCCTTCTGTTTTATGGGTGTGGTGGCAACGAGGCATATGCAGGTTCAACAGTTCACCCATGAACACAGAGCTGTTTCTTTGGTGTGAACAGTGGAGGCTCTATACCTTCGCCGGTTGGCTGATCTTAGGCTGGTAGCTGGTTACTCAGAGTTCTCTGAGCTCCAGCTTCCTCCTTTGCAAACTGTTCAGGGGAGTACAGAACCTGCCTCATAGGGTTATTGTGGCAGCTAAATTATATATAATTATAAAAATATATAAAAATTATAATATATATATATATATATTGGGTCGGCAGCTAAGTAATTGCGGGTTTTTTAAAGAAAATCAAAGACAATTTTTTCATGGAACTAAATAACTTTATTCTGTAATGTATTGCCCATTTTTATCAATGACCTTTTGCCATCTTTCAGGCAGCATCATAATCCCACGTTCAAAAAACTTCTGTTTTTTATTAGCAAAAAACTGAATCAGGTACGATTTGACATCATCATCATTATTGAAATTTTTACCATTCAAGGAGTTTTGTAAAGATCGAAACAAAAAGTAATCAGATGGTGCAAGGTCAGGACTATATGGTGGATGTGGCAAAACATCCCAACCAAGCTCCATTAATTTTTGCCGAGTGACCAAAGATGTGTGTGGCCTTGCATTGTCATGATGGAATACAACACCTTTTCGATTTGTCAATTCGGGCCGCTTTTCTTCAACTGCACTGTTTAATTTCGTTAGTTGTTCAATGTAGACATCAGAATTGATCGTTCGGTTGGGTGGTAAGAGTTCAAAGTAGACAATTCCTTTGTAATCCCACCAAACTGATAACAAAACCTTCTTTTGATGAATATCAGCTTTTGATGTTGTTTGAGTTGGTTCACCTGGCCTGCTCCACGATCTTTTCCGCTTGATATTGTTGTAAACAACCCATTTTTCATCGCCAGTTATCAGTCGTTTTAAAAATGGATCATTTTCATTACGTTTCTTTAGCAAATCGCAGCTGCTCATGCGTTGCGTTAACTGTGATTCTTTCAGTTCGTGAGGAGTTGCGTTAACTGTGATTCTTCCGAGTTTTTGAACATAGCCAAGTTGTTTTAAGTGATTTTCAATGCATGTATGTGATACATGAAGCTTCTCTGCAATCTCACGTGTTGTACTGTGACAGTCCGAATTGATTATTGCTTTGATTAGGGCGTCATCAACTTCAACTGGACGACCAGAGCGTCTTTCATCTTTGAGTGAAAAATCACCAGAACGAAATTTGGCAAACCAATTTTGACACTGCCGTTCTTTTAAGGCTTCGTCACCATAAACAGCACATAACTTTTTATGAGCTTGCGATGCGTTTTTCCCTTGCGGAAATAAAAAAGCAAAATATGACGAAAATGTTCCTTTTGATTTTCCATTTTTCAACGAACGCCAAACGAACGCCAATATTGGGTCGGCAGCTAAGTAATTGCGGGTTTCACACATATATGGCTTCAGTTGAATTTTAGGTTTGCAGACCTAGTACAAATGTAAAACACATTTTGTTATTTGATAGTTGGCTATTCAGCTGTTAATCAGTAAAAAAAGTTTTTTGATCTGTTTTGTAGTTTTCGTTTGGCGTTCGTTGAAAAATGGAAAATCAAAAGGAACATTTTCGTCATATTTTGCTTTTTTATTTCCGCAAGGGAAAAACGCATCGCAAGCTCATAAAAAGTTATGTGCTGTTTATGGTGACGAAGCCTTAAAAGAACGGCAGTGTCAAAATTGGTTTGCCAAATTTCGTTCTGGTGATTTTTCACTCAAAGATGAAAGACGCTCTGGTCGTCCAGTTGAAGTTGATGACGCCCTAATCAAAGCAATAATCAATTCGGACTGTCACAGTACAACACGTGAGATTGCAGAGAAGCTTCATGTATCACATACATGCATTGAAAATCACTTAAAACAACTTGGCTATGTTCAAAAACTCGGAAGAATCACAGTTAACGCAACTCCTCACGAACTGAAAGAATCACAGTTAACGCAACGCATGAGCAGCTGCGATTTGCTAAAGAAACGTAATGAAAATGATCCATTTTTAAAACGACTGATAACTGGCGATGAAAAATGGGTTGTTTACAACAATATCAAGCGGAAAAGATCGTGGAGCAGGCCAGGTGAACCAACTCAAACAACATCAAAAGCTGATATTCATCAAAAGAAGGTTTTGTTATCAGTTTGGTGGGATTACAAAGGAATTGTCTACTTTGAACTCTTACCACCCAACCGAACGATCAATTCTGATGTCTACATTGAACAACTAACGAAATTAAACAGTGCAGTTGAAGAAAAGCGGCCCGAATTGACAAATCGAAAAGGTGTTGTATTCCATCATGACAATGCAAGGCCACACACATCTTTGGTCACTCGGCAAAAATTAATGGAGCTTGGTTGGGATGTTTTGCCACATCCACCATATAGTCCTGACCTTGCACCATCTGATTACTTTTTGTTTCGATCTTTACAAAACTCCTTGAATGGTAAAAATTTCAATAATGATGATGATGTCAAATCGTACCTGATTCAGTTTTTTGCTAATAAAAAACAGAAGTTTTTTGAACGTGGGATTATGATGCTGCCTGAAAGATGGCAAAAGGTCATTGATAAAAATGGGCAATACATTACAGAATAAAGTTATTTAGTTCCATGAAAAAATTGTCTTTGATTTTCTTTAAAAAACCCGCAATTACTTAGTTGCCGACCCAATATATATGGCTTTGTAAACTGAAAATTATATTGGATAACCCACTGTAAGTTGGAAATATTGTGATTATCAAGAAAGGCCACCCCTTTGGAGAGACCTTGACTTCCTTTCACGGAGAAGACAGACATTTATATATGTTGGTTGAGAGTTGGCGATAGGTGCGAGTCTTCCTCCTGCCTTAGGGACCCCATGAGTGTCCTCTCCTTGCATGGCAGAGAGACAGAGATGAAAAGATGAGGCTCTTCTACAGCCACTCCAGTGTCATGAGTATGAGGAGCACCCGAGCCAGGATTAATGAATCTTTGCTTTCAGACAATTTGGAGAAATGAAGGTCAGACTTAGGTCCATATTTAAAGACTTCTAGAATTATGGCTTTCAAACTTCACAGGGCATCAGTCACCTGGAGGACTTGTGTGAACAAATTGACCTCCCTCCACCCCCAACAAATTTCTGATTTAGTAGATCTGGATTAGAATTATGTTTCTAACACATTCCCTGGTAATGCTGATGTTGCTGGTTCCAGTGATCACACTTTGAGAACCATTGGTCTAGATATCTCTATTCAAAATATTGTGTCACTATGTTCAAAGCAAAGAGATATGAAAAGCACAATAAGGAGAAAATTCTACATGTTGTTTAACACAGCAGTTATGTTGTTGGTTTTACTAGGTTTTGTACACACATTAAGAAGCAGAGAAGAGCTTGGCCTGTGTGGTTCAGTGGTGTTGAGCATCGACCTATGAACTGGGAAGTCATGGTTCGATTCTCAGTCAGGGCACATGCCTAGGTTGTGAGCTTGATTCACAGTGTGGGACATGCAGGAGGCAGCCGATCAATGATTCTCTCTCATTATTGATACTTCTATCTCTCTCTGCCTCTCTCTTTCCCTCTGAAATCAATTAAAAAAAGAAGCAGAGGAGAGAACAACTCTCCACTTTAACCATACCAGTAAGGGGCTAGGTCCTTTTGCAGACACATAATCCTAAATTTTCCTGAACCAGGCATTCTTCCTTGACAGCTAAAATGCTTAATTAACTTCTTGTTGATCACATTTTGGCAGAGAATGTATACTCACCTATTTTTCAAGGTATGTGTTTTTTTTTTTGTTTTTTTTTTTTTTTGTGTGTGTGTGTGTGTGTGTGTGTGTGTTTTCAGATAAGGAGAGTTACTGTCTTTCTATTCAGAATTTCTCTTTTTAAGGCCTGACAGGTTGGCATTTCCAGCCAAGTGGAGAGTGGCTGGAAGCTGGCCTGGCCTCAGCTTTAGGGGACTGTAAAAGAGGCTGTTTCCCACAGGCACAGCCTTGGGGGCTGAAATACTGCTTCATGATCACTCACAGTGGAAGAGAATGCCTTTTCTTTACGAAGATAAACAAGTGAGCAACTAGGCATTTTGCAAGTTTAATAAATTCCACACAGTCCACTTAATGATTTTTTATTGTGGTTTCAGAAATGAATTGCATCATAAATGTGAGGGATGCCTATATTGGTAAGATATTTTCGTCTCGTCTACTGCCTCATTTGTACAGTAGAGCTGAGTGTTTTGTATTTCTTTAAGCAAATCACAGAATATATGTGAAAACATGTGAGGTGGAGGACGATGATCGTCCACGTGTACTACTGGGTTCAGGCCTTCACTTTTCTCTGTTATCATCTTATGCTTTCTCCTAAAACAATCAATCTGTCCCCTGGTTTTAATTATAACTGAAAATTTTGAATTGAAGATCTTGATCCATGTGTTTTGGACAATTGATGAATTCCTATTGTGGAAGTTTTCACCCACTTGCATAATTATCTCCTCCTCTTTGTCCTTCTCCCCTCCTCTCTGCCATCCTCCCCTCTGTCTATCTGTCTCTCTCTCCCCTTTCCCTGTCACCTTAAAAAAGTGACTGTTGAAGAAGGGGCAGTGGTGCCTGTAAGGCTATAATTTCTTAGTGATAATGTTTAGATAAAACAAATTGATTAAAAGGGCATCTATTAGGTATAAACCCCAAAGCATTATTTCATCCTTATAGTGTAAGATGCAGTGAGACTCATGATCTGTTTAATACTGCTGTGAATCTTTATAAGTCTAGTAAAATTCTAAGAGGCTTATCTATGTACTGTTCAGCCTTATGCTTGCTTTATACATGCTTTCTCAAAACCTACTTTTAGTTGCTTTTAAAATACGTTTTTTTCTCAAGCTTTTCATATGAATTCACTCTTCTCCAATACAATTTTCTAAACCACCTAAATTGTAATTTTAGTGAGATTCTCATGCCATTGTTAAAGCCTATGAAATCATCTCTGTACACAGGGAACTTAATATATTTTCCAAACATATATTTTAAATATGTTATATATAATGTATATTAATAAACTTGCATTAACGTTGTCTCTCTTAGATGGTAAGTTCATAAAAAAAGCAAGGAGGGATATGATGATATATTTTGTAAATCACCAAGAAATATAGATTAATACTCTGGAAATGATATTATGAAGAATGAGGAAATAACCTCTGTAAGTACTTATGTTACTAGAGAGGGATTAAAGTTTAGGACAGGCAAGAAAAGGAGATAGGCTGAAATTAAGATAGCCTTTCTGGCTTTATTTTGATGATTGTATATATGACATACTTTTTCATCCTTTACTTTTAATCTATCCAAGTCTTTATATTTTATTTTTTTTGAAGATATATTTTATTGATTTTTTACAGAGAGGAAGAGAGAGGGATAGAGAGTTAGAAACATTGATGAGAGAGAATCATTAATCATCTGCCTCTTGCACACCCCCTACTGGGGATGTGCCCTCAACCATGGTACATGCCCTTGACCGGAATCGAACCCGAGACCTTTCAGTCCGTAGGCTGACGCTCTATCCATTGAGCCAAACCGGTTTCCGCCAAGTCTTTATATTTTAAAATTGGATTCCTTGTAGGCAGCATTTACTAGTAGTTAGTTCTTGTTACTTTGAAAAATTCTGATGTCTTTATATGGGTGTGTTAGATCACTTACATTTAGTATAATTATTGATATAATTGGATTTAGAAATGCCATTGTATTATTTGTTTTCTGTGTGTCCTCTCCTCTATTTTGCAAGTTTAATAAATTCCACACAGTCCACTTACTGATTTTTCTTCTCTTCAATAATTTGAATCTAACTTTTTAGTATTTCATTTTCATTTTTCTATTGGCTTTTTGGCTCTATCTCTTTGGGAAAAAATTTTCTGCTAAATGTTCAAGGGTGACAGTATACATTCCTAAACTTTCATAGTCAATTTGCTATTTATATTATACAACTTAGATGTATAAACCTTTAATACCATATAGGCTCCTTTATCCTCTCCCATTCACCTTTATGTTATACTTGTGATATGTATTATATCTACTTATACTGAAAGCTTTATCAAGCAGTGGCATAATTTCTACTTTCAACAATTAAACACATTTTCAAAAACTTGGGGGAAATAACCTTTTATATTGACGATGATAGTTACCATTTCTGTAAATGTTCTTTAATTGGTGAAACTACACATTTCTTTCTGGTATCATTTCCCTTCAGCCTGATGCACTTCTTTTAGCATTTCTTTTGGAGCAGGTCTGCTAAAAATGATTCTTTTAGTTTTCCTTTGTCTAAAAGTGGCATTATTTAGCTGCCTTTCCTGAGAGATGTTATCAATGGATATACATTTCTATGTTAGTGATTTTTTTTTCTTTTAACACTTTGAAGATGTTTTTCCATTTCTTCTGGCCTCTCTCATTTCTGATGAGAAATCATCAGCCATTAAAATTATTCTTCTGTTTATAATGTGTGATTTTTCTGTATCTGCTGGGAATACTTTTCTTTTATCTTTGCTTTTAAGTAGTTGATTATGATGTGTCTAAGAGTGGTTATTTTTGAGCTTATCCTATTTTAAGTTTATGAAACTCTTGCATTTATAAATTTATATCTTTTAATAATTGGGAAGTTTTGGCCATTATTGCTTCAAATAGTTTCTCTACAAGTCTTTTTCTCCTCTTATTCTAGAACAACATTGACAGGAATACTAGAGGCTACTAGCTTTTTATTGATTTTAGAGAGAGGGGAGCGGAACTGGGATGAGGAAGGAGGCAGGGAGGCAGGATGGGGTTGTGTGGGGGGAGAGAGAGCGAGAGAGCGAGAGCGAGAGCGAGAGGAGGAGGAGGAGGAGAAGGAGGAGGAGGAGGAGGAGGAGGAGGAGGAGGAGGAGGAGGAGGAAAAGGAGAAGAGAGAAGAGAGAAGAGAGAAGAGAGAAGAGAGAAGAGAGAAGAGAGAAGAGAGAAAAGAGAAAAGAGAGGCTTGTTGTTCCACTTATTTATGCATTCATTGGCTGATTCTTGTATGTGCCCTGATCAGGATCGAAACCACAACCTTGGAGTATTGGGATGACACTCAAACCAACTGAGCTACTTGGCCAGGGCTTTGCTTATTTTTATGAGAATCTTTTTTCTTATCAGATTAGATAATTAACCGACTCTTCTAGTTCACTCTTTTGAAACTGTCATCTCTATTTTTCTATTGAGCCAGCCAGATATGATTTCCACTGGTTATTTTTCTGGTTTCTATTCCTTCCTTTGCTGAGAACTTCTATCTTTCCATTCATTCTATATTCTCATGGAGAATATGATAATGCCTATCATCTGGGTTATCTCAGGGTTGGAATCTGATTTTTTTTCTTTCTTGAGAATTGGTCATATTTTCCTAGTTCTTTGTATATGTTGGGTTGTGTTCTGGATATTATTTATGTCATGCTATGTAGGTTGGGGATTGCACAATGTTGTTTTTGCTGTTAAGAGTCACACTGCATTTCTATCTCACCTTCTGTGGGTGCTGGTTCTGTTCTCAGGTCAGTTTTCAAAGCTTTTGTTCTGCTGCTTGGGGTCTCAGACTTAGGTGCTACGTTTGTAGTTCACAAAGCTCTTTAATATGGTGCTTTGAGACTGTCCCGTGAATGCACAGCTCAGAGTGAGGCTGGGCATTGTGCCAGTTTCTGTATAGAGTTAGGGGATTCCCTTTTCCGTCTTCTTTCTCTTCACGATTCCCCCCATACTCTGGTCTACAAGGGCCCTTTTGCAGGTTTGTCCAGGACAGGGTGTCATTTGCAGTTTGAGTTGCTCATGCTGCTGCACCACTGCTCTGTTACTGTCGGTGAACTCTTTGCTGGGGTCCTGCCCCAGGACAGAGCTGCCAGAATACAATAAATTAAAATTTAAAACTAGGTCCCTTTTGACTCTCCTTTCCCATTCTCCCTTTTAGTGCACTTTTCAGAGTCCACAGTTGCTGCTTTTTTGTGTTGTGTCCAGAGATCTTAGTTGTGAAAAGTAAGAGAGGCTGCAGTGTGCTCACTCTATCACAGAGGAGTGGAGCTCCCTGCTCTTCTTTGTTTCTACTTCACAAAGGATCTTGCACCTCAAACGGGAGGATGCATGATGATAGTGAACAGGATGCCGCTATATTTCCCACAGAGCTACAAAGAAGATTCGTATTTTGCTAATAAAGGACACTAAGGCATCAGGATGACTTAACGCAGTCATTTCCTTCCTGTCACTGTTTTGTAAGATGCAGTTGTGTTAATAATACTCGCTGGAGGCAGGTCACGTTTTCTGAGAAGGAAAACTAAGCTCTGGAAGGAATTGGGAGGTATAGAAGCAAACAGTGCTCAAGAGATGAGGGAAGAAGCGTCCAGCTTGAGGGTAGTTGCCTGTCACACTGAGGTTGGGGTCTGTGTCCTGGCACCAGCAAATTGCCACTCTCACCTTCTTTGAAAGAAAATATGGTTAATACCTGTAGCAAAGACTAGAGTAGGAAAAGAAACTTAGGTCAAAAGTATTTAACATTAAGGTGTGATTCTGCCTTCCTTGAAATAGGACTGTGAGACCACACTTGGCTGCAATTCAGCAAAAAGAGGATCTTTTAGTCTTAACTTTGGATTTATTCATCTTTGAGTGACAATTTTGGCCTTATAATATTTGACTTTAGGATGTGGCGAAAGCAATTCCTGTAATCCATCCTATCACTTATAGTAGCACATTTCCTTTATTCTGCTTGATAAATGCTTATTGTAAATATTTTAAACATATAAGAAAGTTTACAGAGTAAAAAAAGTGAAAACTGACCCTTTAGGGCAGGGGTCCTCAAACTTTTTAAAGTGGGGGCCAGATCACGGTCCCTCAGAGAGCTGGAGGGCCGGACTATATGAACTACTAATTCCTACTGTAACACCTCGGCTGCGCTCACTGCCCAAAAAACCTGGCGGGCCGGATCAGACTCCTCTGCGGGCCGCATGTGGCCCGCGGGCCGTAGTTTGAAGACCCCTGCTTTAGGGGAAACTATTCTTAATGGTGTTTCAGGAATTTTCTAGTTTCTGTTATTGGGAGAACACATTTGAAATTATTCTATATTTAAAAACCTTTGTCCTGTCATTTAAGATAACTTCTCAACCTAAAAGAACTTTCACCCTTTAACCATCACTTAAAAACTCTTCCTAAAGGCAATTTTGTTTAATTTTAAAAAAATCAGGATAGGAAACTAAAGGAGGATGTACAGTGAAGGTTAAAATTTCCTCTTATCCATCTTCTCATTTCCACTCCCTAGGGAGCCATTGGTGATATTACTCCTTTTTGTGTATTTCCAGAAATGTTTTATGTATAAGAATAGTTATCTTGGTTGCGGGCATATCCCCAGTAGGGGGTGTGCAAGAGGCAGCTGATCGATGACTCTCTCTCATCGATGTTTCTAACTCTCTATCTCTCTCCCTTCCTCTCTGTACAAAATCAATAAAATATATTAAAAAAAAAAAAAAGAATAGTTATCTTATAGAGATCATATACTTTATCAGTTTTTATGCTCTTTTTTTCTGAATATGTAACTATTATTAGAATATAAAAAATCCATTTGTTTAACATATTTGTAAACATAATTCTTAATGACTACAACCTGTCTGTTCTCTTGAAATTGTGTGTTTTGGTTGCATTCCATTTTCCTTACAGCACTTTTAAGATAAGGGAAAGTTGTTTTTAAAGTCAGTCCCAACAGGTTCTCAGATCTGTCTTATCTGAAACATCTGAGCTCTCCTAGCTATTTGGGTAAGTCAACTTGTAAAAACACCTGTCACGGTCCTTAGAATGAAGTCATTAGATATATGTGTATTCTTCTGCCTCCATTTCTTTAACCAGCTCCTCAGCTACCAGGACAGAGTCGCTGCAGACCAACAATGACAGGAATCAGCTTTAGATGAACGCCATTAACCAATATGCATCACAGTCTTACTGTGAACAGAGGGCTTTGTATTAAATGACCATTGTCAGAGCAATGGCATGTCTCCCGCATTTGACAAGACACTCATGATAAATTCTTCAGCCTCTCATAGTGTCATGTACAGAGGGAATTAAAGTGATGTAATGCAAAAGGATTACAACACATGGGAAGAATCTAGAAGAAAACAGTTTGTTATTAGGAACTAGGCAGATGTCAGGGACACCCAGACTAGGGATGAATCCTGCCCCTGGCCTTCACCTCTCCTCTGAACCAGAAATCCACAAAAAATGATCACACATCTTACTAGTTATTTATCAGGGTTTTGTGAGGAACCAATGACAGCTCAGGGAAAATGTCCAGCATCCTTTACCCCTCTATGTTGTGGTATCCCATCACTTCTCCATTGTAGTATTTCAGCCTGTAAGTAAATTGTCTTATATTGTCTGTTTTTTAGAAAAAAAATAATTCTTTATTGATTAAGGTGTTACATATTTGTCCTTATTCCCCCATTATTTTCTGCTTTTTACCTACACCTCCCGGCTAGACGGTGAACTCCCCAGGGGGCAGAGAGAGAGAGAGGTCAATCTTGTTTCCCAATAGATTCCTTGTGCTTCACTTTGTTTCTTTTGTAGAGCCCAGTGGCTAAGAGCCTGAACGCTGGCCTCAGACAGCCTCAGCTCCCGTATTGATTCGTTCTTGGACCCAGGGCTAACTGCTTAACCTCTCTGTGCTTGTTCCCTCACCTGTAAAATGAGGGGGGGGGAAGTGGTGCTTATCTCTTTGGGTTAGTATAAGGATTAGATAAGTTAATACTTAAATTCGAACATGTGTCTGATGTTATAAATGTGTGTTAAACAAAATAAATAACAGTTGCTCAATACCTGCTAAATGAAACAGCGGGCGGGTCTTTTCAGCCATCTCGAGCGAGCTGTGGAAGATGCACTCGCAGATGCTGCTTCCCTGGACTGTTGTCATCCTTCGCCTCCGTTCAGTCCCTGCTGAGCCTCATTAAGAACAAGCTAACCGAGAAACATCCTTATTATAGTTTGAGTCTCAGGTTTCTGAATTTTAGTCAAAGCCAATTGTGTTATTTTATTGATAGAACAGGAAACTGAATATAAAGGTATTTTATTTTGTCTAGCATTTAGTTGTATCATGCTTTTATCTTGTGTCTAGTAACAGCCCTAGCTTTCAGAGGAATCCAGCATGATCAGAAAATTTCCATTTCACAAAGGAATTTCCTAGATTTAGCTTGAGGTTTTCACTGAAGCCATTACTAGAAGAAAAACTCCATTTTAAGTTTCATGGCTACTAAGTAGAGCTTGATGGCCCAGTCTAACTTTTTTTCTGACAATTTGCAACCATTGTTATCAACACTAGAGGCCTGATGCATGAAATTAGTGCAAGGGGCTCGGCCTTCGCCGCCGCAGCGGCTGCCTCGGCCCCCACTGCCACCTGAATGCTCATTTCATTCTTCCTTTTCTTCCTGACCCTTGGCGGTGTGTGTGTCCACCAGCCGTGCCCTGCACCATCGCTCTTCCTTTTTGTAAGTACATGCTCTCTGGGTGCATTTTATTCTTTCTTTAGTTTCAACTATCCTTGGGCAGGGGTCACAGATCCTCACCTCCCGTTTTGACAAGCGAGCTACTTGCTGGTTATATTTTATTAAAACCAGCTTCCTGTCCCCATTTCCCTTATGTGTGCTTCCATTCTTCTTGGCTCAAAATAGAGCCCATCCTGACACCTTTTTCTGCTCCATTGCTTTTCCAACCTGTTTTCAGATCTCACAGATCCTTTTTTAGAGTGTCTTTCAGGTTTATACTTTCTTTCCTCGTAATAGAAATGCCACAACTCCAGCCTTACTGTCTGATTCTTGGATTCCGGCCACAGCCTCTCCTGGCTGGTGTGGCTTCCAGTGCCCTCCCCACTAGTCCTCTGGCACAGCAGTGACAATCTGTTCCGCAAGTATTCACTGAGTGCTTCCTGTGTGCCCGGCCCTGCTGTGGGCTCTGGGGCTGTGAAACAGGCCACGGCCTTGCCCTCAGCAGCGTACACTCCAGGAGCATAAGCAGAGTGAACTAAGTAGAGGAATCTGTATTTTTGGTGGTGTTTTTTTGTTTGTTTTTTATTTTATTGATTTTTTACAGAGAGGAAGGGAGAGGGACAGAGAGCTAGAAACATCAATGAGAGAGAACCATCGACCAGCTGCCCCCCTGCACACCCCCCATTGGGGATGTGCCCGCAACCAATGTACATGCCCTTGACTGGAATCGAACCCGGGACCCTTCAGTCTGCAGGCTATGTTCTGTCCACGGAGCCCACAGTTTGGTGGTGTTGGTGCTCAGAGGAGGGAAAAAGGCCGGGGAGAGGGTAAGGGATGCCAGATTGGAATGAGGCTTGCGGTTTCCAATGAGGTAGGGGTAACAAGAGAAGGTGACTTTTTAAAATTTATTTCTTCTTATTGAGATAAAATGTGTTCAACATCAAATTTTACCCTTTCAACCATTCTTGAGTGTACGATTCAGTGGCATTGGGTACATTCACTTTGTTGTGCAATTATCTCCACAGTCTGTCTCCAGAACTTTGTCATCATCCCAAACTGAAACTCTGTCCCATTAAACAGCTCTCCATTCACAACTCCCCCAGCCCCTGGTAACCACAGTTCTACTTTATCCCATATGAAATGGACTATTTTGAGTTCCTTATAAGTGGAATCATATAATATTTGCTCTTCTGTGCCTGGCTTACTTAGCATGAGTGTTTAGTGTTCATTCGTGCTATAGTGTATGCCACAATTTCATTTCTTTTTAAGTCTAAATAATATTCCATTGTATGGCACAAAACACATTTTGTTTATCCATTTATCTGTTGACGGACATTTAGATTTCCTCCTTTGGGCTCTTGTGACTCATGCTGCTGTGAACATGGGTGTACAGATATCTCTTGCAGACCCTGCTTTCATTCCTTTCGGGTATATAATGAGAGGTGGACTTGCTGGATCGTATGGCAGTTGTATATTTAAATTTTTGAGGAACTGCCGCTTTATCTTTCACACTGGCTGTGCTCTTTCACGTTACCAAGAAGATGACTTCTGAGTGAAGACCTAGAGGAAGTGAGGGAGTGAGCCAGGAGGCTGTCTGAGGGAGGACGTCTGCATGGGGGGAACTCCCTGTGCGAGGGCCTTAAGGTGGGAGCACGGCTGCCGTGCGGGGTAAGGAGGTCAGTGTAACTGAATGGCAGGAAGGTGAAAGAAGGTGAAGCCAGAAGGGAACAGGCGTCCAAATATATAGGCCACTGCAAAGACTTTGATGTTGTTCTCAGTGATGTGGAGAGCCCGCAGAAATTATATTATATTGATCTTTCTTCAATCCCACTATTGTCAGGTCAGGCCCCATCCTAAAAATCAGTAGATAGGTTGATTCTATATTTGTTGGTGATCATGTTATGGTAGTTTATATAGGCCATACAATTAAGTAACAATCACGCGTGTTTCATTAGTCTCCAATTAGCATTTTAAAAGCTGGAATCTAAAGGGCTTTCTATTTTCTGTACAATATTTTTTTAACTAGCTTGCCATCATGGAAGCTAAAGCTTGCCAATTAAGCACTTATCCAATTATCAGAGCTTCAGAGCAAAGCAGTGGATCAGAAGTTCTTCGTCTTAATTTTATGGGTTACTTTGAGAAAAACTAACGACGACGATTTGCAAAGTTTTAAAGCATTTAAGACACGTGCCTTCATTTAAAAGTCTCACATCACACACTGCAGGAACTGAATTCTGCTCAGTGTGCGTGAGGTGTTTGCTAGCTCATATCAGTCCACGCTTTCTAACTATGCATTCAGGACTAACTCTAGACTCTAGGTATATGCCATTACTTTGCGTTACATCATATGGCCGGCGAATGATTCATTGGGTTGTTAGCCTGAGCAAGCCCTTCTGTATCAACATAATTAGGTCATCTTTTTTTTTCATAAAAGAAATAGGATATCATATAAAATTCACTCGGTCCTTCATCTCCAGTCTCATTCCCCTGTCTCATCCTATAGTTTAGCCAACATCATAAACTTAGTGCTCTCTTTCTAGTCTGTTACTTATACTTTTTCACAGTTAGGTACACAGTCATGAATTAAATACAGTATTATTTTCTTAGTATTTTAAGCATTTACCTAAGTGTTATTAAATTTATCTCCAGAGAAACATAACCAATAGGAGGATAGGAAGATAGCTAGGTAGTTAGGTAGGTAAGTAGATTTACTATAAGGAATTGGCTCATGTGATTATGGAGGCTGAGAAATCCTAAGACCTGTAGTTGGCAAGCTGGAGACCCAGAAGACATGGTGGTGTGAGTTCCAGTCTGACTTTGAGTCCAGAGCTAGAAGATCGATGTCCCAGCTTAAACACACACAGATGGAGAAAATGTACACAAGTGATATAGTTTTCGTTGTATGATCTGCTTTTCTGAGGTCCTCTTTGATATAGATCTAAGTTATTTGTTTTAATTGCTGTAGCCAGTGAGTTTTATCCAAGGCAAGATTATTGCTAATTGAAAAATTAACTTCTGTACCGTACTTCTGTTTTGTGAACATAGTGCTACACGTACGTGTGTACTTACTTACTGAGGAGTGAATGTGTTTGAACATGTGGCAGAGGCTCTAAAGGAATAGCCTGCTTCGGCAAGTGGCTGTTGGCGGCACATTCTTTACAGGGTTCCTGCCAACAGGGTGAGACACATCAGGACGGTAGAGATAGGGAGCCATTATTCCAGTCATTTCAGGTCTAATTTCTGCTTTTGAATAGCTCTGAATCCAAATGAGTCAGATTCACCGGATTCATGGAAGAGACTTCCTGGGGACTCTAGGATTATTTGCTCCTAATTTTGCTGCTTCTGATGCTGTTAACAACTGAGTTTTTTATTTTTTATTTTTTTTTTTTAAAAAAATACATTTTATTGATTTTGTACAGAGAGGAAGGGAGAGAGATAGAGAGTTAGAAACATCGATGAGAGAGAGTCATCGATCAGCTGCCTCTTGCACACCCCCTACTGGGGATATGCCCGCAACCAAGGTATATGCCCTTCACCGGAATCGAACCCGGGACCTTTCGGTCCCCAAGCTGACGCTCTATCCATTGAGCCAAACCGGTTTTGGCAACAACTGAGTTTTTTAAAAACTTGGTTCCAACTCCTCAAAAAAGACAGTCTGGTAGGCCAAAATTATAGTAACTTTCATAAGGAATAAAGCACTTGTTTCATTTAAAGCAGAGTTGAGCCAATTAGCATGTGAAGGTTCCCTATTGTAAAGTTTCATTTCCATATTGACATCCTTCTCTTCAATTAAATACATTGGCTATGTTATAATAGTATGTTTTCCCCAGTGAATTAATTTTTAAATAATTAATTTTACATGATTTTAAAACATAGAAAAGTTGTCAAATGAATAAAGGACTCTTATACCCCCAGATTCCCCATTTGTTAACATTTTCATGTATTCGCTCCATTGTGCGTGCTTCGGTGTGCGATCATTAGTGTTTTTCTTAGCCTTACGAGAGCCAGCTGCTGACATGATATCCCATCCACTCAAAGCACTTCAGTGTGTGTTTCCTCCAAACAGAGACTCTCTTCTCCATTACCAGTATGCAGCACTCCAAGTCAGGAAGTGAGTGTTGGTACAACACTACCATTCATTGCACAGTTTCTACATTATAAACTCAACAGTGTCTCTTTTTCCTTTCTGGTCCAAGATCATATCCAGGAATATTTATTGCATTTCATTTTCATGTCTCTTTAAATTCCTTCAGTTTGAAAGATTCCTCAGTCTTTCCCTATCCTTGACAGTTTTAAAAAGAGTTGGAAGTCTTTAATGATGTAGGATGTGGGAATTTCTGATATTTTCCCCTGACTGGTCTCACTTAATGCATTCTGAGTGGAATGACACAGAAATGATTCTGCATTGCTCCCATCACATCAGATGCACAAGATGCCAACCTGTCCTGTCAACCTGGTGATGTTAACCTTGGTCACCTGGTCATGTGGCTGTATGCCAGGTTATTCATATTAAATTTGAAACTGACTAGTTATTTTGTTGAAAGGATTCTCAGAATTTTGCTGACATCTTGTTCTTCACCAAACTCCACCAACCAACATCCACTGACAACCATGCCTTAATAAACGACCTCTGTGACAGTTGCCCAATGATGCTTCTTATTTCCGTTATTCTTTCTATATTTATTGGCTTTCTGTTTTAAGAAAGATGACTCTGTTATCTGTCCCCATCCATCCCATCTTTTCTTCCTTTATTCTGTAGGAGAGTTCTTTTAGATTTATAACCATTAGATACTTCCAATTTGATGTTCTTGATATATGTGCCTTAAACACTCTAGCTTCTCTCCTGGCTTAAGCTCCATCCATGTACTCTTTCTTTAGATACCTGGTTGTCTCAAACCAGGATTCTGTCAAGTGTTTTTAGACTTAGGGGCCATTTTTGTTCCTCAGGTGACTTTATATATCTCTTGCCTATTGTGGGTTGATGTCAGAATTTACTTTTAGATGGTAATTTAAGTGGTGATCTCATTTTCTTTATTACCGTTATTGTGTGCTGACATACTGATCAAAAGAATTTAGACCAATTCACTCTTGGTAGTCTTTCTTCTTTTTCATACCCTCAGTTGGGTATGCGCTGGCTTGACCAAATGCACACTTTTTTTTTTTTTAACACAAATGCAAACATTTTAAACAGATTCATCACAAATGATATTTCTTAAGTTACTTTTTATAAAATGACAACAAAACCATGGAGAACAACAACCATATTTTCTCTCTTTATTGTAAATGCCCTAAGCTAAAAATCACTTTTAATTTCATACAATTAAGTCAACTAGTTTCATTTTTAAACACATTCATATATTTATAGCACTTATTTTTCACTTATATTCTCCCACATATATTTCAGTATCCATATTGGAAAATAATGGGTCTGTGAACCAGGTAACATTTAGAGAGAACAGTACTGACCAGATGGCCCAGCCTCTCACTAAGGAGCTCTGGTGCTGACAGAAGCTCATGTTCTGGCCTTCAGGATCTTCACCTACATTGGATGGTGGATGAAGGGTCTTCAGCTACCATGTTGGACGAAGTCATTTTTAGAGCTTCTGAGGCTAATTATATTCTAAATGGTGGAAGAGACTATGATGACAGATGAGTAACCTCCATTTGTAGAGTACACAGCTGTACTGATACACTTGAATGTAAAGACTGTTTTGAGGCCAGACCAGTCTTTCCTTCAGAGGACAGCTGTGGTTAGGAGATCTGTGTTGTTTTAATTTCCTATACTGTTTATTTCTTTTTTCCCCTCAAGTACAAAAATAGAGTACAATAGCAACATGCTCCCAAAATATCACATGAAAAATTAAGAAAAGAATGTTTTGTTTAATTTATTAACATAGGTGCAGTACTTGGTATTTTGTAATTATTGGTTAAAAAAATCAGCAATTATTTCTGTAAGTGAAAAGTTTGAAACATGAATTATGTTTTATGAGTAATAGTGGAAAATAAAAAAATAAAAAAAGGTAGTTGTTTCACCAGCAGATTTATCCCTGAGCAGATTCAAGTAATTTATGTAAACATTTCCTCTATTTTAGTGTTTATCAAATGCACTTAGAATTTTTTTTCTGTTCAAAATGTCTAGGACACATACACTATGAACTCAAGATAAACCTTGAGTCTGATAGTGTGTCCTCAAAGCAGCATTCTTTTCAGCTCTTCTTATGAATTAATTCTTAAGTGGTTGAGACAACAGTTTTAGTGCTATATATTTTAATTAACAGAACATATAAGCTCATTAGAGGGTAATTTGCTGACAAAACAACATGAAAAAGTATAAAAATGGAAACTTAAGCTGTTATGTAAATTTAAAAAATAGAGATGAATGATAAATAGTGCCTGTCTCTTGGTAGCTTGAGAGTTTTGGGGGAATAGTAATAAGAACTTTTTTCTTTAAGTTATTTTTAAAATTCTTTTTATATTATTTTTTTCAAAGTAAAATATGTGCATGGCTAAACAATTAGGTACAGAAGAGCTTACTTATTATATAAAAGAATATTTTTTAGTTTTTTAAAAAAATATATAAAATTTAAAAAAAAATAACCGAAGCCGGTTTGGCTCAGTGGTAGAGCGTCGGTCTGCAGACTGAAAGGTCCCAGGTTCGATTCCGGTCAAGGGCATGTACTTTGGTTGCAGGCACATCCCCGGTGGGGGGTGTGCAGGAGGCAGCTGGTCGATGTTTCTCTCTCATCAACATTTCTAGCTCTCTCTCTCTCTCCCTTTCTCTCTTAAAAATCAATAAAAATATGTTAAAAAATAATAAAGAATAAAAAATTTTTAAAAATAGTATAAACACCTATTCTCTTTGCATATATTCAACAATTAATACATACCTAACATTTATATTTATTATATATAATGTGTGATATATGTTAGATATATAATATCTGTTTAAATATATATAAAATGTGCATGCACATATATGCATTTTATATGTTTTTCTTGAATTTTTTAAGTTTTCCTAATCTTGAAAATAACTTGCATATTTCACTCCTGAATACTTCACCATGTTTTACCTAAGAATAAAAATATTCTCCTTCATAATCTCAATACCAGAAAACATACAAAATTAATAATTCTGTCATATCATCTAGTAACCAGTCCATATTAAAATTATCCAAATTGTCTCCTAAAAGCCTTTTTCTTAAACCTGTATTCTGTAAAAATTCCCACATATTTTTGGTTGTTGTAAAAGTAACCACTTTAAATTCTTTCAATTGCTTCTTAGGCGAATTGCCTCCACATCACTAAATAATATGCTTATATAGGTACTTCTTAAATGATCAGTTGATACGACTATATTAACATCCTATTTTGATAGCTGAAAATTTAACTTTTTAATGATTTCTCAATATGACCTTTCTACCTATGTGGTTTTTATTGTTATTTGTAGTTAAATCAATAATCAGTGTTTAGATTAACATCAGTATATAAGTATCTATATATATAAAAGGCTGATATGCTAAGTGTCTGACCATCCAACCAGTTGCTATGATGTGCCCTGACCACCAGGGGGCAAACAATGAAGGAGCTGCCATGACGCATACTGGCTGGCACTGTGGACTTGGTGCTGACAAACCAACACTTGGCTTCCCCCAAGTGGGACACAGGCCACGCCACCACCCCGGAGTAACACCCCACCAAATCACAGCCAATGCTGCCGAGACATCATGGTGCAAAATGTGGCCCAAAGCCCAGCCCAGCCCAGAAACAATGGCTGTGAGCGCCGGGTAATGACATCACATAGCAATGTCCAGCTTCCTCTCTCTATCAACTAGACTCTTTAGAGTTTCTTCAGCCTAGTAACATGACTTGCTTTATAGCCAGGTACAAACATTTTATAGATTAACCAAATGTCTGTGAAGCGTTTTCATGTGCCTCATCTCATTTGACCCTCACAGAAGTCCTGGATTAGGTAAATAGGAGACTCAGTGGAATCCTGTTTTCTTTTCATTAGCTGGAAAATGGAGATTTAGAAAGTTTAGAACCTTGACCCGATTGAAAAGAAGAAATGGTGGACCTTGAAAATGACTTCAGGTTTTCTCACTGCACAGAAAATAGTCAAACACTGCTGTAGTTAAATATTTTACCCTTTGTTCTTCCTGCATGATCTACAATAATAATCTGCTTCATGTCGATATTTAATGCTGTGTTGCTGACAATTACCTGAAAGAGAAGTTGGGGTGCTTCACATGGCTGAAAAAAGTTTAGCTAAATCAGAAAGCAGGTCTAATTAAGCAAGTTAATTCTACATATATAAAAGGCTAAGTGACTCATGCATGCGTAATACATATAAAGCTCTTGCTGGTGTCAATTACACATGTGTGTTTTGATCTGTCATTGTCCATGCTAAATTTGGTTGACACTTCTACAATATTATAGAGAAAGAGCGAATAGCAATATTAAAATATTTCTTCTCATTAATTTTTTTCAATGATTACTTTTCCTTTCTTGTTTAGCTTTTTTCTTTTTCCTGAAGTTTATGATTTTAACATTTATATTGCTTAATTTTTCTAACATTAGCATGGTCAACCTTTATTAAGGGCTTAACGTGCCAAGTAATTTCTAAGTGTTTTACATATATTGGCTAATTTAATCATCATAACAACCTATGACATAAGAATTATTACAGATGAAGAGAATGACGAATAGAATAAGCTAATTGTCTAAGTTCATATAAGTGCTAAGTGGTGGGATAGGGATTTGAACATAGGCCACTTTTATATAGGGAACTTTGCTGTTCTTTCCACAGATTCAGAGGATTACATTTCTCAGTTCTCCTTTCTTCTTCCTGCTGCCCTCCATCCTCCAGTCCCAATCTAGACTAATTGGTTTTCTAGATCTGTTACAAAGCTCTTTTCTCTTTGCTCTCAATGCCTTGGTACCTTGGGTATGAGGTGGAGCAGCACTAGCAGTTGGGGAGTGAGAGAGGCAACAGCTCAATCAGAGATCATCTCGGACCAATAACTAGCTTTACCATCTCTTCCTCCCATCCCACTGTCCTCTACAAAGTGCTGAACCACAGGTGGAAGACAGTCTGTGCTTTGTGTTGCGTTGGTCATTCTCAAGCTCAATTTCTAAGAATAACGAGAAGGATAACAACTTAGTGTTGTCATTTTCAGTTGTTAGACCATGTCCTTTGAGGAGTTTGGCAAAATTAAAATGTTTTTCTAAAAGCTTTTTGGCATTTCAGTTACTAACAGTCATAGTGTATCAAGCCAATTTTTAAAACCAGTATTTGCTCTCTTTGGCTTTAAAAAAAATTCCCAGAGAAATGTGTCATCCAAGAACTCTTGGAAAGATAGACCTGATTCCTCATATGGGGTGACTTCTTTCCTTTGTCCATCACTGCCAACTGTTATGAGATGATCTTCACCTCTGATATGGCTTATTTTTCTTAGATTTAATTGGATCAAACTATTTATAATAACTCATTTATTGATTATATGAGATTCTGGGTTTCGCAAAGGAAAATGGCACAGGACAGATATAACTCCTCAGTCCTGGGGGACTACATACACACATACACACACACAGATGCAGACACACACTACATATTGTTTTCTTTTTTACTTGAAAATATGAGATATAGTTACAAATTGAAGTAGCTTTGGAAAATTTTTATTTATTGGGTAAGAATTGATTGTTTGCTAATGTGATCTTCAAAGGCACTGAAACAAGTGTTATAGAATAGAGGAGAGTAATCTGCCTCTTGGGTTAGCATGTGTGTGTGTGTGTGTGTGTGTGTGTGTGTGTTAGAAGAAAATAGCTTTTCAGTTAAATAAAAAAAACAATAAGTTTTGGAAAGTGGAAATAAGTCTGTTTTTAGTAGAAATCAATTTCTTTAATTAATGAGAGAATGAGAGAAACTTCTAGAATAGTTATAGACCTAGAAGGGACCTGTGAGTTCACCTAGTACAGTGGTCGGCAAACTCATTAGTCAACAGAGCCAAATATCAACAGTACAAAGATTGAAATTTATTTTGAGAGCCAAAGTTTTTAAACTTAAACTTCTTCTAACACCATTTCTTCAAAATAGACTCACTCAGGCTGTGGTATTTTGTGGAAGAGCCACACTCAAGGGGCCAAAGAGCTGCATGTGGCTCGTGAGCCGCAGTTTGCTGACTACAGATCTAGTACCTTAGTTTCATAGTTGAAGGAATTGAGTTACAGTGAGGTAAATGGATTGGGTAAAATACTACGACCTAGTTTGCAGATCTAGACCGAAGTGAACCTAAGTTCCAGATCTGAGCTCCCTTCACCACCACAAGTGAACCCCAGTAATGTGTGTGTGTCTGTTCACACTTGTCTGTTGGTGGAAAAAGGTTTAAACCTCTTTCCAATTGAACTCTGACACTGGAAGCTGGACAATAGGAATAAAATGGAAATTTCGTATTTTAGACTTTCAAAAAATAACCTTTGTAATTATTACTGCCATTACATGAATTCATTTAATTATTTTACTGAATAGTTCAGTTGTCTATATGTGAGCATTGCAGGAGCATGATTCCACAATTTATAATAGAGAAGTGACAATTATGTCCTTTTTGACATTGATATTTTCAACACACAGGAACATAATTGTATTACTTATGTTAATCATGTCTGTCTAAACTGAGACATGAATTAACTTTTGCTTTTCCCCTTAAGTGTTGTTTTTTGATAGTTGAACGATGCAGTCACTGTGGGGAAAAAATTTATGATATAAAAATTCTTTTAAATTACAGATTGTCTTGCACTAACATCTTTTAAAGCATTAGAATTCTAGTTACCAAGGTAAGGAGAATTGATGACAAAAGTGGGGACCACTCTAAGTTCCTTGCTAATCATTCAATGTATAAAGATTTTCCATGAGGTTAGTTCTCATGCCTTTGGGAGGAAAGGACTAATTGGCCGTGTTAAAAAGACAGCTTGACAAATAACTCTAAGAGACATACTTTGAGCATTACTAGCAACAGGAGGAATGCAGGATTTTAGAAGTCAGCATCAGTATATTCCAACTTGCTGGTGAAAGCGGGCTACTATTTTTAAAAGTGCATGTTATGCCAAGAAGAAAATCTGCAATGAGGCAATTTCGTTGGAGAAATTTGAACATAGCTAACATTCTCTTTACCTTTCAGAGATCCCATCTCTGGTGACTTTTTTTTTTTTTTTTTGTGGAGAAAACCAACACCTAGGATGTCTATCTCTTACAGTATAAAAATCACAGAAAAGAAATAAAGAACTAAAATTATTTTTCTTGGATAGTCTTTAAGTGGACCTGGAACCTCAGAATCCGGCAAAGTTTTGTATTGACCGCTTAAGCTGCATCTTGAAATAATAAACAATGGCTCAAATCTTCTGTTTTCAATAGTTTGGTCTTATTGCAGGTGTAGTTTCAGGATATTCAAAACCACCTACATTTTCTTTGGGTAGAGGTTTGCCAGATGGTAGTGGGGTTATGGGGCCTGGCCCATGGGAAGACTGTAGGTCTGAGTTCTTTGAACCAGACTGACCCAGCAAGGAATAAAGTCATAGAATGGAAGGAAATTTTAGAGAACACTCGGGAGAGACACTCAGCTTCTGCAAGAACATGTCTAATGTCAGGCAGCTGAATAATCTTAATCGAACAGACTGTCAGAACCTCAGAGGGAAGGCAGGGGAGGGTGGGAGAGGGGTAAGAGATCAACCAAAGGACTTGTATCCATGCATATGAGCATGACCAATGGACACAGAGTATAGGTAGGTAGGAACATATGCTGGGGTGCGGGAGTAGGTGGGGAGAGGTCAATGTGGGGGAAAGGAGACATATGTGATACCTTCACCAATAAAGAATTAAAAAAATAATATGATTGTATAGACTATATAATATAGTGTTATTTTTATGTGAATAATAATTAGCTGCAAGTGCTGAAATAATGAACTGTCAGTTCAAGTGCTGTGTACATCCCTTCATTTAATCTCCTAATAGCCTTATAGAGCAACTGTGTAGCAATTAAAGGCACAGACTCTGGAGGAAGACCATCTAAGTGAATCTCAGCTCCATATTTGTTTGCCATGTGCTTTGGGCCATCTTTATTTAATCCCTTTGGGTCATCTTCTTCGTTGGTAAAACGAGTATCTACCTTTCAGGGTTGTTTTAAAGATTAAGTGAATTAGTCTGTGTAAGGAGCTTGGGAGTACCTGGTCCAGAGCTATTGCAAACACTATTCCATTTTAGACAGAAAGTCAGATTTAAGTTGTTATTTGATATGTGACCTTATACTGGAAAGAGCTGGGGGGTCAAAGACAACTCTGCCCACATCTGTTCTTCACCTTACACGTTCTGCTTCTCCCGTGTCAAATAGCCCATTTCATCGCTGAGAAAACCTTGATCAAGTGCCACTTCTCATTGAATTCTGGCTTCTTTTACCTTTGTACTCTTGATATCAGATCTATCAAAATGCAGTAATTTGTCCTCAAAGAGGAGAAAAAGAAAAAGTGCAAACGTGGGCTTTTTCTGCCTTTCTCATTACCGTTGCCTAATGAGCTTTAATGTTTGATGGGGTTGTTTGGACTGTGGAAATCTTATGATTTGGAGAAAAGGAAGAAACGCCCAGTTTGGAAGTTTCTCATAAAGTCCAAATGAACGAGAACTGGGTTATTGTTCAGTCACTTCCTTTTCCTAGTAAAGGTCAAGCTCAGGAGGATGCTAGCCAAGGTCAGGAGCGTGCTTATAAACAGAGTGGATGGGTTAGGTACTCTAGCTAGAGAGTAAAGGAGGAGGTTGAGGCCTTTGCTACCCCTTGTCTTTGGCTGTTGAGGTAAAAATGCCTCAAATGCCATGGAAAGGAACAGCCATAGGCACCTTTGTTTTGCTGTTAAAGATCCTGCAAAAATCTTCCTTGGAATTGGGTTTAATTTAAAAAACCCAGAGAGATTGTGGGAACGTGAGAGGTTACTCCCTTCTTGAGTATTTGCTGGAAGTTGTAACCTCTAAAATTTTTTTAGTAAAGTGCTCTTTTCACTTTTTATTTGGCAAGTATATCCAAGCAGTGTAGGCACAAGTGTCTTTAAAAAAAAATGTATCTTTTTATTGACTTCAGAGAGGAAGGGAGAGGGAGAGAGAGAGATGGAAAATCACTGATGAGAATCCTTGATCAGTTGCCTCCTGCACACCCCCTACTGGAGATTGAGCCCACAAGCCGGGCATGTGCTCTTGATAGGAATTGAAGCCGGGACCCTTCAGTCTGCAGACTGATCCTCTATCCACTGAGCCAAACCGGCTGTGGCATCAATGACTTTTATTTTATTTTATTATTTATTTTTTTAAAATATATTTTATTGATTTTTTCAGAGAGGAGGAGAGAGGGATAGAGAGCTAGAAACATTGATGAGAGAGAATGCGGGGATGTGCCCGCAACCAATGTATCAATACATGCCCTTGACCGGAATCGAACCTGGGACCTTTCAGTCTGCAGGCCGATGCTCTATCCACTGAGCCAAAACAGCTACGGCATCAATGACTTTTATTCTAAAGAGAAAATTAAGGTGCATGTCCTTAATGCACTGACGTGGCCCCGTAGTGTGCTGTGACAATACAGCTGAGAGATTATTCTTATGAACAATGCTGCAGTTAATTATTATTATTTTCTTTTGCTTTAAGAACACATAACCAGTTTAAAGGACATTAAGAGATGTGTCATAATTTAGTCATTGTTGTTCATATGGTCATCGTTCACTCATTCTCCATTGGGAATCTAGTTTAGGGCCCAGATATGAAAGTTGAGCTGTGTTTGTCCTGCACTGTGCTACCACGTAATTAGTGTGCTATCTCTGGCTGTTTGGAGCTGCAGTACACTAAATTCTGGAGGGTGGGGAATACTTCTTTGGTTCCCCTTCTTAATAACAGCGTAGGCCTGAATGTCATTTGAAATTACGGATGAAGTAATTTTAGAGCAAGATCATTATTAAAACACTTCCTCCAAGGATATGGAAACAGCTTTGCCTACATGTGAGAAATTATTCTTGAAACCTGTGGGATTTCTGTTTCATAGTGAATGCTTAAATGACTTACTAAATACTTTGTTGGAAACTAATATGTTTGTGTCTCTTTCTCTTCCTGCCTCTTACCCTTTTAAGATGCAAATCTGGGTACCCAGATCTCTCCAATCTGTGCGACGTAACCCCCGGCTTTATCCAATGCCCCTCTGCCTGATGTTCCTATGCCTGCATCTCTAGGGCCCTTGACCACTTAGTCTCTTTGTAGTCCCACGCTTCTAGCTGTTGCTAAGCACTGACATGTTAAAAAGTGATCAGTTTATCTCCCTTCAAGAACTGATGTCTTTCTGAGTTTCTTTTTTTGGTCAGTGGAAGGGAGTGTCTTCTGAGCCTGATTTCTTCTGAGACTGACTTCCCTCTCAAATGCCATTGTGTTAGGTATTTTTTCTCATACCTTCCCCACCTCCGACAGTTCCCAACTCTGGTGACACAATGCCACTGAGTCATCACTCTGTTGTAAAATGCTCCAGGGCGTTGTGATGGGAAGCAGTGTTGGGACCACTGTAGAAAATGTTCATAAATATTCGTTAACTGATTAAACAATAGTTCTGTGAACATCCTAAACATGGGTTAAGGCTTTGGTGATGGTTGATATTTACTGGAACGCTGACCTTAGTAGCATTTTTCAAATAGTCTTAGTGGCCACACATCATAAACCACAGAGTCTTGGCAATACCCTGCCACAAGGAGAAAAATGTATTTGGAAATGGGGAGAAGTTTTCTTTTCAAAAGGGATATGGTCTTAAATTTTTTTTAATGAAAAATAGACATTTATTACCCACTTTTAAATGATATACTGTAGATACATTTTGGGAAGATTTCCAAAATCTTTTTCTTCCTGCTACATGAATATACTTTGTTTGCCCATGTTCATAAGAGCATTAAAGTACTATTTCCTAGAGTCATGATTTTTATTTTCATTTGATCACTAAATCAAGTTGGACACAATTGGTTGGAGCTTAACTCTTCAGGGAAATAAATCCTATCTGGTAAACAAAATTTAAGAATAACAAGTTATACCATTGGAAAGCAGCTGAGAAGATCCTAATAGTTCCCCAAGCTGGGATCAGGGTACAGCCTAAATGCTAATACAGCCCAATAGAGTGGTAGCATATAAGTACATGAGCCAATTAACAGTTGGTACAGCGCAGTAGGGAAACTGAAGCCCTTATTTTGTCCCCATTGATTCGGTGCAAAATGGAGTTATACTTTTCTCTAACCGAGAGAGAGAATGTCTATCTCATAGGCCTGATAGATTTGTCAAAATTGTCCAGAGAGATAAAGAGTGCAGTAGTGGCTTTGAAGGCAGGCAAATAACAGCTGGTAGAAGAGGAGGCGGGAGGCGGAGGAGGAAGGAGAGGGGAGGATGATAGTAACAGAACCTCAAGTGCGGTTCCAGAAAATGGCTGATGGTACTTCTTAGATGCACTGGAAAACGAGGCACTTCCAGACAGCGTGACGTGGGTTCTTCTCAATGAGTCAGGGGTGAGAGATGAGATGTTGTCATGCTAAGCTAATAAATGACATTAGTGAGACCAGAGTTTGAAAAGAATTGTGCTTGCAACTTGGGAGCTTTCCCAAGGAAGGCTTCCAAGCTCTGGGAGCCAAGAGATCACCCATCTCTGCCAGGAACAATGGAAACATCTCAATTAAAAATGGAACAGCCTTCCGGAACCTTGGGACCTAAGGAGCTTCGCTGAGTGTAATTTTCTTTGAGGGGAAATGGAAGTTTATGATTTGTTAGAAGCAATTTTTCAAAGGTAAAAAATGAGGCATATAGAAGTTGTCCCTGCCTTCCCAGCTCCTTCAGGAAAAGCCAATTCGGGTAAGTGCATCTCTAAGTCACTGTGCTGGGCAGTGACTAATATGACTACACAGTTGGAGAATTTACTGTGATAATGATTTTGTGTGTGTGTGTGTGAGATTCCCTGCTTTGGACTCTTGACATCAAATTCAAAATCTTGCAACTCTGTGCTCTAACTCAGAACGTTGGTCTTGAGTACTATAAAGGAGCCACAAACCTGTGGCCATGACTCGGATTTTGAGATCTGTGTAATGAGCACAGGTGACAGGGAACTGGGTGCGGGAACAGGCTTTGATAAGATTTCCGTACAGTCCAGCTACTTCACTTAGGGCAAAGGATTTTTGATATTTATAAAGTATATTGTAAAGCAGGTGCTATTTAGAACTGCACATTAAAAACATTTTTCTATTTGTTACTGTGAGTCTAATCTCTCCTGAACAAACATTTCCTTGTTATTTAAAAAATAACTATTAGTATGCTGAATATATTAGCACTAAAGGCCCGGTGCATGAAATTCATGTGGGGGGAAGGGTGTCCCTCAGCCCAGCCTGCACCCTCTCCAATCTGGGATCCTTTTTGTAATCCAGAACTGCTAGCTTCTAAGCGCTCACCTGCCTGCCTGCCTGATGCCCCTAACTGTTTCCCTGCATGCCTGATAGCCCTAACTGCTCTTTCCTCCTGGCCTAAATCCCCTCACAGCCCATCTGCTCTCCCTTCCTCTTTGCGCCTTCAGATCCTGGCGCAGGAGTGCTGAGAGCTCTCCCTGATGCCCCACCCCCAACCTGATGCCCTCTCGGGGCCGGGCAGCATGGCCAGCCTGCACAGCCTCATGTCTCTATGGCACAAGTTCCCTTCCTCCTTCCCGCCCACAAGGTCCTGTGCACGCACAGCCTGTTGAATGTTCGTGACTGGGACACCACTAGGACCAATTAGCATATTACTTCTTTATATATATAAATAAGTTGTCTTTCACATAAGTGAGGTATTTTGTTTGCAACAAAGGAGGGGTAGATGGGAGACCAACACTGTGTACCATGGTAGCACGTGCCAGGTTTTTGGAGAAGAGAGTGCGTGAGCCCTGGTCATCTAGGATCTCACTACCTGGGGATGGGGAGAAGACAAGTGATCAAATGACAGTAGTGATCTGTGGAGTAAGGACAGTGTCAGAGGTGCAAGTACAATGCTATTACATCAGAAGTATTGTAATACTTGTAATACTTTGGAGAGAAGTGGAGAGGGTCAAGAAAATACTGGGAAAGATAACATTTGAGATGGACATGGAAGTTTTCAGCAGGTGTTGACAGCGGCCTTTAGACATCTGCAAAGTCAAAAGCCTTGGGTTTGAATAACATGTGTCCCAGGAGAGTAGTCAGTGGTTAATAGCGGAAAGTGTTTGAAGCCCCAGTATGCTGTGGTGTGCGCTGCATTACTGCATTAGACATCAGCAAATGAATGGAAGTGTGATTGAATGTGTTCCGATTGCCAAGTGCAGTGCAGTGCTGAGTGTTTCTCCAAATAGATGACCTTCACCAGTGACCACATTCAACGTTTCTCTCCTCGCGTTCTATTCATTCAAGGGCCACCCTGGACTGTATTTAAAATTGAACTTTGAACTCTTTGTGTGTTTCTGAGATCTGTTGCTTATAATCTTCGGGTGCAGGTAGTATTTTTTATGTAAAAGAAAGTGCTAAAGGACCCCAAGTCACAGGTCCAATTTTCTCAGTGTGATGTGATAATATGGTGCCGTTGAATGAACGGTGGTGGGCTTCTAATGCTGGTGGTTTGCATGGGCTGCATTTTGAATGATGTTTAATAAACTGTAGCAGGTTATTTTTGGCACATTTGAACAGTCAGAGAACTAGTTTGTCTGCATGGAAAGACATTAATGAAATGAAGTGGTTATTTGCGAAAGAAAGCTGTCTCCATCCATATTGTCCAACGCTGCTCTGTGCTGTGGTCAAACAGAGGCAAGACTGGAGACGCAGGTGGAGAGAGAACCGAGAGATCCAGTGGCCTTTCAAAGACTGGTATTTGCAGAAGGAAAAACAACAGTCTATGTAAGAAAAAGATGAAAAATAATACTATTTTTTATACTCAAGAGGTTCACTTGACAATAAGCCCAGTGAATGAAGGGGCTGCCAAAAACTAAGCATTAATGTAGTTCCTTCTGGTTGATATTTGATTCTAGAATGAGAAAGATGATGATTTTACTCTTTTACTCTTTTCTGACTTAATGAGATTTTATGTATGTGTAATATGTATATATAATAGTATATAGCATATTTTATGCGTTTCTCTGTGAAATAGATTTAATGTAGTTACATTGCCTTTATCACAAACTACAGAGTATAATGTTTTCATATTTTACTCTATTATTATATGATTATTATGTATCTAAACTACATCTATGCTGTATCTGTCTGTGTCTTTATCTATGTAGACATTTTATCTGTAGGAACGAGGATTAGGAACTTCATAGCTGTTTTGAATGTCATAGGACTGTCATGTGGACGAACGGTTGTGATTTGTTATCTTTATTCCTCTTGGTAGGGAAGGCCCAGTTGGTAGAGTTATGGGGAAGCGCTTGGGCTCCTTTCTAAGACAGAATTTTCTGAGAGCGCTGCCCATAGGTGCAGTAGGCTGCTGTGGGTGTAAGAGAATTCCTTGTTCATTCCTTTAAGACCAGGCTGTTCGAGTCTAGGCGAAGGCCCTGGCTCCCGAGCTTTAGGGGAGTCAGCATTGCCAGGAAGGCTTGCTCAAACCCAGACTGCTGTATCCCCCTCCCCCCCCCCCCCCAACTGTTGATTTAGTAATGCTGGTGTGTGTGGGGCTTGAGAAATTGCATTTCTAACAACTTCTCAGGTGCTGCTGATGCTGCTGGTTGCTTTCAGAAGCATCGAGCTAAAATGTGCTTATTAAACAAGAAATCATTTGTGCATAGAAATCATTTGGGGATTTTTGTTAAAAATGATTCAGTCGGTTCAGGACTGAGAGTCTGCATGTTTGAAGTCTCTCAGATGACGCCGATGCTCCTGGTCCCTGGGGTGAGTAACAGGGCTAATGAACCCATCAGGGACCGGGAGGCCTGAGGAAATGTAAACATCCAGTGGGGAGTTAGACCAGAGGATGCAACGCTGAGCTCCTGCAAAAATCATTTTATTTTGTAAATCCCCAGAGGTGACAAAAAAAATGTTGACTTTGGCTTAAAAATTCTTTTACCCGGTAAAAACCTTTGTCTTACAATGACCTCCATAATTACGAACATTTGTCTCACCCTTCTCTGCGGGCCTTTAAATAAGACCTTATTTAACTCACTCTACTTATAAAGTTTTTGCCCATCTGGGAAATGCCTCACTGAATCCACTACAGAACTTTTAATGAAAATGACCTATATGTCCTTTTATTTAATTGAGTTCTGATGTTTACTTGCAGATTTGGTTATTTCTCATAAATGCTCCCATTGAAGAATTTTGAGGTTTTAACCCCATTATGTCCACACACTGTACTTTCCAGTGATGCCACAAGGGTTGTGGCCCTGGAAAGTGTAGAGTAAATCAAGAGATTACTAATCTTTTTAAAAACATAATGGTTCTATATCTATTGCTTGGATAATGCAAAGTTGCATCAAAAAATGCATGTTTCCTATCAAGAGCCAAGTGCGTATTTTATTCTGTTTTCTCCTATTTACTCCTGTGTCTAAACTGTGTTTTTTCTTTGCTGCCTTCGGAGTTGTCTCTACACCTCTTATTTGAGCTTTGATTCTAATCTTATGAGGTTGTATCACTTTTTTAGGTTAGGTTTTCTGTCATTAGGGGATTTTCTCATAGAATCAAGAGCAGTTCTTAGACCTACTGGAAGTGCAAGATCAAGATCTCAAGAGAGAGAAGCTGATTATTAATAGCTCTTTAACCTTTGATCTGTTGTTTTTCTCATACAAAGGGAAGGAAAGCAGCATTTGCCTGCCTATTGCCAGAGACTTTACATCAGTGTTTCATTCGATTCTCAAAAGCCATATGGTCCCAGTGTTGTAATTGCATCACAGGAAAACTGACTCAGGGTGGTGAAACATGAAGGTAATATCTCACAGCTAGTACATAAGAGGTCAAATCAGGATTGATTTGAACCCAGGACAGCTTATCTGCTTAGCTTCATTTTATATGCCGAGGCATCCTAAAAAAGTAGCAGATTCTTTGGAATGCAGATGTTACCACATGTGAGCACCACAGCAGAAGGTTTTGAATGGGAAAGGGGGAAAATAAATGTCCCAGCCAATCAGTATCTCAGTATCTCTTTAGCTTTTTTTTTTTTTTTTTTTTTTAAAAAAAAAATATATATATATATATATATATATTGATTTCAGAGAGGGAGAGAGAAATAGAAACATCATTGGTGAGAGAGAATCATTGATCATCTGCATCCTGCATGCCTCCTACTGGGAATCGAGTCCACAACCCAGGCATGTGCCCTGACCGGGAATTGAGCCATGACCTCTTGGTTCATAGGATGATGCTCAGCCACTGAGCCATGCAGGCCAGGCTCTCTTTAGCTTCTTATCCAGCAGCCACCAACAGACTATCAGCTGTACTATTATACAACAGCCAAACAAAGATAGACTCCCAGTTGGAAGGATCATCCCAAAGTGAAAATTAGAGAATGGGTGAGTATTGTGCTGATCATTGAGCCATCAGTGCTCACCTATAATCCCCCAACCCCTTCTAATTTAGTTTGTGGCATTGGGACCCAGGTCCTAAAAACCGCATTGCTCCTATGCCAGCACTTCGGTGTCTGCCAAAATGGGGTCCTAGAGGGGGACTGCGTGGCTGGAGGAGGGAGGCTGGAGAGGAAGACCGGACACACTCTTCCTGTTTACCTCCTTTCCTGAAAGGGTCACCTCTACAGCAGATCTTCGGCCGGAGAGGTGGTTTGTTCTCAGCAGTTGATTTTGGTTTCTGACTGTCCCCAGCCTGGCCTCTCCTCCTTAGGTGTCTGGGTCCAGCTCTTTGGGGGGGTCCCTTTCCAACTTATACTCTCGGTTCCCTCACCTCTACCTAGGACTCCCTCTGTGACATCTCAGGGTTGCCTTTGTGTCTTTCAGTACTCCCAGACCAATTTAAATAGGTCCTTCTGTTGAATTCTCTGTTAAAGAGAGAGAGAGAGAGAGAGAGAGAGAGAGAGAGAGAGAGAGAGAGAGAGAGAGAGAGAGAGAAAAGAGAGAGAGACAGAGAGAGAGACAGAGAGAGAGAGAGAGAGAGAGAGAGAGAGAGAGAGAGAGATGTGTACTACTATTTGTAATACTTTAAACATTAAAAAAAAAAAAAATAGAAGATTCCTGGTGGGTTTTCCTGGTGAGATCCCTGGGGATCCATGCTGTCTTAGGGAAAACATCTCAGCCATGCTGCCCAAGCACAGTGCCCAGAACACATGCTGCCCAACACTCACGCAGGGAGTGAGTTGGGCAGAAGTCGTACAGGAACTTGAAGGACTTGCAAAATAATTCCTGGGCAAGTTTGTTAGGTTCATATTTTCACAGCACAAGCCAACCCTGGGATAGCTTGTCACATATGAGAGAAGGTTAGGAGACAGCAGCCAACTGAGAGAGGCTGTGTATTCGGGATCAGCTTTGCCTCTAGGTTTGGGGATGATATTCTCTCTGGGCCTCTGTTTCCTCCCTTTCAGCGTGTTAGTTGATACTAATTATGAAGTCAAATGAAGTTAAGATAGTGAGTACTTGTAAAAAGTATAAGGCCTTGAATTAAAGTAAACTGTTATGATGGTCAAATAAATATCATAATATTCTCATTAGACTCAACCTCTGCCTGTGTGAAGCAGTTTGTCTGTGCTGAGACCTGAGGAATCTTTCAGTGATAATGGGGTGGGACTGTGAGGGGTGATGGAGGCCAGTCCCTGAGGTCTTGCTCTGTCCCGGCATTGTGCTCAGTGCATCGCATGCCATATGCCATCCTCCAGCGTTTACATTTTATCGTAGAGAAACTGATTCTGCTGATGCTGAGAGTCAGCTTTCCTACTGGTAATTATGCTCTTTCCTGTCAGTCTGTGAAGGGCGCTTCCTTCATTCTGTTTCATTCTGTCTTGTTTGGTGTTAAAATTGGTGCTAGGCTGTCAAAATTTTTCTGGGGGGAATTTTTAGTATCTTGGCAGATCATAAGCTTAAATGAGAACCTTTATGATATTCTCCTTTATGAATTGCTGTTTGAAATTCCATAAAGTCATCAGGAGTTGTTTGTGGTTTTGAGGCACCAGTGGACGATACTCCTGGTACTGATATCAAAGATGTACACAGGGCCATGGGCATGTGCAAACAGTCAGAAGTATTGGCAGAGTGCAGTTCTTGGAGTAGAATAACAGGGTAATGAATATGTACCTGAATCCCTTCGTTTTTAGTTCAAGTCACTGAAACATTGAATGAACTATTTTCCTCTTTTGTAAAACAGTGATAATAAAGTCTGTTTGCTTATCCCTTGGGGACGATTTGAAGATTGACTGGGATGAAGTGTGAAAGTACTTGTGAATTGTAAGGCAACTGGCAAATGTGATGGAATTAAAGGATTAATGGGTTACAGGAGGGCTTGGAACTCTCCCAGACCTCACTTTCAGCATCATAATGCTATGAAAAAATCAGTTTACTCCTAGTGGTACTGTCTTAAAGACTTTCCTGACCACAAGGGAATTTTCATATGTATATACATGCTATAGTTTCTCTTCTTATAAATATGTTTAATGCCCTTTATATCATATTTTATGCAATATTCAGGGGCACATTTTTCATTGTTAAAATAAAGATACTTTCTTAGACTTAGGAGCTTTGTCTTTAACAACTAGATTCTGTCTTTCTCAAATAGTTGTAATAATCTCATGGTGAAATATCGCAAGTCTAGAGTTTGCTTATTTCTTTCCACAGCCCCGGAAATACATAGCAAGGAGACAGTTTTGTCTTTCTCAGGTCAGCCTGTGCTTTCCAAGGATCTTAGCTCTCAGTTTCTGGCATCGGTGGCCTCCGGGTCTCTGATCTGGCCCTCCGATAAGGTTGAAGTAGACTAGACTGACAGGCCTTTTACCACAGCTATTTCTGATGTAGCTGTAATTATTAGAGAGCTGCCTGTGAATTTTTAACAACAAACAGACAACAACAAAGTTTCTGCCAATTACTATTATTAACAAAAGCAGCTATTGGCTAAGGGTCTCTTCCATTTCCTTAAAGAATAAAGTTAGATTCAGGAAATACTCCTTAAAATACTAAAAAGTAAAAAAAATTAAAAAAATATATATTTTATTGATATTTTACAGAGAGAAAGAGAGAGGGATAGAGAGTTAGAAACATCGATGAGAGAGAATCATCAATCAGCTGCCTCTTGCACACCCACCACCGGGGATGTGCCCACAACCAAGGTACATGCCCTTGACCGGAATCGAACCTGGGACCTTTTAGTCTGCAGGCTGACGCTCTATCCACTGAGCCAAACCGGTCTCGGCAATAAAAAGTAAAAAATTTAAAGTTAGAAAAGAAAAAGGCAGATGCAGAAAGGGTTATAGGATCCAGGCTGTTTATTCTTGAAGAGGAAGAGCGCAGGCTGGCTTAACCAGTGCTTTCAAATATTTGAGGAGGTTACCGACTGGAAGATCTCTTCAGAGGGCTGAGGAAAGAGGAAATGGATTTACATTTCAGCAAGAAAGGATAATGCTGGAAGGACTTTTGACTCAAGTGTGATTAAAAAAACCCACAAAAAACAAAACAAAAACAAAAAAAAAGCAAACTAAAGATACCAGGGGAATTTTTTTTTTCTTTTTTGAAATAATTATAGATTCACAAGAAATTACAAAGAAATGTACATGGAGGTTTCATGTCCAAAGGAAATTTTTGAAGGATCTCTCTAAAGTAGGGGTGTCGAACTCAATCAGAGAAGGGGCCAAAATCTAAAATCCAGTCTAAATCACAGGCCGAATGGTTTACTGAACAGTCATAAACTGACAATGTCATAAACTGACAGCGGAGTGCAGTGATGACAGCGCGGTGCGGGCCACATTGCAAGGCCTGGCGGGCTGGATTTGGCCCGCGGGCCGTGTGTTTGACACATGTGCTCTAAAGAATAATTTGGTTTGGAGGAAGGAGGCTGGACCAAGTGGCATGATAAACTCTTGAGTTTCTGGCTCTTTCATTAGTTTTTGCCAATCTTATGTTCTTCCCATAACTGTTGGTGGAGAAACAGCACCAGGTTGTTCGATCAGTGGCGTCAGACCCAGCCTTGGTTCAGAAACTCAGTACTTGAATTCTGGCTAAAAAAAAATCCAGAGCCTAGATTCAAACTCTAAGAGAAAGTTTATTTAGGAAGTCATAGAGGTAGAAGTGAGCTGCAGAGGACATAAGCCAGTTGTGCTTCGTGAGCTCAGGGAATAGTTGCAGAGGCAAAAGAAGGGCCATTGGAGCTGGGGAGAAGGAGAGAGAGGAAGAGGGAAAGAAGGGGAGAGAGAGGGAGAAAGGAAGAGAGATAGGGGGAGAGAGGCAAGGCAGAAAGGGGTGGGAGAAGGCCAGATTGTGCTCCACAGAGAGAGCCACACTAGGTCCTCTTCCTGAAGGTTTTTATCTGTAGGTCTCAGGGGAGGATCCCAATAGAATATTCATTAGCTTTCCTGGTGTGTCCTTTCAGGGTTGTGCTCTCTACTAATTAGTTGGCAACTGGGCAAAGTGGTCATTAGTCAATGCAGCTGATCCTAATGTCGCCTGTCTGGTTTGGCTGCTTTCCTGGGCCTGGAGCTGAAACATACCTAAGGCCTAATGTATTCCATGAGTCAGAACCTCATTGTCCTGGGGGCTTAATGCTTCAAGGCTTCTCTTGTCCCTTTGTTTGTTCCCCCTGTAAGGGAGTCTAACCCAAGGACTAGGGGAGAGAAGGTCAGGGGAGGGTCTGAATAGCAAGACCAGTGATATGAAAGGTCAGGGGGTCTAAATCGCTTGACCAGTGATATGCAAGGGGAGGAAATGCTACTCTGGGGGCAAGGTCCTTGTTTTCCCAGTTTTGCCCTTTGCTAGGTCCTAGGGACTTTCCACCCCAGTGACCTTCTGCTCCTCCCTGTGTCACAGCCTACCACGTAACACACTTCCCTCTGTGAGTGTGTGACCAGCACAGACTAGAAGTCCTCCTAATGTGTAAAATGTCTGCTTCTTGTTATAAAAATTTAAGAGTAGCCAGTACTTATGGAATACTTTCCAGATGTTGAGCACCATGTTGTGAGGCTTATATTCATTCTGTCTGCTGCTCACACAACATTTGCAAGGTAGATTTTATTGTCTCCGTTTTATAATTGTGGTAACTAGGGTTCAGAAATATTGAGTAGCTTTCCAACACTGCAAGCTCAGAGCAGATCCACTAGGAGATTTTTTCTCTCTACTATATGATTCTACCTGGAAAACATCCATATTTTGTTCTAGGAGGAGTATTTTTTTCTGCCTGCACACCAGTCTGCATACCACCTTCCCCTGTTCTTATCCCTTTTCAACGGGTCTCAAGAGGCCAATGATTTAGAAACATTTCCCAACATAAGACAGAGTGTAATTATGTTTTTAATTTTACAGATAAGGAAATTGAGAAGTGCTATGGCATCTCTCCAGGCACAGGCAGAAGCATTTTAAAATTCTCAAGCTATCTATTTAATGTTGGTAACATTTTTCTTGACGAAATTTCACCATAGTTTCATACCTGTTGGAGCTCCCACTGACTTTGAATTTCATCATTTTCTTTACTTGACATGGTACTAAAATGGCATTTTGTTTTTGTTGCCTTTATTAATCTCTCCCTTGTCTCAGTCACAGTGAGATCCTTTTCTTGAATTGCTCCATGGAATTAGCTGAAATGCAGGTGTCTTGGGACTGTCCATTCGGTTTTTGTGTCTTTTGAGGTTTAGAATTTTACCTGGCATGGAGATCCTCCTGTTCAATCTCTATTTCTAAAGACATTTACTTTTGGTATTAAAAGTTTGCAGGCTCATTTTAAAATGTTGAAAAATATAGAAAAGCATAAAAAAGGTTAAAATAAGCCACAGCCCTATTACCTGGCAATAGGCATGGTTCACCTTTTAGTATTTATGCTTAGCTTTCATGTGTCAGCTGCGCATAAATGAAATCAGGAAGCTTTGGTTAGAAATAAATGACAAAGGCTTATTCAAGGTTCTTAGGATTTGCAAACCAGAAACACAACTAAACAATACCCAGAGTATTTCAAAGAAGAAAGAAAAGCTAAGACTTCTTATAGCAAAGAGAAGAATCAGTTTCGCATTCTTAGTCTCTGGATTAGTCTGAGATGGTGATCCCCTGAAAGACTCATGTCTGAAAACTGGATGTCAGGTGGTCTGGATACATGAACATTCTTTCCTTAGTCCTTCAGGCATAGAGGGTTACCTGGCAGTTTCATTATATCCAGGCGCTGAGGTAGGACTTGAAGATCAAAAGTTCAAGTCTCCAGGCTAGTTAAACCAGGATTAGAATTATTTCCTCATGCCTCAACCTATTTAATTTTAGTAATTTAGCAGTTTGACTAGAGTGACTCAATTTTATGTCTTCATTCTATTCCTCATATGTCAGAAATGTGCGTATAAGTGATTATCATACTTCTGCGCATTTTTCCATGTTAAATATGCAATGAAAGTATTTAAATGCTGTTTACCTTTAAATAAATATAAAGCATACAAATGTACAAACTTAAAATAGCACAGAAAGGTATAGAATGTAAATTAATACACTTAACCCCAAAAGGTTATCACCATTAACAATTTTTTTTTGCTACTCTTCCTGATAAAAGTGTTTCTAACTACACAAATGGGATATTACTCTCGTTCCACATCTTGCATTTTATATTTAATATTGTGTCTTAAAGCACAACAGATTTACCTCATTTTAACAACGTTATGGAATTCCATTGTATGGACGTACCATATTTCACATGTATCCTTCTGACAAACATCTGTTCTTTTTCTTTGTTTGTTTGTTATCTCAAGCAATACTGCAGTAAACTTTGTTTTAAAATGCCCCAGTATATCTGGAGGGTATATTTCTAATAGGATATAAAACTAGTAATACCTATAAAAGCTTACACATTTTAACAGTTTGCTAAATACTGGTAAATTGCATTTCAAAGACTGATTACCTCTGTTTAGGGACCCAGAAACAATTTACCAGAGCAGCTGTTGCTCCTTACTCTTGCCAGCATTAGAATTTATCATTGGCCTTCTGGATGTGCCATCAACATCTCAATCACCTCCTTCCTCAGGGCCTCCACCCTTGACTACTGTTTTTTCTAGAAGGTTCTTTCCCCAATTTTCTTTCTAGTTTATTTTCTTACCTCCTTCAGGAGTCTTCTTACTTTCTCAGTGGCCTTCCCTGACCATTCTGTTAAATATTAAAAACTGCAACCCCATCCTTCTTAGCAGGCTTAATTTTTCTCTATAGTATTTTTCATTATCTGGAAAAACATACACCACTCTATTTTATTTTGTTTTTAATTATTTTTTTCAATTATAGTTGTCTATATTATTTTATATTAGTTTCAGGTGTAAAGCATAGTGATTAGACATTTTATAACTTATGAAGTGATTCCCCAGTAATCCTGGTGTTCATCTGGCACCACACATAGTTATTACAATATTATTCCTTGTGCTGTACTTTATACCCCCGTGACTACTTTGTTTTTGTTTTTTTAAAAATATGTTTTATTTTATTTATTTTATTTTATTTTTTTTTTTACAGAGAGTAAGGGAAAGGGAAAGAGAGTTAGAAATATTGATGAGAGAGAAACATCGATCAGCTGCCTCCTGAATACCCCTTACAGGGGATGTGCGCACAACCAAGGAACATGCCCTTGACCGGAATCAAACCTAGGACCCTTCAGTCCGCAGGCTGATGCTCTATCCATTGAGCCAAACTGGTCAGGGCCCCCGTGACTATTTTGTAACTGCCGATTGGTATTTCATAATCCCCTGATATTTTTCACCAAGACCTCCATCCCCCTTCCCATCTGGCAACCATCAATTTGTTCTCGGTATCTCAGAGTCTGTTTATGTTCTGCTTGTTCATTTATTTTGTTTCTTAGATGCCACATGTAAGTGACATCATGTGGTGTTTGTCCTTCTCTGTCTGATGTATTTCACTTAGCAAAACACCCTCTAGCTCCCAGCATAGCACCACTTCATTTTTCATCTTCTTCCTCCTGACGTGCCAGCTCCATAAAAGCAGGCATTTTGTCACTGCTGCATTGCCAACACTTACAGCAGGGCTGAGGTGTCACAGGTGCTCGGTGAGTCATTTGTTAGCGAACCATTAAGCTAGTTACCATTTTTTTCCCTATAAGAAACATCGGTGCCTGAAAATCTTTTCATTTATGGCTTTTTTTCTTTGACAAGTTTCCTTAAATAAATTCATGAAAGTAGGAATGCTGAGTGAAAGTGTATGACCATATCACACATATTTTAATAATACTTCTTTCATCAACTTACCTTTCATTATTTTAGGGAAAGGGGAAAATGCAGTTTTTATGAATAGACTGTGTTAGGATTGACTCGGTCTACATCCTGTGTAAGCTATTTACTTTAAGTTTTAAGACCTTGAGCAGATCCCTTAACTTATTTGAAATTTAGTTTATAATTCTGTAAAATGTGACTTTTATTTACTTCAAAGAGTTGTTGGGCTTTTTTTTTTAAAAAAGTTTATTCTGCAAAGCACTCGACAATAGAAACTACTAACAAGTATCAGGATTGCTGTCTCCATCTGGGTTTCTTTCCACTATTTGGTTTGTTTTTTTTTTTTTGAAACAGTTTAATCTTAGATAAGACTGTAGAATACACAGTCATACACTCATGCCTATTCACTCAGGCACATGCACACATGTGTATCTAAACATGCACCCACATATTAGCTTTCAAAATCCAATCTATACTTTTCTTGTAAGTTTAAAAATTTTAATATTTACTGTGACCCTGGCCATGGCCTCCTATCGCTGATGAACGTTGTATGGAAGTGCTGGTAATCAGACAAGAAATTGAATCAATCACTTCTCTCTACTCCTTCTTTAATGCTCACATGTTCCTACCATAGTCATCCAATTATTTTTGAAAAGTGTAAAAAATGCTAATGTTAGAAAGGGCTAAAAGTCTCTGGCCAAGCTCCCAACTAAAAATGATTACATAGTATTAAGTCATTAGAACTGACACATACCCTGTGAACATTAATTTTTCTTATTAATCTCCTTTCCCATGTTGTAAATGTGTTTGAGCGCAAGAATCACTTCCTGTTTTCTGTATGCTTATAGCCACACCACACCCCAGAGCTTACCTCAATACTGTGTGGCGATGCCCAATTCCTGGTTAACAATAGAAATGCATATTGATCAATAGGATTTAAAAGTAGGGATGTTTTAGGTGCTTTCTTTGCCTTTAAATTGGGACTAGTATTCCTCAAAGCTTGCATCCTTATGGTATTTACTTTCAAATAGGATGTTATACTACATGAAAGTACTTTATAGATGTTTGATCTTTTGAAGGTGGTACTGCTGCCTTTGATAAAAAAAGTAATCGGGTGAGCATTTCCAGGTAGAGATAGGTAATCTTCAAAGCTTGAAAATACATATTTTCTTTCAACTATTGTATTTGTAAGTACTCTACCCCACCATCCAATTTCTCGCTCTCTGTCTTTTAAGACAGCCTTTGTGAAAGACAGCTCTTCTGAACTTACTTCTGTCTGAGCCAGCATTGAGGGGGAAATATCCAGCTTTTCTCTAATGGACCATGACAATAGGTAGTTGTGTCTTGGTGTGTGCATGTTTTTTTGTTTATTTATTTATTTTGTGTGTGTGTGTGTGTGTGTGTGTGTGTGTGTTTTATGACTGATATGCTTTTTGTTAGGAAAAGTGCTAGCAGTGATTCAAAAATTATTTGGAGAATATACACAAATAAAATTTCTGTCTTTTCCTATAATCAGGGGTACTATTAGGAAGATAAAAATTACATCTGTTCTTTCCTCTCATATGGGATTTGAAATTAATGTTTTCTGCCTATCTTATTAAATATTTTAAATCTTGGAAATTAAGTTTTGCTGTCTGTACTAAGTAAGTTGAAAAGAAAATGCCTGGTGAGGTGTTTGTGGAACACAAGTTCTTGTCGCAGGGCAGCCTTGACTTTACAGTCAATCGGAATTTTAGAAATGGCATCTAGGCCCAAATGACTAGGGAATAAAAATGCACAGAAAAGATAATCCCTTGACAATCCCTATCATTGAATTAGTTGATTTGGTCATTCACTCATCCATCGAATATTTATTGGATGTCCGTAGTTTACTGTGCATGCACATGAAAATATTCTATAACATAGTAGCTTCCTTCAAAGAATTCATGTCTTGTACATCCCTTCTATGGAGCCATTTATTTATTTTTTTAATATATTTTTATTGATTTTACACAGAGGGGAATTGAGAGGGATAGAGAGTTAGAAACATCGATGAGAGAGAAACATCGACTAGCTGCCTCCTGCACACCCCCCACTGGGGATGTGCCTGCAACCAAGGTACATGCCCTTGCCCGGAATCGAACCCGGGACCTTTCAGTCCGCAGGCCGACGCTCTATCCACTGAGCCAAACCGGTTTCAGCCCATGGAGCCCTTTAAACTGTAAAGTGCTTCAGTCTTTAAATTGATCCTGTTAAATTTATCTTTCATTTCTCTTAGCATATCCTCAGACTTTGGGACTTATCCTGGCTAGTAAATCAAGCCAGGGAGTTGATAACAACATTGACCTTCCTGAGAAAGAAATATGCCGTCCTCTGCCCCCTGCCCCCTTTTCCTGGAGGCAGAGAATCTCTCTGACCCTCTCTGCAAAGTGGGGGTGATGATCATCCTGCCTCACCTGGCCAGGGGAGATTAAATGAGTTTGTGTTCTAGGCTCTGGAAACGTGGACTTTCACTGAGGCCCTTCGTGCTTTCATGGAGGCCACCACTTGGATGAGGTCTACATAAGTTCATACCAACTAACCGGTGCTAAGGGTGGGCACAGGACCCCAGAGGGCTAGGGGGGTGGGTAGGGGAGATGGAAGTTTTGGGTCCTGAGAAAAGACCAAGTGTAGATGAGCAAGGACCCTGATAGCATTAATTGTCCACATGAAGACACTTAAAAAAATTATTGTGGCAATATATCAAACAGTAAAGGTGATGCCATTATTAACGATGCACGGACAAGCAGACTGTGAGGGCAAGCTTGAGACAAGTGGTCACTTCTCCATGATCCCCTTGTCATTTTCAGTTGCCTGTCTTGGTTCCTGCTCTCTTCTTCTTTTTTTTTTTTTTTTTTTGTACTTTTAGAACTTGTTGGATGCAGATGACTTGGCATAGCTAAGCTGAAACTGAGTGGCTTATGAGGCCCAGAAAAGCCCAGCTATGTAAATGCTATGATATGAAAACACACACATGGCTACCATCAATGATTTTAGACAAAGACACTGCCTGACATCATGTTTAAACATGTTACATGTTTAACATTATGTGTAAACATGTGTTTGGATACACATACAATTTATATATTTATGTAAGTATTATAATTTTTTACAAATGAAGATAATAAGGCACAGGCAGATTAATTTCTGCAGGTAGGGCTCCGCAGCCGGATAGTAGCAGAGACAATTTTCACTTAGTTTTTGGACACTGCTTTAAAAATCTATTTACTGAGCATGATATTTATTCAGTAACTTTGATTATCAAAAGGTAATGTTTGGTGATCAGGGGATGTGCTGCCTTTAAGATGCTACTGCATTCATTCTCAAAATTTAGAGAAGAGCCTTTAAAAAGTAGTTTGAAGCTTAAAAGTGACAGGAGAGATATGTACAACGTGGTGATGTGCAATAGATACTGAAAGCACCTTTTCCAATGCTTTTGCAAGTTGCTGGAAGAGTTTAGCAAAGGTGAGGAAGTTGCTTTTGAAAAGATTCTGTTGAGTGAATTTCTTGACTTAAATTTTTTTGTTTACTGTTCTATAATCTCATCAACAATTGTTAAAAAGATGCTTCATCTAGGATTTACTCATGATCTGTTTTGTACATTTACCACTTGCCAACATCAAATGAGTCTTGGTGATAATTTCATATTATATTTTTTCTAGAGGCCCAGTGCACAAAATTTGTGCACTCAGGGGGTGGGAGGTCCCTCAGCCTGGCCTGCGCCCTCTCTCAGTCCAGGAGCCTTCAGGGGATGCCCAACTGCCGCAGACGGGAGAGGCTCCCGCTACCACTGCTGTGCTTGCCAACCATGATGAGCTCAGCTTCTGGCTAAGTGGTGCTCCCCTGTGGGAGCACACTGACCATCAGGGGGCAGCTCCTGAATTGAGCATCTGCCTCCTGGTTGTCGGTGCATGTCATAACAACTGGTCATTCTGCCGTTGGGTCGAAACCAGCTCTCTAACATCCCCTGAGGGATTCTGGATTGTGGGAGGGAGCAGGCCAGGCCAAAGGACCCCACCCGTGCACGCTTGGGGTCAAGGAGGGACACGGGAGTATGGCCAGCCGGGGAGGGACCACGGGAGAGCTCCAGGAGGGTGTCTGGCTCATCTTGCTCAGTTCCAATCTGCCAGACCCCAACAGCAAGCTAACCTACTGGTTGGAGTGTCTGCCCGCTGGTGATCAGTGCATGTCATAGAGAGTGGTTGAGTGGCCTTAGCATATCATTAGCATATTATGCTTTGACTGGTTGAATGTCAGACTGGACAACCAGACACTTAGCATATTAGGCTTTTATTATATAGGGTATTATTTTATATTAGTAGAAAATGTGAAATGCCACACTGAACAGGAACATTTACAGAGTCTTATTTCTTGAGTATTTAATACAAAACAACTCTTAATGTTGTAAGTGCTTTTTCTTTTTAAAAATGTTTTAGACACTAGTCACCATACCTTTGGGGCCCCGTGCCCTCTGCCTGCACTCCTTCAATACGCACTCACACATTAAGCATGGCCGGAACTGAAGCACTTCTTCCCATTCCTGACTTAGGCATTTGCTTAGGATAAAAACAGTGCAGTTGAGGCTTGCAGTCATTCAGACTTTTCAACTTGTCTGGGGTATCATGCTGTTTGACATCTGCATTACTTCTTATGAGAAAGAAGCAAATAACCAAAAAGTGAAAAAATTTAAGAAGCCATAAGGAATTGAGGCTGAATATAGAACACTCTGATTATAGAAATAAAACTGGACAATTTTATGACTGGGACAATAAAAAGCACACTCTCTACATGTGTAATCAGATGCTCAGTAAGCACTTCCTCATAGTCAAAATATGACTATTGCTAGTCAGGTATTAGTAAGAAGGCTATAAATTATGTCATTCCAAAATCATGGTTTGTTTTGTTTATATATTTTTCACTTATACTACACTAATTTTTTCATTTGATGGTCTTTCTATCTGTTTAGTCTTATTAGAACTTAAGGATCAAGAGATTTAAATGTTTTATGGTACATTTAGACAATGGAATACTATGCAGCTATAATAAAGAAGGATCTCTTATCCTTTGAGACAGCATAGAGGGACCTGAAGAGTATTACACTAAACAAAATAAGCCGGTCAGAGAAAGACAAGTATCTTGTGATCTCATTTATATGTGGGATCTAATGAACAAAATAAACTGACTACAAAATAGATCCAGCGATATGGAAGCATGGGACAGACTGGCAAATCTCAGAGGGAAAGGTGGGGGAAGGGAAGATATTAACCAAAGAACTTCCATGTGTAACCCATGGACACAGGCAATAGTGCGCAAAGGTCTGGGGAGGCAGTGGAGGGGGGAAAGGGGGTCATTGGTGGGGGAAAGGGAAACATTTATAATACTTTCAACAGTAAAAATAAAATTTAAAATGTAATAAATTGCAAAAAAAATAATTAAAGGATTTCTTTAAATTTTACTTTTTTATTTTTTTATTTTTACTGTGACTGCTGGGGGGACAAAGGAAGAGAAAAACAGTTAAATCTGTTTTATAGTTACCAACCTTAGTGTTGGCAATATCCATCTATAAAATGCTATTTGGAATAAACTGAGTAACATGTAACTGGTAACATTTAAAAGCAGCTATAGGAAGAATGGCTTATGACTTGTCTTTTTTTATTTTTTAGGTTTGTAGCCAAACCATGTGCGATAGCCCTCAACATTCAGACCAGTGGACCCCAGGCTGCCCAGCCCAATGCCATTCTGGAGAAGGTCTTCACCGCAATCACAAAGGTACGGCTCTCCTTTCCCGGGACGTGAATTGCCGTGACTGCTGTTCTCAGGCTGAAATCACCCAGTCCCTTCTCGCCTGGGGCTAAGAACGAACTGTTTCTTGCCTCTCCTCACCCTGGAAGACGTGCTCTCAGAAGGCCCACAGGCACCTTGACGAGGCCAAAATGGGTAGAAATCGAGCAAACGTGAGAGACCAGTTGGTTTACTCTCAGGTCGACTTCAGAAGCTTGTCTGGGAAGAACAGGGTCAATTAGATAGTGGTTAGGCTAACCCTGTGTCTCTTTTAATTTCACGTGACATGAGACAGTATGCATAATGGTTGCTTATAGCATCGTTCGTATGTTCTAGCGGTTGTGGTACATGAGGCAAACAATCCTTGGAGGCCAGAGGAGTGGTGGCGTGAATGAAGGGAGAACACGGGTTATAGATTTCCTGTGCAGAAAATAGAAGAGACAGTCACTCTGTTGAGAGTTCAAGTCCGAAGTAGGAGTGGGAAGAGGAGAACAAGAAGGAGAATAGATGGGAAATATTGCCTCACCCTCCTCCAGCTGTTTTCTCCTTAAGAGCAAAGGAGGAGGAGAAAGAAGTCCCAAACCCTCAACCTAAGGCCATGAAAAATTAAGCAAACCACAGCATCAAAATATTTTACTCTTACTCTTACATATCTCTCTGATCTTACTCTTAAATGGACAAAAAAATAAAAATAAATAAATAAATAGAGAAAAAATACAGAAGTGTATCATTCTGTGAGAAATACTGTATGTTTGAATAAAATGGTTAATTTGTGTGTTTGTGTAATACATGGTTCCCTCATTCATTTTCCTGGGAGACTTACTCGGGCTTTTAAGATGCGATTTGACGGTGTTAAGCAAATTTTTTCCCTTTTTTGGTATCTGTGTGGGTGACCGTTTGTGTCATTTGTCTCTTGTCTTAATACTGTTAATTCAAATATTCAGACATTTTTGTTTATTTTATGGCCTTTGTTCCTGCCAAGAGTCTCTAGGATTTTCCCCTCTGTCCTTTCAAAAACGATCTTTTCCCTGGAAAAGTGGAAGAAGCACGAGGTGTTGTTTTTACGGCTCCGCTAGGAAAGAGAGAAGAATGAATGGAATTTTAGGGAAATTTTTTTGGTCGTCTTAGGTTGCCAGATTTTACCCTGAAAGGGCACATGTCATGCAGTTTTTAAAGGAAGAAAATATTAAGAAAACACTTGCATTTTCACTTACCCTATCAGTTTACTGCAGTGAAATACCTTTTTGCCCCTAAATATGCAGTTATGCAGGAAGATATCAGGTTCACTTCTTAATGAGATGACAACGTATTTTTTTTTTTTTTATGAGTTTTCTACCTAAATGTATGCCTCCCTTTAGAAATCCTGCCGTGGACATTTTATTCCCTTGCCTTATGTTGTTTATGCTTACTGGGGAAATTCCCTCTGTAAAGGTAATAAAAGGAGTTTGCAGCCAGGTTCACTGCTTTGGAGAATATTTGTTTGTAGCTAATTTTAATGATCGTACTCTCTTAGTTTCCAAGGTGATTCTTTTGGAAGTTTTTCCATGATTAAAGCAGAGGCCTCATGTTAAATGCAGCAAAAGTTGTACGTAACTGTTTTTTCCTTGAATTTGTTATAGTTCTCCAGTGTTATTTGTGATGTGAGGAAGGAATAGGTTGAGCAGCATGGAAGTAGCAGGACTTGGCGAGTTGAAACATGTTTATGTGTTTGAGTGATCATCCAGCATTCTGCCCTTGACAAGATGGTTCCAGGTCAAAGATATATACTATACACTGGGTATCCCCAAAAATGTATTCACACTTTTAACAGCTCAAAGCTCAGTTGGTGTTTCTTTCTTTTCAGATTTAACCCATCCTATATAATAAAAGGGTAACAGGCAAATTGACAGAATTACCAGGAATGACCGGTCGCTATGACATGCACTGACCACCAGGGGGCAGACGCTCAGCACAGGAGCTGCCCCCTGGTGCTCAGTGTGCTCCCACAGGGGGAGCTCCGCTCAGCCACAATCTGGGCTGATGGCTGAAAGCACAGTGGTGGTGGTGGGAACCTTTCCCACCTCTGCAGCAGCATTAAGCCATCAGTTGGATATCCCCCAAAGGCTCCCTGGCTGCCAGAGGGATGTCTGACTGCCAGCTAAGGCCCAATACCCCTGAGGGGTCCTGGACTTTAAGAGGGCGCAGGAGGGGCTGAGGGACCCCCCAGAATGCATGGATTTTTGTGCACCAGAACTCTACTTGGAATATATAATTATTGAAAGTATGTGTATATATAAATATATCTTTTGGGAATTCTCCTGTATTCCAGCAGCCTCACTTTTCTAAGCACATCAATTCTTAAACCATTGAGCGAAGAATAAATATGTCACCTATGAAACTAGGTTTAATGATCCAGAGAAATCATATTATTATACAATCCACTTTTGTATGTTATGCTGTTTTAAAATATTCTAGGGGCCCAGTGCACAAATCTGTGCACTTTCAAAGGAACTGTGGGCCATGAGGCTGTGGTGGGCAGAGGGGCAGGTCTTGGCCCATCCTCTGAGCCCCTGCTCGGCCCCTTCTGCCATGGCCCCCCATCCCCTGTCTGCTGGCAGCCCCACTCCCACTGCCACCACTCCCAAGCCCGGATGGCACCAGTCCTGTCAATGGGTACGAGTGGCAGCTGCCAGCCCCGATCGCCTCTCATGAGCAGAGGGAGGTGGAGAGGCCCTGGGGGGTGATCGGGGCTGGCAGCTGCCATTCGTACCCATTGACGGGACTGACAGCGCCGAGTGATCAGAGTCGGCGCCAGGTGCTGGCAGTGTGTGCAAACGGTGCTGGTGCTGGCAGCAGGTGCAAGCACCAGGCAAGACTATGGTGTGCAGGAGCAAAGAATTTTCAGTAACCACCAGAGGCTAGCCCTCATGTCAATGACCGGCACCCTGCCTTGGTCTGGCACCCCCGCTTACCTGCTCCACCACCCCGCCACGGCCGATGCCTACCATGATCCACACTCTGCTGATGACGCCTGCCATGTTTTGCGTGCGCCCCCTTGTGGTCAGTACACACCATAGCGACCGGTTGTTCGGTTGTTTTGCCTATTTGTATATAAGGGTTTTATATATAGATAGATAGGCAAACTTTCTGTAATTTGTTCTCCCTAATTTACCTATTATACTTAATCCTCTTTTCTTTACTTCGCTTTTCCCTCTCAGTACTGGTTGTGATTATTAAAATTAACCTAGGTATTTCTGGTATAAAAATATCTCTGTAAGTCAGCAATTTTTATTGTTTTCTGTGAAGATATTTAAAAAGGGGGGGGGGACCTACAAAGTACAATAAGAGCAACACCAAAAATATATACATACACACAAAAAAGAAGGAAAATCTCACACACTTTATTTTTGGCAAACTAGGAGATATATATCTTTAGATTTCAAAATATATATAAATGCTAACAAACAACAGTTGGGACTGAGCAGAAGCCAAGTAGCAGGAAATGAAAAAGCATGAAGTGTGGATGGAGGGCGCAGTGGGGGTTGATTTCAGGAAAGCCAGCAAGAAAGACAGCTCTTGGAAGGTAAGACAAAAGCTCTATCCACAATGTTTGTACCACAAGGTACAGGAACTGGTGAGCGAGGCTCGCCGATGTCCTCCTGGACTCAGTTTAACTCAGAGAGGAAGAGAAAGTGCACAGAAGACCATGTGGAAGGCACTTTTTCAGGAGCCAGTCTACCTTGGTGGCAGCTAAACTGCAAAATCATCCTCCTTGCTCCCCGTACTATCAGGAGCTGGTGGAGAAAACCCACCTCCCTCAGGGGTGAGTAGTGAAGAAAGAACACACACAGCATCAAAGACAAGAAAAAGAATGTATAGTAACCCTTACTAATAAATAGTGTTACTAGAAAAATTAGGCCCCAGGGCAAATGAAAATTGTGATAAAATATTTCACCATAAATAATAATTTTTAAAAAGCAGTAACTCTTTGGAGGGAGACCACAAAAATAAAATACAACATCAAAAAAAAAAAAAAAAAGACTGGTCAACGAAAGAGATGCAGTGTGAGCTGGTAGGTTCAGGAAAAAAGTATTAAGACTATCCCAGAAATGAAGACAAAATTGGAAAGAAAACAGGAATTGCTAGACAGTGCATAAAACTCAACAAGAAACATGGGAGATAGGAATAATAACATTTAATTAAATAAAACAAAAATGAGCTGAAAATAATTAGATACATAGACCAAGCAGATCCAGCATCTGCATAATTGAAGTCCCTTAAGGAAAAAGCAAAGTAGAATAAATATTGGAAGATGTAATTCAAGGAAATTATCCAAAAATAAATGGAGATTTATTTTAATATGTTAATGCAAATGTCACAAAAATTGACTCAAGAAGGTTAGCACTAAGACTTATATTATTAAAACTGTTAGATTTGAAAAATAAAATAATCCTGGAGGTGGGGGAGTGGAGAGGGTCAATGTGGAGGGCAGGGAGTGGACATCTGTAATATTTTCAACAATAAAGATAAATTTAAAAAATAAAGCCAATACTATTCATACAATCAAAAAAAGAAAAAAAAGGGGGGGATTAATTCTTTGATCAGCCAAACAAAAAATCACATCACTTATTTAGGGAAAAATATCAACATTACTTTAATTCTCGCTATAGCAACATTTCACAGACAAGCATTTTCAAGGAAAATGGGAACTAAGAATTTAATAGCTATGCAAATTGTTTTTACTGTGTAAAGGCTCAGGACAGATTTGAAAATGCACAAATGTGGGGACTTGTTCCCAAGAGTCTTTTTTGAAGAAACTATCATAATCATTAATTTCAGCTGACCAATAGATAACTAGGAATGTTAGCGAGTTTTGAATACATTTAAACTTTAGAACTAAGAAAGAAATGTGAAGAGTAGGATGACCGAACAGGCAAGGCGGGGCATAAAAATTATTTGCTCTCACAATGTAGAAGTGATAATAGAGAGAGAAAAGGGAGGGGTGGGTTGGAGGCACAAAATACTCACTAAATGCCTAATCTCTAATAGCTGAGAGTAAAAGCATATTAGTTTAAGCAGACAAATCAAGTAATCGAAGTACAAACATATTTAACAATACCAGAGTAAAACTCTAAGAGAAAGTTATTGACTTATGTTGGGAGGGGGAGAGAGAGGAAATACTATTTATATGAAATTATTATTAACTGAAAACAAATAGGAGAGTATTATAATCATATAAATAATCATTAGAGCAAAAATTACCCCCCAAAAGGAAGGGAAATAAAATAAAGCATATTTGGTTTGTTAAAATTTTAAAAATGTAACTACCAAAACAGAAAGCATATCGTAATTGCGGGAACTGTAAGCAAACTTTCAGTTATATCAGTAAATGTAAATGGTTGGCTCATCTAATAAAAGTAATTCAGGTTTAGGTCACAGAGCTTATAAGAGATACTTTGAAGTACAGTAATTACAAATATTGAAAATAAGAGTGTAATTAAAATTATATAGACAAATATAAATAATAGAAAGTAGGGTTTCTATTTTCATAGAAAAGTGGAATTAAGGACAGGAAGGATTAAATGAAATGAATAGTTGCTAAAGAATATAATTTAAAATGAAGATAAAATAATTATAAGCATACATGCATTGAATACATTCATAAAAAAAGATTGAAAAAATTTAATAAAATATTTTTGTTTGCCTTTGGGTCATGACAGATCAAGTGAATAAAATATAAAACAGAATATAGAAATTCTAATGAAATGTAATTAATGAGGAACAACTAAGGGGTACATTTAGAATACTCTGAATATAATCTATACTTTTTTAAAGTGTCTGTTAAATATTTACAAAATTTTATCTTTTATTGTATATAAAACTAATAAATTTTAAAATTAGGTACAATTTAATAATAGTAGACACCAGAAAGCTGAAATCTTCTTGCTTTCTCAACTCTTTTTATACACTTTTTATTTTTATCTTTATTGTTGAAAGTATTACATATGTCCCCTTTTTTCCTCTATTGACCCCATTTCAATTTCAGAATATTTAGAAAACAGTGATTATGAAAGCATTACTCACATATATAGGGTGTCCCAAAAAATATATACACAAACTTTGACTAGTTATAAAGGCAGTGTTTATTAAAATTCATTTCATTTTCAAAATTGAGCTATCAGCTGTTAAAGTGTATGTACATTTTTTGAGGACACCCTGAATATACTATGCCAAAGCAGTGCTCAGATAAAAACTCATGTATATATAGTTAAACACTTTCTTAGACATTAGGAAAAGAACAACAAATAAATGACGGTAAGCAAAAGGAAGAAATTAATAAAGATAAATGCAGAAATGGCATTAGCATAACTATAGATAAGAAAATTAATCTGAAAGTACTCTGTCTAATTTTTTTATAGAAAGTCAGAGAACCCAGTTAAGAAAAAAAAAACAACAACAATAAATTTACAACATAATAATCAGTGATTATAGACATGGAGGAAAATTTAAAAAAAGATACATTTCTATTAATGTGGCAAATAAAATGTGAAAAATTGGATAAAATGGAAGTTATTCTGGGAAAATAAAATTTACCAACTATAATTTATATGATATGTGAGTGTGTGTGTATGTAAATCAAAGAACTAAATTGCAAAAGAAGTACAGCCTCAGATGCTCTCAGAAAATAACACTCAAAGAGCAGAAAATTCTAATGCTATTTTAAATTATCCTAAAGCATAGAAAATTAAGAAAATTATCCAAATTCTTTTTATGTGGCAATGAAACATTAATATCAAAGTTTCACAAAGATTTTATGAAATAATAAGATTAGAGGCCATTGTACTTATTAATATTGGTGAAAAATCCAAATTAAAAATTAGCAGATAAATTTAACTGCACATTAAAAAAAATTACTCATCGAGGGTTTATTTTAGAGAATGCAAGGCCTTCCTTCCCTGAAATCAGTATTAAAAATCTATTTAAATAATATATCATATTAATTGATCTAAGGAGAAAAAAAATGCATGCTCATCTCTGTGGCTCCTGAAACCTAACATAATTTTGATTAAAATAAAATTATCTAACTAGGGTGAGGAGTTTTCCTTTAATACCCCTGTATAGCAGGCCTACAGGCCCAGGTCTGACCTCTTGCTTAATAAGAAACAGAAGGGTATTCCCACTAAACACCACCTGGAACAGATAAGGGTGTTTATAACCACTGTTTTACATTGTGCTAAGTTTTACATTTAATTAGCAAATAGATAAGAAAGAACATGAAGGCATAAAAATTAGAAAGGAGCCAATAAATCTATGGCAATGAGAAGATTTATTCATTCATTCAAGAAGTATTGAGGCCCTACTATAGTCTAGGTACTAGTGAAAAACGACACTAAAAATATCCTTTGTTTATAGAGGTATCGTTCTAGTGATATGCTATTATATGACCATATACCAGAAAAATTAGCCACAAACAAATATGAAATGTTGGCACAAAAATTAGTAATCATATATACATGCAGACATTAAGCAGTCAGAAGATCTGAGGAAATTCCTTATTTATAATAAAAACCCAAAAAGATAACATCCCTAGGAATAAATGTAACAAGGATGTGCAAGGTACGTGAGGAAATTTCAAACACCGTTGAAGGACACAAAAGACAAATTGAGTAAAGATGTCAATTCACTCAATGTTAATTTAAGAACTTGGTATGATCTCATTAAAAATACCAACCGATTTTCTTGTTTGACCATTTGTTTATATTTTGAAATTGAACAAGCTAATTCTAAAGTTCATATAGAAAAATAAAAAAAGATTTCTGAGTAACCTAACTTCATATCCTTGCACAAACATAATAGAAAAATGGAAGGATAGATTCAATTTCTCCTGGGAAGAATGTGAACAATGGTATTGGCCTCTCTGGGTGGCCATTTGGAAAGAAAGTTAGATTCACACCTCCCACTGTGTACCAGGATATACGTATTCCAAATACACTAAAGACTGAATGTAAAAATAAAGACTATCGATGTATTAGAATCAAAACAATGTGGGAGAATTTCTTGGACATTTAGAATAGGAAAGTCTTTTCTAATTATGACCCAGATTCAGAGATTATAACAGAAATGATTGGAAAATTCAAATACATTTAAAAAAACAAACAAACAAAAAAAACACACACCAAATTTCTGCAAGTAAAAAATACAAGCAAAAACTACACCATTAAACTAACTATAATGACATATTGGAACAAAGTATGCAGCCAGTGGTGCACACAAAAGTTTAATGGAAGAAATTAAAGAATAATTTAAAGAAATTCTACAGATCAATAAATAGAATACCTACAAATGAAGAAAAAATGGACAATAAATATGAAAAGACGGTACATAAAAATGAAATACAGGTGGCTTTTAAAACACATAAAAAGATGCTTCTCTCAGAAAAAGAGGAAATCAAATTTTAAAATATACCAAATTGCTACTTTTTATACGTCAGACTGGAAAATAATTAAGTCTGATAATATACTCTATTGATGAGGCTTTGGGAAATGAGCATGCCTGTTTGCATGAGAGTATTAGTTGGTGAAATTATTAATGAAGGGTTTTTTTCAATATCTAAACACAGTGCAAATGCATAGACCCTTTGATCGCCAACATTCACTTCCAGGAATTTATACTCGTATGTGAAATGGCCTGTAGAAAGTGACCCAGGACAAGGTTATTTATTGCAGCATTGTTCATAGTAGCGGAAGTTTGGAAGCTAACTAAATGGCCATTCATAGGGGAGTGGATAAGTAAATTATGGCACATTCTTAGTTCTACAAAGGAAAGAAGGTGTCCTTTATATTTTTACTAGAGGCCTGGTGCATGAAATTTGTGCATGAGGGGGTGGGGAGCAGGTGTCCCTCAACCTGGACTGCACCCTTTCCAATCTGGGATCCCTTTCACAATTCAGGACCACTGGCTCCTCACCGCTTGCTTGCCTGCCTGCCTGCCAGCCTGATTGCCCCTAATTACTTCTGCCTGCCAGCCTGATCACCTCCTAACTGCTCTCCTGCTGGCCTGATTGACTCCTAACTGCTCCCCTGCTGGCCTGATCACCCTCCCAACTGCCCTCCCCTGCCAACCTGATTTCCTACAACTGCCCTCCCCTGCTGTGACCCACCTCTTCCCCATGAGGCTGCAGAGACACCAGGACTGGCTTCCTCCATGCCTGCAAGAACCCCAGGACCCCCAGGCCTCATTGTGGAGTGGCCTCCAGGCCCCACCTTTGCTGTGCGTGGCCATCTTGTGGCGATGTCACGCAAGTACGTGATGCCACCAAGGCTTTTATTATATAGGATAATGGACACATTCCAAGACACATTATAAAGTGAAAAACGCAAAGTCCAGAATGATGTATGTAGTATGCAGCCATCTATATGACTGCTGGGGAGTGGGGGGGGGGGCAGTACGGGGAGGAGAGGTATAAGAATATATATTCAAATGTGCTTATATTTGCATAAAACAACACTGGAAAGAACCTGATTTAAAGATTGATCACCTGATAAGAAGGGAAGAGGAGGAACTGAGAGAGCAGGAACAAAGTAGGAAGGTGAAACTTTGAATAATTTTTAATTTGGGAACCATATGAGTGTTTTACCTAGTCAATAAACTTAGAATGTAAATTGAAATGAAAAATGAATTCTTTAGGAAAATGGTTGGTCCAAGACATATTGTAGGCTGTAAATTTTTCTCTCCCAAACTTTTAAATTAAGTAAGATATAAAGGGAGAGTGGAGATGGTGTCAGGACTACTAAGAAAGAACGGCTCAGCGTACATGCCTTCCTGAAAGTTGGCGAAAAACTTTTACAGACGTAAGCCCAGCACATTTTATAACTTCAGTCATAACACTGAGGCCACTGGCTGTGTTTCCGGTGTGTCTGACACCTAGAATTGATTGAGATGCTTTAAAGGGTGCTATGTGAAAATTCAACCCTCATAACTAGAGAGCAGAAAGCTGGTCACCCTGCCATCCCATTTAGGTGGATAAATAGCCCTTTTATTAAACGGGTGAGGAAACCGAGGCTCAGAGGGGTAGGTCCTTGGAGCGAGGAATTGAACCTCTTTCTGTCATCTCCTAATGTTCCAGAAATGTGTGAGACAATTATCATCCTGTGGCAAGCATAAGTAGCTTTTCTCCTCACCACATTTGCGTCTTCACATTGTACATAGTCTTTGTAAAGGTTTTGATGGGGACGGGTAAACAGGAATGGCCAGGAAAATTAATAGAAGAGGAATGTGTGAAGAACAGAGGAGCGCAGGGAGAGAGAAGAAAGAAAAAAACATATTGTGTAGTGGAATTGGTCCCTTAGGCTAAAGCCAGCTATTTGGGGATTCTTCCAAGCTTTTTGTTATCCTGATATATGAAAATTGGGTCTAGCTTCCTCCGACCCCCTCCTCCTGAGAAAGGGAAATACTGAAACGATGCCTCTTTGCACATTCACCTAAGGTCTCCTTTCCCTCTCTGCTGCAGAAGACTTTGTTGATGAACTTTGTTTGGAAACTCCTTTCCTTGAAGGCTAATGGAGCTGGCTCAGCCAGGTGGCTGTCCCATTGCATCTTCATTGCTGCTAAGAAATGCAAGCATTAGAGCAAGATTCGTATTTTCCAATGCTGTTTCACAGTGAATAACTTAGCTTGTCCTGAGTGTTGTGTTTTTTTTGTTGTTTTTTTTTTATGTTCACACTGCTAACGGAAGGCCTACATCCTCCGTGGTAAATACGGAAATCTCAGTAGCAGATAGTATATATATATATATTTTTGAAAAAACCTCAATTGTAGACAAGGGCATGTCTCTTTTTGGTGACGATGGAAATGATTTTCCTGGCACGTTGTTTCACAGCATCCTGATGAGAAGAGATTGGAAGGCCTCTCCAAGCAGCTGGACTGGGATGTCCGCAGCATCCAGCGCTGGTTTAGACAAAGACGCAACCAGGAGAAGCCAAGCACACTGACGAGGTTCTGTGAGAGCATGTAAGTTGCTGTTTTTCTTTTTGAAAGAACAGTCTGCATGGTAACCCAAACCACCCCTGAGGTGAAAGGTAAAGGCTCGGTCCAGGCTCCCGTGGCCCCTAAAAAGCCATCTGGTGGGGGAAATAGTCCATGAAAAACTGGGAGGATAGTTGGTACAGGTTTGTGGCTTCCACGTTGGATGCAGTAAATGAAGTTGGCTTCTGCACGGAGTTTCTTCTACAACATAGGCATATTACAGAACCTACGATGGAATTTTCAGTCAGCCACTTGAAATATAGCCCTAAAAATCTTTACATTTATGGTTTGAATTTTAATAGAGTAGACTTTGTCATGGTGTTCTTTCCACTGATACAGCTGAGATACTAGGATATATTATCAGAGGGTCACACTGATGACCTATATTCCTGGAGGTTGAAGAAATGGCTGTATTATATTCTTGGGTGAGTTTAAGGAAGCATTGCTGGAAGGTGGGGCATGGAAGGGAAGTCTCCTCTGTTTCAGAAATGGGAAGTTTATGGCGTGTAAATTGTATCTCAAGGAAGCTGTTAAAAATGATAGAGGAGCCAGCGAGAACTCTTCCAGCACAGGGATATTTTGAAGTAGTGACACTCAATACATGTATCTGCAGGAAAGTCAGAGGAAGGAATATTGAAGCCTTGAGCACATCCCCCACAAAGGAGGATTCTGCCTCATTGTTCCAGTTGGTTTTCTCCTCTGGGAGGCATGGGACCTGTGTCTCACCGTTCTTTCCTTTCTTGGGGAGCTTTTCCCTGACGCCTGGTCATTTAGCAGAAGTGCTCGCGGTGTGGCTCCCTCCATTGCAGGCTCTTTCTATTTGAGGTTAAAGTTATATTTTCAGGTCTGGCTTTCAATTATGTCCAAAAAGTGTTCTAGCAAGTGTAACCTAAAGCTTAAAGGGAAACCTGATCTTCCAGGAGAACAAGTGAGAGGCAGAATAATGTCATAAATCCTAGGGCTGGATAAATATGGGGTGCATTAACAGGGTCTTCAGGAGGTCAGAATATTTATAAAACATGGAAAAACAGCCTCGTAGATACAATCTGAAAAGCCCTTCCTGTAACTGAAGTTAGTGGCAGATTATGGAGGAAGAAGGATTTATGCATCTGGGCTCTTGCTCAGAAGCTGGGATTGCTTCCTAGCCTGATCCTGCCAGTACCCAAAGGGCTGCATCCTAGAACTGCAGGTCTGAGTAGGGGCGAAGTGGGGTCTCAGCCCATGCCCACACACTGAAGCACAGGTGCCATCTGTTCCAGCTCCCACTAACCTACTTGGTAACTCCATGCGAACCCTTTCTACATTCTGCTATGTCTGTATCAGTGTGTGTAGGAAGCAGTCATCTGGATCCTGTTAAAGTGCAGATTCTGACTCAGTCATCTGGTATGGCAGCTGAGAGTGCACTGTTAGCAAATTCCCAGGCCATGATGCTGGTCCATGGATCACTTTGACAAGCAAAGCTCAAGGTTATACCAATGTCTATGTCTTCTCCCTGAATTCAACTGGTTCTTACGTGCATACCACAATCCCCAGGATGATTACTGTTACAATTAGTTAAAAATATTTCAACTAGTTAAAAATATTATTATATTGATATTTAAATTGTTTTTCTTGAAATATTAATGCTTATTGCATGTAAATGGCTAATTATTTTGTATCTACAATCTAGTAATAGATTTATTTTGTATATTCTAAAAAAAACCAAAAAACTTAATGTATCTGTTTTAAATTAAAAAAGGAAAAAAGAAAACATTATGCTAAAGGAAAGAAACTAGTCACACAAGGCCACATATTGTATGATTCCATTTAAAAAAATGTCTAGAACCAGCAAATCACTAAGACAGAAATCAGATCAATGGTTGCCAATGGCAAGGATGGAGGGTTGGAAAGTGACAGCTGACAAGTACAGGGTTTCTTTTTGGGGTGATAAAAATATTCTGGAATTAGCCCAGCTGGTGTGGCTCAGTGGTTGGGCATTGACCTATGAACCAAGAGGTCCTTGGTTCAATTCCTGGTCAGAGCACATGCCTGGAGTTGCAGGCTCAATCCCTAATGCAGGGCATGGAGGAGGCAGCCAATGGATGTTTGTCTCTCAACAATGTTTCTATCTTTCCCTCTCTCTTTAAAATCAATAAAAACATTTTAAAAAATGTTCTGGAATTAAAAAAAATTCTAAATGACTGCTAGAGGCATGACAATGTTAAGGCACAATGTGGGGGTTGGAGTGCATAAAGGTATCAAATTTGATCTTTTCCCTTGGGTAGCTTATTTATAATAGTGTCATGTAAAATGTAACTTCTCAATCTGTGAGAGTCAAGACAGCTATTAAAAAAATAAACACACACAGATATATGTGCTAAACGATTGTATGCACAGTCAGTAACTAAAGATTAAAAGATAAACATCAATTGTGGGTTAGAGCACATACAAGGGTTGCTGGGACTAGAACTGAGTCATTACCAGTGGCCTTTGACCCTATTGCAGAAGACTGTTGAACTTTGTTTTGAAACTCTTCTCCCTTACCCTCTAGGTTTACAATAGATTCTCCTGCCCTTCTGAGGACTTTTGTTTGCATCATTCTTTTATTTTCCTTATGGTCTTTAATGAGCCACTTCTTCAGGTTCAGTCTTCAATCTCTTATTTCCCTTTTTCTACCTCTCATCCTTTGTGTAAAAGGAGTTTTTCTCTCTCACAACTTCTTCCAAAGTCATGTGTCCAGTGCAAATGTTTCTTCTGAGCCACCGTCAACCGGCAACTCTGATTTGCTTCTACTCCTGACTTCTCTTTTTCTCCTATTCTTATATGACTCTATTCTTTTATAGTCTAGAAATAAACTAACCAGCCCTAGAGATCCATTAGTTCTTTGTAAAGCCACTGCAGACCTGATGGGTCTCATAAATCCCATTATTTATCTGATACGCTTATTTGCTGCAATTTTTTTTTTTTTTTTACATTTTCCTAAAATACTATTTATCTCCATGGCTTGCTGCTTTAAAACCTTAATGATTTTTCTACATCTATAGGATCAATATTAGGCTCCTGAGCCTGATATATTCTGGCCTTCATCTGTTTGATTTTAGTTACCCAGATCAGTGTTTTTCAACCTTTATTGGGCAAAGGCACACTTGTTTCATGAAAAAAATCACGAGGCACACCACCATTAGAAAATGTTAAAAAATTTAACTCTGTGCCTATATTGACTATATATAAAGTAATTCTCTTGAATAGGAATCAAATAAACACAAAGAAAGTATTTTATAATTACTTTATTATGAAATATTAAGTAAACAAAATAGTGAAAAATTATAAAATTCTTGTCTTGTCTGCACCTACGGCACACCAGGCAACATCTCAGAGGACTATATTTCCAGTGTCCATACTTTGTTCATTCCTGCCTTGGTTTGCTCCATGATCCTGACTGGGAACCTCTACCTTCCTCTGCCTCACTCATTTACCCCATACCTATTTTCCAAAGCCCAGGCCTCTCAGAAATGCATTGTGACTGTTGGGTCTGGAGGGAGCGCTCCTTCTTCTGAATTCTTAGTCCTTATTGGAAGAACTAGTCACTTAATACCTAGTCTCATGTTTACTTATGTGGTTGTTTATCTTTTCATAGCTTGTCTATATAGTCTCACCCTAATTATATCATATGTGCTCCTTGAGGGCACAAGAACCACATCTTGTTTTTCTTGCATTCTTCTCTGCCTTTACCACAACATGTAGACGCTGCTGAATCAATACTTGTTGAATGACTCTATGTTCCGATGACATTGTTTTGGAAGAATTTGCTGATCTAAGTTGGCACACTGCCCGTACCCCCAATGAAGAGTGCCTAATATACTTGGACTTTACCTAAAATTTATCTGGGGATTATTACTGAACTACGGAATGCTACAAGCCAATCTCAAAAGCAGAAACCATTGGGAAAGAATAGGATAGAAAGAAGTACATTTAGATAGCACCACGGAAAATAGAACAGAATTATATTGTTCTGTGCATGCACACATGTATGTCACAGTTATTTACTCACCACTTTAAAAATAATCTGGGAAAGTCATCTTAACCAGGGATGCGCTTCATAATCACCTGGTAAGCTTTCCAAAATAGGTACACATGCCCGGGCTCCACACCAGCATGTCTGAATAAGTGTGGGGACTCAGGTGGGGTCTGGACATGCATATCTTAGGAGAAATATCCTGAATACTGATGACACACATCTCCGGTTAAGAAGCACTAATCTCTGAGAAGAGATGATTGTTGTTCAAATCTACTAAAAAAGCAAGACAACACAACTTTGTAGCTTATAGATCTAGGGCCCCAATGGGAAGATTCTCTAGGTTTTTGCTTTTTGTTATGTAAGTACTGCTTTAGAAACCACAGCATCCCTCCAGGGGAATTATATTTCATCTGTCAGCAGCGTAGAATGCACCAAGATGCATGCCAAACAGTGCTTATAACCATCTGCTGGCATGTCCAATTTTGGGCACACCCATTTAACGCAGAAGGACTGAGTAGGAGAAGCTGTTCAGCAAGTAATGTGTTGAAACATTGACATGGTATTTTTTTTTCTCTTCATGCTGATGTCAGTCATTTACAGTTGTGTATTTTTTTTTTTTAGTGAATATTTCTTCCAGAAGCATTTCAATCTTTATTGGAAATTGAAACAGAGATTTTTCAAGAGGGAGTAAAGATTTATAAAAATGAGAAGTCATGTGAGACATTTTAGGAGAAACTGGCTCTGCATGGGAGTCATTTAACTGGGGGATCAGGCTTAGATCACCTTCCTCCTCTAACAATATCTAGATAACATAAAGGGAAATATCTGAAATGAAGATATCTGCAAGGTAACACAGGAATGGGCAGAGATAAATTTCCAGAATAAAACGCTTTTCTCTCAATTGTGCCCATTATTTTTGCATATTATGCAGTAGATTTAATCGCACATATCTGGGAGTAAATATTATGTGTGGCTTTCATTTCAGCAGTCTCTATTTGATTGGACAGATAAATCTCCCACATGATAACCTGAAAATGTAGGAGAAGGAATAGTCATGCTTCACAGATTAGTGATAATTTATTTGGATTGGAGTTTGATCCGTGCTATAAGATGCGGATCCAAAATTGTTTTTTGTTTAGGAATTTCATTTTAGACTTGATGCTGATTAAAATTATCCCCAAATGCTTCTGTATCTGTATGCTTCTGTTAGTGGTAGCACAATGACCAAAATCTGGGAACCTTTTGAAATTGTGTCTTCATTTCTGCAAAGAAGGACTGTGGTCTTCTTAATTTGTGATTCCACTGAACTCAGCATGAGACATGAGTGGCTTCACCACTTGCCTTCATGCCACCAATTCGGTCACTGCTTTTATTTGTTAGCTGTTTTATTTGGACAAATCAGCATTGCTGTCTGTGACTTCAATACGAAAGTGGAGCCTGATAATTGAGGGGTGAAAAGGATCGGGGTTGTACAGGAAGCAACAAGTTGAGTCTTACATCCTTTATTTCAGATCAGTCTTTGATCTGAGGAAATTGTCTGGTTTTGATAACTCAGTCACCTGTTTGAAAAAAAAAAATCAACCGCATATTTTTAAACTGCATATTTTTAGAATTGTCTATATTCTGCATTAGTGATGGACAAAATTTTCCAAAAAACAATTCAGTTTTGATTATTTTCTCCATTAGATCATGACGTGAGCATCTTTTACAAAGTTCACCATCATAGTCATGCTGGAGATTGATGAGGTTTCAGAACAGAAGAATAAGAAAAGTGATGTCTTCATTGTATCAGTACTGGGATACACGATCGGCAGTGTGTTGATGCTGATCATAAGTCTGAAAAAACATTAATCATAAATTTGGGGATAACCACTTAGGTCTTGAATAGTATAAGATTGAGTTGTTTTGTTGCTGTGAGGATGGTGATTATTTTTCATTAATACAAAATCATTCCTAGGTGAACAATTTCCATCATCCAAAGTACATAGTTACTCTGGCCTCATTATTGTTCAGATGTGGTGTTGAAGGCTATTCTTGACTATTTCCAGGGGTTTTAAATCGGTGGGTTGTAGTCAGGTCAGTTTTGACGTTGGAACAGGAGTCAGGGAACTTTTCCTGCAAATGGCCAGAAAGGAAATATATTAGGCCACACGAGCCTGGTGACAATTACAACTCTGCTGTTATACCACAAAAACAGCTCTAGACGATGCAAATGTGCATGGCTGGTTTTCAATAAAACTTTATTTATGGATCCTGAGGTTTGAAGTCATCATTTTCAAGTGTCATGAAGCATTATTCTTAATTTTTTCTCCCAGCAATTTAAACATTTTACAACTATTCTTAACTCATGGGCTGTACAAAAACAGATGGCTTTGGCTGGTGAGCCATCATTTGCTAAGTGCTTTAGGATTGCAGTAATATGAACAGTTCCTTCAGAGTTTCAAGAAAGAGAATGTGTTCTTGTAGCACTAGGCACAGTAAGCCATTGCTCAGCGTGTTGCCATGTAATAGAAGCATTATGACAGTTCTGTAATTAGTGTGCCCCGTCTCTAATATTCCTGAGACATGGTGCCTTAATGCAGTTTCGTTTGGCTCAATCAAGCCCTCCCAGAACTTATTAGTATTCTTAAGCAGTGTCTCTCTCACTACAAACATTATGAAGATTGATGAACCCGACTATAGGCAGTCTATTCTTTTGCCTTGAATAAGCTCTTAAAACCTTTCTCCCTCTTTCCACTCCAGACCTACCATCTGTAGCAAGTTAACTCGGATTTTCCAATTAAATCAAGCCTCTCGCAGTCCTTGATGGCATATGGCTGGGCCTCTAATCCATGTGTACTGGCTAATTAAGGAAAACATAGTTTTTCTAAAAATATCAGAGAGGCTGTACTTTGGTCAAGCTGGCTGCATACTCAGTATTGTTGGTCAGTTTTCTTTAAATATTCGTTTCTTAAGGCTCTGTAGCCTGGCAGTCCGAGTTCCTATAGTTTTGTCCAACATGGAGTTGGAGAGTGATGAAAAGGACAGAGGATAGCCCTGGTCAGGTGACTCAGTTGGTTGGAATGTCATCCTGTACACCAAAAGGTTGTAGGTTCAGTTCCAGTCAGGGCACATACCAAGGTTGCAGGTTCAATCCCCAGTCAGGGCATATGTGGGATGCAGTTTCTCTCTCACATCGATGTTTCTCTCTCTCCCGTCCTTCTTCTCTCTCTAAAATTAATAAACATCTGCAGGTGAGGATGAAAGAGAGAGAGGAAAAAAAAGGATAGAGTAAATTGAAGAATAACTGAATTTATTTAGGCCGAATATTCTTATTTAATTCTCGTCTGCCATATTTTGAATTTATACATAATTTCTCTTTGTTGTTTAATCTATTTTAAAAGTTATTATTTAGGACAAAATTATGAAAATAATTCTAATCAACTTTGATTATAGGAGATATATAAAATGTTTGTAAAATTTAGAGAAAAATCCTCCAAAGCCAACCAAGCAGAAATTAATACTTTAACCTTTTCTACTTATATAGGATTGTAGTCTACATATGTCCCCACACAAATACACATACATGCTCTGAATCTAAGTTTGGTGCCTGCCCTTCTCAAGTCTTTTTTTTATAGAACCCACCTCATCAGAGTGTCTGAAGAGGTCTATAGAAACATTATGTTTTATGCTTTGTCTTCCGGATCCATAAGTCACTATTCTCTGAGTGGCAATACAGCCAGTTGTGCTATAATATGATGTATACATTCCACAAAATTGCATAACAAAACAACACATGGCTTATGAGAAAAATGAGTCAGGATACAACATTCAAAAACTTCATCAGTGACATTTAAAAAAAGAGTTAGGAACCTAGTAAAAACAGGAGTATAGTGTTACACAAGTTAAATGATTAAAAAATAGAGTTTACCTTAAAAAAAAACAAAAAAAAAAATTTCTGATGTTTGCTTGTAAGTTGCTGTTAGACATTAGTTTGCTAGGGCTGCCATAACTAAATCCCACAGATGGGGAGGCTTAAACAACAGGAATTTGTTTCTCACAGTCTAGAAGCTGGAAGTTCAAAATCAATGTATCACAGGGTTAGCTTCTCTTGACGCTTTTCTCATTGGCCACCTTCTCCCTGTGTCCTCACATGGTTTTTGCTCTGTGCATGCTCACCCTTGTTGTCCTTCTCATAAGGACACCAATCATATTGGACTAAGTCCCCAAACTTAGAGTCTCATTTAACCTCAGTTGCTTCCATAAAGGCCCCATTTTCAAATACAGTCACATCGGACTTCAGGGCTTCCATGTATGGACGTTGGGAGACACAATTCTGTCTATAACAGTATTGGAAGGGTTACAGCTCATAATTTCTATGAAGCGGAGAAAGGAAGATGATCCAAAATTGGAGAGCAAGTTGTGACACCAGATGGGTGTGGCTCATAGCACGTGTGAATTGAGGTGGCTTGGAGATGTTTGAGAGGGGTGTGTGTGTGTTTTGTGTATTCCTGCACTGCTCGGGTTGACTCAGTGTAGTTCTCTGCAGTTACCTAGAGCTTCTGGCAGATGAAATCACATACAAGCAATTATGAAATTCTTGTTATACTCACATAGCACTGGAAGGCACTCATGGTTTCACAACAAGCTTTGCAGGCGAGAATGGAACAGGGTAGTGGTGTGGTGGGGCAGCTCTGGAGCCTGGCAGTCCGAGTATCAGTCTTCTCTCTAGGAAAAACCTCTGGGGTATTTGGGACAGATATTTGCCCCCCCTCAGTTTCAGTTTTGGAGGCTAAATAAATGAGTTACCATCTATGCAGTGTAGAAAAATGTGTGGCACACACAGGGGTGGTGAATGTTAGGTACTGTCAACACCATCACACAGCCAGTTGTTAGTCAAGCTGGTGTAACAGGAGCAGCAGCAAAGAGCTAGTATTGTGTCAAAACCGTGCCCTGGCAGTGTGGCCCCCACATAGGCACACTACCTGCCTCAGGCAGCTCCGGTGTTTGTCATTTTGGGAGGAGAGATCCAAAGAGAACAGGTTCTCAATTTAGATGAAGCTCTTTTGTTCTCTGGAACCCCAACGAGACAGAACCACGTGACCTTGGTAGGTCACAGGGCTGTTAACATGGGCTTTACTTACACACAAGAAAAAGATGCCAATCCCGTCTGGGTTCAGAGGGCCAGAGCCCTGGGCTTGCTGTTGTGATAGAAGTGGGCGAGAAAGGGTGTCCTACGTCAGCAGGGACCTGTGCCCACTGTGCCCGCAGAGGCCAGGGCTTTTGAGGCATCACGTGAGAAATGTCAGAACACACAGTGAATGTCTTTGAGCCACCGTGGTTTAACATTGGTCATGTATCCCCTAACTGGTTTGGCTCAGTGGATAGAGCATCGGCCTGTGGACTCAAGGGTCCCAGGTTCGATTCCAGTCAAAGCCATGTATCTTGGTTGTGGGCACATACCCAGTAGGAAGTGTGCAGGAGGCGACTGATCGATGTTTCTAACTATCACTCTCCCTTCCCCTCTGTAAAAAATCAATAAAATATATTTAATAAAAAAATTTGCTAGGTGAGTCTGAGGAGGACACAGCTTCCCTCTGCCAGGAGGGAGAGGGGGCAAAGCGTGGAGCCAGCAGGGCTGGCTTCAGTAGAGCCACCTGTGCTAGAGCCAGGACAGTCTGATCAGCTGTGGGAGGGGCCAGAGTGGGAACTTGAGTTAAATGTAATATTTACTGGTTACCTCCTATGTGTTAAGGAGGCAACTGACCCTGAACAAATTTGAGGCTGGGAATCAAATGCACCTGGTTCATGTCTTGGCTCAAGCTATAGTACCCTTAGACAGTAATTTAACTTTGCTAGGTCCCAGGGGCCTCCTCTGTAAAGGACAAATGACTCTTCCTCACAAGGTCATTTGGGAATTAAAAGAGGGTTACATAGAATGTGCGTCTCTCCATGCCTGAGGCTGCAAAGTTGAATAAACAACCGTTTCTGACCTTGTGGGACTCACAAGGGCAATTGATTCTCCTTATTAGTAAAGCTGGTCAAGACGTTGGACAGGGAGCTGTATAACCTGTGATACTTAAATGATGTGACTTATGTCTAAGGCCTTTTCCTTATTGCCCTAGCCATGGAGCTTTCTGGGTCTTGTATCTTAATGTGCCATCCAGAGCACTAATTTTAGATTGTCGAGAAGGAAACACTTTGTTGCTTCCTCTTGGGAATCTGGTCCAGGTTGCTCTCTCTTTCTGTCCTTCTCTTTCCTCTGCCTCCTGCTGTTCCACGCCCAAGGCTTCTGCTTCCCTCTGGCTGTTTGCCCTCCTGTGATTAGCTCATGGTGGCCACATCTCTTGGCCAGGGGCAGACAGGAGCCCTAAGAGAATCCTCAGCCATTATTAATTTGACTATAATTGTTTTAAAAGTTGGTGCAATGCACATGAGCCCCAATGTTGAAATATAGTACCTTGTCATTTAAGGGGTGAATGTTTGTGTATAAAATGGTGGTAGTGGAAGGTGGGGATGTGGGCAAAGTAGCAGGAGGCCCAGCCATTTCCCCTTTGGGAAGATTTGAGCAGATTCCAAGTGACTATTGGGGAAGTAGATCTTTGGGGTTTCTCTGTAGACCTCCCCAAATTTAAATTCATAAGCATATGGGAAACTTAACTAAATGCAATTAAGGCCAATTGCTTTCATTTTAAATGCAAGTCAAGCTGCTGGCAATGTCCATTGGGCTGTCTTGACTTGAGAGAATTTAAGAATTGTAGAAAAATGACTTTAAAGCCCAGCTGGCGTGGCTCAGTGTCTGAGCATCGACCTATGAACCAGGAAATCAATGTTCGATTCCTGGTCAGGGCACATGCCGAGGTTGCAGGCTCGATGGGGACGTGCAGAAGGTGGCCGATCAAGGATTCTCTTCCATCATTGATGTTTCTATCTCTCTCTCTCCCTTTCCCTTCCTCTCTGAAATAAATAAAAAATATATTAAAAATAAAAAATATATTAAATGTGGACGGTATTTCTTATTTGGCCTATATTCCATCTCATACCAATTGCTATGCAGAATAGAGATTTTCAACTGGGGTCCACAAGAATTTTTAAAGTAAATAGTCAGGCAGTACCTGACTGTTTAGTCAGGGGCCCTGACCTCTTTTCCCTTAGGTTGTCAAAACAAAAAATTGATAGCAGCAACACGACAATAGCCGTCCAGTGTGAATGAATCAAAATTATATCTGTTTTTTTTGCCCAATCAGCAAAAACATATTTTCGGTGTGCAGTAGAATTTTAGTAATTAGTTTATGTGTGTTGTGAGATGAAAAGGTTGAGGTTTGCTGATGTGGGAAGTTAATGATACTGTTTTTCGGAGACTCCATTGAAAGCAAGGTGATGGAGCACCGTGACATGCAGGTGAGCAGCAGAGTTGGCATTAAAGATTAGTGCACGAGTCTTGGTCATTTCACTTAATACTTCAGAGTTCTGATAATATCTGTACCCCTTGTATTTAGCCACAGATATAGTGACATTTTGTATTTTCATCTTACATAGAATGACATAACATTAGGGTTTCTTGCAGATGTGCTGGACATGGAATGCTGGTGGGAGAATTAGATCCTAAGCAAGAAGGGGAGGACGGTGTTTACTGAGGTTATGTTTTATTCCAGATACGGTAATAGGACCTTTGTAGTTGATCCTCATCGCCAGTGTTTGTAGTATGCTAAGTATTTAACACCTTTCGTACCCATGGAGCAACCGAGGCAAAGAGAGATGGAGTAACAACCCATGTCACACAGCTAGTAAGTGACAGAGTTGGGATTTGTACCCAAATCTGCCTAAATCTGGAGGCCTGTGTTATTTCAGCAGCACAGTGTTAGAGAGAGCTCATGAACATGGTATATTCCCACATTCAGGGCAAATATGGAAAGGGCGCTCTTTGGTGTTTGATTGCACGTCCTGGTCTCCTTTCTGTCTCCTGTTCCCCTGCAGTTTATGAGGGACGAGGATTCAATGTTGTGGCTTTCTCCTTGGCACGCTGATTGCACTTTGAGTCATTCTCTACTAGTGCACTCGGAGACTTGCTATTTTTCGCTCTTTGGATCTCTCTCTGCTCTAAGCTGTCCACTGCCTTGGCTGCTGGGACTGTCGTCTTCATCTTCTCTTCCCCACGGCTCAGCACAGTGCTGGTGCTCTGTAAACCCCAATAACTGTCTACTGAATGAATCAATTATTTGGATTAAGGACTGGATTGAACCTCGAGGGGCAAGAGGACTGAGTTTAATTAGAAGAAGCTCGTTTATTGTCTTTGAAATAGTCTTGGGAAGATTGAGGTGGGGAGGAAGGGCTTTCTGGAGGAGGAGGCTCGGTGGTGTTTTTAGGGATGATTACATTGGCCAGGAGGAGAAAGAGAGTGCGGTTGCCAGAGGCTCTCTGAGAGGTGGGTGAACTTGTTGCCAATCGAAGGCCCTGGGCATTTCTCCCCACCCTCTCCTCTCTGCATAGTTAAAGCCATCTGACCTTCTGCTCTAAAATGTCCTCATTTTGCCTGCTTTCACAAAAACTCTATCTTTACCGACTGCTTGGCTTATTTAAGAATGGAATTGTGTTCTATTATCAGTGCCTCATACCAATGTCTGACTAAATTTGAACCCTTTCATTCTTTTGTTAGAAAAAACACTTGCTCATTGAACATAAGTCTCTCACGTAATAGAGATGATTCTGAGCAGGCACCTTCCTTGTGTGGTCTGCCTTCCAAACGTTATCATATCTACCAAAAAGGATAATTCAGTGCATTGAATTGGCATGATGACCTCCTCCTCTTTATTCCCTACCCCCCACTCAAACATGCAAAAATTAAACATCCAAAGGAAAAAGAAAGAAATCTAAGTTAAATTCTCGCCTCCCTATTGGCTGCACCAACTGGTGTCATATTTTACAAAAAAAATTACATCAAGATGTGAGACCCATGCTGGTATTAGGCCATCCACTTGGCCTCTGCAGTCAAGGTCCAGCTTTGAAAAACAAGTAAACCAGGGCACACAGTCAGGAAAGACTGTCCCAAAAAATCCAGAAAAAAGTCATATACCCACAGGACTTGATTCAGTTCAAATTCCCAAATGGTGATGGAGGACCTTTATGTTGCAGAGGTAAGTACAGAGGGATTTAAAGGTAAAAAGAACAAAATGGCTGTTCCCTGGTGCTCTTTAAAGGAGAGAAAGGCACAATGACTTAGAAAAAGCTCTAGGCGCATCTAGGTGTCCTTGGTGACAAGGATGAGACATCGTATTGTAATGAGTTCTTGTGGGCTAGCAAACTGAATTTCAGATAAACAAATCTAAGAATTGGTCAGTGTAGAGAGCTTCTTGTAGATTATTTTCATGATGGATGTGGGGGGCAGAATTCATTTGGAAGTTTATAAAATATTGAATTTTGTTTGTGGGATTTTTATCTTCAGAAGAACATTGTGCATCTGGTGCTGTCCCTGGAATAACAAGTGACCATGTTGAAATGGGATTGTGCCAGACTTTCCTACGAGGAAGCATGTACCACGAAGCCTCACTGTGTTTGTTTGTGTCCTGGGTGCTAGTAAGAGTCACCAGGCCTGCACATTCTTTACTTGTGATGGCCCTTATTTGGTGCTTCTTCTCTGTAGAACCTAGCTTTCACCCGGAGCCATTATTGATCTTTCTTTCAGGTCTCCTTTCCTTCTCTGTGGTTAGAAGAATAGGATGGGAATGGGTGAGGGGCTATAGCGTTAGGTGGAAGTGCTTTTCAGCTTACATCAGGTCCAACCCAGTGATCTGAAGGTTGGGATACTGTTTTCAGGAAAAGTAAATTCCCAATGTATGGGGAATGTGGTACATATCATGCTTTGTGAAATAAGGTTGAGAGGCTTAAACCTGTACCTGCAGCACTAGTTGGTAGGCCCATGCAGATCTCAAGAAGTAGCCAAGTACAGCATTTCCTCTAGTGTTGTTCTTTATATGTGCTTTTCAGTGGAAACTCTTGTTTTTTGTTTTTGTGTTCTTTTTATTATTCATTAAGATTATAGTTTTCATCTATTTTCTCTCCCATTATTTATTTTAGTGGTAGAAATGTGTCCATCTTGAACTGATTTCGGTTGTTATTGATTTTCTGAAATAGGACTTGAACCTGTGGGCATGATTTCAATTTGATTCATTCAAAATAAAATATTGTTTTATAATGAGTTGTCAAGTGTTCACATGAAACCTAGCTTAACTCCTGGAGTACTAGAATCTAAAGCTCCTCTTGCTACATGACTCACAATGTTTTTATTTCTGTTTTTTCTTCTCCCAGAACTTATGTGGTTCAGTTAACATTTTTTTGAGCATTTACTACATGCTGGGTTTTATATCAGATACTACATGGAAATATAGGACTATATTTGATGGATAAATGACACTATTTCTTTACCCTCTAAAACTTAGTTTCCTTATCGGTAAAACTGAGCTAATAATCTAAAAAACATGACAGAATGAAATAAAATAATTCCCATAAAGCAGCTGGAATATGACAAACACATAGTAAGAACTCAAGAAAAAAATTTGATTGATTTGAATTTCTATATATTACAGGCTGACAAAATGGATTGAATTTCCCTACCTAGTCAAGTACTATTTCCAGTTTTCTTAATACTCTAGGGGACTGCATTGCCATTATGCATTCTTTCTAGGTTTTATTTCCCAAATCTGAAGATGTAATTATTTGGTAGGTTTGAGGTGATGGCTTTTGTTGGAGGAAATAAAACTCGTTATTTAAATGTTTTCTTTCTTGCTTTAATAATATCCTTCTTTTGGAGGTCATTGAGAGCATGGCTTTCTGGCTTTCTGACTTTTAAAGTGGCGTGTAATTTGTGACCACAATTTTATATGTCCAGACGCAGGATAAGGCCCTTGTAGTGAAACTAGAAGGTTTGTATCTTAGGCAAAAAAATCAGGGCTCACAGGACGCAGTGGGCATGAGAGGATAGAGCTGGCCCCTTATCTTTATATGTGTTTTTCAGTGGAAACTCTTGGTTTTTGTTTACTTTTCATTATTCATTAAGATCATTTCTTTTTATTATTCATTAAGACCCTCATGCCCACTTGCTTAAGGCATGGATCAAAATAGTATTTCATAATTAAAAGGGGGCCACAGAGTTGTTGTGAACATGTAAGGCACTCACGCTTTTCAAGCATTTTAATAAATAGTAGTAGTTATGTTGATGATCTTCAGTAGTAGCACTGTAATTATCACTAAGGCAAAGGAGGATCATCCCTGTGTAGACTCACTTCTTGAGGAAGTTCTAGCGTTTCCTAAGAATTTTATGAGAATCTATAAATATTGACTTCTTTTTGGCCTGTACCATTAGGTGGAGGTGCTATGCTAGACTCCCCCTCTTGGCCTTTGCTTATGCTGTCACCTCCCCCTCCCAGCTTCCCATCCCCAACCTAGAATGCCCTTTCCCCAGTCAGCCTCATCTATTTGATGAATATATGATCTCAGTTCACCTCCATTTGGCAACCTGGGAACATTTATTGAATGAGTAATTCATGTCAGGTACTGTGCTTAGTGTCTAGTTGAGAGCAAACCTGGAAACTGATCATAATAACCGGTGTGGTTCATGTACTCACTGAAGGAGGCATCATACTCCTATTCTCCTTCCCCAAGTAGAACTGACAGTTTCCATTTTTGTGTACCTATTTCATAATAATGATAATAGTTCATTGCTCTTATTTATGTTTCTTTTTACCAGATAGTCTATAAGCTCTTTTAGGGCAAAGAGTCCATATTACATCTGAATAACCAGCAGTTGGACTGTGTCTATGCATAGAATGTGCCCAATTAATGTTTTTAGAATGAGTGAACCCATATTTTAGGGCTAATGATCTTCCAGAGATTATTTGCCATGTCTTTTTCTTCATGTATTGCCCAAATATATTTTGAGTGCCTCCTGTGCCAGGCAGTCCTGTAAGACATTTCAATGGGGAGGAGACAATAGGCAAGTAAGGAACATATATAGGATATTAGTTGGCATGGAGTATCATGGAAGAAAATTAAGCTGAATGTAAGACCAGGAGTGTGTGTGGGTCTGAGCATTTAGAGGTTGTCAGGCAGTCATTTCTGAGAAGGTGACATTTGAGGCAAGGCCTGAGGGAGGTGAGAAAACCTTCTTCAGCAGAGGAGCAGCTGAATATGAATAGGGAGTCTATGGACAAGGCTGCAGATGTAAATGTGGCAGTTGTCAGTGAATAGATGGTATTTAGAGTCCTGAGACTGTGAGGTCAGGATAAATACAGAAGACATCCAGGGACTGAGCCTAGAGGCATGTTCCTGTTAGAGATGGCGTTAGAGATGGAGGAGCTGAAGAGGAACTCATGAAGGAGATTGCAGGAGGGACCAGTGAGAAGGAAGAAGCCAAGGGAAGATATTAATGATCCACTGTATCAAACATTACTCATGGATTGTGCAAGTTGAGGAGTGAGAAGTGACCGTTGAATTTGGTCATTGGTGTCACAAAAGTCATGGGTGTCTTTGACAGCAGGTTGAATGGAGTGGTAGGGTGACACCTCAATCTAAGAAGCCCAAGAGAAAATGCTAGAAGAAAAATTATAATATGGGGGACTCTCAAGAAGTTTGTTGTAAAAGGGTAGTTCAGAGAAAGAGGGTATTCCTTGGAGAAGGAATGTGGGATTAAATATTTTTTTAAGAAGGGGAAAATTATGAAATATTTGTATGCTAATAAGAGTGATCCAGTGGAGAGGGAGAAATTGAGGCTGCGAGAGAGGGAACAGATGACAAAAGCCATGTCCTCATCTATTCAGGAGGAGCTGGGATGTGGTGCACACGTAACAGCTGCTTTAGTTAGGAGCATGAGCGGTTCATTGGTGGTAACAGGAGGGAAGCCATACCTGGACAAGGGTGCAGGCATGTAGAGTCCTGTCGAGAGCTCATGGCAAGTCAAGAGATTATCTCTCTCATCTCAATGAAATAGGAAAAAGGGTCATCAGTGGAGAATAAGGGGGAAGGCAGAGATACTGGAATTTTGAGGAGAGAGGAGAAAGTAAGAAATGGTTGTCTGGAAGTGCCTTTATTAATTTCTCTGTGTGAAATGTGTTTACCTATGTGTGGGGTGAGGCATCGGTAGTTTGCCTTTTCTAGGAATGAAGAGTGTTGGTGTCAGAGGAGTGTGGCCCTCCGCTGGTGCTCCTCTTCCAGTCCAAAAGTCTGGTGAGCTGGGACAAGCCTTCACAGTGCAGTGACTGGCTACTTGAATGGAAAATTAGGTTGAAAGCAGACTTGAGAAGGTTAGAGCTCTTGGTACAGCTTTAATGTAGGCATTTATCAGGCCAGACTGTGGAACTGGTTTTAACCAATGTTCTGGGTTGAATGACTGTGGCCTTCCAAGATTGCAGTGTTGAATTCCTAACCCTCAATGTGATGGTATTTGGAGGTGGGGCCTTTAGGTGCTAATTAAGTTTAGATGTTGTTGTTGTGGGTGTGGGTTCTGCATGATGGGACCAGTAGCCTTATAAGGAGAGGAAGATGGGCACTAGAGCTTTCTCTCTTCTCTGCGCTCACACTGAGAAGTCATGTGAGCACACAGTGAGATGGTGGCCACCTGCAAGCCAGGAAGAGGGCCCTGAACAGAACCTGTACCTGCTAACACTTTGATCTCAGACTTTCCAGCCTCCAGAACTGTGAGAAATAATTGTTGAGTAAGCCACCCAAGTCTACTTTATTATAGCAGCCTAAGACAACCAAGGAACTACCCATTCTTTATCGTTTGCCCACTCGTTGTTTACAGGAGCTCTTTCCTGGGGGGGGGGGGGGGGGGCGAGTCATTTATGCCCTTTAGTCAGCCTGTAACTATACAGACACTCAGAGCAAACCTGACCCGCGGAGCCCATTTGGCATGCTCACCTTTAAGGAAAATGCCCCATCTTGATAAGGCATGCCTCTGTCTTTCAGTTCATTATCCTGTGAGCTGCTGAGGCAGTACATTCTTATTAAATTGGATGATGTTCCATTCCATCCTCCCTTCTCTCTGTGCCACATGCTGAAGATTTTAAGCTGCCATATGGATTTCTCTTGAGCTTTGAATGATTTGATGCATTAGGTATTTTTAATTTATGCTTTTAATTTTAAGAAACACATCCAGATATGCCTGCAGCCAGCCAGTTTTCTAAATCTGCATATAAATATGAAATAAGAGAAAACAGAAAAAAAAAGAAAGCAGTATATATATTTTTTTCTTTGCCAGTTTTTTCTCTTCATACTTTGCACACTGTATCTTCATTAAGTGTCTTAGGTCAGAGTTCCTTCCTTTAAAAATAAGGAGTTTATTAGGAAAATAATCAAGTAAGTAAATAAAAAAGGGAGGTATTAACATAAAATCCCATTAGTATAAATTTTTGACATTTAAAAAAGTAATCCTATGCTCTGATAATGATATCAAATAAAACACTTTTATCCCTACAATTATTAAATGTTTAATTAAATGTATGCAAGATAAAATTTAATGGCTCGATTCAAAGCAAAGACTTATATATAAATATAATAAAGTTTTAATTTTAATAGTTGCAAATAACAATTATTTTAGTTACTGTTAACTTTTAATAAGGAAATAAAAACATAGGCACAAAAGAAGAAAGAATAGTGTAATGAATTTCTATGTATCCATCATACAGGCTCACCAATGATATACATTCGGCCATCTCTTTATATTTCTTAAACTGAAAGTTATAAAGACTTTCTTTTTTTTAAAAAACAAACAAACAAATAAATCATTAATAGGGTATGTGGGTTACAAGCTAATTTATATGCTTAATATACTTTAGGATGGAGCCTCCAGATTAGAGACTAAGGCAAAGGTTGTGACATGGCCCTGAGCCTTAATTCTCATGGTCTCAAGTTCACAGGGCTCACCAGAGAGGGAGAGGGAGAGGGAGAGGGAGAGGGAGAGGGAGAGGGAGAGGGAGAGGGAGAGGGAGAGGGAGAGGGAGAGGGAGAGGGAGAGGGAGAGGGAGAGGGAGAGGGAGAGGGAGAGGGAGAGGGAGAGGGAGAGATATCAACGATGGGAGAGAATCATTGATTGACTACCTCCTGCAGGCCCCACACTGGGAATGGAACCAATAACCTGGGCAAGTGTCCTGACCAGGAATCTAACGGTGACCTCCTGGTTCATAGGTCAACGCTCAACCACTGGGCTCACCAGTACTTGTTCAGTCCCTTCTTGCATGTTAGAGGTAACTGCTTCGAGTTCTCTGTACTTGCTGTCCCGGGGCCTTCCACATCCTCGTTTTCTCTGCTTTTGATTCTTACTCATGTCATTGAAGTTCAGCTCGGGTTCCCTGTCCTCTGAGATTTCCTCTCATCACCCCATCCCTTACCTGGCATAGGTATACCCACAAGGAGTGCCCGTAAGAGCATTGCCTCTTTCCCCATCTCTGCTCTGGAGTAAAATGTACAAGTAAATGGGTCATCCTGGCCTGCAGAGCTGTGCATCGTCTGGCTCTTGGCTGTCTCCCTCTCTGACTTCATTCCTCTCACTCTGCTCCAGTGACATCAATATGTTCTCTGCGTGCCAAGCTCATCTCTGCCGACCGGCCCTTGCATTTGCTGTCTTCTCTTGCTGGAATGTTCTGTCCCACAGTGGTGACTCAACATGAGTAAAATCCTTCCCGACCACAACAGTGCTTCTCTTTCCAAGAAATAAACACCATTCCACTTTTGTGATAGTCATTTTCTTACTTTTACTTTCAGTCTTACCATTAAACATGCGTTTCAAAACAACATAATTTAGTTTTGCCTATTTTTATTTTTTTTTACTGAATTTATTGGGGTGACATCCTACCGTGTTTCCCCGAAAATAATATATCCTCCGAAAATAAGACCTACTTACAGGTTTCCTTCTGAGTGAAATATAAGGCATCCCCTGAAAATGAGGCCCCCCCTAGGCTAAATATGAGAGATTTGGTCCACTGATTCTGAAAGAAATGGAGTCACAAGAAAATCACCAGGAAATTCAGGAATTGGATGGTTATGATGATGTTCCAGAAGATGATGACATGATTGTCATTGAATAAATGAGTAAATTCTTGATACTGTAGGATTCACAGTTTGTCTGGTTTGTGTTGACAACTACCGTACTACTGTACCGTATACAGGTAATAAATTTCCTTTATTTTCATTTAACAATAAATGTGTACCGTATTCTTCTTCATGGAAAAATAAGACATCCCCTGAAAAGACCTAGCACATCTTTGGGAGCAAAAATTAATATAAGACACTGTCCTATTTTCGGGGAAACAGGGTATATAATAAAAGGCTAATATACAAGTTGTCCCCTTGACTGACTGGAGTTTGACCAAGGGACAGGGCCATCTGGCCAACCGCCCATGGCCCCTCTCCCCAGCTGGCCCTGCCCCTGATTGACCCTCTTCACCCCCATCAGGGCTGGCCTGCTGGACCCACCTGTGTACGAATTCATGCACCAGGCCTCTAGTTGGTTAATAAAATTATATAAGTTTAAGGGTTACAATTTTATAATACATCATCTGTATATTGTATTGTGTATTCACCACCCCAAGTCATGTTTCTTTCCAACACCATTTACATCCCCTTTCCCTTCTCCTACCCCATTCTCTCTGGTAATAACCATACTGTTGTCTGTAGATGAGGTTGGTTTTTTTTGTTTAATTCCTTCCCGTTTCCATCCAGCCCCCATCTTACCTATTCTCTGACAGCTATGAGTCTGTTTCTATTTTGTGTTCTTATTTTGTTCATTAGATTCCAAATATAAGTGAAATCATATTCAAAACAACATAGTTTATTTAGCTTTGCCTATTTTATTTCTAAACTTAATATGAGTAAAATCCTACTGTAGTGTCTTTTGTGCATTGCTTCTTTGCTCAGCCGTGAGCTTTTAAGGTATATCCTTGCTGATCTGTGTAGCAGTATGTGTACTTGGCAGTGGTGCTTTCATTTTCAACACTGTGCTATTTCACGATATAAATGTATACCACAATATATTTATCTCTTCTACCATTGTTACATATATGGGTTGTTTCCAGGTTGGGGCTGAAATAAGAAATAATGCTATGAATATTTTTGTGTACATGATTGTCATGAGTTTCTCTACCGTATAACTAGTTGGAGAATTTGGGTGCAGACAGGATCACCATAATTAATGTCCAACTAGGACAATTTTGTGCAAGACAAATGCTAAACTTGACAGGACACAAGGGAACTAAGTATAACCTGGAATTATCCCAGGAAAAATGAAATATGTGGTCCTGTATTAAAAACATTTTTTTCTTCAAACTTATAGATAGTGTTTATCTATTTTCTAACAGGACCCCCACTAGACAAGTATAAGAGTTTCTGTTGCTTAGAATTCTCTAAGTTCATATTATTTACCATTCTTGTGATTTTAATTTGCATTTCTCATTGATAATGATACTGCATTGTGAAGTGTCTGCTTTTTTCTAATATATTTCAAAACAAACTTATTTCTTATCTTGGCTTTAGATACATACCATCATTTTTAATATTTGTATTTTATTACTACTTTATAGAAAATATTTTTGGTTCTCTAGCATATTTTTTCTTTGACTCAATAATTATTTAGAAATGTGTTTTTGATTTCTAAATATCTAGGGATTTTACAGTTATGTTTAAGTTATTTCTTACTTGTGTTAAAAGATCATCCTCTGTATGATTTTCACCTTAGAAATATGTTGAGTTTTCTTTAAAGTCCAGTATATGGTCAGTGTTTATGAAAAGTCTTTGTATACTTCAAAAACTGGAATTTCCTAATTATTGTTAATAGTGTTGTGCATATTTCCATTTGGTGAAAATTTTAATCATGATCCTCAAATCTATATTTTTACTGAATTTTAAAATCTCATTATTTCAGTTACTGAGAAAAATCTTTAAACTCTCCCATTATGATTATGGATTTTTCTGTTTTTTTTAAATTATGTTTTTTAATTCTGTCAATTATTGCATTAGAAATATTTAGAGTGTACAATTAGGTTAATGCACATTTAAAATTATAATGACTTCTTGGAACTGAATGTTGTATTAATATGAAGTGATTCTCATGATATCTAATAAATAATGCTTTCTACCTCAGAGTCAGTTTTGTCTCAGTAATATAGCAACACCAGTTTTATTTTATTGGTTATTTGCATAGCATATCATTTTCCAAATTTTTATTTATTCCTTTTGCATTCTTGTATTGTAGATGTGTAGATAACATATGTTTAGATTTCATTTTAATTCAGTCTGAAAAAAATTTTCTCTTTCTACTGGATCATAGCTCATAGACATTTGATATCATTTCTTTTAAATGCTTTTATTTATCCATCTTAGTTTGTGCTTTCTGTTGTCCTATTTTAAAAAATTTCCCCTCCTTTCTTGACTTCTGAATGCATTGTTTTCATGATCCCATTTTTCCTCCTGGTTTTAAAATTATAGACTCAATTTTTAATTACTTTGGTTTTTATTCAAGAAGTTATAGTGAGTATACTTAATTTATCAATATCAAGTGCTAATCCCTCTTTTACCCTTTCCTCATAAAATCTGAGATGTTTAGAATAATTTATCACCATATATCCACTGATGACTTAATGCTTTTTTTTGTCATGTCTTTTATTCTACCTGTATAGTTTAATCTTAAAGACTTTATTAACCTTAAAAAACATAGAGTCAGTGTTTTTTCAGATTTTCAGATACATTAAACATTTATATATATACCATATGGAATTACTTGTTTTGTCTGAACCTTGAGGCTTGGTAGGGATGAAATCTCTTAATTTATGTTGTCTTAAAGTGAATGTATTTTCCCCTCAGTCTTGAAAGTTTTTTTCTAAGTAGAGAATACTAGATAGGCAGTTATTTTCTTTCAGCACATAGACTATATTTTTCTCTGTCTTATTGCTTACATTGTTGCAATAGAGCAGTTGGCAGTAAGCCTATTATTCTTTTGAAGATAATGCCTGCTTTTCTCTCTGTACACTTCAAAATTTTTCTTAGTTTTTGTCTGCCTGTATTTTCAGTATGCTATCTATAAGTCCAGTTCTTTTTCTTTTCTTTCTTTCTTCTTCTTCTTTTTTTTAATCTCAAGAGCTTCTGGGCCTTTCTAATCTATAGATTGCTATCTTTCATCAGTTCTGGGAAATTCTCAGCCATTACCTCTTCAAATATTGCCTCTTCCCTACCCTATTTTCTCCTTCTGTAACTATAATTAAATGTATTTTAGGCCATCTCACTCCATTTTCAATGTGTCTTAACTTCTATTCCATTGTTTCTGCCTCTGGCTGTATATTATATAGCATCTGACTTATCTTCCAAATCACTACTTCTCTTTTAACCCTTTATAATGTAATTCCTTCCTTCTTATTTGGTTATATTTCTTATTTGTAGAAGTTGTATGTGGTCTTTTTAAAACCAGCATAGTTACTTTTTAGAGTTTCTTATTCTGTGGATACATTTTACCTGGTCTTTCATTTCTGGACATAGAATAAGCATAGCTGTTCTGTAATCTGTATTTGAGATTTCCAATATTTGTGGATATTTTACTGATTCTGATTCATGGGACCTTTTTCCACATGAGCTTTAATTGTGTGCTACTCTTGGTTCTTTAAAAAAAAAAAAAAAAATTGGGCCTAGGAAGAAGATGCCTTTCTCCAGAGAGTTCATGCTTATGCTCCCGTCAAACATTTTTAGATGCTACCGTTCCAGAATCACCTTAAGCCAAGCCCATGGTTGCCTTAGTGAATTTAGGTAACTAATATCACAGTTATGGGTCTTTGACTACAACTTCCATGACCTTTTTAAATTTTCCTTTTATTTCCCCTAGTTGGGGCCTGATGCACGGAATTTGTGCAAGGAGTTTGGCATTCACAGCCCCTTTGCAATCCCTTGCAGCCTCAGCCGGTCCTTGCAGACCTGGCTTCATCAGGAAAGTCGGCTGGACGGTCTTTCTGTTTGGTCTAATTAGCATATTAGCTCTTTATTATATAGTATTCTTTTTAGTGCCAAGGCAAAGGCAACTGTCCCTGCAGCTCCCCAAAGTTAATGGTAGAAATTGGGTTTATATATGGTTCACACCCATCCTATCGTTGTAATCCTGTGAGTTCCCAGCTTAATGTGGACAGTGTCCCTTATAACATCCCCTACGTTGGGTGGGCTCCTGGGCCGTGACGTTTCCCGCCTTTCTTTTAGGAGGCTGCCAGGACAGAAGCCCACATGTGCTGGCTGCGGCAGATGCCCTGCTTCCCTTAGTCCGAATGGCTTCTCACTATCATGTCACCTCTGATGCTTTCCGGGATTTTTTTTTTTTAGCTGAGTAATTTAATTGTTTTTAGTAATTATGGCTATTGGTTTGAATAGCCAAGTCTGCAATTTCTGAGAAAGGGAATATTAATATATCATCTCCTGAAAAAAAAAAATTGTGGGCTACGCATACAGAGGTTTGGAATGTGGTAGGCAAAGTATTTTAAAGGCTAGTATTTTTACCAACTTGTATTTTATATGATACATCATTTTAATGTTGATGGGAAGTTAAACAAGGTCAGTTTGGCCTTGTATCCAATGTGACTCCCAATTTTAGCTGCAGCAGTTGCTTTTTCTTTCTTCTTCTTTTTTTTTTAAATGTATTTTATTGATTTTTTACAGAGAGGAAGAGAGAGGGATAGAGAGTTAGAAACACCGATGAGAGAGAATCATCGATCAGCTGCCTCTTGCACGCCCCCCCGCTGGGGATGTGCCCGCAACCAAGGTACATGCTCTTGACTGGAATCGAACCTGGAGGCTTTCAGTTCGTAGGCCGATCCTCTATCCACTGAGCCAAACCAGTTTCGGCTGCAGCAGTTTCTTAAAACGGCATATAACAGCTTTCCTAATGAGCTAGAGAAATAGCCATCGTTGCTAAGTACCCACAGGGTGCAGGTACGGTATTAGAGAAATCCTGGAGAGCATGGGCTTTCAGAGATAGGGGAGACATAGGTCGGCCTGCGTTGTTTTCTGGTGTGTACTAGGCAGTGCTTGGCAAAAAGATATCTGTCTACTGTATGCCAGAAAACAGTGTAGGCGAGGCTTGCACTCACAAAGCAATGCACAGACAAATGCTAATTTAATCAGATATTAGCCAGTTTGGAGAATGCTGGTTACATGCAGCACATGTTGATTAAATTAGCAGTGTTAGCCGAAAATCTCTCTTATAGGCCAGGAATCTCAAGTACAGTTTTGAACCTTAGACATGTGCATTAATGACAGCGTGGCATGTAGATTGATTGAGACGTGGAGGGAAGTCGAGACAGGTATGAATAAGTAGTGAATGGGGATGGACAAACATGCCCTTTTGACTCCACCAGGAAAAGGATTGAGAAATGAACCTGCTAAGAAGGACGTGAGAAAAGAAAACATTTTAGTTCTGACATTCAAGGAACATCCCCAACCCTGTCTGGATGGGGGCAAAACCCAACTGCTGCCAGTTCTTCAGCCAACCACAGAATTTGTTTAGTTTTTTTTTTTTTTCTTTTTCTTTTTTCTTTCTCTTTTGACCTTGAGGAAAGGGCTGTGGTTTAATCAAATACCATGACCTGAGACCACTTGGGTGGTCTCCTTGGGCCTTAGACCCTCACAGAGCAGTTCAAAAATACCAAACCTTAACATTGTCAGGGTTGTTTTAACTTTGGGAAAATGAGCATGAAGTAAGACTGCCAGAGGACTGGATTGCTTAGCCTTTGTAGCTCTTGAAAGGCTACAAGGTCAATTTCTTCATTTAATTTTACTTGCTCTCCCACGCTGATGTATTGTTGTTTGTTATGCACGGATATAGAATGCATTCTCTCATTCAATAGAATGAATGGAGACTCTGTGCTGAGTGTTTTCCCAGGCACTGACAGTATTCTCTCTTTGGTAATTATTTTAACAGGCTTTGCCATCCTGGTCTGACCTTTTGCCATCATGATAGCATATAACATTTAATAAATAACTATTATGTGTCAAGATCTCTACTTGTGTCATCTTATTTAATCCTCACAATACTCCCATTGGGTAAATGGGTTTAACTCACTTTGGAAAACTCAAGTAGTTTGCATATAAGCAGGTCCTCGAATAACATCATTTGGTTATAACATTGATGAGACACCGTAGGAACTTATGTCAATTGGCCTATGGTTAAATCGGCTTCATTATATATCTTTTAACTTAAAGTCGCAGAATATATTGATGACATTGAGGACCAGCTGTATTTATAATAAAACTAGAGGCCTGGTGCACAAAATTTGTGCACAGGTAGGGTCCCTAGGTGTGGCCAGTGATCAGGGCCTATTGGGGCCTTCCTTTGTTCCACACCATCCCCTGCAGGTCAGCCCACATCATAGTGAGCGATCAAACTCCTGGTCAACCAAACTCCGGGGGGGAAGGGGGGAATTTACATATTAGCCTTTTATATAGATAGATGTACAATGGGAGTCAGAACCTGTGTATGACTGACCCATGTTTCTTCTTCCTCACAACCACTGAGATTGTAACCTTAAAAATGAATTTTAATGAAGCTTAATTCCTAAGTAATTTCCACCAAAGTTGCCTTAAGGGTTGACCTTCTCCAAAAATGTGGGTATTGCTGATTTTTCTTTTATTGTGGACTCACAGACCTACTAGCTACTCCCAGTGAGTTGCAATGAGATTGTACCTTTAAAAGAAAATGCTTTGTATAGGTCTTTCAGCTCCCATGTTTTTGGTGTTTGTGGCAGAGATACCAGATCCTTCTCAGTTTTTTTTTCTTCCCCTAATATGTTCACAGAAGAACTTCATAGTGAGCCTGCATGTGTGGTGTGTGTGAGAGTGACAGGCATAGTGGTAGTGTATCCACATATATCTGGCCAAATTGCAGGAGCACACACACCTTCTGTGGGTCTTACTGAGATTAAATTTGGCCACATTTCTTATTTTTAAACAATTTCCCCCTTTCACTGGGACCTCTCCCCTAACAATGGTCCTATCAGCTCTTCAGTTTATTGGAATGACTCTGTCAGAATAGATAATGCTGTGATATTAGTCACTTGGGGTTGAGTAATACTATTTGAATTTAAATCTAATCACATACTTCAAGACATTTCATTGAAGTTGGGAGGTGCTAATTGGCAATTCACCATGGAGAATTTGGGGCGATGCTTTTCCTTTTTTCTAATTTTTTTTTCTTTTCCCAAGGACATTAACAAAAACAGCTGCAAGAATTCTTGTGGGGTTTTTGTTTTTGTTTTATGGCATAAAATAAAGTGGTTAAGAGCAGGGCTTAGATTATTTTCCTTTGAAATGGTTGGAGGAAGTAGAAAATACATACCTAAATCTCTAGATTAATGGCTGCATTCATTGCCAGTCTTTGGAACGCCCTAAATGGAAGAGACTGTCAGAAAGAGTTGCCAAGATTTCAACTCCTGTCTTAAGAACATAACAAAAACAAGAGGCAAATCTGTCTTTGCTGTGCTACCAAGGGTGGTTGACTCATGGTCGTGAACGTGCAAGTGGTCTGTGTTCTTTGACCCATTTCAGGAAACTCACTTCTCACTGCCTCTCTGGGGCCCAGCCATTAATAACAGTGAGACACACGCTCACAGGATGCTGAGCACACAGCACCTGCCTGAGTGTGGGCGGTGAGGCTGAGATAATATTCTTGCTCACTCCCCTTGTTATGGTGTTATTTCCTTTATTCCATACATATTCATAAGCACCTGTTGTGTGCTGGATAATAGGGGCAGGAGAGACAGTGGTGGGCAAGACACAGTGTTGACTCTAAAGGAACTCATGTTCTATATTCATCTCTAATCAGTGTCTTGCCTCTGAAAAGTGTGGCCTGTGGCTAAGTGCCCAGACTGTGCAGTCAGTCAGACCCGGATTCAAGGACTCTACTTATTAGATGCATGACGTTGGCCAAGCACTTTTGCCTCAGTTAGACTCCCTTTCTCCATCTACAATGTGGGTGCAAGGCAGGTCATGCCGGTAAGGGGGTTTCACAGTGGCCGTGGCATAGCCAGGCTTTCTGGATGCGAACCATCTCTGCTGTGGTTGTGGTCATTGTGAGGACTATATTCTGGCTTCTGAGTTTGTGGAAAAGGAAACCTGGTTGAAGTTAATTGGAAGAAAGTGGCTGCTGGCATTCCAGGGGGAACAACCAGAGGCTCATAAACTCATAAACACCTCCGCCTCCGGGGAAGAGGGTAAGGCCTAGCCTTTGCAAATGGGGAATGGTATGTCTCAGTGCATAACTTCCTTCGCCTTCCAGGCATTATTTTAATTCTGACTCCTTTTAAGGTGTAAATGTTGGGTAGTTAGAAAGGGAAACTTCACACACTGCACTTCACTCTGGATCTTCCATCAGGTTAAGCAGAGCTGTGCTGGGCCAGGGAGCCCAAATGGGGAGAAACAAGTAGCTCTTTGTTGAAGACACATGGGTATTGGGTAATCCTCTTACATACTTAGCCCAAAGAAAAAGCTGAAGAATGGCCGTTATATCCTTCAATGTATCCTGAGTAGCATAGCTTGCTAGTGGCAGATTAAGATACTTAAGAGAGAGAGGGGAAAAGGGAAGGAGAGGGAGAAGGAGAGGAAGAGAGAAGCTTACCAAGTATGCTGCTATCTTTTAGATATTCAAAGACTTATGATTCAAGAAAATCAAGAAAATCAACATTGCTTCCCTTTGCCCATTACAAAACACTTTAAAAAACGATTTGTACAAAATATCCCTCATTTATTTATTTGACAAAAGCCATTCTATTTCAGTGGAAATTGAAAGATTAAGGATAATTGCAAACCAAGTTTTTCAACAATATATAAAACTTCTAAGGGAAGTTTTAGAAGGTTGTCTGGACTTCAGCTTATTTAGCTAACATATTTAATTTGTTAACATCTTGGAGGGAGATTGTATCATTATCTCAATTTGAAAGAAGAGGAAACAGGAATAGAAGTGGCAACTAGTAAGTAGTGGAGCTGGGATGTGATCCCAGGCAATCTGGTTTTGGGGCCTGAGATCCTACTACCCTGCTTTCATAGTCTCTCTCATTATCCAGTCGTTGCAGCAAATTAAAACAATAAAGTGTTTGTGATAACAACTGAGCTTCAGTACCATGCATGTCTTAGAATTAATCTTTGATAAATTTGGTGTGTTTCCTTCCAGACTTGGGTGTACATGGGTGTATTTATGTATTGATACTAGAGGCCCAGTGCACAAATTCGTGCATGAGGGTGAATGTGAGGGAGGGACCATAGGAGGTTGGCTGGCAGGTCCCATTCTAGTTGGGTAGATGTGCTAAGGTAGCAGCAAGCAAAGACTGCAGACAGAATGCCCCCAAATGGCCTGAACACCAGCTATGCTCTGGGGTGGAAATACAACTCTACCTCATTGCTCGTACTCAGGCTGCCTCACTCTCCCCAGGGTGGAGTTGCTGATAGACAGACAGGTTGTCTCTCCTATCTCAGCCATACATTTTCTTGGAGCTCCGCCCCCATGCATGATAGGTAGCTGACTTCACCCAATAGTGGCACACCACTGTAAGAGCACTAGCCAATCAGTGGTTGGTAGCCTGGAAAGGCACAAGGCTGAGCTAGAAGTGGCTGATGGGGGCAGAAGGGCAATTGATGCAGTGCGGTGGCAGAGGTAAGATGGTGGTGGTGCTTACTTTAAGTCTTTGTAGTTAGGTGGCTGCCTTGCCCGTTCTGTCTCCTCCAAGCTGCTAATTCTGCCTCTATCAGTGTCAGAGTCACTTTCTTCCTACAGGCTTCCCAGATCCAGATTCTCTTTTGTCCAGAGCCTTAGGTGGGGGAGGGATGATGGAAGGTTGGCCAGCCACTAGCCACGGGAGGTTGGCTGTGGGAGCTCACTGACCACTAGGGGGCAGCTCCTGCATTGAGCATCTGTCCCCTGGGGTCAGTGTGAGTTATAGCAACCGGTTGTTCTGGTTGTTCAGATGTAGAGGTTGCTTAGGCTTTTATATTTATACTAGAGGCCCAGTGCATGAAATTTGTGCACTTGGGGAGTCCCTCAGCCTGGCCTGTGCCCTTTCACAGTCTGGAACCCCGAGGGATGTTTAGGCCCCTCCCCCTGGCTTTTCCACTTCGTCCTGTGCTCCCAGGGAGAGGATATAAGCTGCTGTAGAGGCTTGAGAGGCTCTCCTCACCGCCACTGTTCTTGCCAGCCATGAGTCTGGCTTCTGGCCGAGTGGCACTTTCCCTGTGAGAACACACTGACCACTAGGGGACAGCTCCTGCATTGAGCATCTGCCCCCTGGTGGTCATTGTGCATCATAGCGACTGGTGGTTCTGCCATTCAGTCAGTTTGCATATTAGCCTTTTATGCTACGGGATCAGGCCAAAACCAGCTTTCTGACATCCCCCAAAGGGTCCTGGGTTGTGAGAGGGTGCAGGCCGGACCAAGGGACCCCACCAGTGCACGATCAAGACTGGAGAGGGATGTGGGAGGTTGGCCAGCCAGGGAGGGATCATGGGAGGGCTCCAGGTCATGTCTGGCCTGTCTTGCTCAGTCCTGATTGGCTGGACCCCAGCAGCAAACTAACCTACTGGTTGGAGCATCTGCCCGCTGGTGATCAGTGCACATCACAGCAAGTGGTTGAGTGGCCTTAGCATATCATTATGCTTAGCATATTACGCTTTGATTGATTGAATAGATGACTGGACACTTAGCATATTAGGCTTTTATTATATCGGATAAATACATACATAATTTTTAAAAGGGTTACTCTGGCTGAATGGCTCAGTTGTTTAGAGCATCATCCCATACACCAAAAGGTTACGAGTTTGATTCCTGGTCAGGGCACATACCTAGGTTGTTGGTTCAATCCCTGGCCTGGGCGCATTAGGGAGGCAACCAATCTATGTTTCCTTCTCACATTGATGTGTTTTTCTCTCTGTCTCAAATCAATAACTATATCCTTTGGTGTGGATTAAAAATAATAAATAAATAAATAAATAAATAAATAAATAGGTTTATGCTTTGCATTTCGTTCTGCCAACTTTATTTATTAAAGACATCTGCCCAGGTCAGAACTTATAGATGTGCCTCATCCTGACTACTGACTGCATTTGGCAGATACTTAATTTATTAATCATTTCTTTAATGGCATAGTCACTGGGAGAGTGTGCTTCAAGGAGCATTCTTATGTGCATATTTCTTATTAGTTATGTTTTTTCTTTATTTTGGGTTTTTTTGTGTGTGTGTTTTTTTTTCAGAATAAGCTCCCCAAAATGAAATTTCTGGGTTAAAATGTATATCATTTTATGTGAGGCCTAGATTGAAAAGCTGACTCACACAGACATGAGTTGAAAGACCTAGCCAGATGAAAGACCTTGGCTGCCTGAAATGTGTTAAACAAGTACAGTCCCCGGGAGAGAACTCCAGGCTGAGCAGATGACTGGAACCCAGACTGGGAGAGGTTCCAGCTTCAGGGAGTCCACCAGATCAGCTACATATGTGACCCCGTGCATTCGTTCAGATCACCAAGAGCTTTCTTGCTGTGAAATTTCTTTCACCTGGGCAACTGAAAGAGGTCATGGTCATAGTTAAAAGAGACAGAAGAGTGAAGACTTCCTGTCGGAAGGGTGTGGCTTCATTTGACATTTTTGGCATTTCTATATTAAGTTGAGTAATTTAAATAGACTATCATATAAATAGCTAGAGGCCCGGTGCATGAAATTTTCGTGCACTGGAGGGGAGAGAGGTGTCCTCTCAGCCCAGCCTGCACCCTCTGGCAGCCCCGGACCCCTCGCTCCTTACTGTCTGCCTGCAGCAGAGGTGGGGGAGGCTCCTGCCTCCGAGGTAGCTCTAAGGAGCAGCAAGAGCCTGGCTTCTGGCTGAGCAGTGCTCCCCCTGTGGGAGCACACTGACTACCAGGGGGCAGCTCCTGTGTTGAGTGAAACATTATAGTGACTGGTCATCCTGCTGTTGGATCAATTTGCATATTAGCATTTTATTATATAGGATGGGCTGTGTGGTGGAAAATTTCTCTAGAGGGAGTCCCTGACGTTCAGTGGAGAATCCTACTAGGTTAGCATTCTCACATGAGGCTTCTGGGACAGGACGGAAACCTCTCACTGTTGGCCCGGCCCTCCAGGGGATGTTGTGAGGACTGCGGATGCCAGGAATCAGGATGCAGAGGAGAAGCCAGGCCGCCCATGCCTGAGCGCCTGTACAGCCAAGTCGTTTCACGGTCGCCATTAGGAAAGTTTGCTGGATCCAGTTTCTGTGGCTCTCAGCAGGGGAAGCATAATACAGGAGGATCAGGAGCAGATGTTTCTACACGCAGCGCTTCTGAATAATTTCACTCCCAACTCCTGACAGTCAGGTGGTGAGATGTTCCAGAGAACATTTTCAGTCGGAAGAGAGGATTTATTGTTTAGCCCGAGACTTCAGCCTGCATTTCCCTTTCATGTGCCTTCTGCGTGAGCATTCTTAGACCAAGGTTAAATTAAATGTTGAAGCACTCTGGGCACTTCCAAATCAATGAACCAGAGACAAATGTATAAATGCTGTAATTGCATCCATTTATTTCTCTCTTTACTCTTTTTCTTAGCTCCTGTTATCTCCCGGCATTGGATTATTTATAATACCGACTTGGGCTGATTTGAGTGACACAGCATTAAAATGATAGCTTACATTTAATAAGAGGTTGATGGTACTTAGGAAGGGTAGCTCTCATTTAACATAATTACCAGATATACTGCAGCATATAAATTTTAATGGTTTGAATTGATGTCATCTTCACCTTTTTGTTATACAAACATTAAATAACATCTCCTAATATTTGACTCACGGATGTTGCCTTATAGTTGGCAAAACAGTGTGCCGCTGTTTGCACAGTTATTTAAGATTCCTGGAGAAGATTAAAGAGAATTTATTGTTTTTTTCTTTTGGGCAGGCTTTCTTATTCAACTTAAGTAGATTTAAGGGGCCTCATATTTTCTTCCAGATACAATGGAAAGGTGCCTAAAATAGCAAGACTTTTAAAGTTATTATTCTGAGGTGCTGGTTGGATAGCTCAGTTAGTTAGCGTGTCATCCAATACATCAAGGTTGCAGGTTTGATACCTGGTTGGGGCGCATACAAGAAACCACCTATGCATGTATTAATCAGAGGAATAACAAATCAATGTCTCTCCCCTCCCCCCTTTCTCTCTCTCCCCCTTTCCTTCCTCTCAAATCAATAAACATTTTTTAAAAGTTTTATTATCAGAGCTGCCGCAAAATTCAGTGTTTGCTAAGTTTTCACACAGCTGGTTAATAGACTTGGATTCTAGTCACGAGTCACAAAAGAAAGAAACTCAGTTTGTTGAAAAATTAGTGGCTTTGGTTTTGGATTTAATTGAGGGCATTTGCTTAATTGCTGATCACAGGGTCATGCAAAACTATACCTTAATAAGCTGGAGACTAGATGGGGGGGGGGGGGGAATTCGGGTTCTTCAGACAGTTTATACCTGATTTCCAGCCTCCCTCCAGCATGCTTTAAGGAAATGCAGATGGATAGCTTCCACAGATCACAACGAGGATGGAAAAATGTGAGGCAAAAGGAAAATTCACAATGTAGTCCAGTGCCGTTTTATCTGGCCTTGATCCATTCAGTAGTTGTTTCAGGGCCCTGTCCCCATTAGTACACAAAACCTGTAGTTAATAGCAAATGTTTTAGAGTTACTACAACTTTTCTTTTGTTTGTTTATTTAGGATTTGTTTGCTCAATTAGAATCTTTGAGTGTGAGAACTTTTTCCTCACAGCAAAAGTGATAGTCTGCCTGGTCCCTTTGAAATAAAATGCTCTCATCCTTTCTTTGCTATTTTTTTTTTTTTAATTTTTATTGATTTTTGTTTTTTACAGAGAAGAAAGAGAGGGATAGAGAGTTAGAAACACCGATGAGAGAGAATCATCGATCAGCTGCCTCTTGCACACCCCCTATTGGGGATATGCCCACAACCAAGGTATTATACATGCCCTTGACCGGAATCAAACCCTGGGCTTTTCAGTCCACAGGCCAACGCTGTATCCACTGAGCCAAACCGGTTTCGGCTCTTTGCTATTTCTTGAACTCTAATAACTGAGCATTGAATTCAGTATTCTAACTAACCACTGACTCACTTTCACACTATTGGAAAATTAGCTTTTATTTTACTTTTTCATTTGGCAGATACTATAGATGGGCTAAGGTAGAAGGCAGGTCCAGTTCCCAATAATAAGATAAAACATGTTTTGGGACCAGTGGAATATATAAACCTTTGGTGGTGGAATAATAGCACACATACAGTATATTAACAACTGGTATGTTTATTTAGAAGTATGTTTTTCCTACTCACTGTCATGAACCAATTTATTCAAAGCCTGCATTTTTGACATCTTGTCTTTAACTTTGCTGGGTTTGATGGCTACAGTATAATCTCTTCACTAAGTCGCATGTAAATCTCTTCCATCTAAATTGCATGAACTTTCATGTTTTTGAAGTTATTTCTAAACATTATGAAGTTATTTCTAAATTTTATTTTAGGCCCTCACACACAATTCAGACTTATTTTGGGCCTTCTATCTATCGGTGTATATTAAAGATCTCCAAAATGTAACCATTTTCTGAACTGTTTTTAAAAGAGATTTTTAAAAAAGCTTGTTTATAGTGGTATCTAATATGATAATTATGAGGTCACAACCCTATAATCACTAAGTTTATTAAATTTCTTTGCTTCCTTAAAATAGCTGATTTCATCAGCTGACCTTTTTAAGCATCCCAAACTATCATGAGATTGTTGCAGATTTGATTGTCTTCATCCAGAGAATACTTCTTTGTTCAAAATAAAGTACTTGAGAGAGTATTCTATGACTAAGAGACTGTGTAATATATAAGAAAATATATGGCAATTCTCTCTTATGAAGGGAGAGAATAGTTCTTAGTATATATGACATAGTAATTAACCAAAGGGTTTTCCTCTTTTTTGTACATCTAACAAAATTGATAATTTTTTGTTATCTATTCATGTATGTTTTTTAAAGGTGAAAAAAGTAGTTGCAAAAATGTGTAATTTATGGAAGAATAGGGAATTTAAGTAGACTAATGATTATCATATGGTGCTTGTATAACCTTAATAGTTAATAAGTTGTAATCCAAGAATAAAATGCCATTATGGAATATAAAACTACAGAACTAATAGAGAAAAAGGACTCCATCCCCTAACCAGTAGAGAAAGAAAAACTAATTACCTCTTACAAGATGTTCATTAAGCTCCACTTCTCCAATGTAGATCTAGCTCTTGACCTTTTCTGTCTTAATTTCCATGTAAAGTGGTGTCAAGTATTGTGGCGATATGACAGGAAAATGAGCACAAAATCTGAGCATTTTCTTAGGGTAATCCGGTAATTTGGGAAGAGGAGGCCAATATAGGACAAGAGTCTTACTGAAATGACCACAATTAATTCTCCTCGCTTGAGATCTGTTTTGGCTTTTAGCAAGAGAAACACGTGTCAGAAGATGCTGAGAGAGCAAGTGGGCAGGTTGTGATAACAGTTAATTTGACACTTGAATAGCTCTGCAATTTTCAAGGAACTTGTGTGAGTGTTATTTAATTCCGTTGTCACAACAAACTGTGGTACGGATTAAGGAGTTAGAGGGATTCCCTTCTCTTCCTTGTCCTCTGTTTTCTTTCTAACATTTAAGGAAAGTGAGGCTTTGAGAGGTTATGTAAATTGACCAGGCCACCATGTAGAAGATGGGAAACAGGAAACAGGCCACTTCTCAGGGTATAGGAAAAATACTGGTACCATTGCACTATGTGTGTGTGTGTGTGTGTGTGTGTGTGTGTTGTTTATCCCCTGAAATCCTATTTCTCACTTATTCCTTCTAGGGACATGTGAAACAGAGTTAGGAATGTGCTTTACAGGTGATTATCATAGAAATGCTCTCCCGAGTCATTACTTTGTGAAGAAGGGCAGTAAATTCTCATCCTTTCTACATTTTCCTCTCTGCCTGTTTACTCTTGCCAGCAATAAGAATCCAGCTACACTTAAGAACAAAGAAGACATCCATATATTTTAAAATGAACATCGTCAGAGTAAATCCAACTGTGAACTGCCAGAGTTTGCTATCTCATTCTGAAAGGCTTCTGAATTTAAGTAGTTTAATAATTACCCCTACCCCACATGTTTTAGGTTAAAAAACATTTTTCTCTAGAAATAATATTGGGAAAAAGGCCTTTTGCTGACGTTCGTTTGAGATCTGTGTAACATTTCTTTGAGATCTTTAAATGTAGTTTTATATATATATTTGAAAAAATTTATATAGTTTGAAGACCATATGAAAACTTTTAGACCATAAAGTACCACTTTATTAAAACATTGTCTTTAACGTCACAGGCGCAACCTGGTTGACAGGTGTGGATGAATTAGACTAAAGTCATAAGTATTTATTGCATTCTCAGTATGAACACGAAGTGAAGCTGGACATAGAATTAAGCTCTTTCTCTTTAAGGGAGTTAACACGCTGGTAGTAAACATAAAAGAACAAAAGTAACTTCAGGGCATATAAATAAATGCAAAAGGAGAAATAGAAAGGAGCCCTTTCAGGGTCCAGAGGGTGTGCACACGTCAGATTGGGAATGTCAGGACCAGCCTCACAGTTTGGCGTGGGCGCTGGAGGAAGCATGGTGATAATGGAAGTTTCCACTGGAGAAAAAAAGATCAAAGACATGGAAGCAGGAAAGTATAGGGTGTATTTGGGAAACCAGGACTGACTTCAGAATGGCAGGAAGAAAATAGACAGAGAATCCAAGATGGCTGCTCGGGTAGGCAACTAGCCGCAGCCGCACACAACAATTTTAATAAAATACAACTAAAATATAAAATGGACATTACCCAGAACTACAGGAAAGTCGACTGACTGGAAATCCTACAACAAGAAGCAAGGAGAAAACCAGAAGGAAGCACGGAGGAGCTGTAAAAGCCTAAGGTACAGAGACACGCGGCGCACGCGAAGAGGACGGAGCCGGAGAGGAGGGAGGCCGAGTGCCTGGCGGGCGTTCCCTAGCGGAAAGGAGATAAAACTCCGACTGTGCTGGGCCCCTGACTGCTCTGAACCCCCGTTCTGGGCCAGACCCCGGGGACTCAGGCTCAGCCATAGGGAGCTGGGCTGTAAGTCGGAACCCCGGGGTAGCGGAGAAAGGAGGTCCCGGAGGCGCGCACACTGCCCCCAGAGAAGGGACGGTCGGCTGTGCCGCGGGATTGCCCTGACGGGAAGGAGACTGGGGCTCCAGACTGCTGTGAACGCCACCTCCAACTCCACTTCCAACTGAACTGAACCCCAATACCGGGCTCATTGTGGGAGAGCATAGACTGTTTGGCAGCAGGCGAAAATCGAGGCCACCTTTCTCTCAGAGGCGCCGGCAGCGAGCACTGAAGGACCCGCATAGGGCGGGGCTGACGGAAGCCAAAGCTGCAGGCTCCACCCTGAAACCCCGTCCCGTCTGTAACTGCGAAATGCGACAACAAAATAGATCACAAACGAAAGAAATGGAGGACAAAAAGCGTCTGGATATAGAGTTCAAATCTACGCTTATAAGGTTTTTCAAGAATTTCCTAGAAAAGATGGATAAGGCCTATGAGGATATGAAAAGAGACCATCAAGAAATGATAAGGGAACAACAAGAAATAAAGAATACATTGTCTGAAATAAAAAATATTCTACAGAGTCCTAAAAACAGAAGGGAAGATCGCAAGAATCAAGTCAAAGATTTGGAACATAAAGAGCCAGAAGACACTCCTCCACAGAAGCTAGAAGGCAAGAGAATCCAGAAAATTGAAGATAATGTAAGAAACCTCTGGGACAACTTCAAGCGAACCAACATCAGAATTATGGGGGTTCCAGAAGATGAGAGAGAGCAAGATATCGAAAACATACTGAAAGAAATAGTGACAGAAAACTTCCCCCACCTGGTGAAAGAATTTGACTTACAAGTCCAGGAAGTGCACAGAACTCCAAACAAAAGGAATCCAAAGAGGACCACACCGAGACACATCATTATTAAAATTCCAAGAGCAAAAGATAAAGAGAGAATATTAAAAGAAGCAAGAGCAAAGAAGGTAGTAACTTATAAAGGAGCACCTATACGATTGTCAGCTGACTTCTCAACAGAAACCATGCAGGCCAGAAGGGAATGGCAAGAAATATACAAGGTGATGAATAGCAAGAACCTACAGCCAAAAATAAGCTACCCGGCGAAGCTATCACTCAGAATCGAAGGCCAGATAAAGAGCTTCACTAATAAAAAAAAGCTAAAGGAGTTCATCACCACCAAACCAGAATTATATGAATTGCTGAAGGGGGTTCTTTCAGAAGAGAAAGTAAACAAAGATAAAAATTATGAACAACAAATACGTAATTATCAACAAGTGAATCTAAAAACCAAGGAAATTAAAAAAATCTGATGAACAATATTAACTGTTGAATATAATAGAATCAGAGGTATGGAAGGGGAGTGAACTGACGATTCTTGGGGAAAAGGGGAGAGGGGGGCGTGGGAAGAGACTGAACATAAACTGTGCACCTATGGATGAGGACAATGGGGAGAGGGGAAAGGGCAGAGGGTGGGGTGGGAACCTGGTGGAGGAGAGCAATGGTGGGGGGGTGGGGGGGAAGGAACATTTGTAATAATATGAAAAATAAAAACTTATTTAAAAAAAAAAAAAAAAAAAAAAAAAAAAAAAAAAAGAATGGCAGGAAGAAAATAGAGGAGTTGATGGTGAACATGGCACTTTCTAAGGGTAATGCATGTATTTGTGACTGTTAGGTGAATTTTGATTTTCTTGGGAATTAGGGTGAACATTTATTTTCCTTCAAAATTTTTTAAAAGAAGGAAAAAAGGAGGAAAGCTAGCTGTTTTGTTTTTTTAACTTAGAGATATTTAAGCTATGTGAACAAAGTACTACCTACATTGACTGCTGGTACACTGCTTCTACTGCATCAAACTCAGTTTGACAGAGAGGTGAGTCTTTATTGTGTTTTGACCACTCTCCTTTTATCCAGAACCTTCTTGCTACCAAGGACTCAGCCTGCGGGAGAGACACAGAAATCTCTGGCTCTCGCCCTGTTTCCTCTAGCCAGTATAAAGATATACTTTCACATTTCTTATGAATTAGTTTAGCAAGAGTTTTAATATTTGATGATGTTTTATTTGATATATGGCTTGAATACAGGGATATTTGCATCTTTATAGCCAATTACTCTTTATCCAAGGGTTTTACTTTTAGTTTTATCTCTAGTAGTAGAATTTTCAAATACTGGCAACATATATGTGGGGATTTGGAACCAGAATGAGCTTTGGAGTCAGAGTCACTTGGCATAAAAACCTGGCTTCCCCTCAAATGAGGCTTTCTGAAACCTCCTTGTCTTGTGAGTTAGTGATGCTCACCTCATTGGGTTGAGCGTAACATGCACATAAAAGACTTCAATGCGTCCTAGCGACCCTTCCCCTTTATCCTTCCCCTTCTCAGTGAGAACTTTAGAAATGACAGTGGTGTCTGCTGAGTCATGTAAACGTATCCAGCTTCTCACCCTGCAATTAGGAAATGACCACGCTTCTCTTTGAACAGGAAACCCTCCAAGTCTGCATTGTTGCTCCTGATCATGTGTCCCCTCAACTTCCAAGGGTTTCTACTCCTCAGCCACTGGGCATCTCACTCCTTCTTTGAAACACAAAGGCACCTTGATGGCACTGAGATAGAAATACTCTATGTCTTTCTGAGTGGTGCTTATTTGTATATTTCTTCCATTTCACTTCTTGACTGGAGGTTCTAGACTTACACTCCTTGTAGGCATCTTGCCATTCCCTTTGTTACCTAATACAGTGCCCTGTGTTCATTAATCTGGGGGTTGAATTAAATTAATCGGATGCCTTTGTAATGCTCCCATATTAACAGTATCCAAGACTAGTTCTTACTTTTCCGTGGCCTGAGGCAAAGTTAGCCACCACCCCATCTGTTTACCAATATACTGCAAAACGTCTTCAACGTGTCTAGAAACATCCCACCCCAACAGACCTCGGGGATGGATTTCCTCTTCTCTCCAGAGCAAATGTGGAATTATTACCATGGAATCCGAGGCTGCTCTATCAGTTTCTGCACACTCCCTGCCACCCAGTACTTATTACACTTCAGCCTACACTCTGTGATTCAGCCAGGCAGATTGGCTAGATGTACACTCCTTAACAAAGGTGTATAAAAATATCCATTGTCAGCTAACATAACAGGTGGCTTTCTTTACCATCTAGAATTCCATAAAAAAGTGTTGGCACAGTCTCCCACATAAGGTCACGGACCTAATCTGGGAAGCAGTATTGAGCCAGCCCCAGTACCACTGTGAGTCTCAATACATCTCATCTCTTTCTTTCCTTGATGTTCACTCATGCTTTCAATTAAAGTTAATGTGTATTTATTATCAATGCTGCATGTTCATTTGCTGGTTGCTTGTTGATCTCTGCTTTTTGAAGATGAAGACCAGTGTGAATTCTCATTAAACAGTCTCCTGTACTTGTTAGTGTTCATATACTCCAGCCCTCCCATGTTATAGGGGAGGAAGTTGAAACTTCTCAGGCAGACACTAATTTCTGAGTCTTAAGGGGGTAAATTTCAAAAACAAATTTAATTCACAGGCCTTATGTTTGCATGCAAATTTGAGCTTGAAAATACAGGAGTAGAATATTTTTAAATGGCTTCTAGAAAAGGCAGCACAGATCAAGTAAATAAAATTTATTGCCCTTTTAAACCACAAAGTCATAAATACTGTAAATGAAATGCTGAACCAATCAAGCTGATTTAGACAGGGTTCTGGGACAAAGTCAGGTTGCTGTGTACATATTTTGATAGTAATGGTAAAATTAAAGAACGTGGTGGTCACAAATACCAAGGGTATTGCATAATGTGAGTATTGGTTGGTTCCTTTTTTAAAATGTCATTTTAAAAACATAAGGAAATAAATTTTCACAACCTATTTCAGATCAAGTCACATATAAAAAAAAATCAGTTTAGCAAAAAGTAAAGACCGTAGAGGTATTTAATTAATTTATCTCTGAGTGCAACTAAGAAAAAGATACTTGAATTTTCTGCCTGCTATAGTACTTTGTATCTTATAATTTTGGTATCTTCACAAAATACGTAAGTGCTAAAATAATATTGATCCATTGCTAGAAGCAATAACTTTAAATCCAACTCTTTATAGCTTCAATAAATTAAAAAAAATCACCGAGATCAACCTGCCTACGTGTATAGACTTTTTACAGAGGAACATGTGGTCGGATGACATTTTGGGTCACCCAGAATTATGCAGTGCTAGCATTCAGAGTTTAATTTAAGAATTCAGATGTGGTGTGTTTTTTTTTTTCAGGGAACAGAGAAGAATAAATAATTAGAATCTATGCATGCATTGTGGTTATTGGATATGAATTAATTTGAATTTATTAATCTCATCAGTTAGCATCAAGGACAGGGAAAAATCTGACCTAGTGAAGTTCAGGGTTTTGGTTATCTGTATGTGCAATAAGAAATGGAGTTTGGGGTTTTGCTTTGGTTGTCACCTTTTGGGACTTGAACAATATGTGACTCCCAGCTACAGCTTCTCAGACCTTAACAGGTTAGCATTAAAGAAAAATAATTTCCTATCATACTATGTTTCCATTTCTGTCACATAGACACTGAAAGAGGAATGTCTGGGCCATGTGGTAAATTTATGTTTAAATTTCTGAGAAACTATCAAACTGGTTTTCAAAGTGTCTATACCATTTTGTATTTCCACCAGCAATGTATGAGGGTTCATTTCTCTACAGTCTGGAAAGCGCTTGGTATTATCTTTTTTATTGTAGCCATTCTAGTAGGCACAAAGTGGTATTTCATTGTGGTTTTTAATTTTTATTTCTCTCATGAATAATGAGATTATCTTTTCATATGATTATTGGCCATTCATGTATTTTTAGTGAAATATGTGTTCAGAGCTTTTGACCATTTTAATGGGTTTCTCTTCTATTGTTGAGACTTAAGAATTCTTTATATATTATGGGTGCAAATTCTTTATCAGATATATGACTTGCAAACATTTTCTTCCAGTCTGTGGCTTTGTGTCTTTTCTTAATGGTGTCTTTTGAAGGGCAATGAATCTTGAAACATGAATTATGAATTCTTGACATGGAATTAGTTTCCAATAGTTTTCTTCAATTTAATTTTTTTACCCAAGCTGAGTTTTGTAGGACCTTGAGGAACTGCTGCAATAATAAATCAGTGGTTGGGTTGGTGAGAGTGTCACCCCTTTGGGAGGTTTTAATATTTTATATGCTTACACAGAGCACTAGTGCTAGAGCCCTAGCCAGCCCTATGTCTACCCAATGCCCATATCTGTTTACTTCTCTGTTCCTATTTAGGGTATGGCTATCAAGGGTGACTTCAAGTAGAAAAAGTTATCTTGGATGGTTGGTTTCATCCTGAGGATAGTCTAAAGGTTTCACTCTTTCAAGTCCAGGAATAGGACTGCTCCTTTTTTTTTTCTCTCCTTCTCTTTGCCTCCTCCAGCACTCATCCCTTTAAAACTTTTGTTTTCCTCCCAAGACTAGTCTTTATGATGTTTAAAAAAAAAAAAAAAAAAAAGAGGGGTGGGGAGAGAATAAAGGAGAAAACTGAACATAAAAGTCCCTGGAAGCAATTAGGTGGCCCTATTAGCCAGCGGCTGGGTGGTATTGCTACTGGTGAGTTCAGGCAAGTTGCTTGATCTTTCTGTAGTTCCTTCCACATCTCTAAAATGGGAGTGATAACAGTATCTACTTGTGAGGATTCATGAATTAGAGCATGTGAAGTGTTGAGAAGTGTATGTGTTGGTAATGACTCAGTAAGCGTTAGCAATTCTTCCTCTTGTTATTGTTAAGGGATAGGCACAGCTTCAGTATCAGACATCCTGGATGACAACTTGAGTTTGGTTCCCTGCTCCTCTATTACATAGTATCGATATTCCAGGAAAATTGTAAATACGTGCTATTTTTATCATTTGAATTGTTTTCTTATTATCATATGCCGTCATTTATGAGATGCTTTGAGTGAACGATTTGCTACAGTGACTCTAATTCTAAATTTCTTACTTTTTGCCTCTACATATTTCCCATGCCCTTACTCCTTTCTTTACACATTTTCAAACTTAAAAAGCCCATGATCAAGACTTTGACAATGTGATAATTTTGTATTAAATATTTCTGATTGTTTCTCAGAGTGTGAACATTGATATATCTTTACTAATATTTTTATTTGGAAAGGAAATGGAAATATAAGAGTATAGTTATTTTTTCTTTAATCCTCACCCAAGGATATGTTTATTGATTTTATGGACAGAGAGGGAAAGAGGGATGTAGGGAGAGAGGGAGAGAGAGGGCGAGAGAGAGAGAGAGAGAGAGAGAGAGAGAGAGAGAGAGAGAGAGAGAGAGAGAGAAGAGAGAGAGAGAGAGAGAGAGAGAGAGAGAGAGAGAGAGAGAGAGAGAGAGAGAGAGAAGACACTGAGAATTGAACCTGTGATCTTTAGTGTATAGGACAATACTCCAACCTATTATATCAAGCCACCTGGCTGCAGCAAGAATATACTTACTCTTAAATTCTTGACATATTCAAACATTCTGGTAAATGTTTATGTAAAGAATTTTTTATCCCCAAGTTCTTTTCTGGCTCTGAAAGATATAAGAATGGGCTGTGCCACCCCCAGCTTCCATCCCCATGAGCTCTTCTTTCACTATTCCACTAACAGTGAAGCTATTTCCAGAATCTTACTATCGTCCCTTTCCCTTGTGTTGTAGCCACTGATGCCCTGTCCATTTCTTCTTCCCTGTTTTACTGCAAAAGTCTTCAGAGGATTTGGACATTTGGGAAACTACTGGGCCCAGTGGGAATTTCTCTTAGGTCTGTATTCTCCTGATCCTCTGTATTCACCCCACCACTCCCTCACCGCAGCTCACCCAGGGAAGGAACAGGGTGTGACACCATCTCCTTAACAAAAACACCAGACCTGATGGCAGGAGACTGAGCTTTCCAGGCACTTTTCCCTCGTGACAGTCAGGCATGATGACCTTGACAAAGAGGTTACCATCCGGATATTATCACAAGCTGGGAGCGTGGACAAGAGAAGATGAATGACTTCTTAGAACAGAGGAGGCTTCCTTAGGTTCGCAGCTGTAGCCCATCAAGAAACAGCTCCATAGCCGAAGCCGGTTTTGCTCAGTGGTAGAGCGTCGGTCTGCGGACTGAAAGGTCCCAGGTTCGATTCCGGTCAAGGGCATGTACCTTGGTTGTGGGCACATCCCCGGTAGGGGGTGTGCAAGAGGCAGCTGATCGATGTTTCTCTCTCATCGACGTTTCTAGCTCTCTATCTCTCTCCCTTCCTCTCTGTAAAAAATCAATAAAATATATATTAAAAAAAGAAAAGAAAGAAAGAAACAGCTCCATAAATCAGCTACTGAAGGAAGGGACCATGACTTATTCATATTTATAACCCCAGCTTCTACTAATAGGTCTCAGCATTTAATAAATTCCCAATATATCTTCCTTAGTGAATGGCCATCTGTTTGCTCGCATAATTACAAATAGAATTTCTTTTTTTTTTTTTTTTTTAATATATATATATATATTTTATTGATTTTTTACAGAGAGGAAGAGAGAGGGACAGAGAGCCAGAAACATCGATGAGAGAGAATCATCGATCAGCTGCCTCCTGCACAGCCCCTACTGGGGATGTGCCCGCAACCAAGGTACATGCCCTTGACCGGAATCGAACCCGGGACCTCTCAGTCCGCAGACCGACGCTCTATCCACTGAGCCAAACCGGTCCTGGCTACAAATAGAATTTCTTTGATTTGATTTCTATCCGTTTTTGTTGCGTGGACAGTTTCCAGGAACTGAGCAAGAGTTCATAAGGCCATTAGAAAATAAGGGTGAAATTTTACCCATGGGAATTCCGTGCCCCGGGAAAGCAGAGAATTCCATCCTGGCTTGTGCATGCGGCTTTGAGAGTGAGATTAGGAACAGAACCTCCCACCCATCTCTGCCACATACAAAAGTAAAAAGCTCAAATCAAAGATTGTGAACTAGTGGCTCCCAGTTGAACACAGCCTGCAAGAAGTATTTTGCTTGGCCTGTATAATGGTTTATTTTTAATTGAGTTAATTGCCAACGTTTATTTTAAAAAATAAAGTTTCATGTAAAATATCTAAAATATCAAATTGCTGGCTTTCTCTGAAAAATGGGAAAAACCTGAGTTTGAGTTTGCATTCTTCCTTGACATTTGACTGGGTCTTATTTCAATGGGGGCATTGAAATGGCCACAGCCCCCAGCACCGCCTGTCACATTGCCAGCTGGAGGCTGAGTGCCATTCGCCATCCATCCAGTACTCAGAGCTAAGCCTCCTGTTCTGCCCCTCCTGCCTGTTCCCCACAGGACTTAAGTTTTCAGCTCATTGTTTAGAGTCTTTGGGTTTAAAGGTTCTAGATGATGACCTTGAAGATTAGACACTTAATTTTGTGGCTATCAAGTATCTGAATGCAAAGGAGTTTAAGAACCATGAATAAACATAACTCATTTTGTTCACCTGCATGTTCTCAGTGGTTGATTTCTTCACATATCATCTCTAATTTATAAGCCACGTTGCCATGGAAATTCATAGCTGTACTTTTCACTTCCGAACTCTACTAAGTCTCATTCTTGACGTCTCCAGAGCCCCTTGTACAATGTGCAGATATAGTGTAGTAGCAATCTCAAATGGCTTTGTAACATTAAATATTAAATAACTTCAAAACTGCAAACAAGGGAAAAATCAGAAGTCAGCCAAATCCTGACACATGAATTTAATAAGTAACAACAGAGAGTGTCTCATTTACATGACCTACTGCTTAATTGCTTTAGTAGAAAGAAGGCCTTCTCCACACTTGCATCTTCTTCAAATCTAACATAAAATAGCTGTCCTTGAGTCATGCTATAGTTTAAGTCTCTCCAACCTTGGGCACTGCCTATCATACAGTTAATTATAAAACCTAGTTCAGGAACCATGTATTGAGTGCCTGACATATACCGGCTATATTAAAGTAGTAATTATAGCCCTGGCCAGGTGGCTCAGTTGGTTGGAGTGTCATCTGTACACAGCCTTCCTTTGCTAGTCCTGGGTAGATCTAAAGGTTGTGGGTTTGATTCCAGGTCCAGGGGCATACAGAAGGCATCCAATGGATGTTTCTCTCTTACATTGATGTTTCTCTGTCACATTCTCTCCCTGTAAATCAATAAAAACATACCCTTGGGTGAGGGTTTAAAAGAATAATAATGATAGTTGAGTTATTGAACACCTGTCATGGGTTGAAATGCTATTGTGTACACTTTATAAGTTTCATTTCATTTCATCTTCATTCCAACCCTTTGAAGTAGGCGTTATTATCTCCATTTTATAGATGAGGCGATAGAGGCACAGGGAGTGCCCCAAATCACCCAGATGGAGTGAAACTGTAAATACAGTGTTCCCACCCAGGCCCTGTGAACACAGCCACCCTGTGTTAACCTTGGGTGGATCTAAGACACAGATTTATCATACAGTGCCAAAAGGCTAACTGGTTGTTGGTCACATCAAAGATAACTAGAATATAGATTATCTCCATATTAGAACAGTATATTCATGGGGAGAGATATTGCTGCCCTGGAAAGTGGAGACCAGAGAAGACTTCAGAAAGATCGTGATAAGTGGAGTTGGATAAAGAGGGGGAAAAGTATTAAGAGGAAAGAAAGGTATGAGCAAAGGTCCCAAGGCATAAACACAAATGGTTTATTCAGGAGATGGAAGGCAGCCCTGACACCTGGGTGATAATATTTGTAGACAGAACATGGGGACAACTAAGTATTCATTATTTTCAAACTTAGGCGTAAGTTACGTTTAAAACAAAAAGATATCATCAACATAGTATGTTGGATCAGGAATGAAATTTGTCAAGTCGCCTTAAAGAGGTGATTCTAGGCTTGGTTGGGGCAACATTTGATTAGCTTCCCCAGTTAAGGAAAGGATGGGAGCACAGAGATGCTCTCGGTCCCCCATCGTAGAGGACCTCTGAGGGGCAGGGTGGCTGCGGGTATTAAAGTACTGGGGAAAAGGAGTGCTGTCTTACGGAATGCTAAGACTTGTTCTTTGATGAAAGTGCCTTAGGCCCATCTCAAGATCACCTCTTCTTGTTCTGTAGCTATGTTTTGTAATCAGTCGCTTGATTATACTCTGGATTTCTGTATAGATTTGCCTATAGGAATAGAAACTCTCATTCATGCCAAATAAAATATTCTGGACTGCGCTGCTATTCTCTTTCTTATGACTAAGTTAATCAGTTGTTATCCTGGCTTAAATATGTGTCCGTGGAGCTCAGCAAAGCCCAGCCCACCCTTTGAGAGAAAGATGAAAACTACATGTGCTGGATTGGAGCAGAGGCTGATGGGATGGAGCAAAGGGAATACATGAAAGGACTATTCCCAAGGTAGAACCTGAGATCTGATGACTGATTAGAGGTAGGGGTTTGGAGGAAGAGGACTCGAGAGTAGGAAACTGAGTGAATAATAATGTCTTTGACAGGCATGGAAGGCAGAAAAAGACTGGATTTCTGGAAGAAAGGTCACAAACGTTTGGTTTTGGATTTTCAGTCCAAGGTGCCTGTGTTGGTGAAGACTCCAGCGTTTGGGTATCCAGGGTTATGAAAGCAGGTTAGACACAGCATACAGTGAGTGGGTGAGTTCCTCTAGAGGGAGCATGGGGAGTGAGGGAGCTGAGGTTGGAACCCTGGGGATCACTGACATCAGAGAAGAGCAAGGTGTCTGTGCAAGAGGCAGGAGAGACAAAAGAGGGAAAGCAAAGGAGATGGGATTCAAGCAAAAAACAAATGGCCAGTTTGTCAAATATTGCAGGATGAAAGTGTGGCTCAGTCTTTGAAGTGTGTTTAAAGAGACCTTCGAGGTCTGATTGCTTCCTCAGAAGAGAGACTTGAACTCACCCAAGATCACCCTGGGAGCATCAGATGATGATCACAATGCTTCCTGATTGGCAGTCTTGCGCTTAGCCCATTGTTTCACGCTGCTTATTGTTTTCTAAGTACAGCAGGTCCTCAAATAACATCACTTCAGCATTGTTTTGTTATAATGATGACATGCTGTAAAAACTTTGCTCTTATTTATATCAATTAGCCTATGGTAAAATTGGTATAATTATACATCATTTTGCTTTAAGTTGCAGAACCTATCAACAGTGTTAAGTGAGGACTTACTGTATAGCTTTACAGTTAGTATGTGATTCTTGCTGGTATGAGACATCATGATGCTACTTTAAAGTGGGCAGCTCAGCACAGCTGGCATGGCTCAGTGGTTGAGCATCGACCTAGGGACCAGGAGGTCAGGTTCTGATTCACGATCCGGGCACATGCCCGGGTTGCGGGCTCAGTCCCCAGTGTGGGGCTTGCAGGAGGCATCCAATCAAAGACCCTCTCATCATTAATGTTTCTCTCTCTCTCCCTCTGCCTTCCTCTCTAAAATCAATAAAAATATATTAAATAAATTAATTAAATAAAATGGGAAGCTCAGAAGCAGTTAAGATCTTGTTCCCCAGCACATGTCATCGTTTTGGCTCAAATAAACTCTTCTAAAAAATTTTTTTTAAATAATGAAAAATTTAAAAGTTAAGTGGGCAGCTCAGTCTCATTGGGTACTCATGCTTATAGTGAAAAGTGGGTCCTTGCTATTTAGAACATGCTGCAGTATGAATATAGCTGGTAAGTAGGAAACACATTGCTCTTTCAATCAGCATTAACTCAACATTAGTCAAGAATTGCATTGTGTGTGTTGTAACTGAATTCAATTTTATGAGATAGTTATTCTCTTATGAAAAAGTGTGGGTTGTCTGACTTTTTTGGTGAAACCCTCAATGATGACAATTGTCAGTATGATTATGCCCCTTTCTTTGTAAGATGAAGGAGTAAGAACATCATCTTCCTAAATAGTAGCTATTAGAGCAGAAACCTATGTACCTACATATTTTTTTCCAGTGGAAGATCCTTGACATTTATGGATTTTATTTATATACACATGTATATACATACATATGCATACCTAAGTTTTTACATCTACGTGTACACAGACAACTGAAAATTCCAGGAGGAGAGTATGGTGGTGAACCAGCTGAAGGAGCTGTGGCGTGATAAGAGATGGGTGGGTATAGCCGGAAAAAAAGTTTAGAAAAAATAGCCCAGGAGGCAAGACATGATTTTAAATGTTTGCATTATGAGACTGGTATGCTTGGTCCCCATTTTCAGATGAGGAAACTCAAGAAATTTTATACTAGTCACTAGAGGCCTGGTGCACGAAATTCATGCACAAGGGCTGAGGGGTCCCTCAACCTGACCCACACCCTCTTGCAATCTGGGATCCCTTGGGGGATGTCCAACTGCCGGTTGTTGGATATCCTCTCAAAATCTGGGACTGCTGGCTCTTAACTGCTCACCTGCCTGCCTGCCTGATTTGTCTCTAACTACTCACCTGCCTGACTGATCACCCCTAACTGCTCACCTGCCTGCCTACTTGCCCCTAACTGCCTCTGCCTCGGCTTCATCTGGAAGAACCTCTGGAATGACATCCAGAGGGTCATTCGGCTGTCCAGTCTAATTTGCATATTAAGCTTTTATTATTATAGATAGGCAAGATTTAGGGAAAAGTGAAGGCCTGCACCCATATCTCTGTACAAGGTTTGCTACTCAGTCTCACGTCCATTTCCGATATACAAAATGGAACCTGTGGCAGAAAACTGACACCAAACAGGACAGCAGGAAGGGAGAGAGTAATTTCTGTCTTAAACTCAAAAGTACATACATTTTTGAAAACTTAATTACTGTGAGATCCTTGTTTCCTGATTCCCATGCAATCACGGCATCATGCTGAACAAATAACTCTTTGTCTTCAGTCTGCTTTCAGATAAGAAAAAACAAATTACATAGAGACTAGGAAAGCACTTGATGTTCAGGGGACATGTAACATTCTTTTGACCTAACTGATAATAAATATTTGGCTGCTTTTGCCTCAACCACACACTTAAGAATTGGGACATCTGCAGATGCAGGCTCCAGAGAGATATTCACTGAATTTATTTTTTGGCAACAGAGAAGAAATTTTGGGTTTATTTTCCTTTTCCCTTACCTAATGGAAAAAAGGGCCCCTTATTTTTTTTTTCTGATTTCCACAATTTGAGTATAAATGGACTTGAAGCTCACAATCATAAGCTTAGTCTATATTGAGGGGACTTTAGAGAGCAATGAGGTAGTTGATAGGCAGAATGACCTAACAGAAGTATAATTTGTGGACCTTGCTTTTGAGCAATGTATTTTAAGTAGACTATCGGGAGATTAGGGCTGGTGATAGACTGACAGATACTAGTGATGCCAAATTCTACCTGACTGGGTGCTTGAGAGGAGAATAGGATGGACCTCAATAAAGAATTAAAGAATGAATCAATACATGGACAAAGTCTAAAAAGACCCCATTTCCAAATTAAAGTAGTTAATTTGAAGTAGTTAAATTGAAGAAGCTGAGCACAATAGATTAGAACTAAGTATAAAATGCATATGATATCTGAAACACTTCCAAAGGCAATTTAGCCTTAGACGCATGAATGTAATGATAAGAAAAGAATAAAATTAATTACGATACTTAGAAAGGGATGCTTTAGGTTGATAGCATAAAGAACAAGTCATTCATGGTTTCTAGATGCGAGAGAAGGAAAAGACATAGCCACTTAATATGTTTTTAGTGAACATATTTTTTATTCACACTGTCCTTTATAATACAATTTTAAATGCAGGGACTAATATAACAAAGACACACTCAGCTCTATCTTATCCTGTTTTAAAGGGCTAAAATATTACCAAACCAATTGACGCTTCCTGAATACCCCTTCTTGGACTCCCCTACCTTCTAGAGGTAATCTCTATCCTGAATTTGGGGGTTATATTTTCTTTTTATTTTTATGCTACATGTATCTATATGAGTATGTGCATGTGTGTGTGTGTGTGTGTGTGTGTGTGTGTGTGTGTGTTTGTGCGTGTATTCATGAGATATAGCATTGTTTTGCATATGACCAAACTTCACATAAGTACTTAGTCAATTTTTTAAATCAGTGATTTAGTGAAGACTGTTCGGCTCAACTAAAGTTCACAATTGACCTGAGAATGAACAGGTTTGATTTAGCTCCAACCTCAGCAACTTTGCTTTGATGTCTGTGGCTTCTCAGAGAAACACCCGAGCCTTCAGCAAATGAGGAAAACTGTTTGTAATCACAGAGTTAATTATTGATGGAGATAGAAATAGTTCAGGAAATGTTTACTCTGGGACTGAAATGCAAGTCTGTATATTCCGTGCATGGATGAAGAGCACGTTTTCCCCTAGAGTATTTCATCGGACTCCTACTCTAATGGAAGTTTAAAAGCTAAATGTGGGAATTTAGATTACATGTCTGATTTTCTAAAAGAATTTCTCACTTCTTATGCATGTTTTGAACAGAATAGTTGTTAAAATTATTTTATGTGCTATTTTGCTTAAAATTAACTTAAAATTTATTGAATGAAGGGCGCACTCATACCTTTAGTAAAAATTCAGATGTCAATTTAGGATCTATGCCGCACACATACATACACATACACACACACACACACACACACACACACACACGACTGTTTGCAACCCAAAGAGGCCTGTGCCTGTAATCAAATATGAGATTTTTGAAATATGAGATAAAGAGGTAAGGAACACAACATTAGAGAATAGCGGTGATTTTCATGTGGCAACACTTAGACAAGGTGAGTTCATATGGAATAACTAGCATTTGACATAAATCCCGAGGGAGGAGTAGTGTTTTAGCAGGTATAGAGAATGAGTGGCTAAGACAGAGAAGGGCCCCCTGGGTAATTACTGTTGACTTTAGTTGACAAGCGCAGTATGGTTTCAGCTGCCCTGGTATTGAGAAAAAGAACCAGTGCAGTCCTTCCTATTTCCAGCTTTGCAAACAGCCAGTTTCCATGCAACAGGACAGAGACTCTTAGGAGGCAGTGCCCGTGAATGTTTCCTCGATTGGAAACACCATTTTAGCTGAGTGCCTTGTCTTTAATTTTCAGGTGTATCAAATCGGGAAGAGGCAACATAGCCTCGTGGTAAAGAGCCAGGATTCTGGGACCAAACTGCCTAGTTTCCAGTCCTGGCTCTCGCTCACCCTTGCTACCTAGGCGACTTTTATGAAATTGGTAAACTGCTCTGCATTTGTTTTTTCACCTGAACAACGACAAAAAGAGCAATAATGACAATAGTGCCGACCTTGTTGTGTGGAACAGTTGCACTAAATGATTTCCTAAAGCACTACAGCTTAGACTAGCATAGAAGACGCTCCAAAATGTCAGTAAAATGCCCCGTGTGCTCACCCTGCTCTCTCTAGAATGTTTTCTGAGTTGAGTTCAGGGGTCACTCTGGATGTTTTCCCCTTGCTGCCACTTTATTTAGAAATCGGGGGTCCCTGTACAATTTGGGTGACATCTAGCAGCAAGATGTAAGACCTCAGCTCTCTAATTTCCTGCCTTTTTACAGTGCATTTTATTGGTCTTGATTTAAACAAAGAGCTGTTTCAGCTTTGTTGTGTAAGGACAATAAACCAAATTCTGTGGGAGGGAGTTTTTACTACCTTTCATTTAATTCCTCAGGTTGGATGGATAGAAAAGGTTTCCACGTCCAAACAAATGCAGTGGGAACACACCGGCTTCTCTAAGTCCAGAGTGCCCTTAACTTCTGTGGAATCTGAGAGGAGGCATTGGGTTCAGGGCTATGCTTGTGTCCTGGTTTTGCCACCTAGCAACAGTGTGGTTTTGGGCGAACTAATCCTTTGGTCTCTGTTCCCAATGGAGCGGCAATTTTCAGCCCGAGTGCTGTAGGTAACATACTCTCGTGCCCCAGGGAATTTTTAAATCATATGGTACCTGACTGTTTAGTTAGGGGCTCTGACCTTTTCCCTTAGATTGTCAAATTAAAAAAATGACAACAGCCAACATAACAATAGCTGTGCAGTGTGAATGAATCAAAATGATACCTATTTTTTTTTTTTTTTTTTTTTTGGTCAGATTGGCAAGAAACACATTTTTGGGTGTGCCACAAATTAGTGATTAGTTTATGTGTGCCATGAGATTAAAAAGGTTGAAAATCACTGCAGTGGAGGTTCCTCCCTTGCAGAGTCCGTTCCTCATCTGGAGTCTTTCTGGGATTGCATGGTGCTTTCTCACTCGTGTGGGATCAAATGAACAAAATAAACCTATAAACCTCCACCAACGGCTCAGGATCCCGCTGCTCCTTCTGCTAACCAGATTGACAAGGATCTTCTGCTTCTCAGGCTCCAGAATGGGTGGTTGTTCCCATTCCTGTTTACTGCGTCCTTATGAGTTTACTAGAGGCCCGATGCACAAATTCTTGCGTGGGTAAGGTCCCTAGACCTGGCCTGCGAGCAGGGCCATCTTCCCCAGCTGTGGGCAGCCGGCCCCGCCCTGCCCTCCGCCACCACCCACCCCCAGTTCCCCGTTCGCCATTGGGTCATCGGAGCCTGCCAGCTACATTGAAGGATCGGAAGGTTGGTTGTTGCCGCCCGCTCGCTGGCCCAATCCCCCCCCCCCCACCACCGCCACCGGTTGTCCTCTGTGTGTGGGGCGACTGGCAGGGTGGGGACCCTGATCTGGCGTTTCCCACCTCTGCCGCCACCCATCCTCTAGTTCCCCATTCCCCATGGGGCGATTGAGTGCTGGGGGCAGCTCCTGCATCATAGCGACTGGTCGTTCTGCCATTCTGTTGATTTGCATATTACCCTTTTTATTATATAGGATGCTTTCTTAACAAAATCCCTCTTCTGCCTGCTTAGTGCTACATTCATAGGGGCCCAAAGGTAAATGCATGCATTCAATTTGCATCTTTAACCAGGAGTCATCTTTACATTTTTAAAGAAACATTCTTTTTTTAAAAAAACTTTATTGTTGAAAGTATTACATATGTCTCCCTTTTTACCCCTTTGACTTCTTCTAGCCTGTCCCTGGCCCCCAACCTCAGGCCTTCACCACCCTATGGTCTGTGATCACTTATCCTTTGAGACAGTATGAAGGGACCTGGAGAGTGTTATGCTAAGCGAAATAAGCCAGTCAGAGAAAGGCAAGTGTCACATGATCTCACTCACTCCTGTGTGGAATCTAATAAACTGATGAACAAAATAGATCCAGAGACATAGAAGCATGGACCAGACTGTTGAATCTGAGAGGGAAGGTAGGGGTGGGTGGGAAGAGATCAACAAAAGAATTTGTATGTGTATATGCATAATCCATGGATAAAGGAATATTCTTTAACTATATTTTTTGTTATAACAACTGTGTCTTTCAAAATTTCCCTGTAAAATAATAAATTTAATGGTTCCCAATGGACACAAAACTCTTGAGAGGGAGGGTATGTATGGGGGGGGCAATGGTAAGATATATACATAGATAATAATTTAATTTAAAAAAATCTTTAAAAAATAATAATGGTTCCTTTTCTTCATCCCCTGTTTTTATTAATATGTGAGGATTATTTTTCATTGTTGTTACATATTTTATATTAAATTATTCCTTAAAAAAATAGTATTTAAGTTGACAGTGAAATATAGGGCAATTATTTATGTTGCTAATAATAGTACCTAGTCCTTTTATCCTAAAGTTATATTTTTGGAATGCTTAATTTTTATTTGTATACTAGTGGCTTGGAATTGGCCTAAGTTTTTTTAAGGAAAGGTTAATGAGTAATGAATTTTCAGAGCCTTTAAATATGGAAGACTATTTTTCATTTTCCTTTACAAGTGAAAGACAGTTTGGTTGACAATAGCTTTCTTTAACCGAGTATTCTCTTTCTTCTGTAACTTAGTAATACACAGGAGAAATTTAAGTGCAACTGGACATTTGTTCCATTCATGATGACTCATTTTCATTTGATTTGTGTGTTGACTTGTTTTGTCTTCATGCCTGAATATTAAAGGACTTTTAATTAATTTTAATTATAGGACTCAAAATTTTTGAATTGTATATTGTTTGGAATACAATTTAGTCTTTTTTCAGTTTTTAAAAATTGTGTTGCTGATTATTCTATTTCAGGTCTTCACTTGTGTTTTCTCAGAAACAACTGTCATTAGACAGGTTTTTCTGATCCTTCACCTATTGGTGTTCTTTCGCCTATTGGTTCTTTTCTCCAGCCTAATGTGGGTGTTTATCTTTTACTAAGTTATTTAATTTTACATAGCATGTATCTACTTCCCCCCACCCAAGTGGGTAAAAATTCTGTCTCTTCATTTTTAGTTTCTTTATTTCACCTGCAATCTCTTTTTATCTTACCCATCAGTCCTTATTGATTCATAGTTTTCCACTTTCATTTTTCAGGGACATATCTTCTTGAATCATATTAACAATGCCAAATACTTTTAAAAAATTTACATCTGATTCGTCTAAGAAGTCATTTTTAGGAGACAGTCCTTCCTTTGAATTTTTAGCATGTTCTTTTCTTTCCATAATTACTTACGCAATACTTCTTAATAGACCTATGATGATTTTGATACGTTATTTTCATTATTCCTTCATTTGGAAATATCCACCTAGACCTGCTCACAGAAAGGGTGCCTGGGTTGCTCTTGGCCTCACTCTCTGTCCTCTATTCACCAGTAATAGTCCCTTTCTTAAATCTGTAGCAGGTTATAGATTCTGCTACATTTTTGATAAATTCGGAGAGTTTTATCTAAAGCAACGATCTCCAATGTCTTGTTCACTGTTACCCTGTATATGGATTATATAAGACTCTAATACCCAGAATGCAATGCCTCCGTATCATCTTGTCCATAAATCTGTTTTTCTGCAGGATACTAAAGTACTTCACTTTCTTCACACTCATTGTTTAAAGTAGCAGTCACTCCTTGATGGGATGGTGGGAGTCTCCTGCTTCCTCACAAAGCATCATGCAGGCCAGAGAGCTGACTAGGTTTCTGAATGATACATATTTTTGTATTTCTGTATGAGATGGCAGAAAGTGGAGAAAGGAAAATTTTCCTCCCCTCTTCAAGTTTCATAGCTTGTTTTTTGTTTCCTTTTATTATATTTTTAAAATCTAATTTATCCTTTTTTCTGCTGTAAATGTTTTTTCTCTGATTTTTGGAATAGGTCAAAGGTTATCCCCTCCTTTTTGTGGTTAGATACTTTTGTGGGAGGTTGGGAGAGGCTTTCGGGGGCTGGGTAGCTAGACACCTTTTAAAACTTTAACTTGTATGAAACGACACGATTTTTAAAAAGTACTTTCTGCATGTGGCAAAATGCTTGAAAAATTTGCTTTCTGCAGACATTTTATGCAAATAAACTTTTCCTTGTAAATATTCATCACAAGTTGTTATTCAGATGATGAAGGCATCTGTGTTTCTGTAATAGAAACTATGTCTTATGAAAAATGGGTCATTTTTTGCAATGAAATAAAAATGTAGATACATATGTTATTGTAGGAATTCCAATGATTTCCATAAAATTTAATTTTACATAAAAACTGCCTTGTCACTGCCTATTAATAAGTCTTAGAGCTGAAGCAGCTGTTATAAATTATTTTATCAAGGAGTTGCAAATTCAGTTGCCTTCAGGGGCCAGAAAAGTGACCTGCAGATTCATGAAATAGGTTGGATTAATATAAAAGGGACTGAGAGTGACCAGAGAGAAGTGGGGGATTACTTCTGCTATCAAATCCTTGGGCCACCAGTATAACATGAATAGCAGTATAATACAAACCTACTCTCCCATTATAGAGATAGAACTGAAGTCAAAGGATATAATAGATCTGTCCAAAGTTTGGAGATTATGTGTCTTTAACCAGAACCAGCTACATAATTTGCAGGGCCCCATGCAAAATAAAATGAGATTAAGAATTTCAATGGTGATTAAGAATTTCAAGATAGTGACAACAAAGCATTAAATCAAGCCTGGGACCCTATGTGACTTGTACAATTACATGCCCTTGAAGCCATCCCTGAAGTTCTAAGCTCTTCTCTAAGTGTAAATTCTGACCTTAATTTCAGAATGCTTAGAGACTCATACATTTTTGATAAAACTCTGGGGATACCAGTGTCTTTATTGGGTCTTACTCTGTCTTTTATTTTAAGGTAACTGTGATTTCTTCCAGAAAATTTTGTCTATAACTTGAATCACCTCCTAAAATAACCTTTTCCTTTTCACCTTATTTGAAATCTTTATACAGCTTGCAAACACAAAAAGCAATTTGCCTCCGGACAAATTGAAGTTGACTAGTAACTTTCTCCTTTGAGTTAATTTACTAGTTATAAATTGAAGTACCTTTAACACCATTAATAACATAACCTAAGGAATGCTATTTAATGAAATCTAGCCAGCTCTTAAGGATAAGCTATTCATACCCAGAAAACATACGAAATAAAATTTTGGGAATTGAGTACTAGCGTAAGAGTTTTGTCTCATCTCAGCTTCCATAAGGCAAGTTAATATCTAAACCAGAATTCAAAAATATCTTATGTAGCTTCATATTGTTGAAATATATCCCTTCATGGATGATTAACAAGAGGTCATTCACATGGGGGAAAAAGATGATGAGCAAATGGGCAAATACATTACCTAAGTGAAAGGAAATTTAAGTTGTGAATATAATTACTAATATTTAAAACATTTGTGGTAAGCTATGCACATGAGTGTATATGTTCAGCTAGCATTGAAATTGCTCATTAAGTTTAATCTCGGTTTGGGGCAGGGGTGGAGGTGGGGGTAGCAAATTTCATGGATTTTTTCACTCATGTATATCAGTATGTGCTGTGAAATATAAAAACTGAATGTCATAGAATTTTTTTAACCTTCTACAGGTGGAGATTTTCATTTTACCTTTACGTATTTACCTATGGAGTCCGGTTCCTGAAAAAGGTATGATCTGCCAAGTTACTTTACATAATTCTTATGTAACTGTAAGCCTAGATCTCGTTTGTTTTTTTTTTTCTTTGTTTTTTTTTTCTTCTGTATGACAGTTGTAATATTTTAAACAATCATAACAGGCTCCCTATGAATTGCTTGTACATTTTTCTTTGACTTACAAAAATATTTGCAGTTTATCATTCATAATAAGTAATTTTTAGGCAGATTCCTAACATACTTTTGTAAACAATTTGTTTTTTCGGTAAAAAGGTGTTGCTAAGTCCTGTAACCGCTCTAGTGGTTATTTATTGCTGGTGGTCTTAAGAGCCTTATAAAAATCCATCTGAGGCTTGAAAGAAGTTAGTTTACACATCATCACACAACTTGAAAAAAAAATCAGCTGTAATGTGCATTATCATTGTAGTCCTCACCAAAAGAAATTATTTTTTAATGTCTTTATGGTTATTAACAGGGTAACATCGACTGCTGGTGGGAAATTCAGTTCCTTTCATAGATTGTGTTTCCCCTGCAGCTTTGCAATTCCTGCATCTTTGAAAGCAATTTCCTGAGGCTGCCATAGTCTTCTTGGTTATTTCGATGCTTAATGTCACTATGAACACTTAGGCTGCTTATTAAAATCAAAACTCATGAAGATTCATCTTCTTAGAGTCATGCATATATAAACAGTAGTGATTTTTTTTTGCAAAAGATGGGGAATTATTTTTAAATATTTTATATTATTAACCTTTATAGTTATATCAAACTTATCTTTATTTAATTAAAAAAATTTTCCAAAATAGGGCATTGTGCCAAGTAGTATGCCTTATTAGTAAATTTTCATGTAAATATTGATGTGAAAATTGCAAATACATTTTTATTTTAAACATCTAAGTTATAAGATATTGTCTGTCTGTGGCAAATTCTATTCTAAAGAGTGGCTGTTTTTCAATATCATGTTTTCCTAAAGGAAATATTCTTTTTACTTTCTGTATTCTCCTTTAGCAACTACACTTATTTTTCACTTACTATAATAAGATCACATGCCTCAGAGGCCATTTGAATAGATTTAAAAGGTTGAGCTTCATTCTGCAGGCTGTCTGAGCATGAAGAACTTCTCAACTTAGATAAATAAATATGGTGGAAACTGCTTATTTTGGAACCCTACTGTTCTGTTTTTCAAACTTACTTATTTAGTGAAAAAAAATGGAAAGAATGGCTGTAGAGCTTTTATGCTTACAAGTTTATTACCTTTGGAGAGGAAGTAGCTTTGCATGAAATTTTAGCTGACATGGCAGAGCTGGGCTTCATGAGATCGCCGCCTTGCTAGCTGAGGTCAAGGTTTGGAATTCATGTTGGGTTCTGTTGGTGAAGGGCTTTGATGAAGAACAAGAGAAAATTCTGAGAGCCAAGAGCCCTTTTTCTGCCCTTTCTCCCAGATCTGCAGGACATGGTCTATTATAGCCCTCATACAGCCGGCCTACCATTTGTCATCAGAACAGCAAACACTTTGACACTTCACTCTGTTCCTAAACAAACTAAATGGGACAAGAATATTTTAAATCGCCAAGTCCTCAGTGGTTCCATAGAAGGCTGGAAGAGGCCCTGTCAATAGAACATTGTTTTGAAAATGGTTTTTCCTTAAACTAAACAGTTCTCTTTCAAGTGGTCCCCGACGTGCTTAAGAATGAGAAAAAGAACTAGATGTTCTTCTTTGTGTTGAATGACTTGTATTTTAATACTCCTTAAGATGCAGTCAGGTGTGGGTGAACTGTATTGTTTATAGAAAAGTGCACATAGAATCCACGTGACTGAACTCGCTGTGGAGGACTTCATAAGCCATCTTGTCCAACCCTCGTACTTCACAGCGGAGGAAGCAGAAGCCCTGAGAGATAGATGGGTGGCCTCCTGAGGTCACACAGTTCACTTATTAAAATGAAACTGAAATGAAACGCACTGCTCTCTCTTATTCCGGTATTTTTTTTCCCCTTCACCAGTCTGCCCTAACCTCAGCATGATTTCAAGTGATTTTCTTCTTCGGTTAAGTTAGCAAAATTGACCTAATGTAGCCCGTTGTTTCTATTATAGAACTTTAAATATTTTAATGGATATTGAAAATATATTTCTATTCACTTTCTTGGAGTGGACAATATATTTGTCCACCTATCCTAGAGGGAGAAAATTACCATGCAGGCAGCAGCAGAAAAAAATCTAAAGAAGGTAATGAAAATTTTCACAATACCCTAAATGTTTAAAAAAAAAAAATACCATGGTAGTGGACCAATATTAAGAGGTGAGAGACCACAGCTGCTTCTTATTTCTGGCATCAAAAGTATGGATTATTACATGGGCTGTCAGAAACCTGACTGGGCAGCTTACACAGCCTTTAGGCAATTTTCTTCTGCCTTTAGGTCAAATGAGCCTGATACATACCATTTTCTAGGGTGGATTAAATAACTTTAAGAAAGCTTTTTATTCTGAAATTCTATAATTCAGTTAAAAAGATATTTCTCAAATGCAAACTACCAGGATCCCACAGTAATGGACAGAGAATCCTAAAAAATAAAAGCAAACAAAAAATTAATAAAAATTGGAAAACCATAGAACTGTAGATATAAAAGTTGTACATATGATCTAAATACCTTATTTTATAGATGAGGCATGAGGTATCTATAGTTTAAGAATAGCTTCAATTTTTCTCTTCCATGCTGAAATATATTCAGGATAAATACTAAAGTTTTATCAAATGCTGTTAACTTTTCCAATTTGAATTGGCTTAATCCTATAGGAAGAATACTAGTATACATATTTTCCTGAGATTTTAGTAGAATTTCAACATGTAAATATAACTGACTTAAGTGCCCTTCATTTTAAAATATTTTTTTTGTATTTAGAAATAAGGCAGTTAAGAATTTTTTAAATACATATAAAGTAGGGTTATGTAAGTAAACATTTGTACTGTTTTAGTCTTGGGAAGACTAAGACACATTTAGTCTCTTCTTCATGTCTCCTTCTCAGGAGACATGAAGAAGAGACTAAATGTAGAAGAATTTGATTAGGGGGAATGTCATGAGAGAAAAATGTGGAGGAGGGAGGTTAACTAGAAGAGCTTTTTGACTACAATACGAGATTGACCCTGAGTGCAGAAGACAGGGAAGGAAGGGAAGAAGGTTGGGTGAAGCTCTAGGTCTGTGATGCCTTTCTGAGTAAGGCCACTGGGAAGCCCTGGAGCCACAGTTGACCACCAAAAGAGACTTGTGCCTTCCAGAAATGGGCTTGCCTTTAGAATTCCTGTCCAGCCTGGTCTTCATGCAAATGTAGCTGTCAATTTTATAGCATAGCAGCGGGGCCCTGGGTTAATTATAATCCCAGCCATCCAAGATCCAAGAGCACATCCATGATTGCCATGTATGCTTTAAAAAAAAAAAAAAATTCCAGCTATTTCGAGCATAGTCAAAGGATATGCCATGAAATAAGACCCTATATATTAGAAATTCTGTTTTCATATATAGGATGCCTAGAAGCATAGAGAACTATTCATCTATCGTACTTTTTTTGTTGCATTTGACTTATGGGTGGCCTTAATCTTCATTATGTCATAGTTCTTCTAGTTGATGTGTAAATGTGTCTTTGGAGTAATACACAGGCTGACTTCCCACATGAGTTGGGTAACCATACAAGCTGTCTTAGGGTTAATTCCCCCACATTTTCAGATACCTTCTAGAGTATGTATGTTTATTTATATGAAATCAGCAAAATGTTTTTGTAGTTTCATGCTGACATACAAAGGAATGAGCCTCATTTATAGTGATGTGATATTGCTCAGGTGTGCATATGTTATATGTTGCCTTTGCTTTAGTTTCTTAGCTTAGAGCTTCCTGTATTGATAGCACTAACTTTGGTCATGGAAGTAGACTCTAGAAAGCATTGATCTTACAGACATGTTAGTGAACTGTTAAGTAATATTATTGCAACATTAGTAGGAAATATTTAAATAATTGAAGATAAGCCTTGCTCAATAGTCTGTTCCCATAATTGCTGGACACAAGTATATTTGCCTATTGATATAATTGGTAGAGACAAGTACTTTTATAAAAGAAGACCCAGGATTACTTCAAGTGGTCTGAAATCCTACCACACAGTGTGTTCATACAAATTAACATGTTTTTCTAGGTCCTAAAAGAAAACACAGATCAAGTTTTTTAAAAATAGAGAAAGCCACCTCTCATTTACTATGACCTTCCTTCTCATTGGTAAATTAAAGTTTGTGTTGGGTGGAGTACTTTAAATAGTTTTCTTTGAGTTCCTTTACATATATATATTCTTAAATATTGTGTCACAGGAATGCAATGCAAATATATGTGCAACTGGGATTTAGGTAAATATTTTTTCTTATAATCTACAGGTTAGGCTAATGTATTTCCAACTTTTTTTGACTACATGGTGCATTTTATATCACAATCCATTTTGTGCACATGCATGTATGCAATTAAAATATAGCATTTACTCAAAATGTACCTAACCTCTGTATCAGTCAGTGTTCCATCAGGAGACACAGGAGTTCTTTTAGGAGTGACTATAATATGCAGAATTATTAACCATAGGAAAACCACCATGACACTGTCAGTCTAAGTAATTGATCTGCTGACGGTTCACTAGCAGTCTGTGATAAGGAGCTTGACCTGAATGTAAATCAGCTCACTGCTTCTTTTTTTGAGAAAGTCTACCTGTGAAGAAAAGTTGGCTGAATGACACAGTGTGCTTAGTGGAGGTTAATTCACATTCTGGTGAAGCAATAGCTAACATTTCAAGGACTAGCACTGTGTGTACGTGACACTTTGATTAGCGTTGAACTGAAATATTACTGCAGTATGTTCTGTCATGAAGAAGCTCCCTCTCTGAGGACCGGGGGCGTGTAGGGAGAAGGTTGGGTTGTCAGAACCTAGAAGCTTGAAGGAGTCAGACAAGACCTCTGAGGAGAGAAGCTGACCAGGTGGAGTCTGTGAGGGACCACAGGGAGTCAGTGAGGCTGGTTCTGGAAATGAGGAAAACCACACACTGCAGTAGAATGAACTCGCACTACGGGGATGAGGATGCATTGCTGAGGGAGGGGGAGTGAACAGGAACAGGGAGCAGGACAGAAAGGATACATGGAGGGCCCTTAAGAAGGCCTCAGAAGACCAAGCCGTTAATCAGATTTATGCCCATAAGCAAGTCATTTAATCTCTCTGGGATGTCATTGCTGCATCTCCAAAATCAGCCATGTGGACTAACATAGCATTTTCTAAACTCATACTCTGTAATTCAGTGAAGAATAACTAATCATTATGGTAAACTGATACAACCTATTTAGAAAGCAACATGGTTTTTTAGAATAATAACCATAAGTATGTTCGTATACTATGCCTCAGCAGTTCAACTCCTATAAATTTATTCTGAAAAGAATTGTACAGAACTGAAAAAAAATATATTATAAAATTATTACAACTTAAATATATATACATATATCCTATATAATAAAGAAGCAATATGCAAATTAACCCTCACACCCTCACAAGAGGGCTGCTTATGACCAGGCCAGCAGGGGGGTTAGTGAGGGATGACCAAACAACTGAACAAGGAGGCTGCATGGACCGACCAGGCTGGCAGACCAGGCTGGCAGGGGGGCAGTAAGGGGTGACCAGGCAGGCAGATGAGCAATTAGGAGCCAGCGGCCCAGGATTGTGAGAGGGATCAGGCCTAAACCGGCAGTTGGACATACCCTGAGGGGTCCCAGATTGGAGAGGGTGCAGGCTGGGCTGAGGGGGACCTTCCCCCATGCACGGATTTTATGCACTGGGCCTCTCTCTCTCTCTCTCTCTCTCTCTCTCTCTCTCTCTATATATATATATATATATATATATATATGTGTGTGTGTGTGTGTGTGTGTGTGTGTGTGTGTGTGTGTGTGTAAAAGCATAATATGCAAATTGGTCGGATGACAGAACAACCAGTTGCTATGACGCATGCTGACTACCAGAGAGCAGATGCTCAACACAGGAGCTGCCCAGCTGCAAGTGGGTGGTAAGCAGCAAGGGGTCCCAGACTGCAAGAGCCCCACGCTGCAAGAGGGATGTATGACAAAGGGTCCCGGACTGCAAGAGGGTGCAGGCCAGGTTGAGGGCCCACTCCCCACCCCTGGAGCACATGAATTTAGTGCGCTGGGCCTCTAGCATATCTATAGGCATATATATATATATATATGTCCATAGATATGAAATAACAAATTATAGATATGAAATAACAAATCCAAAACAATTTAAAACACTCTTACTGTATAATATTGGTAGAATTATTTAAATTATTACTATAAGAATGACAAAATAACATGCAAACACTTAATGTAATAGCATAAATAACTATATTATTTATAGTCTTAATAAAATGTGTAGTATAACTTTACATGAAAATAAACAACAAACTCTTGTATATGTTGCTGTGATAATCAGTTATTTGGATTAATGGAAGGCAATAGGTAAATATGAAAAGATTCCTTTTAGAGAGGCAGAACTGTGGATAATTGTTTTCTCAAAAATGTGTTTACTACTTTCTCTTCTATTAAGTAATTAACCTTAAAATGTAGGAATTAGAACTGAAATGACTATGCATAAATTTAAGTATACTTGGGTTATGAAAGAGCTTCAGTTGCATCTTCTAAAAAGGAGAAAAAAAAATTTAAGTTAAATTCCATGTAATTTAGCTGTTTGACTCAGTGAATACAATGTCGACCTGCAGACTGGAGGGTCCCAGGTTCAATTCCAGTCAAGGGTACATGCCAGGGTTGTGGGCTTGATTCACAGTAGAGGGTGTGCAGGAGGCAGCCGATCAACGATTCTTTCTCATCCTTGATGTTTCTATCTTTCCCTCTCCTTTCCTCTCTGAAATCAATAAAAATATATTTTTAAAAAATTCCATGTATATGGCTAAAAAGAAACAGAAGTTTTGTTAGATAAATCCTACTGTTCAATTTTGTCTGGTTTCACTACCCTAATCTCTGAATTTCTATCAGGGGTTTCCTTTACTGATCGTAGTATTGCTTAGAATGCCCTGGAACAGCATATGCTTTCTAAGGAGCTTTTTTGAGTCTCTGTGGGGATTCTGGTAAGATTCAAGCTCTATTTTCATAGCAGGTTTACATGGCCTATGTTAGATAATAACTTGGAATTCTTTATTTCATATAGCATTTAAAAAACTTTTCTTCCAGTGAGCCCCACCTCTTTGGAATTGAGATAATGACTTGGAAACATGATTGGCTTAATGCACAGCTGGGATGAAATTTTGAAACACTAATAATAATTATAATGGTGATAGCTAGCTGGTACTGAGCACTCACTATAGGCCAGGCATTGTGTTGATCACTAGGCATTCATTTCTCATGGGCTGCTTGATGTAACTCCTTATTAATGAAGAAACAAAAGGTTAACAAAGGATCAGTAATTTGCCCAAAGTCATAGAACTTGTCAGTGGGAGGCTGAGATTTAAATCCATACTTTTTGAGCAAATGGCCTACTTGTATCGAGGCTTCATTACTGACTCAGTAGATCTCTTGGACTGATCAGGGTTGACCAGGTAACAAGGAAAAGCAAAGGCTGTCTTGTAACTATATTTATTTTAAGACTACAGAGTTAAACTTAGTGATGATATTCAAAAGGCCTAAATTAAACTCTCAATTTTGCTTATTTACCTACTTTCAAATGAAGTCACATTGACAAACCCAAGAATCTGTGGCTTGCTACATTTGTAGTATTTTTGCATCTCATCAGAAACTATCTGCTAGTTTTCAGACTGGGTATAAATGTCCCTTTTTATGCAACCCAATGTAATTATGCAACACAATTTTCTTCTTCTGTATACATATTTACTTCCTACAGTGTGACTAGCAAACCATTAATATACTCTTCATGGTAAGAAGCTGATTTGGACACCTCAGTATTTTCTACATTTCAAGGAATGTGTTTTAGGTGAAACTGTTCATTGTCTGGGATAAATGAAAACTTGTTCAGATGGTAAAATCTTCCATCAACTGAGGTTATACCTTATAATGTTTCACTTAATGAGATGCAATAATTTAATTTTGGTTGTGTAAAATGTTCTCTAAAAAAGCACTGAGAAGCCTTTTACCCAGTTGTCTTCGCTTTGTGTTCTGGCTTGAACGAATGACATTCACACCAACGGCTTTCTCCAGATGGTGAAGTAGAAGGATTTTAGGACTTACAGGAGTTCATGAAGCTGAAATGGATTTTTGTGGGAGGAAAGGTACTTGTGTCAACTTGCAAGTACTGGTGGTGACTGCTGCCTTACTGAGTGATACTTGCTCTATGTAATTATTTATACAAGGGTTTGTGGATTTGATGCTTGGTCAAACCATGAGTCTTATCTTTTCAGCTCACTTAATAAAATATCAACTTTGTAAAAACTCTAGAAATAAAAAACAAAAACTGTATTTCACAGGCTACTAAAATATCACTGATTTAAAATATGACATTCATTATTAGACAGCCCCCTAAAGGCATAAACTTATATGTCTCAAAAGTTTAGAGCTGAACTTGACAATGAAAACATTGCTCCTCATTTATTTGCTGTAACTAAACTAATGCTACAGGCTTCCTTTGGCTCAGGCCAGCGCCTGAGAACTGAATTGCTTTGGTACTCTTCTCTCATTTCCATGGGGAATAGAATCTAGTCACTCTCAGAAATGTTCAAGTAATTTGACATGAAATTTAACATGTATTAAACATTTGATAAACATCCGTATATCAAAATCTGTACCTGCATTAGCTGAATCATCATCTGACACCTGAAGAAAATTCCTTTTCTGAATTCAACAAGGAAAGACTATTATCATTAAGTTCTGTTTTAATAAAGTCTGAGTTAATAAATGACTTTCACAAACAATGGTCATCATCCTTATCAACAATAATGAAACCAACCAGATGATCTTTGCTTAAAAACAACTGCTTTCTGGGAAAATTAGTGAGACGTTCTACTTCTCTTTTTGAAATTGGTGTTTTGTCCCTTCTTGAAAGGTCCAGCCTTGTCTGTGTGTGTTTGGAGTGGGGTGGGAGGACTTAAGACTTCTATTTGGTGTGGTGTGGAGTGGAGCAGTGGGCGTCCCCACCTGACCAGCTCATGCTCTGATTATGGCTCCACGTGTAGCTTCAAGAAACTAGTTCAGAGAGCTTTTGGATACTGGGTCAGCTAGACTCAGGTAGAAGCTGAGACAAATGGTTTTGTCTTTTTTGGTTTTGCCCCCTTCTCCTTTATTAATGCACATGAGAATAGGCCTGCTGCTAGAGGCCATTGCTGTCGTTGTTTAGGATTTTTGTGTGCAAAATCTGGTAATACCAGTCACCATGGAATAGCTGTTCCAACACTGAGAGAAGATGGCTCTTTTGTTCTCAAGGAATTCAGGCTTCCATAAGGTAGTGAACAATGAAAAGGGTAAAATAATTGTTTTCAGGCAAAATTAATTTATAGTGCTAGAGGTAGTTCTATAAGGTGAGGGAGTAGGCAGGAGAAAGCCTACTAGAGTGCTGGAAATCTAGCTCTTGATCTGGGTGCTAGTGACATAGTGTACACATATGTAGACATGCAATGTAGGTATATACACATGTAGACATGCATCATATTCCTGTGCACTTAGATTTGTGCACTTTATTATATGCAGGTTATATTTCAATTAAAAATAATAAAACCTGATTATGGTTTCTGATAATTCTGTAGCTGCCATATAAGCAGTCACTACATGTTGTTGGTGGAAATGTGGGCACAAGAGATTTGAGGAGCAAAAGCTATTGTTTAAAGGGTGTTCCATTCATACCTCTTCTAAGAGCTTCTGTTATTACTGATGGGGGAAACTAAACTCTGTTCATTCTTTGTTATAAATGGTACAAGTGCAAGGTTCTTGCCCAGCTGGCTTGGCTCAGTGGTTGAGCATAGACCTATGAACCAGGAGGTCATGGTTTGATTCCCAGTCAGGGCACGTGCCTGGGTTGCCGGCTTGATTGATCCCCAGTGTTGAGCATACAGGAGGCAACCAATCAGTGATTCTCTCTCATCATTGGAGTTTCTGTCTCTCCCTCTCTGAAATCAATAAAAGTAAAAAAAAAAAAAATGTTTTTTAATTAATGCTTTCCCTGAACTAATAGCTAGTTGAATTCTGGTCCAACTTAAGTGATTGATACATTTTATGTGATTAGTACATACAATTGTATGATTGGTACATCCTCTTATATGATTAGTCTATCCAACCAGATCTACCCTTAGAATATTAGTTATGAATAGTTGATTGGATGTTATCAGTATTTTTTGTCTTATTTTTAAAAGAGCATATGTGTGTGCATTACCCACGCATACAGTATGGTTAGTAAAGCTGTGGTGACTGATACTCAGGGTCTCTCTGCTAGGAGGTGACTGAAGGATGCTTCGAGATATGTAAGGGATTCTATTGCTGCAGTGTTAGCAGTGTAATCAGAGCATCACATGGATTCTCAGGCCCCCAAATTGAAAGATCAGGTATCCCCTCTTCTTTACAGTATAAGGTGTCTTCGTGGAATAATAAAAATTGCAAAGTGGAGTATAACCAGTTTCCCTTACTGCCCGGGATAGATTCAAGGCCCATTTGCTCAAGGCCATTCATTGGTAATATTCTGGGAATTGTCTCTAGTGATTTGGATACTAGGGGGCATGAGTCACCACAGCATAAGCAAATATAATCTGTTCTCCAAGGAAATAGTCCTGTTGTGAGCCTCTCCTCTCTGGATGTGTGTTCCTCTTCACAGCAGATCCTTCATTAGGGGGTTAAATATAAAAGATAAAATATCATCACACAGAGTTCCTTAATAGGAACATGGTGTTCATCAGAAGCAGAAAAATTTAGTTGGCTTCAGCTATTCAATACAAAGGGGTGGGTAATAACTAGACTGCAATGCTCTGTGAGTGTGCGTGCCTACACACGCACACACATCATGGGTATATGAAATATGAATCAAGAAATAGTTCTTGTTCCTAATCATGGCTCCTCTCACCCTCACCTCAGTTGTTTTCTTAAACTAGCAAGTTAAAGCTGTAAAGAAATTAGTAAAGTGGAACTTTGCCAATTATCCTGACTTCATATGAATTATGAAAAAAGAGCCATGTAAAAACAAAATTAGAATACTGTGGATACAATTTGACTTGGGTCCTCTTGATCTAATTGACAAGATCCTAGATATGAAAATGATTTCCCACTTGACTTTTCTTGTTAACCAGGCCTTTAAATTCAGAGAATGGACTCCTCTAACTTCTAAGTAGTGCAAAAAGTATTGATAAGCATGGAGTGTGGTCAACAAAGGCAGGCAAAATTCTGATGGCCAAATAATAGATTACCACATAATAAAATTCTGATTACTATAAAGAAAAACACAGTCCTATAGATACTTAGGTAACTTATATAGCCGATGGAAGTGTAGAAATTAAAAGTATAGTTTAGCTTTTGATACTGGTTGATTATTATGATAATCCCTTATCAAGATGTGGCATTCATTCATTCAATAAATAGATGTCCATGCTATGAAAATGGGCTTTTTAAAAAGTTAGGTATTATATGGTAATATTATGTAAAAGTTGTACCTAACGGCCATTTTTAAGTATCATGTTGGAAATGCTATTCTCTTAATCTTTTTAAAAAATTATTAATTCATTTTTAGAGAGAGAGGTAGGGAGAGGGAGAAGGAGAGAAGGTGCATGGGATGTTGTCCAACCAACTGAGCCACACTGGCCAGGGCTATCCTCTGCTTCTTATAAGTTCTTCCTGACATACATTTGAATTTTTTTTTAATTGCAATTACTATAACATTGGAGTTTTCATCCTCATGTGCTCAATTTGGCAATTCTAGGCCAAGAAACTGATAGAAGTACAGAACAGATTTCTTCTGAATAATAGAGAAATTGGCATTGTCAGACAAAGTACTAATTTATAGCTCCTATAACTTTAACTCTATTTTGCCTGCTATGAAAAAATATTTTATGTAGTAGTTAACACCATTGAATGTGCTCAGACTTGACTGTTGCAGGCTCAAACCTTTAAGCATAGATAACATAAATTTTCCTTTGGTAATAGCTTCTGCTTTTGTTATTTTAAGACTTAAAATTTTGTGTGTGCTGGAGTATATTTGGAAAGTCCTTGCTGTTTCTCACATTTTTTCCCCCTCATAGCCTTTATTTCAAAGAAGTGATACTCTATTAGAACATTTTATCCTTTTAAAATGCATGAAATCCTTTTGATTACCAAGGTCTAAAAGAAAATGTTCCAGGAGTACTCAAACTTGAATGTGCCTGAGAATCACCCAGAAGGCTTGTGAAATCAGAGATGGCTGGGCTTTCCCCCAGAGCTTCTGATTCAGTAGGTCTGGATGAGGCCTTAGAATTTGCATTACCAACAAGTACCAGGGTAGTGATGATGGCAGTGCCGATCCAGAGACCGCATTTTGAGAACTGCTGTGTTATCGTGTGGCGCACAGAAATGCTAAATACTCGCTTACCATGTGCATTCATTTTCTGTTGCTTCTGTAACAAGTTACTACACACTCAGTGGCTTAAAACAACACAAATGTAATCTCTTACAATTGGGAAGGTCAGAAGTCTAAAATCAGTGTCACTGGGTTAAAGTCAAGGTTCAGATAGGGCTAGTTCCTTCAGGAGGCTCTAGGGCTTTTCAGTTCCCAGGGGCTGCCTGTATTCCTCGGCTTGTGGCCCCTTCTTTCATCTTCAGAGTTCATCTCTCTAATTTCTGCTTCTGCCATCAGAAGGCCTTCTCCTTTTCTGTAGTCAAGTCTTCCTCTCTATTCATCTTATAAAGACACCTGTGATTATAGCTAGGACCCATCTGAATAAAGCAGAATCATTTTCCCACCTCAACATCCCTATCTTAATCACATCTGCAACTTACTTTTGCCATATAAGGTAACATTCACAAATGTCAGGGATTAGGTCTTGAATATCTTCAGAGCTAATTATTTATTCTACCATACTTTGAAAATCTTCTACTCATCTTTCCAGGAGGCATTCAATAGTATATCCAGAGAGAAGTGCCACTTGGCACATTTAAAGTTGAGTCATTTTGCATCGCCTCTCATATGAAGCTGGAGATGATTGGCAAGTGGTAACACATCTGCTTCTGCAGCAAATGTTCATGTTATTCTAGTATCTTAAAAATCATGGGAAAATAATTAAATTCTATATCAACATTTTGATTTTAATTAAGAACTGGGATAGCATGAAATCTGGAGTTTTCCATGAAAGTACCACATATCCCTTTAAGGGCTTACAGACTAATGCAAGATACAACTTGCTCACAAGTACATATGATGTCAGGCAGCACATGGTAAAAGTCCTGTAATGGCGGTACACACACACCTCAGATTAGAGAAGGGGGGAGGGAGAATTTTTGACAAGGTGCTCCACAAAGACTTGAACTAATCATGTGGTATTGAGGTTGAAAGATGCAGGAAGAGGCTTCAACTGATGATAGTGACCAAGGAAGTAAAGGAAGAGCATTGTCTGGAAAGAACAGACACAGTAGGTTGGAACTTGAGGGGAGCTGTGTGTTTAGGGATAGAAGAGGTGAGACAGCCAGTATGATGATGATGAGAGGCAGTGGGGCAGATGGACATGGGCCATGATTGCCAGATCAAGAATTTAACTTCTAAACAGGAAGCAGAGAGAAGAGAGAATTAAGAGATGACAGGTGACTGAACTAGAGCTGGGGGAAGGCCAGCTGTTTCCGTTGTGAGGAATGAATTAGAAGAAGCCAAAACTGGAGGCGGGAGACCTGTCTTGGCCACCACAGCAGTCCCCATGGCCATTGTGCCGGCACTGGCCCACTGGCTGGTGAGCACTGGCCTGGTGTGTCCGTGTGGAGGTCCCTGTCAGGAACGCCCAAGAAAGGTGGCAGGAGGTCAGCTGTCGACAGATAAAAGCATTTCCTGCCTGTTATGAAAGCTTACTCAGTACCAAAGAGTTAGTGTTGAATTTTAAAAAAGAGAAGAGGAGGCAGGCAGAATGTTCTTAGTGTTTTTAAAAGTGACTTCTAAAAAGGGGAAAAGAAAAAGTGACACTTTAAAAGAGATGTCTTCTGTTCCTTTTCCAGAAAAATGACTTTTTACCTGCCTGCCTACCGCAATGTGGCTCTTTCTGTTATGCTCTTTTCCCACAGAGGTAGGAGGCACTTTAAAAAAATGTATTTAGAGTCACTAACTTAGCAGAAGGGAGGGGTGAAAAATCAAAAGATACTCATGTTTCTATGAAGATAGTGAATACTTTTTGCGCGGGAGACTAAGCTGCTTTTAAAAAAATGTTATGCTTAGTGCATAATACAAATAATTTAAAAATATATTTTAGTTCTGTGATATTTAGAGACAAGGAAGCAGCTGACTGTTAGGGAATGAGAGAGAAGGGCACGCAGGCACGGCAGCTGCATGCTTCCTCAGCCTCCTGTCCCCTCAGCCTCCTGCCCCCTCAGCCTCCTTCCCTGTGCTGCTCTGTGCATTGTGGTATTTTATCGATCTTCTCCCTCGTTCTCTGAGGTTTGTGCAATTACCCTTCTTAAGAGAAAGGAAACAGTCTCCTAGAGGTTAAGAAACTCTAAATGGCAGGGCTGGCTTCAGCCCCAGGTTGTGTGATTCTGTGCCCACATTTGTCACTGTTAAATGACCTCTCTTAGTAAAAATACTCCTTCTCCATGATCAGTCAGATCCCCAAAAAGCAAACCTATTTATTCATTGAATGCTACATTATGTCTTCATGTGAATCTCTTATGGCAAGAAAGAATGGAAGAAAAGGGATAAAATGCAAGAATATTTTTAGTTATAATTAGATAAGCATTGGTTTTCAGAAATCCTATTTTTATATTTTTCAATGGAGAAAAGTTTTTAAACTTCCTGTGCTAAAAAGTAGAACATTTCACTTTGTAACGGGAAAGATCTGCTTTCCTCCTCTGATGACAACTCTGCCAGGGGTGGACATAAGTGACCTCACCCCTTCCTGACCTGGCTAATTTCTGTGGGCTGCATGTCTTTGTTCCAGCTTCAACTCCCTTTCCGTTCCCTTCCTCTTCCTCTTCCTTTCCTCCCTCTAGGACGTCCATCCTAAGTCTCTGCCTCTCCCACGCCACAACACGCCTCACCCCACAGTAGACCCTGGGGAGTTTGATTGCTATACTCACCCCAGAGTACCCATGTGCTTCCCCATCCTTACTTTAAGCACCTCTAGGTCAGTTTGTGAACATAAATGATAAAGAGTTGTAGAACCAGATCTGCTATTTGTCCACGATGTAGAAGAGGTTACACTGATGGCTAAATCATGTTTAATAAGGTGCAATAAAAAAAAAAAATGAGACCATTCAAGTTAGAGAAAGGGGAAAAAGCAATAGGAAAGTAAACATTTAAATTTTTTAAAAGGGAGCTGCTGCCCCACATACTAATATTTTGTTTATAGTTGCTTACTTGCTCCAAGTGTAATTCTGATGTTAGGAAAGGAGATGGTAAGGGCCAAAGAAACACTTGTCCACTTGGGTAGGGTAGGATGCATCCCGAGTTTCCATTTTTCATCCTGCAGACATTGGAGTTGGTGGGAGGGAGAGGACAGAGATCTCAATGCCAAGAAGTGTCCAGCAGGCCCAGTAAAGAGCCCTCTACTCTATTGTCATGTCCACCTGTACCATCAAGTCATTGACAGAGCAGGTTAGTTTATTCCTACAGCCTTCTCTTCTGCTCTGAACACTGAGAATGGCCCATCAGTTGTCATTGCCTTTGCATTTCTCTGGCCCTACCAACAAATAGCAAAGCCTCCTTAAATGAAATAGCCTGACTTCTGAAGCACTTACCTCACCATCAGTTTAATTCACAGAGAGATCTTGGGGAAATTTAAAGTAAATTCTCCCCCATTATCTAGTTATTACATTCCAGAGGCAGGATCTGGTTGCTTTTATCTACTTCATCTGACTTCCAGTGATTTTTATATGAGGGTTTGCCAGAATTCTACTTAGTAGGTCTGTGCTGATAGCATAGTGCATTAGTGTGGCCCTTCAGTTACTGGTATCATAATTATCTCTTCCATAGGATTTCTGTTCAATTTTGAATATGCAATTTTTTTGTTTATCCTGCTACCAAAATAGTCATCTTTGTAAAAGCATCAACAATTACATATTGCCTCATATCTCAAGTATCATTCTTCTTGAATAACATAGGGTAAAAAAAATTTCCTTCTTCTCTCGAGATAGTGTAAATACTATGGATTAGTTGGAGGGGCTGGGTGGGCAGACTGGAATGAGGCGTAAGTAGCATGGGGAGATTGGGTGGTAAGAGAAAGGGGAGTGGGAATACCGGGGAGAGAAAGTTTCCCTTTGTAATGGAATGAAGAAGTCTTCTTGGAAGGTAAGTGTTTAATCTGTGTTGTAATTTTTCTTAAATGATGAGACTTAGACTTACTCTCTACCTTATATGTAGCAATACTGAGATGACTGAAGAGGAGTTTGACTTGTGGTATTTTACAGCAATGCTGTTGCAGTGGTGCACTGTGGATAGCAGTCTCAGCTCTATTTTTACCTGGGTTTTTGTGTCTTATGAAGATAGCACTTCCTCTTCCTCCTCTTAAGGACAATCTGTTAGGGCTAAATAATGTGTGTTCCTCCAGAGTGGTCATTCTACTCATGTTGGCTATCTCCTCCCTAGCTTTTGGAACAATAATAAATTAGTTCTGTCAATTAAAGGGAAAAAGAGAGAAGAAAATAATTTACTTAGTGTTTTTAAAGTGACTTTAATCTGATTCAGGTCTAACACATATAAGCCCTCGTTCTATTTCCAAATATGTGTCTTTTTTTATTGATTGAGTTTAAATTTTTATTTATTTATTTTTATTGTTAAAAGTATTACAGTTATTCTTTTTTTTTAAGAGAGAATGAGAAAAAGGGGGAGAGAGAGAGAGAAAGGGAGAGAGAGAGACAGAGAGAGAGAGAGAGAGAGAGAGAGAGAGAGAGAGAGAGAGAGAAAGTATTTATGCATTCATTGGTTGATTCTTGTATGTGCCCTGGGCATATCGGGACGACACTCTAACCAATTGTGCTAACTGACCAGGGTCTGTGTGTTTTGTTTACCTGCCTGTAAATATTCTGGTCTATTTAAACTTGAGATATAATATGCACCCCTATGTTCATAGCAGCACAATCTACAATAGCTAGAATCTGGAAACAGCCTAGGTGCCCATCAGCAGATGATTGGATCAAAAAACTATGGTACATCTACACAATGGAATATTATGCTGCCATAAAAAAGAAGGAATTCTCATCATTTGCAGCAACCTGGATAGAACTAGAGAACATCATGCTGAGTGAAATAAGCCAGTCAATGAAAGAGAAATGCCACATGGCCTCACTCATTTATGGATATTAAAGAACATTATAAACTGACAAGCCAAAAGTCAGATATAAAGACAGTAAAGCAACAAGCAGACTGTAAAATTATAGCAGGGAGGGTAGGGAGATCTGGGGGAGATAAGAGATCAATTGAAGGACTTGTATACATGCATATAAGTACAACCGATGGACACAAAACTCTGGGGAGGGAGGGTATGTATGGGAGGGGGGAGCAATGTTAAAATATGTACACAGATAATAATTTAATTAAAAAAATAAAAATAAATAAAATAAATAAAAATAAATAAACTTGAGATATAAAAATATAAGAATGGTTAAAAAATAACAATTAACAATTTATATATTTTTTTCTTTTATTTTAACCACAACCTGTTTATCAGGCATACGGACTCAGGATTTAGAAACCATTAATGAGTTATAAGTTTACTAAATATGCTGGAGTTTCCTTTGAAAAATAAAGGCCCTGATTTCAGAAAATGGCTGCATGACCGAATCTCTAATGGTCAACCAATAATTTAGTAAGTAAATTAACCTGCAGATTTTGAAAATAAATGTATTAGGGTTATTCATAAGTCATTAGCTAGTTTCAATTTTTAGAGGCAGTGTGTTGATCATCTACCTTAATGGAGGCAAAAATCCAGAGTTGAACTGGTATCAGAAAGAAAAAAATTTCAGATTAATAAAGCTACAAAAACAAAGTAGGAGAAAACTAATATTTTTTTTACATAAGCAACAACAACAACAACAAAATTCTGGGAAATGACTCTTCCCTCACTCTCCCCATGCTACGCAGAGCCTCTTGCATCTGTCTTTCAGGAATTAGGCTCTCCCTTCTGCTCTGTCTCACAAAAACACAGACACTACTTCACATTCATTCAGTTTTGCTCCTTGTAAGAGTAAATGAAAAGTCATGTTGCAAAGATAACTAGAACACATGCTTTAATTCTGTGGCCAGGTGACTGTTATCTTTTTCCAGTTGATAATAACAGTAACCATAGACATCTTTGTCCAACAACATATGACCTTGATATGTGTTGTACATTTGGATACATGGAGTGCATAATATGGACATGAAGTCTGTTTTCTCTGAAAGTAACGGGGCAATAGCATAATTAGGTTATTAGAAGTAAGGCAGTTGTGAAAAAATGTTCTTAACAATGTTGTCACTAGAATTAAAGAAAATCATTTAAAGGTTTGCAAGTCCCTTGGAAGCATAATGGAATACACTAAATGCTCTGTTTGTAAATGACTGTTTTTCCAATAAAACCCTGAAGGGGAGAGATTTGGACCCCAGGATGCACCCCAGTGGGCTCACCACAGCTACTGCTTTCAGTGGTTGCTCCACTTCTGTTGATGGGATACACTTTTCTACTAGATAAGTCAGACCCCAATAATGGCCATCCTGCTTGCACCATGCGGCTGTTCATAAAACAAGCACACTCATGTGCAAGTGGATTTTACTCCTGGTCTTCTTTGAAGGAGAATATTTTAAAACCTTGTCTTTAAAGTATGTGTCCTAAGGACCTTTTGCGGTATACTACACTAGTTTAATTACATTAGCTCATTATGAATTATTGTTTTCAATGATTTCTTAAGTCCTTAGGTTTACCAAGTTCATGACTGTTTTTAAATCTTTATCACTGTTATTTTGGTTCCCCTCATTTTTATCACTAATCTAGGACAAATCTTCTGTAGACAACTGCAGCAGAGACATGATATCTGATGCCAGCAAAGCTAACCACAGTAAAATTCTGCCAAAAACCCAGTAAGCCAATTGCAATTTTCAAATCCCAGTTTTAGCAGTATGCCCTGGGACATGGAAACTAGCTCTCTTTAATAAATAGTTAGAAAATTGTCTGCTTGGAAATGGTTGTCAGATGGCCCCTTCTGCCATCACGTTAATGTTGGAAAGAAAAAATACTGCCATGAGATGATTCCCATTATCAGCCATTCTGTAATGGGCCACTCTCCATATATCAATATCTTTCTAATGAATTTTAAATTTGAAAACCTTTGGTTTTCAGTTACTAAGCACTTAAACTCTAACTCGGATTCTTTATGCATCTCAGGAACCAAAAGACATCAGAGTCTAGAGAAAGAAAATACAAGTTGATTTAGTAATATCATATAAAGTATAATGTAAAATGATTTGATTGGATTTTGTTTGTAGTCATGGGCATAGGTGTTGCTTTAATCAAGGTTATAGGTGCCTGTCTGTCATGAAGGTATGAGAGCTGGCTATATGGTTTTTTAAATGTATGCAATAACTCAAAGGCAAAAGACATATAGAAGCATGTGGATGAATCATGGTAGCCACACTAATGCAAAACCAGCTCTAAGTAAGCATACCCTGGCCATCAGTGCTGGCATTTTATGTTAAAGTATATTTTATGTCAAGACATTTTTGAGTTTTGTTTCTTGAAGATTAGTGATGATCCCAATGCATAGCTCATGCTTTAGTAGAACATATTTACTTCTACCGAGTACCAACAGTGAATGCACTGATTATCTTACTGATAATCTCAAGATTCTGTGGTAAATGGAAGATCTGAAGACCAACACTGTTAATACCATCACAATCTCTTCTTCACACAGTCTTGGCACAACCAAGTTTTGAAGCTAAGCCTACTTATCCGAAATTGGGTGTAACGTGCTGTAGAACGCAGCCATGCAAACACCTTAATGATAAACACAATGTGCATTTTGGCCTCCAAGGGTGAAGTGCCATCTTTGCTTGTGGGCTTCTTGTTGAGTTTTAATTTTCTCAAGGTTGATGGATCTGTCTTCGCAAAGAGATCTCAGAAGGTTGGGAAGAGAGAGTATGCCTTTTTGGTGGCAATCATTGATTTAAATATGGCAATGGCATGCATCCTGAATTGACTTGTGTGCAAAATGAGAAATATGTGAAAGTTTTAAAGTGATAAATGCACATTCAGGAGTTGCCAACATTCTCAGGTGTCTGGTTTTGGAATGGAGTTAGGATTCTGGATAGTATGTCCTACCTACATAGGTGGGTTTTTATGATACATCTTAATTCCTCTGGTGTTGGATTTCTCCTTCCTTTGCAGCAGATGAAAAACCTGGACCTATGCTTATACATACACTAGAGGCCTGTTGCATGATATTCGTGCAAGAATAGGCCTTCCTTCCCCTGGCTTCACTCCCAGTCGCCTGGGAGCTGGCACATCCCCACTCCTACTGGAAACCAGCAAGTCCCCGCTCCCTGGCTGCCCAGAGCTGGCAAGTCCCCGCTCCCAGCTCTCCTGGGAGCCAGCAAGTTCCCACTTCCTGGCTGCCCTGGAGCCAGCATCTCCTCGCTCCTAAGTTGCCAAGAGTCAGCAAGTCCTCACTTCTGTCTGAAGCACCTCTCCAGTAGCTCCCTCTACTGCCCGCCCCCCCACCATAGCAGACCTCACTCTGCTCCATGCCTGCATATGCAAATTAACCTCCATATTTGTTGGGTTAATTTACATTCTCACTCTGATTGGCTGTGAGCATAGTGGAGTGATGGTTAATTTGCATGTTTTTCTTTTATTAGGTAAGATAAAAAAATATGAACTGTCTCAATCTGGACAAAAAAAAAATGTTTTCAAAATTGATTAAATGTAAAATCAGAAGAAAAATCAAAGGTGCATAAAGTCAAAGTTCAGAAAGTAAGACTGAAGAGACAAAATTCCAAGAGTTCCTGCTAGCTAAATGATGGCTATTTCCTGTCCCCGTTTTACCTGTTGCAGGACAGGTAACAATACTTACTTGTAAATGCTTGTATGGCTTATCATAATATTGTGAACTTTTAGAAAAAATCAGTGTACTCTTTTATATTACATACATTAACATATTGAAAGAGAATTTTTATCCTCATTATACCATTTTCACTACTTCCCAGTTTACACTTGGTCCTTTGTGGTAATTGAATGTACTTTCCAAATCGCAATGTCAGGACATTGGCAGAGGCATGGGCAGGTTGCTAATTTCCCTAGAGAAACTATTCTGAGCCTAGCCATGCTGGACAAGCTGTATCAGAAACCTGTGTTTATGCTTAGAGGAGATGGAAATTTTGATAAGTAAATGCCTTCTCATTCCATCACTTCAGTAACTATTATTAAAGTTCCAACAGGCTATGGTTTGTTTGATATGTTCAAAAAGAGCAAATTGGTAATTGTGATTCAAAAAGAACAAATTTGTAGTTGTGAAATAGAGGACAAAAGGAAAAACAATTGGGGGAGAGAGGTATTGCCTTCTGAATGTTTTCATGAATGGTTAGCAGGACCGATGAGAGGAAAATAAACAATTTGCTTTTACTAGTAGAGTTCTTTGACCTCCCTATTTTCACCCTCATTTTTTTTCTCATTGGTATTGACCTCATACCTAGCTTCCTGGGAACAGGAAAACATTTTTTATTTCCTAACCAAAACTAGGGACACATGAATTGACAAAAAATTTTACTTTTCTTTTTTTAAATCCTCACCCAAGGATATGTTTTTATTAATTCGAGAGAGAGAAAGAGAAACAATGATATGAAAGAGAGACATCGATTGGTTGCCACCCATATGTGCCCCTGACCAGGGATCAAACCCGTAACCTAGGTGTGTGCCCTGACCAGAAACTGAACTTGCAACCTTTTGGTGTATGGAATGACAGTCCAACTAACTAACCTGACCAAGGCAAAGACCTATGCTTTTTTTTTTTTTTTTTTTTTTTTTTTTGAGCAAAAGGCATTCTATTTTGGGAAGTATAATTGTGATATCAGTATGTTGGGATTTTGAAGACATTTTGGTAGTTTACAAAATACTAGGGCAGAATTTTTGATCACTTAAAATGTATTAAGAAAACCTTAGGTATGTAATCTCTGCAACTAGGCACCTAGTCTTCCCTAAATCTTCTAGAAAAATTTTTTTAAGGGCCTTGTTTTGGCTGTATATAAGGAAGGCTATGACCCCTATATGTTGGTGGCTGATAATAGTTTGCATTATTCTTCCTAGGACAGTTGGCTTTTCTTTTCTCTCTCTCTTTTTTTAAGTAAGTGGGTGGTGTTATTCTTAAGGAATTTATTCTTCACAATGAGTGGGGTTTCCAACTTGGTCAGTAAGCATGTGGGAGATACCATGTGTATTGTTGGCTACCATTCTTTCGAAAGTAGCTGTGTGAGGCCCTCTCAGGCAGTGACTCGTCAGAGGCTCATGTCTTTGGGAGGACCGTCTGTCAGATGAGGTGTGCAGGTTTAGGGGGAAGAAATCCATGCTGCCATGGCTGGGAGTTTCTCATATGCTGTAAGAACTGTAACATAAATTATCACAATGAAAAGCACTCCCCTTTGGTTTTTGTCCTATCTTTCTTCGACCTCAGGGAGAATTTCAAAACAAATAGTTGTGATGGAGAACTAACCAAATAATGTGTGTGGAACTTGCCTTTGGTATAGATTATGTTTTAAAATAACAGTGCCTTTTTAATCTTTAAAAATACTTTCATAGCCAACTCCATCTTTGTTTAGGAAGTAATAAACATGTTTCATTTTAAGTTAGAATGTAGGGAGTATGGGAGTGAGGCTATGATTTCCCCATCTACTCATCAGTCCAGAGAAAAATCAGGTACCTGCAATCCATTCGGCTTAATAAAGAGCTATTGAAGACTTGCTCTATGCCAAACACTGCTGGTGTTAGGTATATAGAGATTAAAAACAAAAACACAAAAACAAAACCCATATAATCTCTGCCCTCCAACTCCCAGAAATTTAGTCTGAGAGGGCAGATCAGTTCATCTGACTTGTTATGTATTTGTAAGGTCATTGTAACTCATTGCACTTACTTTCCAATTATAAATTTGCTTTTTCCTTTTCGCATAAATTTATGTTACATGCAAATGTAATAGCACCTGCTTGCTTGGCAAATTACAAATGTAGATTACTCAGACCAAGCTACACAAAGTGCCACTGGGCTTTGACACCGTGCTCCCAGACCCCTGTTAGATTTTTAAATCCCTCAAAGAAATCCGGCAGGAACGGTGTGGGAGGCTGAGTACAGGGATCCGCTGTGGACTGGGCTGCACTAACAGAATAAGAGCAGACCATGTGTGCTCTTACATAGACCTGCATAGCATGTCATAGGAGGTAGAGCTGGAGACGTGCTCTCCTTTTAGAGCAATTAGACATTTCTAGGGGCCATTTTCTGATGCCTCTGCATCTTGATATGATGCGATTAGTAACTGAATCTAAGCCCTCCCCTGACGCCCGTCACTCCCAGCCCTGCAACCCAAAGATAGGGAACAAGCTTTCCTTTACATGACATTAATGTTAGTATTTAGAGCCTAAATCTTGCAAGAAAGTAGAGCTATTCGATAGTAAGCTTTTAGCATTGTGCAGTGGCTGATTGGTAACTTTGAGCTGATGGGTCCAATATGGGGTATAAAACAACGCCGCAATTAAGAGCCTGTCTCCCTGGGTTGGGGTCTTGGTTCTGCCATTTACTAGATGTGTGACATGTTACAAATTATTCAACTTCTCTGTGCCTCAGTTTCGTTATCTGTGAAATTAGATGATAATTGGATCTACTTAAGAGTCTTATTATAAGAATTAAATAGCATAGCTTGATCCATAGTTTACTTTTAATATAAATACTTATATAAACAAAATATAAATAGCTGTGCCACAGGTTATCTCTTTAAGGGTCCTGGAATGGATTTCAGGGAAGTAGATTTGAGCTGCTCCCTGTAGTAGAACTGAGGCCTCCATTATTACCTTCATCTTGGTGTGATGGAATATACTCATCACGTTTTCTAAACAACAACCTGGCGTGGTTTCCGATTACTCCCTTTTGTCGGGTGGAAGGTGACCCTCTGGCCCCTGCTCTGTTGCTAGGCTCCTATCTTTCTTCAGAAGGAACTATTTGCTGGGGCACCGGAGTCTCGCACTACTGGCAAGGACTGCAGTTTGTAGCTTGGCCATGCCCAGTGTCCTGGTGAACGGCTAGGTGAGAGGAAATGTAAAAATGAATGTGTAAAAGCTGCATGGATGGTGTGTCTGCCTTTCTGCCTGGTGCTGTGCTAAAATGTGTGCAGGTATTCATTTATTTCTCACGAATTCTTGTGGGGCAGGTGGGGAAACTGAGGTACAAGAAAAGTCAAGTAATTTGACTAAGTTCTTACAGTAACAACAGACTTTAGGGTGGAGCCATGCTGTTAAGAAGGGAGGGAGTCCTGCGCCTTCGGAGCGAACTCTTCAGAAATGCTTTGGTGTGTGGCCTTTGGTGTGTTGCCCTCAGCTTCTGCTGGGAGCCATTGTGAGAAGTGGTCACGTGAAGCCTGTCATTGTGCATGTTATGAGGATAATATGAGAAAATTCTGTGTGGCACAATGTCTTCTTTGTGAGGACTCCTAGGAGAAATTTCTCTCCGTTCTTCATAAAGAGAGTTGGTAAACTCCCTGAGCAAATTAGTCTGCTTTTATTTCCTGGATGCTGTCAACTTCCCCCTTTTAGCTCCTCACTAGAATGCCGGCAATCAGATTTGTAGCCCACCTTTGCTTTGTCATTATGGCTTTGTCAACCTGGTGCCAATTTGTCACTACCTTTGCTTTGCCTTTTATTTCATTTCTTGTTGACAAAGTCGTTTTTTAAATCCCTATTATACATGCACATGAAAAAAAAAAAAGTTCAAATGGTATAGAAGACCATAAAAATGAAAAATCTCCTTCCCTCTCCCTCACATCAATTCCCACCCTGGGTTTTAAATTGCTTCTTGAATATGTGGAAGATATTTTATGCATAAACTGCATGTATGTGCATTATTTAAGATAATAAAATTGTGCTAGTATACCTTGTTCATCATATTTTTTAAAAAATTTCCATTCTAGCTAGAGATGTGTAAACAAGAGAGGTTAGTGCTAACCCCCACTCACCATTTCCCATCTCTCCAAGTATGTAAAGCAAGGTCCCTTATCTTAATTATAATACTGTCTTACCATTTTATCTTTTTTTTTAATCACCTAAACTGTGAGCTGGTAATGTCCCTGATGACTGGCACAGTGAGCATTTAATATACAATTGAGGCAGTCACCCAAACAAGTGAGCATCTAGATGAAGAAGTGAAGGCCATTCTCTTTGTGTAGAACATTCTGTAAAAGAGCCACAAAGGAACCCGAATATTACATTGTGACACAAAGTCAAGAAAACGGGCTTTTCTCTATTTAATAGAGGAGACTATTAAGATGGAAAAGTGGCCTGCTTGGGGTGAGCATATACTTTCCATTACTAATAAAACAGCAAGGGCCCAAGTCCTTACATGACTGTGAAATATAAATGAAAAATCTGCACGTGTGTGCATGGCTGGCTGGGAAATTCACTCAGCAAAGCATTCACCACATCCACTGAACAGCCTCCATGTGTGGGTCACTGGTTTGGGTCTGAGGCCACTACAGTCAAGTCATAGTTTCTGTGTTTATGGCATCTACAGAAAGAGAATCTAGAGCTAGCTTAACCCTTCTCCTCGTTCCTCCCCACCCCCACCCTCCAAATAAAGATTTGAGAGACCTTCTACCTTTCTATTACCATACATGCCTGAGCAGTTATCATCTCATAAGTGTTTTCCCCAACATTCTAAGAATTTCTTCTTTTTATAAGTTCCCTGGTAATGCTTTCTCCTATAACTAGTAATACCCTGTCACATGAAGCTTGTTTTCCTGAGGTGTGGGATTGAAACACAATCTAAAAACATTTGTCTAAATGCTTTTAGACTGTGTTCCAACCTCGGTACAAAATATAAAACAGCCCTGACCTGTGGCTCAGTGGCTAGAGCATTAGCCGGTACACAGAAAGGTCACAGGTTTAATTCCTGGTCAAGGGCATATACCTGGGTTGCAGGTTCAATTCCTGGTCTGGGTCAGGGTGAGTGTGGGAGGCAACTAATCAATGTGACCCATTCACATCCATGTCTCTCTCTCCCTCTCTCACCTTCCCTCCCCGCCTTCCCTTCCCCTCTTTCTAAAAATCAATGGAAAACATATCCATGGATGAGGATTAACAAAAAAAGAAATAAAAAGAAAAGAGAAATAAATAAAACAAACATGTGGTTTAAGAAATTGGTTTATAATATATTTTGACCACTATATTGTCTCTGACTTTTCAAATATGTCTGGGAACTTGATGTCTTTAAATAGCTATATCTTCTCTGTGAGAAAAACAAACAAGCAATGGCAATACTGTCATTATCTCTGGGTATCCTTTTTCTCCAAAGATTTCACCATCTGTTGCTATCCGATTGTCGTTTCCTATTATTTTCTTTCTGCTTTAGCTTGATTCTGAATCCTTTTGAAAGAAAAAAATTATCTCTTTCTCTTTTTAAAGTGTAAGTTTGTTGCACTATGGAGAGAAAATATACAGCAATTGCAAACTTGACCACCTCTCTTAGAGTATATGCTTTGGATCCCTTGAAATTTGGCATTTAAACATAGAGGCATGGTCATTAGAAATGTCTCCTGATTTTAATGTAACAGAACAAAGAAAGTTGCACTGTAAGTGCAGACAATAAATCTGTAAAGGTTCTTATCTGGAGTGGGGGTTGGGGGCTTCGGGTGATCTACAGTCAGGACTATCTGGGTTGCTTCTTAGCATCAGCAACTCTTGGGTACCTGTTTCCTGGGTGGATGCAGGTGTGACTCCAGAAAAGAAGAGAAAAAAGAGAAATCAAATTAAATCCAAGTATCGTTGTGTCATAACAATGAATAACATACTAAAAAAACTGCTTATTTAGACTTGCTATCATTGATGTTCTTAATTATATATTTAAATGAAATGAGGATAAAGAAACCATTTCAATTAAACATGAACGATTTCCTACTAGAGTACCACCTGGAGAATTATGATGTCAATTAATTATAAGTAATTGCCCAAGTACCGAATGTGCCATTTGTAGACAGGCTGTAATTTACAGTTGCAGGCAGTGAGTGGAAAGGAGCACAGTGATCCACAGTTTTCATCTCGGACAAAGCCTTTTTCCTCATGGGAGGTTTGGGGAGGCACTTTACATTGCTTATCTCTTGCTTATATTTCCTCCAGTTATTCACTGGGAGTGCAGAGGGCTGTTGTTTCCCCAGAGCAAATTCAATCCTGACATTTTCACTCCTCAGATTTAGAACTAGATTTTGTCTTTTTTGGTGTTTTCAGGGCTGGCAATGTAAAGTTATCAGGGTATTTAGCTGAGAATCACCAGCACCTTTGAAAACCAGAATCCCTGTGGAGAACCAAGTACACCAAGTAACAAGATACAGAATTATTAATGCTGCAGGCTTGCCTCCCACGGGGCCATGCGTTTGAGCTCCTTTTTTTCTGACTTTTTTTTTTTTTTTTTGTATTAGATTGCTAAGGATCAAAGGATAATTCTTTAGACTACTTTTACCAGAAAAATTATGTAAATTGATTGGCTTTCAGATAATAGCGTTATTTCTTTTAACCAAGACTACGCATTCTGTTTTGTAATAACACAGCTGGCAAAGCATCAGGACCGACTGTTACAATAACTGAGTCCCCAGTAATAATTATTTTCAGCTGAGACCCTTGAGCCCTGGTGTACCATTCAGTACTCTCCATTTAAAAAAAAAAAAAAATTACAATACTACACTCAATTTCTCATGTTACTATAAACCCGGCTTTTGTTCTTATTTTCGCTAATTAGAATATTCTTTTCCTTAGCTTTAGAAAATCATTTTGGAGCCAATACATTTCATGTAATTTGTTACCTTTCATATTATTTTAGATGATTGCTGGATTTCACACAATTACTTCTTTCGGCTAGTACCATTAAAGAACAAACGAACGGTGGAAGAGGAAGGGGTGCGGTGTGAGGAGGAACAGCACTGGTGAAAGGCTGGCCACAGGGCTGGGTCTGAAGGGAGCAGCCGCACTAGAAAGAACCCTGGAAATAAGGTCAAACTCTGAGCTGGGGTCCTCCAGCCCAGGCTCCCACGGAGCAGGGAATAGTTGTAAAGTCCTTGGAGTCTCCTGCCGAACGTGTTGACACCATTTACCTTAAGCAGATAAACAGCCAGGTATTTCTGCAGCAAAATGGGTTTATTTGGGAACAACAAAGAATAACAATTCAGGCCTGGCCGGTTTGGCTCAGTGGATAGAGCATTGTTTTGCAGACTAAAGGGTCCCGGGTTTGATCAGTTGCAGGCTTGATCCCCATACCCAGTCTGGTGCATGCAGGATCAACCAATCCATGTGTCTCTCTCACACTGATCCTTCTCTTTCTTTGTCTCTTTTTATCCCTTCCACTCTCTCTAAAAATCAATGGGAAAATATCCTCAGGTGAGGATTAACAACAACAAAAAAAGAATTCAGAACATGCAGTCTATTGGTGAACCATGTGCAAGTCCCAAGAAAGAAGGGGAATGCTCTTTTATGGGCTTTTGTAAAGGAAGAGCCCATTGGAGGAAACTGAAAGTTGGAAGTATAATGGCTTTTCATTGGCTGAGCAGTGGCAGTCTCCCATTGGCTGAGCTTGTTACTGGGTGGGAAGGAATCTTTTCTTTCTCCTGCTGAGGTGGTGGAGTATCACTTTCTGTTTGAAATGCAAGGTGCATGTCCCCCTGTTGGGATCAGTAGTGTGCCTTGAGTGACACCTGTGGGAGAGCTCTTATCTATTGTCTGTTTCTGCATCCAAGAATGTAAGCTGTGGGAGGCAGGTATCTGTGTGTGTTGCCTGCTCTATGCTGTGTATCTATAACAGTGACCCCAACAATACAGTGGGTGCCCAACAGATTCTCACTAAAATGAAATAAGAGAGATTGTGTCACTTGCTCTGAATTATGTATTATGCTATATTATTTTTCAACCTGCTTATTTTTTCTGTTAACAAAGTGCTGTTCTGAATTAGTTATTAAATGACTTCAAGGTTTTAAGGTAATGTTCTCTTTTTAAAAAAAATTAATAGACTATTTTTTTTAGCACTGTTTTAGGTTTGGAGAAAATTGAGCAGAAGGTACTGAGTTCCTTTATGCCCTCGTTTCTCCCCTTCCCTCAAACTTCCCTGTTCCTAACATTTTGCGTTAGTATGGTACTTTTGTTCATCCATAGTTGACATTATCATTCATTCTTGGTGTTGTACATTTCATGGGTTTGACAAATGTGTAGTGGCATGGATCCATTATAGTATTGTATAGATATTATTTTTACTACCCTAAAAGGCCTCTGTGATATTCGTATTTATCCCTCACCCCTAATCCTGGCAACTACTGATTTTTCTACTGTCTCCATGGTTTTGTTTTTTGCCAGAATGTCATATAGTTGGAAACATACAGTATGTAGCCTTCTCAAATTGGTTTCTTTCTCTTACCAATATGAATTTAAGGTTCCTCCTCTATCTTTTTGTGGCTTGATAGATCACTTTTAAAAATCACTGTGCATATACTCTGGTTTCTCTTCAGATCGTATAAATCTTTCTCCTTTTAAAAATCACTGTGCAGTATTCCCATTATATGGAGGTACCAGTTTATCCATTCACCTATTACAATCTTGGTTTCTTTCATATTTTGACAATTATAAATAAAGCTGTTCTAGACATTTGTGTACTGGTTCTTGTGAGAACTTAAGTTTTTATTTTATTTGAGTAAATACCAAGGAGGGTGATTGCAGGGTCATATAATATTTATTTTGTGTCTTTATAATGAGCTTGCCTTAGGTACCAACACTGAGAATCAGTTTAAAGGAGGAATGAGTGAATGATGCTATATGTTTCCTCCTTCAGACTCTTCCCTTGAAAAGAGAAGATGCTATACATAAAAGATCTGAAACAAATACATAAAATATGAATAAGTTATTCCACAAGGGCTCAACTCAGTTCTCATGCTGTTAATACTTCATAATATTATACCATATCACATTAATTAAAAGGCATCTTACACATTCAAATCTTTGTTAATTTTCAGCAAAAATAAGAATATGTGTGTAGAGGGTTGCCTGGGAAGGCACATGGGCATTTCTTTAAATTGTCAGCCAAATCTGAGACAACTGGCAGAGCCGTGTCCTGGATATACATTTCCCCAAGATGGAAGACAGTGTAATCAGTTTAGCCTTCATTCAGCCCAGATGTCACCAGGGGCAGGACTAGATATGTAAATCCAGGAATGCTAGGGTCTCCTTTGATCCTATAAAAATAAACACACTGCGTGAACAATCATAATCCTGCCTCTCCATCAGAGAGAATGACGGCCCACCCAACTCCCAGCTTTTAAATCTGTTTCTCTGCTTTCCTTCCTTCCTTCCTTCCTTCCTTCCTTCCTTCCTTCCTTCCTTCCTTCCTTCCTTCCTTCCTTCCTTCCTTCCTTCCTTCCTTCTTATTTCTCAATCCCTGGCTGCCTCCACTTAGAACCGGTTCGTTCATCTCTCTTTCCGTGCTGGGTGCAGAAAAGGGAGATTCCCCCCCTTTTTGGCCCCCGCTGCATCAGGCCCCCGCAATGTGTTATAGAAAGCTGGCAGAAATATTCACATAGGACAACGTGAGGCACCTCTGTTTTCTATGCCACAGCATGACATTATTTTCTTTTATTACAAGTCGGAGAAGGTAAGCAGTGTATTTCTGGGTAAGGACTTGCTGTGTTTAACCAATGGTACTGTCCAGGCTGTCCTGCAAGCCGAGAACCCCCGGACTTTATCCAACTGCACTTTGCCCAGGTCTGAGGCACAGCTGAGGGTGAACAAGTGCTGCAGCACATCTCTGTTCTGTGGACTGTTTTGTGAGGCGGCCGCTGTGTTCAGTGGTTTGAAGATGATTCCTATTGTGCTCATCTTTATCTAGCCCAGCCCTGCCTCTTGAGTATCCAAGGCTTTTCTCCTGCCTTCCTTTACCAAAGGTGAGCTATCGATTAAACATTCCTGATGTATTTGGCTGCATGAAATGAAAGCATCAGAGACTTGAGAGTGTATTTGTTCTCTCTTTTCTTTGTCTAAAATTGCCCTACTTGTGCCAGCTATTTGGCAAATTTTTTTCTATCCTTTTCTTATCCTGTTTCTGCAGATAAAAGTCACAATGCTATTATTCACCCAGCCCTGACAACTCCGAGTCATCATTGATTCCTCCCTGTGTTCCAGATAAGGAAAACAGAAGAAGCAAAAACACAGCGGCTTGGTGTGCGAGCCTCTGTTAGTTTCATATGCATTGGAGGACTCATCTGCTTTGATGGGTTAGAGCCAAGATAAGAGATAGAGCCCTCAAATAGTTCTGTCTAGAGTGGGAGGCATTGTTATATTTGCAGTGGATACATGTTATGAAAGAAATATGCATGGGCTTCTATGAGCTTATGTGGGGGAAACTGTAAACAGTTACGTGTGACTGGAGCATGAGGTTTATGTTTGTGTTTGGTTGGGCCTTGTGGGCAAAAAGATAGAGATGTTAGAAGGCCGGTCCAAAAAGTCTGGTTGAAATCAGGTTTGAAAGTTGCCTTGAAATCATAAGGAGTCCAGACTGTATTGAGTAGTCAGTGTGGAGTTAGTGAATGTTTTGGTGTGTGTTTTTAACAAAGAAGAACAAGTGAGTCTGGATTCTCAAACTGTTTTCTAACTTTCTCCAGGACTTTGCATTTGTATCCCATAGGCATCTCAAAAGTGCTTCAAGGTTAAAGCCAAACTCATTGTCTTCCCTCCCCCTCTCTTCCTCCTCAGAGTTCCCCCTTCTTATTGATGAACATCACCATCTACAGTAACTAACCAAGCCAGAGATCTTGGGGAGATCACTTCCTCTTTATTCCTCACCCCATGATCAACAAGACAGCATATGCCATTGATTCTTTCCATGACATGGCACTCTAGTTTATCTCCATTTTCAGTTCTAATATTTTATCAAAGTTAATGGCATTAAATAGCACTAATTACTTTTTACTTGAAGAGATAAAGCAAATTATTATGCGTTATTGCTTTAGCATATGAAGCTGAAACTTTATTAAATCATTGTAATAAGCTTGGAGTTGTGCAAATGCAATATGCTTTTTAAGGATATTCTTAACAAAATCAGTGTATTAGGAATTCATAAGATTGTTACTACATGCATTTGAAATCTCACCTTGACTTCATATGTCCTTTGGTGTTCCTCTCTATTATATTAATTAGGACTAGGTTTGGAGCATATAGCAATAGTAATAATAATAATAAGAAGAAGAATAAATAGCTTAAGTAAGAAAAAAGTTTATTTCTCATGTAAAATAAGTCTGATTTGATGGCTCCATTGTGTCATTAAGGATACAGGGACAGTCTGTCTTTCACAGCCTCCATCATTATGCACAGCTTCCACCTTCAAGATTATTTGCTGTTATAAAATGGCTCCTGGAGCTCCAGCCGTCGCATCAATGAAACAATGCCCCCAAATAAGGAATAGTGGACAGGTAGACAGTTGCTCAACAGCTGAGCCATCTCTCATCATATAGCCTTTATGGACACCCCACACCACTTTTACTCCATAAGCCAGAAGTGAGACACAGCCCCACCTCATGGTAAGAAGGCTGGGCAGTGTCTTCTCTGTTATTTCAGGAGACAATGTATTCCACTTAAAGTTGGGGTTCTGTCACTAAGGAAGAAAGGGGCAATGATGTTGATATCGCCTGGGGAGGAGGAAAAGTAACTCTGTTCAGGATATATAAAGCTGTCTTCAGAGGGGGCAGAAAAGCCTATTATTACTGCTACTATTCGTGTCTCTCTCAAGTCTCAGAGACTGTTGTTATGTGGCTAGAAAGTATTCTTTTTATTAAAATACTTTCTGGAGAGTATTTTTTATCCTGGTCAAGCATATTGAAGAATTAAGTATTCATCATCTGGTGTCTTAAAGAGTAAAAACATAGCTTCAGAGTTCTGATTATACTATGAGTATGATGTCTCCAATCAATTAATTTCTGTGTTGATCATTTTGTTGTCTTCTGCTATTACAACACTAGAAGCTTGGTGCACGAAATCCATGCACGAGATGAGGAATCCCTCAGCTCGGCCCGCCCGCACCCTCTCACAGTCCAGGACCCCTTGAGGAATGTCCACCTGCCAGCTTAGGTCCGATTCTCCATGGGGATCAGGCGAAGCCAGTAGTCGGACATCCCTTTCACAGTCTGGGACCTTTTGCTCTTTACCACCCTCCTGCTTGCTGCTCCTTACCACTCAGTTTGTTGCTCCTTAATGCTGCTGCTGCAGAGATGGGAGAGGCTCCCGCCATTGCCACTGTGTTCACCAACTGTGAGCCTAGCTTCTGGCTGAGCAGCGCTCCCCCTGTGGGAGTGCACTGACAACCAGGGGGCAGCTCCTGCATTGAGTATCTGCCCCCTGGTGGTCAGTGCATATCAGAGAGACCAATTATTCTTGTTCCGCCGTAATGGTGGCTTAGGCTTTTATTATATACACTAGAGGCCCGGGGCATAAAATTTGTGCATGGGATGGGGGCCTCAGCCCAGCCTGCACCTTGATCCTGAGGATCCGGCCTAAACCGGCAGTTGGACATCCCCCTTACAGTCCTGGACCACTGGCTCCTAATCACTCACCTGACTGCCATCCTGGTTGCCCCTAACTGCTCCCCTCCCCACACTGACCTGGTCACCTCTTAGTGCCATCCATGCCAGCCTGGTTGCCTCTAACTGCCCCCCCTGCTGGCCTGGTTGCCCCCAACTGCCCTCCATGCTTGCCTGGTTACCCCTCATGCCTCCCTCCCGGCTCCCTGCCAGCCTGGTTGCCCCACACAGCCTGCTGTTCAGTCGTTTGGTCATCCCTCACTAACCCCCCTGCTGGCCTGGTCAAAGACAGCCATCTTTTGAGGGTGTGATGGTCAATTTTCATATTACCTTTTTATTATATAGTTTGTTTTGATTAGGGTAATCTAGGGGGAAAAATCAGTGACTTCCATTTCTATGATGTTTATATTTTTAAAATTCTTGCCTCTATTTAGCTTCAGTTTCATAAAACCTGGTACAATGATCATCATGGCCATTTCATAAAGCAGAGAATTGAAACAGAAAGTCACACAATTTTTTTCACTTTACAACATGTCAGTTTAAATGTGGAAGTAGGTCCATGCATTAAAACCAGCAAATTTATCTACACTGGTTTTTCCCTTTTCATTATCCACTTGCCAGCTCTCCTCTCCTAGGTCTTATTACCCCTCATCCCAGGAATTCATAAGTGGAATTAGCAAGGACCACACCTACGGATGCAACTTATTACTGACAAATGACACATGAACTGGTATTTTGAACACACAGGTGTTCAAAACACAGGTGTTTCACCTCTTGAAAGCAGAGGTGAAGTTATTGCCAATTAAAATCACAGTGTCAATCCCTTCTACTCTTATTCCTGTCTGCTCTTCAGTTGTGGCAGTCATACTTTTATTTACACGTAAATAAAGGTAGAAGCTAATGTAGTCAAGACAGACAAGTAAAACTTCTAGTGACAGGTGATTTCCTTCAGGTTTTTGCTCAAAAATCACCACTTGAGTGACAGCTTCCATGGCAACCTTTATTAATGTCATCTCCCCGTTACAACTTCTGACATTTCGTATTCCCTTTCCTACTGGATTTTCTCTCCTTAACCTTCATCACATGTAACATACTGTTTACTTTTGCTTATGTTTCTTGTTTTTTTGGCAGTTTCCTCCACTAGAAAATAAGTCTGTCGGAGTGGTGATTTTCTGTTGTTTTATTCGCTCCTAAATCCCTAGAACATGGCTTGCCACACAGCAGGTGCTGGATAAATGAATTTTATTGCATGTTAAGAAGAGTATATTAGGAATTTAATTGTTCCAGCATTAAGTTTATTTTTGTACCACTTGTTTAAGTGGTATCATTTAAGTAAGTATAATTTAAGCTAAGGAAATCCTTGGTTCAGCTGACCTTCTAGTTTTGCCTTGTTACTATTGGAATTTATTACAAATGCCAGTTTTCCCTACATTTTGACAGTTTTTGATTACTTCCTGTTTCAACTAAATGCAAATTTTCTTCTCTTTGGATATCACATAATCACAGTCAGTCTCATTTTAAAATAGCTTGATATTACAAATTTAATCCTGGGTTAAATTTTGTTCAGTGGAACAGTAACTACATTATAATACAATTCTGTTGTATTACAAGAATGTATGTTATTTCTATTTAAAACTAATGGTATCTGAAAACGAGGCAATTCTTTCCAGATGTATGTTCGAGAATCAGAAGGTAAATTAATGAATTCTTACTTAGTTTGTTTTGTAAAACATGTATTTATAGAATTGGTCACTGATAATACTGAAGCACTCCAAATTGAGCCATTCCTATGGAGTTGAAAATATATGTATAATAGCAAAGCCACTTCAATTAGAGTATCTTAGACACTCAAATTGAAGAACAAAAATATGACTGTCATTTAGCTTAAAGGATAATTACACCTTAGCTCCATGTGAATTTTCTAGCTAATACTTCCCAATGATAACAGTATGTCTTCCCCGCTCAAATGCTAATATTGTTTGTACTGGAGCAAGTAAAATATCATTTTCTGTGGCTCTTTTCATTTAAAGATTACCTTGTACATATCTCCAGAGTAAACTGAAGTCATGAAGTCATTTGTATACCTTAGTCTGGAGACTGATGGCTTCAGGTTGATTCAATGTCATGGCCTTTCAACACTGCCAATAAATACCCTTGTTTTTCACTTGTTTGCACGGCAAGTTCTGTAATTGATAGTGTATGTGCCTGAAGAGTTAGGTATTTGGCAAGTAATAAGTATAAGCCCATGAGAGCAAACTACAAGAGAGTAAACATTGATGGGTTAATATTGTGGACATCAGTGAACTCAGACATTCATTAGGTGTTGAGATAAACAAAGCAAAGAAGCATTTAAAAGACACAACAGGAGATCAAAAGGAACCTGGTTCTACTTGCATAGAGAGGTTGGTTGTACTTGGCTGTCTTGCTTTTGCTTCCTGGTAAATAGATAATTTTAGATTATGTTTTCAATATCATGCCAATTTCATTAATCACCCCATCTTTCTGTCTCATTGATTTTAAGAGCTCTCTTCATGGAGAGGGACGCTTTGTCTTATACTCAGCAAACTACTTCTGAATTGCTGGTGTGGCCCCTTGATGTAATTCAGTTGCATTCATCTAATCTAATTACATCTTATAGCTCCTCCCCCCCAAAAAATGAGTACACATTTTTGGAAGATCAGAAGCTGAGAAGGCATGAAGGCAGGCTTCATTGAAATCAGACACTATTGATCAAAACTTAACTGCATTGAGATCAATTCCTTCTTTGTAATTAACTCAGCAACTCCAAGGATAATTTCTCTATCCTAATTAGAAGATAAACAATATATAAAGATGTACCGCTAACTCAAAGGGTACAGTTTGATCATTTGTGCTATTAGTATTGAGCAATTGTAAACTGACTTGCAAGTTCCCTTCTGAATTTTAATATATGAGAGTGACTGTAATGGAAAAGGGGTAATTATTTTCCTAAAGTAAAATATCAAATTTTCATCAGTGTTGAATTTAGAAAATTTGAATATTTAATACCAAACACAATATAAAACTTGAGCCTCACAGATAGAAGACCCATTGGAAAGCAATTACTCACTTTATGACTTTTACTCAAACATCGTAAAATTGGGCAAAATTAGCTTTTTATTATACTGATTACTAATAATGCTCTAATTGGATTGAATAAGGGTGACTTAATTTTGTCAGTGATTCAGAAAATTAAATTGCAGGGGGTAATTAAAATCCTTTCACAAAGAGGAAAAAGGGGGGTCTCCCTCTGCTGTTGGATTTCCATTTGTGGGGTGTCAGAGTCTGCAACATGATCAGAGCATGGGCAACTAGGAACTTGTCTTTTGGGAGAAAAAAAAAAAAGGAGGCAAAGAGGTTGGTGAAATGAAAGATTGAAGTGATCATAGGAATTATTCAGCCCAACTCCTAATTTCACACATGAGCAACCAGATGGATGAATTGACTTACCCACTGTCACCCCACTGGTTAGTGGCAGAATGAGGCCGGCAGCAGGCTCTTCTGTCCCTTCTAGTTCCTTCTTCTCTATCTTGTGTTCTCTCAGTAATTGCAGGGATTGGGAGTTTATGGAACTTTGGTTTCTCTACTTCTAGATTCGCCTGCCTTTCATAAAAGTGGTGTTCTCTATTTATATAATTGAACATTTGCAGGTATTTTGCTGCTTTGCAAGTCTCTGATTTCTGCATTTTTCTGCAACATTATCAAATAAAAATAGCACAATACAGTTTCTTCTTTGAACATATTCACTCATGGAAATACTGCGTCTTCCATGGCCATATATTGCCACACCTAGATAAAAGATTTAGGAGCTTTGGAAACATAAAACTGTTCATTCATAATATATTTGGATTCATGATACATATAATATTGTTGTAGGATTTTTGGATATAACACACGGATATGGTGGCAAGATAACATTAAAAAAGCAAGTCAAACTTCATACATAAGAAAAATCAAACCTAAAGTTCCCAACATTTTTAAATGAGAGAAAGCGAGCTATGGCTTTTCACCATTTTCTTATGTAATTCTTTTAAATTGTTCTCAGAAAAATTATTTTTAAGTAGGTAGAACCTTGCTTGAGGTCAACTCATGTAAAGAAATGATGACTTATAAAAATCTTGAAGGTCTCTTAGCCTGTATGGTCTCGAAGGGCAACCCTCATTCTCTTCCCATCATTGGGGATGATTGATTAAACATTGGGTATCCCCACCTTGGCCAAAAAAAAGTCTTCTCACCTTCAACCTGATGCAATTCTATGGTTTGGGATTATTGGGGCTAATTTTGGTGTGTGTTAAAGTCTGGAAAAGGTAGAGGGGGGAATGCATCAAATTGAGTAGCAGATGTAGTTGATGTGTCCTTGCACTTGCTGAATATTGTTTACTCAGTAAATAGATTTAAAGGAACTCATTTCCTGAGAACCAAGGCTCTTCCCATTGTGTGTATCTGTTGCCATATGAGCCTTGAATTGGTCAGAAGAGCACTAAACTGCAGTTATGTAGCAAAGAGACCCAGAAGCACAGTGGCTTAATGAACAAAGAAGTTTATTTCTGCTTCATGGAGCAGCCCAAATATGAGTAGCGTAGGTCAGTAGGGCACATCTGCTCCATGTGGTCTTTGGAGACTTGCTTCATTTCACTTTGTTGATTTGCTATCCGCAGTGGAGTGGTTCTCAAATTCTTTGGTTTTAGGAACCCTTTACACTTGTAACAGTTATACAGGATTTTAAAGACCTTTTGTTTTTATTAGTCATGTCTATTAGTATTAATTGTTTTAGAAATTAAAACTGATAAATTTTAAAAACATTTATCCACTTATTCACAAATAGCAAGAATAAATCATTATGTAACACAATAAAATTTTAAGAAAAACATATTTTATAAAACAAAAGTGAGAAATTTTTGCAATGCTTATTTTTGCAATCCTTCCTAATATCTGGTTTTAATGGAGGAAATCTGGATTCTCATTCCTGCTTCTACATCCAATCTATTGTGATGTGGGGTGTTTGAGGGGGGAAGGAGGTGTGGGGGTTGAAATATATGAAGAAAACCACAAAGACATGAACGTGGAAATGGCAAAAATATCCTAATAGTATTTTTCAGAATCCTATAGACATTTTTCTTTAATACCGCACCAAAACTTGACAAGAAGCAATTTCTTTAATGTCAGTGAACTTTTTGTACTTGGTTACATTCACATCCATTGATCTATCATTCCCCTTTGCTCAGGCATGATTATTTAATTTCAGGAATTGGTCATTTGGGAATTATTTGTTCACTGAGTTTCACAGGTCTTTCAAATGTTGACACATGTCATTATAAATATCAAAAACATATTTTTTAATGTTTTACACTGATATCCTCAGAAAAGTTTTTAATTAATGGGAGGCTGTTAAGCATATATGTATTTTCTAGAATACTATTTGCTTGAACGCTTGAATTGTATCATCAACAATTTTTTTTTTTTTATTATTGCTTAAGATGTTACATATGTGTCCTTATTCCCCCATCCCCCTCACTCATGCCCTTAACCCCCTGGTCAACAAACATTTTCATTTGATTTTTTTGAAGTGACAATCTCAGTTGTTCATTTTTAAGAAAATATCTACAAATACTCAATTCAAAATAACAAGCCTTTGTGATTAAAAAAAAAAAAAAAGCCAAGTGTTTACTCACATATTATTCTAAGTTCCTTGTTTTGTTTTTTCATGTTGTCTCCACTGTCATATCACTTCTTCTTTCTGTCTTAAGTAAACGTTAAAGATAGGAATGAGAAGACCATCCTGTATGTGGCAATGACCCTTCTCCATTCCTGGTGGGGCTCGTGCCTTCTGGGAGGCTGTGTGGCACCAGCAGCCACATGAGTCCTTGTGAGGAACACAGAAAACTCTTCAGGCAGACCTGGGTTAGTTGCTCACTGGAGCAACAGCACGCAGCCTAGCTCTTTGGAGTAGCTCCTGTTTTCATAGGATTAAAAGCGAAGACTCTCTCTGTATATCCAGATGTGTAAGCTTGGGGATTTTATGATGGAATTCTCCCTTTCCTCTCTCATCTGGCTCCAGCCCCAGATTGGCTCTCTTTCTTTCTGCTTTTGACAAAACTGTATCCTGTTCATGAGAAGCAGCTATTTGATTTGAAAATATTGTGCAGGGATTAATGACTTACACAGCTGGTACATGGTTGAGAGAAGCTTGAATTCTCTGCCTCCTGAGGTCTATTCTCCTTATAGCATTTGTGAAGTTTACAGTGAGCATGTCACACAGCGAAGCAAGAACTGACAAGTGATAAGAACTGACAAGAACTGTCTAGCATTATGCCTGACAGCAAGACGGAGCCCAATTACCACACGTTTACTTCTTCATCCCTTGCCTCTTTACGCTGATCCATATTACTCTTATTCACAAGCCGTATCCTGTATTCTGCTGCTTTTTGTGTGCTTAGAACTCTCCTTAAACATTGATAATTGGTTAAAATAATACCAAAAAATATATATAAAACCGCAATGACACCTAATAGCCACTTTTTGAACATTGAGAACTATTTTATGGATTACTCCCTTTTCAAAGAAGCTGGAGTTCACTGGGGAGGAAGACCTACCAAAGGCTGCACAAAACTGTTTCAGGAAGCAGGAGGCCTACAGACCAGTGCCTGGGAGGTTGATCAGGAGGCATCGAGGCTGAGGGGTAGAGATGACAGGTGGCACGTAGACAAGAAGACCTAGGAGTTAAGGCACATGGATGGGGATCAGTGGACAGCAAGGCACCTGGCCTGGAGCGAGCAGGGGATGCTTACTGGGAAGAGTGGACTTAATTTTGCATAGTCACCAGAGACCAAGCCATCCTCCAGGAGCATGGACAGCATCAGATGGGAAAGAGGAAGAGGCTTTTTTTTAATCCTCTAGTCTAGAGAATAATGCAAGGAAATGATGATTAGGAAAAGTGATGTTGTTGGAAATAAGACATGGCTTCTGAAAGATAGGGATGCCCATGCTCTTCTATCTGGCAGTTCCTCCTCACTTTCTGCTTGGGTGTCCTTTTGGCTTCAGCTAAAATGATACCTCCTGGCAGAGCCTTCCCTCCCCCCCCACCTCACTCTCCATGACTGGGCTGGGTGTCTTTTTATGTACAGCTTCTCTGCATCCTGTGGATACCTTGCTGTATCATATAATTGTTTGGATTACCCAGGAGATGGCAAATTCTCCGAAAATGGAGAACTTGTCTTATTGCATCTTCATGCTTAGCAGGATTCCTAATTCATGGTAGTGACTCAATAAATACTTGAAAGAGTGAATGAGTGAGTAAGGAGCATCCTATCTAATAAAATACTAATATGCAAATTAACTGTCACTTTGTGATAAAGATGGTGGTGCCCACAGCCAATAAGGATGGAATATGCAAATTGATGCGACAAAGATGGAGTCCTTGGCTAGAGCCACGAGGTCAGCCAGAGCAGGTGGGAGGTGGGGGCTTGGCTTCCTTGGACATCCCAGCCAGCTCTGTGGCCACCGGCCAGACAAAGCCATAGTGGCAGGGCCAAGGCAGAGGTGGTTAGGGGCAATCAGGCCAAGAGGGGAGGGTAGTTGGGGTTATCAGGCCAGCAGTGGGGAAAGTTGGGGGTGAATAGGCTGGCGGGGGGGGGGGGGGCAGTTAGGGGTGAGCAGGCCAGCAGGGGGGACAGTTGGGAGCAATCAGGCCAACAAGGGCGGGCAGTTGGGGGTGAGAAGGCTGGTGTGGGGGCAGTTGGGGGTGAGCAGGCTGTAGGCAGAGTGGTTAGGGGCAATCAGGCAGGCAGGCAGGTGAGTGGTTAGGAGTCAGCAGTCCCAGATTGTGAGAGGGATATCTGTCTGCCAGTTTAGTCGGGCCTAATCTAGCAGTCAGACATCCCCTGAGGGGTTGGGTTCCAGATTGGAGAGGGTACAGACCTAGCTGAGGGACACACCCCCCATGCATGAATTTCGTGCACTGGGCCACTAGTACAAAAATATTAGCACAAAGATATTAGGGCCTAGTTGATTTAAAAGTGGTAAGGAAGAGGAGACCTTCAAAATAAGAGTAAGTGGATGGGAGGCAAAATAGTTGCTCACCGCATAATGAATGCAAGATTTATTCTAGATTATCTGCTCATCTTATTATTTCCTCATGCTACTTTCTCTTAATTGAGAATTCAGAATTAAATTATTAATGACTTGTTTATACTTTAAATGTCACTGTCAATATGTAAGTACTCTGAAGGCAGCTATTTCATATACTAGCTTTTAGTTTAAAGTTAATTAGAATTCTTGAATAATTTGAGTATAACAATATATTATTAATGCTATTAGTCTTGCATGTGAACAGAAAGTAAATGTGTGTTTTTTTTTAATGAGATCTGTTAAAAGTAAATGAACTTTGGCTTTTTATGATTTTAATAAGACCTATTCATTGCAGAAAAAATATAGTTATAATTACTTGTGTAATCTAATAATGACATATAAACATTTAAGGGGAAAAAAAGAATCACCCGAGATAATCATTACTTATACATAATCGCTAAGTAACTTTTGGTAAATATTGCCAGGCATTTTTCATGCACACACTTGGGGTGTGTGTGTGTGTGTGTGTGTGTGTGTGTGTCTGTATGTGTGTCTGTGTGTGTGTCTAAATGTATGCCCACTTTTAATAAGGTACACTGTTTATTCTGCATGCAATCTAATTGTAACCTAAAATGTGCATATGCCTGTTGCATGTCGTTAGCCCATCTGATGTGGTAGATAGTTCCACGCATCTCTGACCGTATCCCACCTCAGGTATAAGCTGTGCTATATCTCTGTTCCCGCTTTTCCCAAAGCCACAAGGTCACCTAAACACATGAGGGTACAACCTAGAAATATGGAGCCATCCATTAATACTAAAACCTCAGTCAGTGGGGAGTGGGGGTCATAGGATAAATGCCCAGCCTCCCCGCCCCTCTTCCCAGCCCTGTGTTGGGAGAGTTGTAAGTGGGACTGAGATGCCTGCAGCAGTAATCAGCGTGGTCCTGAAAACCACAGTGGATCATCTCCCTCGTCTGCCTTACTTTCTCCTTTTCTCTCTTCCGTTACCTGGGATCACCTCTCAGATCACAATCTGCATCCATACTCTCGTCTCAGGATCTGCATATTAGAAAGAGTAACTTTTGTAATTTATTATAATTTCTCTAATCTTTTAACTAATTTTGTGCTTCTTAATAGCAGTTCTCATGGGCTTCATTCCCAAATTTTACTCCCTCTCTCTCTCTCTCTCTGTCATTCTCACTATTTTTCCCTCCTTCTATGCCTTTCACCTCATTTTTTTCTTATCTCTTTCCTTCACCTGTTTCCTTTCTCCCTAATTTCTGTTCTAAACATGAAATAGATTGATCAGTCCATTCTGCTTTGCAGTGATTCTCCCTAGGTGTGGAGGAGAGTCCACATCTGAATCAATAAGCACATGCTAACCTCCCATTATTGAAGTTAGATTTGCTTGAATTTGCATTATTAGAAAAAAGAATTATAGTGTAAATCCATGCACAAATGCCTTTATAGATAGGTCTTATTAGTTTTTTTTACAATCAGTGTTAGGTCAAAGGATATGCAGGATTTATCAAACTACTCCTTAGAAAGGTTATTTAATTTGTAGAGTAGTATTTAAATTTGTAGATTCTATACAATGCTGACTTCTGTGTGCTAAATTCTTTAATTTTTTTTCCAGACATGGATAAAAATATCTGTGATATATTTGCATATGTTTTTGATGACATATATTTTTGTCTATTGTGTTTCCTGTTTATTATTCTCCCCATTTTTCTCATTGGGTGTTTTGATATTTTAATAAACTTTTGTGAGCTCTTTGCATATTAGAAATAGTAACTTCGGTAACATATAATTTCTTTAATCTTTTGACTAATTTTGTGCTTCTTAAAAGCAGCTTTCATTGGCTTCATTCCCAAATTTTACTCCCTCTCTCTCTGTCTTTCTCCCTGTGTTGACATTCTCACCATTTTCCCCCTCCTTCTAGGCCTTTCCCCTCATTTTTTCTCATCTCTTTCCTTCATCTGTTTCCTTTCTCCCTAATTTCTGTTCTAAACATGAAATGGATTGATCAGTCCATTCTGCTTTGCAGTGATTCTCCTGGGTGTAGAGGAGAGCCCACCTCTGAATCAGTGGGCGAGTTGGTTTTTTTTAAGATTCCTGTTACTCAGACTCTTGATAATCACAGTCACAGTTAGTTAGGGGTGTGTGTGTGTGTGTGTGTGTGTGTAATCTCTTAGCTAAGCAGGGGCAGAAAAAATTGGGAATCACTGGCTGGCAGGTCTTAGAAGGCATGGAAATGCGACTCACATTTCTCTTCTCTTTGTTTCTATGATTAAACCCACAGGGACCCTGTGCCCTCAAGGCCCATCTCCAGGAAACTCCTATTTATGTATGCTTGGCAGCTCAGCAAATTACTTTCTAAATTGATTGCTGAATATGCTGAAGGCATCTGCTTGACCAGGTCTAGAGGACCAGCATCTTTTTTAAAAGCCCGATCAATAGGAAAGACTGCTATCTATATAATGCCTCAGGGTCAAGTCCAAATTATATTTGCACGTCAGGGGAGTTTTCAAAACTCAGGCAGATGCCAGAGGCCTCCATGGAGGAGTCATCGGTCTGCATTGTAGATTTATAGTCACATTTCTACTGACTCCGGAAAGGAGGAAAGGATACTATTGCATCCTGGGAGCACTCTGGACAGCTCACCATGGACCAGCAACATCTTTAGGCTTCATTCTTTTCAATTTATTTATCAAATTTTAAACTCACAACATATGAAATATTTCTTTGCATTCTGAGTTCTTTTACAAGGTGCATTAAATATTATTTTGAATGGATTTAAATTACACTCATTTATTTAAATCTATAGTTAAATGTTTCTGAAAGGAATTTGCAATGTAATAACATTATTAATATAAGTATTAACATAAAAGTTACACATAAAAGGAAAAATAGCAAAGTTGTTGAAAGACAATGCCAGTTGCTATGGCTGAGCTATAGAATTAGATTTCAGCTTCCAAAATCAAGGCAGAAAGATAATAGGATAACATAATTCTCACTTGGTAAGAGGAAGCATACCTTGGACTACATTTAAAAGGAAGAATATCATATGGAACTTACCCATTTGACTTAAGGTAATTTAGTGCTAACCTTTCTAATAAACCCATTGCAGACATGGAAGCATTTTTTCTCGTGTTTATTTCTTACAATAAACCCTAGATATAATCATTCCGAAGGAAAAAGTTGATATACCTACATTGATACATCATTATCACCAAAGTTCGTAGTTTATATTAGGGTTCACTCTTAGTGTCTCACACTCTATGTTTGGACAACACTGCCTTGAATTTGGTGACAATCCATCATCATGGTAAGAGGTATGGAAACTGAAAGGTAGATTTTTAAAACTGTTACTTTTCAGAAGTATGTAAAATGAAACTAAAAAAGCAAGCGCAAACCTAGATGCTAGATGGTAAAGTGAACTGTTCAGATCTGACCTATTTTTTGTTCACTATGAAACCTCTATAGAAATGCTGACTAAAAGAAGAAACTACCGTAGATAAAGGAACAGATTTACTGACACTTAAAAAAGCTTCTTTACCCTAACCGGTTTGGCTCAGTGGATAAAGCGTTGGCCTGCGGACTGAAGGGTCCCAGGTTCGATTCCGGTCAAGGGCATGTACCTTGGTTGTGGGCACATTCCCAGTAGGAGGTGTGCAGGAGGCAGCTATCGATGTTTCTCAGTCATAGATGTTTCTAGTTCTCTATCCCTCTCCCTCTCTGTAAGAAATCAATAAATTATATATTTTAAAAAATCATGGAGTAAATAGCACTCAACTTTTATGTATATGGTCAAAATGCAAAGGAAGGTGGCAATGTGACCACCAGCAGTGTGTCTGACCTCCATCCTGGTGCTGCGCTTGTAAGAATAGCCCCAGAAGCCTTCCACAGGACACCATTATTGATCGATACCCTTGTTGCCAAGTTGTGTCTTGCGTGCTGTGTCTGGAAGCAGATGTGCATGAGATAATGAAAAATCCCATTATACATTGCGGTTTCGGTGGAGAATGATGGAAGTCACTTCAACTTTCCTGTGTTCTGGTCCTAGTCTTGCTCAGATCCTTTATAGGTCTTCTTAGATTGAAATTAGTTGATGTGTAGTTTAATAGCTATTAAGCACCATTTATTAAGCCTTGTCTCATGATGCTGTGTGAGTCAGCTCAGAATGCCATAACAAAATACCACAGACTGGGTGGCTGAAAGAACAGAAATGTGGTTCTGGAAGTTAGAAATTCCAGATGGAGGTCCTGCAGAGTTTGGTTTCTGGTGGGAGCTCCTCTCCTGACATGCCGCCTTCTCACTGCAGCCTGCACATGGACTTTCCTCTGAGCTCGAGGAGAGGAAATCTGTGTGATTGGATTATGGGAGAGTTAACAAGATTATGTGCTCTCTGGAGGGTGGTTACACCTCAGAAGGGTCTGGGAAAGAGGATTACTCTGGCATTTCAAAGGAGTGTTAACCTAGATGCCCAGGAACAGTGGGCAGGGCTGCTTAAGGCAGAGGTAAACCTTTTATAGGCCTAGGTTGTGATACCCATCTGGACCTCCTCAGTTGGGAATTTAGGATTAGATCACCTTATGGGTTAATTTCAGTCACTGAAATTGTAAGATTTATCAGCCTTTTTCTTATTCCCATCCTCATCCTCACTGGTACTGGGGGAAAGGATATGTGTTGCTTTCAGGGAGGCAGGCACATGATCACACTATAGAGGGCAGCAACCCTGATCTTATAGGATCTGGGACGAAATAAGGAGGTTAGGTCAGTACAAATAACACCTGACACTAAGCTTTCAGTGACATTTTGAGATGCATAAACACATATGGATTGGATTAGTGACTGTGTTCCTTAATAATGAACAAATGTGTATAGATGTATATCAAAATGTATATGGATGCGTACCACAAAGTGCTATAGCTATAGATCAGAGATGCAAAAGAATTAGAAACTTACGACAAAAATATGAGAAAGTTTTTGTTGGTATCATTGGATTATTCAGCAGTCTGTTTAAATCTTCACTAACTCCTCCCTGTTCATTACAAATGTGTTGAATCTGTGTGTACAATTAGATGTTCTATCTGATTATACAATGTTGTAAACCAAGTATGTCAAATTCAAAGGCTAACAGGTGCCCAATAAACAAGGTTTAAGTGGGCCACAAAAATACAAAAGCTTCAATTTTCATAGAAACATGGGTTTATTTTGATAGAGAAATGCTGAATACAAAGGGCTGAAATAAATGAGTAATTCTATCTAATAAAAGAGTAATATGTGAGTTGACCATCACTCTAAGATCCAAGATGGCCACCCCATATAATCAAAGATGGCTGCCCCCATGTGGACACAAGATGGCCTGGAGGGGAGGGCAGTTGTGGGCAGTTGGGAGAGACCAGGCCAGCAAGGTAGGGCAGTTGGGGAGGCAGTTGGGGGGGACCAGGCCTGCAGGGGAGGGTAGATGCAGGGGACCAGGCCTGCAGGGGAAGGCAGTTGGAGGGGCACCAGGCCAGCAGGGAGGTCAGTTAGGGGTGACTGGGACAGTGGAGGAGGACAGTTGGGGGAGACCAGGTCTGTTGGGGAGGGCAGTTGTGGGCAATCAGGCCAGCAGGGAGGGCAGTTGTGGGGGGGGGAGAGACCCCAGGCCTGCAGGGGAGGGAAGTTGGGGTGGGGGGGGCAGGCCTACAGGGGAGGGCAGTTAGGGGGGACCAGGCAAAGGCAGGTGAGGGGTGGGAGCCAGCAGTCCTGGATTGTGAGAGAGATGTCCCAGATTGGAGAGGGTGCAGGCTGGGCTGAGACACACCCCTATTCCTCCACCCTAACTCCTCCCCACCCCCCGTGCATGAATTTTGTGCACTGGGACTTTAGTCATTAACATAAAATAATAGATCATTTTAATAAAAAAAATTTTTAACATTAACTTACTAGACACTGAATAACTGCACAAATTAATAAGCATAATGCAAATAAACTATTTTTCTTGTTCTCCAAAAGTGAAATATTTCCTGTTGCGCACACCAAACAAGTCAGTCCAAGACTAATGGCGTGGCAATTGGCTGCTAAAATTTCGCTGCTAGTGTTAGTGGAGAGAAATAGTGCGCCTGTGCATAAGGCGCATAAGGGAAATGAATGCAACATGATTATAGTAGTCAGTAGTCATTAGCGAACATTGTAGTTTGTTATTCTTAATTATCTATGACAGGATATTGTAAAAATTTAAGTTACAAAAAATTTATTAAAATGTTTCTTACATACCGTTATATTGGGTAGGCCACAAAAATATTTGTTGTGGGCTGCATGCAGCTGGGAGTTTGACATGCTTGCTGTAAACCAAGTAATTGCTGTGAAGTCAAGAATGATTGTTTTTGCCGAAACCGGTTTGGCTCAGTGGTAGAGCATTGGTCTGTGGACTGAAAGGTCCCAGGTTCGATCCCAGTCAAGGGCATGTACATTGGTTGCGGGCACATCCCCAGTAGGGGGTGTGCAGGAGGCAGCTGGTTGATGTTTCTCTCTCATCGACATTTCTAGCTCTCTATCTCTCTCTCCCTTCCTCTCTGTAAAAAATCAATAAAAAATATATTTTAAAAAAAGAATGATTGTTTTGTCTTTATGACTTTGACCAGGAGTCAGTGGGTGGAGTGTGCCCAAAGGGCTAATTCCTTTAGGCCTGGAACTAGTCTGAGGTGTCCTACTGAAATGCCTGCCTGTTACTAAGCCTTGTTTAAGGCATGGAACAATTGGTTAATAGCGTTTTGTAAACATTGGATTGGAGGAGTTTTAGGGTACATTGTTCATTGATAACAATGAGGTTGATGATTTGCATCTGGTTTAGAAGGGCCCTGCTGATGAGGCTCATTACATAGCAGGAATGTCTCTCTGTGACCAGCAAAATATTAAGCACCAGCTAGGACTCTATCCCAGAAGTAGCCGGAAATACTACCAGTTGAGTATAGATTACCCAGGGAGAATATGTGATGGGATACTAATTGCTTTAATATAGTATTCTTAAGTCCTTCAATTCTCACAGCAGTAGGTTATTGAAATATCCAAATATTGCAGGTTGGTGGAAGGACCTGTCATAAATATATCATGCTGCTTCTTTTCCAAAACATGTAAAAATATGTTTCTTTGTCATTTTTTTTAGACACCCTGGTTGTGGAATACAAGGCACTGCTGGTACAACTACCCCTATCAGGTAAGGAGCCATTGCTGTCTGGGTTTTTGTACACATACAGTATCTTCCTTCGGTGAGTTTTCTGATTTAGGCAGGTCCATTAGGTTGGGCAGCCGCCTGGCTTTTTGGTCCCCTGCCCCCACCCCGGTGGCTTGATGCTACATGTAGCCTGGTGTGGGAAGTAGTTTGTGTTCTGAGTGAAGCTCAGAATCGGAGCTTAATTGCTTTAGCAGATGGAGTAAGTGTGGAAAGGTGCGTTTGCTGGAGAGCAAGATACAATCAGTTCAGCAGGTGGATGGTTTCTGTTTCTAACAGTTGATCTGCTTTTAATTACTGAGGAAAGGCTGACGACAGCCCAGGCCTGTCTCGGGACCGAGCGGGATAAGCTTGTGTGGAGCTGTAGCAGGCCTGCTGACTCCAATTCATGGTGTGGCTTAGGCGTAGCCTCTAAGTATGTGAATCAAGCACCATCTCCTTGAGCACAGAAGAAATGGGCATGTACCATTACACATAGCCACACACACACACACACACACACACACACACACTCACTCACCTCACTCACAAAAGAAAAAAAAGATAATTGAAAATGAGATGAGATTAGAATCGTATTCCAGAAAGGGAGTATTTCAGATTCCTGCCCACTGATGTACCTTTGCCTCTGTCCATGAATTCAGAAACATTAGCGTGTCTGCTAGTTCCTAGATCAGTTACTATTTGAATATCAAAGTTGGGACTTCTCTAGAAATTTCTTGCTGAAAAGTTTCTAGATCGATTGGGATATGAAACAAATTCAACCAGGTATTTTGGTGATGCAGTAAGGAGACATACATTATGAGAAGCATCTTGGATATTTGAGTTTGGGATTTGTTAGGGCTGATTTTTTGTGGCACATAAGGTTAATGGGGAACAGGTGTGCCCTGTGTCTTCTCTGTCACCCACAGTGTCTGAACGGGGTGGGAACTGGTGTTGGATACTCCTTGGGCAAATTCAAGGTTAGGGACATGTTGAAATGCATTTCTATCTCTTTCGTGTAGTTTATTCAGATTAGAAAATAATGTAAATAAGCATAACATGGTTCGAGAGAGCTGAGTATTTCAGGGCCATTTCATAGAGACTAAAGCAACATTGAAACCCAGTCGCCGTTGAACACAATTGTAATTCCTAGGCCCAACTGCTGTTTTACTATCTTAAATACTTGGAATATTGTCATTTACAGCTCCCCTTGTGCCCTGTAATGGTACACTGATTGGAAAAAACCCTCTATATCTAGAATTCTATTTATAAAAACCCATCAAAGCCTTCCAGGAACCTTAACTCGACTGCTGGCGTGGCAGCTGCTCTAATGCACTGCATTTATGAGGTAAATTCCGTCCCGTGAACAGCACTGAGACAAATTCCAGATGAAATGTAATACCCACTCTTCTTCATAACTGTAATGTGATCTGAAATAACTTTCACATTAATGGCGGGAGCTGAGCAATTGCTTATTTCTGAGAAAACTACTTGCTAGAGCAGTGGCTCAAAATGTTGCTGCAGACTGTTTCACAGATAGAACTATAGATTCCACCTGATAATGTGAGGGTCTGTCTGGTATATATAATTATGTTTATATAAAATGAAAAGCTTCTTTAGAAGGAAAGATACCATATGTGGGGATTCAGATTAAGATTGTCTTCAACTGATAAGACATCATTGCTTATTAATGAATAATTTGGCAATTAACTCCCAAAATCTAGGACCAGTTCATGATCTCTCATGGAAAGAGTGGTCATTCTTTATACACACACACACACACACACACACACACACACACTTCAGAGAGGTAGGGGGAGGGAGACAGAGATAGAAACATCAATGATGAAAGAGAATCATTGATTGGCTGCCTCCTGCACCCCCCTCCCCTAACTGGGAATCTACCCTGCAACCCAGGCTTGTGCCCTTGCCTGGAATTGAACCTGAGACCCTTTAGTCCACAGTCCAACACTGTCCACTCAGCCAAACCAGCTAGGGTTAGTGTTCATTCTTGATACTTTCCTTATACTAATAAAAAAATGAACAGCTTTATTTTTATGTTTGTGGGGGAAAAACACTAAAAAGCATATAATTATTATGCATGTAATTATAGTGATGTGTGGATAAATATATTTACATAAATATGTAGGTTATAGTTCAGAGGCAGTCTCATGCCTTAAGAGCACTTTTTTAAATGTATATATTTTTATTGATTTCAGAGAGGAAGGAAGAGGGAGAGAGGGATAGGAATGTCAATGATGAGAAGAATCATTGATCAGGTGCCTCCTGCACACCCCACACTGGGAATTGAACCTGAAACCTGGACATGTGCTCTGATCAGAAATCGAATCTTGACCTCCTGGTTCATGGGTCAACACTCAACCCCTGAGCCATGCTGGTCCTGCTTAAGAGTACTTTTAAAAATGAGCCATGCTCATGAAACAGATTTATTGTGTCTTTAGCACATATATTACATAAATAATTGAACAGATTTTTAGGTGAGAAATGGTCTATTTCAGTTTTATTAAGGATACACTGCTCCTTATGTATGAGTATGTATATTAGTTATTACACACATAATGGTTTTTATATACATGTGTGTATAATGCAAAGTTGCCCTCTGTTGGCCCTTGTATAGTTTGTCATAAAGAGCACAAGTGGGGAGTGGAAGCCCTAGTGGTGATCGCAAGCCCTCCCTCAATGTGAGACCTGGGGTCAGCCTCCATACCTGAATTAACTGGCAGCAATTCCCTGTAACTATACAATTTAGAAAATGATAGTGTTAACTTCATAGGGCTTTTAAGAGCATCAAGGATATTATCGCATGGGTAAGCTCTGTCAACTGCAAATGACTCCACAACTATAGCAGTTATTCTAATATGATGCTCTCTTATGAACTTTGCAATTTCTAGAGTGCTCTCACTTGTCCTTATAGCCCACTGGGGCATTTTCCCAGATGGAGATGCAATAAGAAAGTGTCTCTCATTAAAACTGACATTTAATCTTGGCTCCGAGGGTCCTAAAGCCAGCACTTAATTTTTTTTACTTTATTGCATTACGTCTGACCTGAGTAGCCATCTCTCATTGCGAATAACTCCAGTTTTAAATAAATAAATATATATATATATTTCCAAGAGGAAAGGAGAGTGAGAGAGATAGAAACATCAATAATGAGAAGAATCATTGATTGGCTGCCTCCTGTACAACCCCCACTGGGAATGGAGCCTGCAACCCGGGCATGGGGCCTGACCAGTAATCGAACCATGACTTCCTGATTCATGGGTCGATGCTCAACCACTGAGCCACACTGGCCAGGCGTAAATAGCTTCAATTTTAAAAGGCCACTTCCAGGGTGGTGCTGAACTTGATAAACACACAGATGCCCAGAGCTTAGGATTGCTGGTGGGGAGAGTATCCTGTCCTCTCTGTGCTCTGTTGCCAAAGGTCAGTGAGTGGGACAAGATGCCTATGTGTAAAGTCAGCAGAGTTGGTGGTTGAGTGAGTGCCAGCTTCTCGTAAAAGTCATTTGTTTTGCTTCTGTTGGTTTACAGAGCATTTAAGTTGCCATTGTATTTACCATCTGTACTATTACTAGTTGTGTAGATATATTTGTGTGATGAGCTTCAAAAGTCTTTGATTCATTCTGGTAAAGTAAGACATTTCATTACACTTCAACAAACAAAAACAACTTTTTGAAAATGTGTTTGTTTTTTTAAAAAACAAAGAACACTTTCGTTTTGTGTTTATGGACTTACGTGCAGAAGAAATATTCTTGCATTCTGCTGCCTATGATCTTCTGGACCTGTGAGGCAGATAGAACAGGTGCCACCTCCTTTTACAGTAAATTAAGTAAGGCCCACGTGTTTACCCACGAAGCTGCGGAGGTGGGACTTGACCTCAGATTTCCTGGCTGGGTGCCTAGCCCAGCATCTCTTGGCAGCTTCCTTGTCCCTCTGATCTTTTAAGAAATGCTTTTGCATTGCCTTTTGTTGACATTCTCGGGGTAATGAAAGAAAGATCTGATTAATGCAGAACCGGGAACGAGGCCTCAGTGACATGCATTGTCCTCCAGTTTCTGTCACCTCCCTCCCTGTGCCAGTGCCATGGAATCTCACGGCAGTTAGCCAGGGTATTCTTTTGTTGTGTGCACTGGAATATATATTTTAGGTCACCTGAGGAATCTTACATTCACATCAAAGAAGCATACATGCTATTGTTGAAGTAAACAGTGAACCGGGTACCAAACATTCATCCTGACGGACCCTTTTCTTGGTTGGAGATAAAACTAATGCCATCAGGCTGCAGAGTAGAGAGGGATTGGGGGCATCCTTCAGAGCGCCCTTTATCCACAAAGAGAGGGGGGCTAGAATTTGTGGGGGCAAAAGACCATGTCATTTTTCAGCACTGAGCTTGAGATGTTTGGGACATAAATGGGGTTTCCTATTAACTATTAATCTTCCTTTTTTTTTTTTTTCCTTTGATCCTCAGCCACTCACCACGGACCTTCACTACTATTATATCCTGGAGCTGTCGTTTTATTGGTCTTTAATGTTTTCCCAGTTCACTGATATCAAAAGAAAGGTAAGTGGGGTTCTGTTGTAAAGTGCCTGCAGACAGGTGTCTTTAATGGGCCCTGGCAGGGGGGTGGAGAGCCACGGGCACTCCCCGCTGTTTTCTCAGCAGCGCTAGGCTAGTCCAGCTTTCTGCTTGGATACATAAAGTCCTCTATCTTTGTTTGTGCTGTTTTGTTCCCCTTGTCTCTTAGCTCTTCCCTAGTGTTCTTTTCTCTATGAAAAATATATAGCAATGAGTCCCGATAGCAGTAATTTCTCTCAGTCTGATTTACAAGTCCCTCTGTTCTCCAGATTAAGTAAAGAAGAAAACTTTTATTTGTCGCTCTCGGGAGAGACTAAGATCTTCGTGTTCTAGCCCTACAGAATGAAATTTTTCTCCAATTTAAGGACTAACTGGCATGAAGAGATGTCATGAAAAGGCAACATTCCTAAATGAACTGTGATCTGGGTTTCACCCCTCCTTCCGCCGGCGTCTGTGGAGGGCACTCTTGAACCCCTGAGCGTTAAACCCGCTCATTCTCGTTCTCATCGCATGAGCCTCTGGACACGTGGCACTTTCGATTTTTCGCTGCTTATTTTTCATAATGCCATGGTCTCCAGATTTCCATATTTGGATCATTCCTTCGAAGCTGTGCTTGCTGGTCTGCATCTCCGTGCCCTTGCTCCACACACTTGTATGCTCCAGAGCAGCGGTAGCCAACCTTCGGGACCTCATGGACCACCGATGGTCTGCAGGCCACTGGTTGGTGACCACTGCTCTGGAGTACACTCCTTCCATGGACCCGCAGCAGTCGTTTACTTAGCTGGCGAAAGGCGGTCTTTGTGTTTTGTGTGGCTGCGCAGCCTTAATGTGGTGTATGTCCTCTGATTCTCAGAAGTGGGTGGTCCCTGTAAGGGCTAAGGCTTAGGTAGAGCGGGTAACTCATTGACACCCATAACTTATGGTTCCCTTACTCCTCGCACCAAACTTGCCGGGCCAGTTTCTGGGGATGTTTAAAGATCCTATAAGGACAGTATCCCAATTCGATATCCTCGTCTTACGTGAGGACGTGAGGAGCCTTCTTCATTCATGTAGTCAGAACTTGTAGTCTTATTATCTCCTATGTGCCAGGCTCATTGTATATTTTACTTATTTAGTTTTTAAATCTTTAGTGAAAATACAAAAGATAAAATTCATCATCTTAACCATTTTACGTGTACAGTTCAGTACTGTTACACACATTCATGTTGTTGTGCAACCAGTTTCCAACATTCTTTTCACCTTGCAAAACCGAAACTCTATATCCATTAAACAACAATTTCTCATTCTCCCCTCCTCCCCCCCAACCCCCAAGCTCCTGGCAACCACCATTTTACTTTCTGTTGCTATGAATTTGACTGCTCTAGAGACCTCATAAAAGTGAAATTAGACCATATTTGTCCTTTGGTGGTGGGCTTATTTCACTTAGCCTAATGTCCTTAGAGTCATCCATGTTGTAGCATGCATCAGAATTTCCTTCCTTTTTAAGAACAAATAATATGCATTTTCTTTTCTTTCGAGGAACAAAACATGAGTATAACAAAGAAGAATGTTTAAATATTCTTCCTATTTTGTAGTTAAGAAAATTTATGTACAGTGAGTTTATGTACATTCTTCAAAGTTGTGCAATTTGGGAATGAATTTCAGCCCAAGTTGACCAAGGAAAGTACTGTGATTCCTTCTTAGATTAGATGGGTACACAGTTTTTGCATTGTCTTGCCTTGCCATGCTCCTGACATTAAAGGTTGTAATTTTCAGCTCTTTGTCATTGTATTGGTTCCTCTTTTGCTCAGTGAGAATTAGGGGTACCAACTAGAGTCCAAGAGATTGCAAGACTGACTGTCCGTGGCTTCCAGTAGCCTAGTCCTAGTGAGATATGTCTGCACCAAAAGTCACCAAGCCCCTCCACTTGCTTGAGCTTTCTCATCACACATTTACTATGTCTTTTCAGTGAGCCAAGAGCTGGATAATTCTTATTTCATGTGCAAAATGGGAATTTGGCCACTACCAGACCATTACTCAGCACAGGTTTTAATAAGGAAGGCTTTCTCTCTGTTGACATCTCTCATTAGTGAGTTGTAGCCCTCGCTTTTTTTCCTTTGCATCTTGCTGTCACTGCAGTTCTTAGTGGCTCCTTCCTCATTACCTTACCCCTTGGAGGGTCTGCCATTCCAGGCAGCAGCAAGGATTTATAGAATGTTCTGGCTGCGAAATATACTCCCCATCATCTAGATTTTTAATTATTTACCAAACTCTCTAAAAAAGAGCCTGCTTCCTAATTAGGGAATAGAAATATTTGAAGGCACCCGTTGACAACAGAGTATAGAAGTCAACTTCTGAAGGCCACTTGTAGGGTTGTTAATAGAAAGGTTATGCACATGTTTACTTAGCTTCCCAATTAAATGACAATGAGCTTGAACAGCCACTTCTCAAATAGGGACCAAGGTTTATAAACACTGGATCCAAATGCATACCTTAAACTGTTAGAATCAGTACCCTAAATGAGATTTAGAAATCATTTTTGTGATTTAATGGGTTCACGAGTTTTTCTAAAATGGCTTTTATATTCACAAACTCTTCCCTTCTCGAAGTGTCCTAATATTGCTCTTTTTTATTTTTTAATTGCTCTGTTTCAAAGTAGAATCTGGATTTAAAAATGAGAGGAGAACCTTTCATCCCTTTGGTGACTGAGCCCATTTGGTGATCAGAGCTCTCTCTTGATCATTTCTAGGGTTGGTTCTTAATTGGTCAGTGACAAGTTAGACTATTAATCTTCCCTTAAAGGGGGAAGGGACTAGCCAGGATGTCATTTGGACTAATAATTCAAATGACTTATAAATCTAATATTCTATTATGTTTAAACCTTTTTGAGGATTTTTTCCTTCTCTTTTTCTTCTTGCTTCTCTTCATTCCTTTCTCGTTCCCTCTTTCTCTCTTCTTCCTTTCTTTTTTGTAAATAGAAATTGTTCCACTATCTTGCATACTCTTATTATTCAACATTGTTTGAAATATTTCTTATTTCTCAAGGCTTCATTTTTGTTAAAATTCTGGTTTTAGCACCTGTTCACAATGAGTATTTCTCCTGCACATCTAAATTTTCTAAGGGACACTAATAAATACGACTGTGCTAGAGCTCAGAACAGCTTGCTTGTGTCTAAGCCCTATGTCCCCTTCAACTAAGTAGCTGTTGGACTCACAGGTCTGGGCCATGGGCCAGTGAGCCGGGCTCATGTTTGGAGTCCTTCTCAGGAAATCATCCATGGCCAAGTTCCAAAGCCCAGCTGGTAAAATCAGCTGTTGCTCTTCTGGTCTTTAACCTAAGAGAAAAACTATATTTTGTAAAAGATTTCTGACAGAAAAGTATAGTGATTAAATTTAGCAAGAAGCTCATTGACAGACATATTTTCAGAGAATAACTGGCATCCATTCCTATGGGTGCTTTACTCACCTGTGAGGGGCCTGTCATGCTCCAGATCTTTCCTGCTTCAGTTGGATTCAGGGTAGAAGACAATGCATGCTTTAATCTTTTTATAAAGCAAGCTGTATAGCATTGAATTGAATGGCATAACGTCCATGAAACCATCTAGTACAATGCTTGACAAATAGAGCTTAGAATAGTACCTCTGTTTGGCACATAATGACCAAAATTTGGTTGAATCAAAACAAAGTGCTAAAACCAAAAACAAAAGCACCTCCAAAACGTAGTGGTCACAAGTTTTTGTACTTTTGGTTCATTAAAATTAACAAAACTAATTAGGAAGAGGAACTAACTTAAGGTAGCCACCTTTTTTTCTTAGTACTTCCTCCATTTGTAACCATGAATTCTTAAAGGAAAGGACGTTTGAACATTTTCAAGGAGAGAGGACACCTTGTAATAAAGGATAATCCTTTATATTTATTGTTATGGGAAAGTTCTTATTTTTCTCATTTTTTTCTGGAGCGGGGGAGGAATTATGGGCAGTATGGCTTTGAGGTTAAAGGCATGGGCTCTGGAGTTCATCTACCTGCCCGGCACCACTCCTCACTTGGTGTGACCTTGAACAAGTTACTTTACCTCTTTGTGCCTGATCCAAAGAATGGAGTTCATATAACCTACCTCAACCGAGTGTTGTCAGCATAAAGTGTTAAACGCTGTTAGAACAATGCCTGGCACATAATTACTGCTCAGCAAATGTTAGCTATTGCTGTGGTCTTTAATGTGGTTCGTCAGATAGTGCCAGCTCTCTACCCTCAGGCACATGTAGGATTGTACTTCTCAGCCATGACCTCTCTTGTGGTTGTGACCGGTAGGCTGGGAGCAGAACTGACTAGAGTCACTCTTGTGCCAGAGTCTTTGATTGCTGGTGTGAGACCCTCTACACTCTTTCGCCCTGTAGTACAGTGACTGGTGACATTTGAGATGGAGACTGCTGCCTCCGTCTGGTCTCTGAGTGACTGTGGTGAACAGAGTGAACCTCCACCCTCATGGTAACATGCAGTGGGTAAGAAATAAGCCTTTGTTTTAAACCACTGAGATTTCAAGGGCTTTATTCATGATTGCCACATTATCTGGCTTATCCTGAGCGGTGCAGTTATTATTAATAATGTGGCTAGTTATCATTTCCTAAAACAATATTTGAAATAATTTTTCTAACTCAGAAGTTCTCAAAGTGTCGTCTGCAGACACTTAAGAGATCCCTAAGACTTTTCAGGGAACCTGCAAGGTCAAAACTGTCTTCAGAATAATACTGAGATGTCAGTTGCCTTTCTCACTGCATTGAAATTTGTATGGATAATGCAAAAGTAACAGTGGCCAAAATTGCTGGCAATGGCACCAAACTGTATCAACAGTCATTCTTCACTGCCACATGCTTGCAGGAAGAACAAATGTCAGTTTTACTCGAGAATGCTCTTGATGAAGCAGTAAAAAGTGTTAATTTTATTAAATCTACATTCTTGAGTATACATTTAAAAATATCTTGTGTGATGAAATGGGACATATGAAGAACTGCTACTGTGTAACGACATAAAATAGTGTCTCAAGAAAACCACATGCAGTTAGCACCTTGCATTGTGAGCTGAACTCACTGCTTCTTTCCCCCATGGAATCTTGCACTGGCAAACTATGGTTATTACCATTTGTTTTTGGTAGATATTTTCTTTTCTTTTTTTACATATATATTTTATTAATTTTTTACATAGAGGAAGGGAAAGAGAGAATTAGAAACATTGAGGAGAGAGAAACATCAATCAGCTGCCTCCTGCACACCCCCTACTGGGGATGTGCCCACAACCAAGGTACATGCCCTTGACCGGAATCGAACCTGGGACCTTTCAGTCCGCAAGCTGATGCTCTATCCACTGAGCCAAATCAGTTTTGGCTAGATATTTTCTTGAAAATGCAGAATGAGCCTGTCAAGTTACATCAAAAGAACAATTACCATCATTTATTGTCAATAATAAAACCAAGCTTTCAAGCAAAATTTGATTTTCGGAAAACTTGTGTTCACCAGCAAGAGCTTGATAGCATCTCAATGCTTTAAAACTTTTCTCATGAGATTGGTAAGGACATTAATTCCTGTGATTTGAAAAATACTGAATAACAAAATATTTCATTGGCTCAGTAATTTCCAAGTGGCTAATGCATGATGCTACAAAACCATGCGTGAGTTTAAGATCAATTCAAAGGTCAAGACAGAGCAAAGGATTTTATGTAACAGAATATGAAAAGCTTATTGATCTGGTTTTAAATTCCACATTGCAACTAACCTTGAAGAATATCCTGCTTCTCAAGTTTTGGTACAGAATCAAAGAAAAATATCCATAACTGTCTGAAAAGCCTACCAAGATACTTCATTTTCGAACTGTATCATACTGAAGTACATTCTTTATGTACTTCAACCAAAGTAACATCAGTTATGAGAATCCAACTCTTGTCTTAAGCCAAACAGCAAAGAGATTTGCAATCATGTAAACAAGTGCACTCTTACCATTTATTTTTAAGTTTTGGAAAAATGTAGTCATTTGGGGGGAAATATTTATGGTAACAAATAATGGACTTTAAAATAAGTGTGTTCTGACACCTTTTTAAAGTTTTTCCGTTTTAATGTCTAATGTGTTAAATATTGATAGGTATCACTCACATTAAAAAGCTCTTTGGTGGGAACAGCTCATCTATCTGATTTTTAAATCTTTTCTAAGAATATGACTCCGGGGAGTGCCTCAGATTGTATCAGCATGGCCTTTCTTTCCTTGAAGAGCTGAAATCCCACCAGGTGACACCTGATCCTCCTCAGAGGGAGGGAGGAAGATGTGAATTCGCTCCTTGTGACCTCAGTGCTCCTCCTTACAGACACAGGCAGGCCACTTAACCTCTCCTTCACAGAGGTGCAGAGCTGCTCCTCTGGGTGTCCACGGTGATTGGACTGGTGATACTCTGCACCCGAGGCTTAGCTTTCTCCCATGGCAGACATTCCTGACTTAGGCCTCTGGTTGTGTGTGTGTGTGTGTGTGTGTTTCATATTACAGTGTCTTCAGAATGTCAGAAGGGAAGAAGAGACAGCTCATTTTAGTAAGTTACCACCTGCTATTAAAGCATTTCAACCCAGTGCTATGTGCAGGGGGGTAGGACAATCGAACAGTATTGTCTAGAAAAGAAATAGGTTTTTGTGGGGCAATTTCATGGGATTTTATTCAAAGGCTATCTTAACTTACTCCAGCAATCACACTCCCAGGTTCCTTGCCAGGGAGAGGCTCGCAAGCATCTTGAGAATCTACGTAGTGCTGCCCAAGTTGTGGGAGGACGCCAGGCAGGGACCCCTTCTTCCAATGAGGTGTAAAGACCGCAGGGCCTCCACAGTGCTGCTGGTCTAGACCTCAGGAGTCCCATCCTCTCTCAGGAGCTACTGGTGGGTTCCATGTTCATGTGGGAGATTCAGACATTCAGCCTCCTCAAGTCATCCTAGGAGTCTTGGCTTATCATAGTAATGTCTCCCTGACTCAGTGCATTCCCTCCATTTCCATCCCCATAAATATAAACAGGCCAGTCGCATGTTCTCCCCTTTGGCTTCTAAACAAGAAGCACCTTTCATACTGGCCCTGGACGCCCGCCCCCCCCCCCCCCTCTTCCTTTCTTCTAGAAGCGGACCTTGTTCTCTTGGTTAGTCTCTCACTTACATGTGTTTTCAGAAGTGTCCTCTCTCTGTGGCCTCCTCCCTCAGTCTTCCCTCCTGTGTTTGCTTCTGAAAAGCAGCCTGCTGGGATAGGAGCCTGCACTCAGGGATCACGCAGAACCGCATTCAGATCTGGCTCTAGCCTGTCTCCGTTATATTACTTTGGAAAAATCACATAGCATCTCTGTGCCTCAGTGTCTGTATAAAATTGAGTTCTGGTAATACTTGCTTTATGGGGTGGCTGGTCAGAATAAATCACAGTGTTTGACGGACCCTTTGGAGCTTGAGAATTAGCAGGCAAATCAGAGGGTAGATAGAAGTTTACCAGGTCATCAAAATGGAGAAAAGAATAGAAAGCACAAGCCTTCCAGCCAGGAAAAACAAAACAAACAAAAAACACAGAAAAACTGCATGGCCAGAGGCCTGCTTGGAGACAAGAAGTAACCTGAGGAGTAAATTCTATAGGTCTGGGTTTGTTTATGTTTGTAAAAGTAGGTGGAGAGCTCAGACAGCTGAAGGGAAAGGAGTAAGAAGAGAAAAGATAGGGCTGATGAAGATAATGGGTTCCTCTGGACCCCTCCTGTCAACTTACAGCATCATCCCTACCTGGTTGACCAGAAGAAAAAAATTTCCATCTACAGTCTCAAGCACAAAACTGAATCGTTGATTGCCCACTGTCATTTTGCGCCTCGTATTTAAAGTAAATATGGGAATTATGGCTTTTGAGTTTGGGGATATTTCTGATTTTAGTTGAGCACACTCTGCCCCCTACTGATAATTCTGAATGTTTTCAATCTGAATGAACTTACTTGACTGCAAGAGTTGCCTTTGTCCTCAGGGACATTGGAGGGAGGGAGAGGTTGGGAAGGAGGAAGGGAATAAAGTCTTAACTTGTGCATCACTGAAGACTGTTTTATTGCATGTATTTAAAATGTCTCAGAAGTGATCCTCTTAGCATTAAAAGCTGTACAAATTAGTGTGGCGGGGCCAAGAGTAATTTAAACAGAGCCCATAAAGTGTATATAAAGACCTCCATCTTCTGCGCTTATAATGGGCAGGATTTGTAGTGATGGAGAACTTATGAAGATCCAAAGATCAATGAGAACTAAGACATGCATGTATAATTAAGAAAAATATTGAAAGCAGAGTGCATTTGGAAAGGGTGCTTTTGACAGGGAGAGGAAAGCATGAAGGAAGAAGGACTCCAGGGAGTTACAAATTAAGTTCTGTGCTCTGGCCAGGCACACTGGAAGGGAATTGGTAGCACTATCGTACTGTTTTCTGTTGTACAAATAAAATTTTATTGCATCCCCCGCCACAGTAATAAAATCAATTAAAGATTAATATTAACTAAATAATTCATAGTAGAAAAGAGATTATGAATTCTTGATTTTGAAATGGTACCATAAATGTTACACAGGAGAAAGATTGGGTAAACACTGCTTATACAGCAGTTCTTCACTCAATTTATCTAAGTTCCCAGAAGCTATAAAATAATGGCACATCTGGCAGCAGAGAAAGTGCTGTTGCATCCAGAAAGCACTTGTTATAAAAGCTGGTCAGGATTTTCAAATTATCTTGAAGTTGTAGTTATAATTTATCATAAGAAGTGTGATGGAGATACCTGCCAAAACTCTTTTTAATAGTGTGTCTGAAATTGAGAGTCATGTTTTATGGGTTACTTTATAATAGCTGTAAAACTTAAATCTCTTACAATTATTTTTAAAAATATGTTTTTATTGATTTTAAAGAGGGGCATGGAGAGGGAGAGAGGGAAACATCTATGGAAAAGAGAAACATTGATCGGCTGCCTCCTGCACTTCCCTTCTGGGGATTAAGCCTGCAACCTGAGCATGTGCCCTGAGTGGGAATCAAACTGGTGACCTTGTTGGTACATAGGATGATGTTCAACCAACTGTGCCACACTGGCCAGGGCCTCTCTTACATATTCTTTATATGAAGAAAATGTGATGAAGCTGGCCATGAGACTATGTAGTTGGCACATCTCAGATAACATGACCGAGTTTCCCACAGTATGACCTTTAATGTGGCTTTTAGGTCAGGGTCATCAAACTTTCTATAAGGGACCAAATAGTAACTATTTTAAACTTGTGGGCCATATAGTTCCTATTGAAATTACTCAACTCTGCCACTCTAACAAGAATGCTACCATAGACAATAATTAAACAAATGGATGTGGCAATATTTCAATAAATCTTTCTTGACAAAACCAAATGGAGGCCAGATTTGGCCTGGGGGCCATAGTGTATCTTTTGATACACTGGACATTCATCTTTGTTGAACAGTGAGGATGTCAGATTTGAGAATGGCTAGTGGAGATATTTACATTATATAGGTACATATTCTTAGAAACATTTCTATGTACCTTGAAGGCTTAAATAAGAAAACTGTTCTTAAAAAAAAACACACACACAAATAAAAATGAGAGATTTCTATTATTACTGCAGTTTTCATAAAATGAAATCAGCTTTAAGTTCTGTTGCCGAATTTCTATTTCCTAGTGTTAGAAAATATGTTCAATGAATAACCTGTTACTAATTATCTGATCTCCATTCATACTATGGGGTCTTCAAACTATGGCCCGCGGGCCACATGCGGCCCACAGAGGAGTCTGATCCGGCCCGCCAGGTTTTTTGGGCAGTGAGCGCAGCCGAGGTGTTACAGTAGGAATTAGTAGTTCATATAGTCCGGCCCTCCAGCTCTCTGAGGGACCGTGATCTGGCCCCCACTTTAAAAAGTTTGAGGACCCCTGATAGAGTTTAAGTTTATTAATTACATTTATTAATTTTGTTAAATTAAATTCAGAAAAGCTAATGCATATCATTTGTATCTGAGAGAAAAGCATCTTCCCTTAGCCTTGCAGTTTAGAGGCATTTCATATTCTTTACCATCCATGCACATCTAAATCAGCCATTGCTTCAAACCTTAATCTTCTTATTCCTTTGTTGAGAAGGTTCACCAATGATTTTCTTTGTTGCAAAGATTATTCCCAAAACAAACTACATAAAATTATTGGCACTTTATCAAGCAAATGAGAACTTAAAGAACAAGTTTCTTGTTTGTGGTGTTATCTGTCTTGTTGAGATATGAGTTCATTTGTGTTTATAAAAACATGTACATAAGATGAATTTCTGGTGCCTCTTGAAGACACAGTATTAATTCAAAGACTGATCATCGCAAAGGGGGCTTCATCCTTTTGAACGTCAGACACACTCTTCTAGACATGCATGTTTTAATGAGAGGGTGATCCCTCTGGCTAATATTTTATTGTGCATAACCACCCCACCCAGAGAACTAAGGAATCTGACTTTCATTCGGATAGTTGGGAATGGAACCCAAATAGCTGGAATTTCACCAGCACCCAGATGTGGGTGAAAGCTGAGAGACTCTGTCCTAGGTTTCCTAAGTAGCATTACGAAGTGTAGTAAGGGGTGAAAAAAACACATATTGTATTACCTTGTCAGTTTCTGGTATTAATATGGATGGCTTTTCCCTGAATTCTTTCATTTCAGATTTACTCTAATGGAGTTTGAGTCAAGACCACACCTAATTTTTTTTTATCTGTCTCTGATCATTAACGTATAAAAGAGATCGGAGTAAATATTAGGCAGGAAACAAAGAAGGAGCCCTTGATGATTGCTTTGCACAATCCAAAAACAGTATGGCAGAGCGGCAGGAGGTTGAGGAAGCCACAGAAGTAGGTCGCCAGGCCAGTCTGTATTGAATAAAGGTTTTTGGAATCAGTCTTCAGTCTGAGGCTGTCAAAAATTTAGTCTCTCTTCTAAAAATGCAGTGAAACATTATCAGCTTAAAATGCTAAGGTTCCTGCAGCCATATGTGTGTCTGCATATACACCAGTCGTTTTTAGCAGTCGCAGACATGAGGATGGGAGTTGCCCACCCTGCATTGATAAAGCCAAATTGTGTTTAAAAACTGGTATTTGGACCAGACTGTGTGTACATAAAAAAAAGTGTCAGGCTGAGATATGTGTAATACATAAAATAATGATTCCATATCCCAAGGCTTTTATTAAAGATATTTCATTGTATACAATGCTTTTTTGAAACAGAAATGCAAGACAAAATTCATTATTCATGCTTTATTCATATTCATACGGATATGACTGTATAATGAGAATTCGTCTTCTGCTATGGACATAACTCTGAGTGTCTCAGTCACAAATGATTTTTGAAATCAGGGAAATTATATGCAGAAATCATCTTCACAAAACAAACTTTGAAAAGCAAGACTTTTGTTTTTGAGAGGGTCCTTGATATATTGCCAAGGGCTTTGTATTGTTTATTGACATTTATATCAGAAATAAATCAGGAAACTTAATTATAAGATGATCCTAATCATCCATAAGTGGATTGATTAAAATGTAAATTTTAATCAACTTATATTTATTCATTTTAAAATTAAATAGAAAAGGTTCGTTTTCCAGTGAGTCAAGATCAGTCATTCAGGGCTGAACAATGGGAAATGTGGAAAGTATTATTCTGATTAGGTACCCAGCTGGTTAGACTTAAAATCTGTGTAATAAGCATAGGCAAATATAAGCTTCACTGGACTGTTGAATTAAGCTCGGTATGTTTTCATTTAATTATGCTTAGGCAACAGTTTAAAATATCAGTTCATAGGGTAACTCCACTTTAACTGATTCATTGTTTTGAAATAGCTGTTGTCTGGTAGGTCATGGGACCTAATAAATTTTGAATAACAGCCTGGAGAGAACACATGTGGGAAACACTATCAGAGCAATTTTTATTGTATGCCTAAGACATTTGGGTGTTGCCCAACTTCAGTGATTTAGGAAAATCCTAGATACTACCAAAACACAGAAAATCAGAAGTAGGTAAGACTAGTAAATTGAGTTGACACATGATCAATCATTAAACTCAGAGCATGGCCATCATTTCTCTGTGCCAGTGAGCTGGGAACTATATGTGAATGTGGTTCTGGAGGAAGGAGCATAGTGGTTGGTAGGTGGCGGAAGTTTGCAAGACTCAGTTCTGCAGTTCTACTGCAGCAGATAGAATGAACTGATGCAAGACAGATGATTCTTCCAACAGTGGTATTCACTGTCAGTGCAACATGGCTAAGTTAGTTGAAAACATTTAAAATAGTTGTGCTTCATTTAAAAAATTATCTGACCTGATTTAGGAAAGTCTTCGAGTAACACCATTTTGTTCATTCATTTCATTATAACATTAAGATGCTGTAGGTATATCGATTAGCCTGTGGTAAAATTGGTTTTGTTATATGTTGTTTCACTTAAAATCACAAAACCTATGAATGTCCTTAAATGAGGGCTTACTCTACCAGTAATAGGTAGAGTTATCAATAAATTTGTGGCAGAAAAATAACTTCTGGACATGTTTACAAAGCCATTTAAACATTGTGGGGTTTCTAAAACATACACATCTAATTTTATTTATCATTTTCACTTAAAGTTTGATATTATAGACATTTTAAGAGTTCTGTATCACAGGAATTTAAACATTAAAAATACCCATAGCTTTGTAGGTTCACGGTACTTAAATTAAAATCAAATAATTGGAAATGTTTGTGATATGGAAACTATACAATGAAATAAATGGTTGAAGGACCCAGTAGGAGCAATGTTTTATTTCTTGTGGATTATCATTTTACTTTCAGGATCTAAACAAAGACTGTTGTTTGAATGTTTTAAAACCATTTTAAAATTGTAGAAGTTGGGCCTTTGAAACTCCAAAGTGTATGACATGGACAGTTACTGAATAGAAGATGTTTCATAATATGCTTTCCATTTTGGCTAATTTTTTTGTGTCTACGTGAATGGTCTAGAGAGGAGTTATCCTCTTTCTCCAAGGTTTCAAGTAGATCACCATTAGAGCCAATCCTGGCACTTAAGTCCCTGAAAAGTTCAAGCTTACTATGGGAGAAATATAGATTAAATAAGAGTAAAAATACCAATAAAAAAGAGACTTTGTTTTGTAAAATTTTATTGAATCTATTGGGGTGACGTTGGTTAATAAAATTATATAGGTTTCAGGTGTACAGTTATATAATACATCATCTGTATATTATATTGTGTCCAGCCCAAGTTAAATCTTCCATCATCATTTATTCCACCTTTACCTTCTTAGAGAGACTGTATTTCTAAGCAACAGAAATTTCCTATCACAAGAAATCATGTTCAGATGGTCAAGAGATACGTCAGTGTCTGAGAAAGATGATCTTTTCACATGAACCAAGAAGTATCTTCCTTGAAGTTTACCAAAATAAGGATAGCCAATAGTCCATCATTTTTGTTAAATTTTATATAACTGTAGACAGATACTGGTAAAAATTCAGAGTTTGTTTGTGTAGGATCCATCAGAGAAGCCAATATGTTACCATTCTCTCTTTAATATCCCACTGAGCATATTCCAGGAGAAGGATGCAGAAGTAGTCAGAGAAGCGGTCCGTTTGGACCTGGACTGCTACCCAAAAGATTTTCCTAAAATCCTAACGTGGCTGTGTTTTTCCTTCCCCAAGGACTTCGGCATTATGTTCCTGCATCACTTGGTGTCTATTTTCTTGATTACCTTTTCATATGTCAACAACATGGCCCGAATAGGGACCCTGGTTCTCTGTCTTCATGATTCAGCAGATGCTCTTCTGGAGGTAAAAGTTTATTTCATCTTTGAGATTGCAAAACCCAGAATTCAGGAAGTCCAAAGACTATCATTTCTACCTTGTGCTAGATGGTGCTGGGGACGAAAGTATGTGACTGCGTTGAAACTGTGGGGGTATTTCTTTGTAGATTAAATTGTTAAAAACAATTTTAAATTAACATATAAATTTTTGTATTAAAAATCTTTATCATATTGACATTCTTTATTAATGGAGTAATGAACACCTTCACTATTTCACACTTAAGAAATGAATGTTGCACAGTAAGGAAATTATTTCTTGTGCTCTAGCTGGTTTGACTTAGTGGAGAATGTCGGCTTGAGGTAGAAGATGCCTTTTCTCAATATAATTTGTGGTCTCATACCCAAAATTAAAAGCTTCCATTCAGTTAATTGGTATTTCCCTTTAGGAATATAGTTCTCTCATAGCTTTGTGTTTTATTTAAAGCTATTCAATTATAGCTTCTGTCAACAATCTTTTCAAGTTTGACTCAGCTAATTTAACTTTCCAAAAATTAGAAAATAATTCTGGAGACTTTCAACTTATAATCCTATAGGGGAACATGCTTATGAATTCTTGGTGAAAAATAGAAAGAGGTGATCAAGCTAAATTATATTTTCAGTGTCATCTGTTTTTTACTTGGAATCATCCGTAAATAGTCGATGATAGAGAAAGGGATATGATTTCTTCCCTGGTCTAATTTATAATATAAAGTCATCACTTGATATTATTAGAGTACTTCTTACAGACACTTGCAACATTAGTGATTTCCATCCAGAAGATGATTCGTTAATGTAACATTGAAAATTATACCTAAATGGATTCATTGAAAAAACATGATGTTGACACATTCTCCATTTCTAAATTTTTTTTAGAATAAGCCAAGAAATTATCTCTCCAGAATACTCTTTATGCCTGTTTAAAGAAAACCTATAATTCTAAGGAGAAAATATACATGAAGGCTTCATATATTCTGTATAAATTTTTTCTCAGTGTTTGGGACTCATTGAAGGTTTAAAGAATTATATTACACTTTCCATTATGACCTGTTATGCAAAATTCTTGTTCTGGTGTGTTTGGCTTGCTAATATCATCTATAATGCAAGAATTTTCTTATTTTCCTATTTCTCTGAAATCAACCATATAATTGAATTTTTCAGGTTGCTGAATATTTGATTAAATCTGTGATAGTCAGTAATACTACTTAGAGCTAATGCTGCATCTCACTTGACTTATGGGTAATTTATAAATACTGATGCATGATGCATGACATTGCAAAGCAGCAGGCAGTTTCATGCATCTGATAAGTCATACCTTATAGGAGACTCATGCATATTGAAAGAAGCTTTTTATTTACCAGTTTGACTAAATTAATATGTCATATTTCTTCTTTTCATAGGCTGCCAAAATGGCAAATTACGCCAAGTTTCAGAAAATGTGTGATCTCCTGTTTGTTATGTTCGCCATGGTTTTCATCACCACGCGACTGGGAATATTTCCCCTCTGGTGAGTGTGCCAGTCTTCTTTCTAATAGAGCTACCATTCCAGATAGGCTTTATGGATCATTTTCCGTGGGAATTTACACCAAAAACTTAGTAAGAAGTTTAAAGAAAGTGATGGAGTAACATTGTATTGTAATAACTATGTATGGTGTTATCTGGGTGTTAGACTTATTGGGAAGATCACTCCGTAAGTTAATTAAATGTCTAATCACTATGTTGTACGTAAAAAACTAATATAATGTTGTATGTCAACTGTTCTTGAAAAAATTTTAAATTGGAAGTACATACATAATACTATTTGGGAGAAAGGTGAGAGAGGAACTCCAGAAACAGCTTGATTTCTTCTTCCCAAAGAGGGTTGCACTCTTTACTAACGTTTCCCACAGGATAATGATCAAAGGATGTGGCTACATAGGTTTTGAAGCCATGGAAAGCTATCATTTTGGGGTCCAGTGTAGAATATGATTCAAAAACCTTAAACATGAAAGTTGCACGTAATAAAGGGAATGTGGTGTTGCAACCAGCAATCCATCAGGCTTCTCCTATAGCAGGGGTTTACAAAGGGTGTCCCTGGTGACAGCAACAGCATCACTGGGGAACTTGTTAGAATTGCAACTTCTTGGGCTCCAATCTGTGACCAACTGAATCACAGACTTTGGGGCCTGGCAACCTGTATCTTCACAAGCCTTCCTGCCGATTCTGCTCCACATTAAAGTTTGAGAACCACTGTCCTATATAATTCTCCTCATCAGCTGTATGTATAGCTAAAGCAGATGGAAGGAATAATCTAAAACAAATCCCTAAAACTCGCTATGATGGCTAGATGTGTTTTGTTTTGTTAAGAGCTAAGAAAACAAGATGACAGATATTGATGGAATGTGACAATCTTTCCTACAGAAAATAGATCCATCGTCATTAATCATTTATTACTCAAACTAGAAAAACAATGAGACTTCCATATCGCTTAAAGTCTACCATTGATGGCAGACTTTTTTCTCCATTTTTAGAAATTGATTTGAATGGAAAATTAAAGCAATGGAAATGAGAGAAAGATGAGAAATGAAGGCATGCAATGATACCTTGCTTTCCAGCCCTAGTAGAAAAATAAATGGGGATTTTCAGTGAGTAACATCTATCACGAGAGTTCCATACACAAATTTATCTCTCTCTCTCTCTCACACACACACACACACACACACACACACACACACACACAGTTTCTTCTTGAAGCTGGTGGCCCTTTTGGTCATGCTTGTTAAGAAAATCATTTTCAGCCGAAACTGGTTTGGCTCAGTGGTAGAGCGTCAGACTGAGGACTGAAAGGTCCCAGGTTCGATTCCAGTCAGGGGCATGTACGTTGGTTGCGGGCACATCCCCGGTGGGGGGTGTGCAAGAGGCAGCTGGTCAGTGTTTCTCTCTCATCGACGTTTCTGGCTCTCTATCTCTCTCCCTTCCTCTCTGTAAAAAATCAATAAAAAAAAATTAAAAAAAAAAAAAGAAAGAAAATCATTTTCAGCAGCAATGTGTAATCTAGTAGGCATTTATAGTTTTATATGGTTGTAAGAAGGAAACATTCAAGTAATTTTGAATATAAGTGTCTGTAATTGGATCAGGGATCTTTCAAGAATATTAGCAGAACTAGTGGTAAGAGTTTTAGTAGAAGAAATTCGAGCAAAATCCAGGAATTATTTCTAAAAGAATGTTAGGATGCTTTTCCTACTTTGTATATCTGAGGAACCTGAGTTTTAAAAAAAATAAGCTTTACTCTCGAGTACTTTAATTTTTTTATTTTCCTTTAAGGGTAGAATTAAAATTGTGATGTATCTCTTCTCCTTTCTAGGAGTTAATGTGTGAAAAAGCTCTTCAGGTTTAGACAGTAAGGAGTTACCTAGAACATAGACCTTAGAATACAGAAATGATGTAATCTATACTAATAAAAGGGTAATATGCTAAGTAGACTGGGAGACCTTCCGGATGTCCTTCCGGACAAAGCCATGGTGGTGGGGCCGAGGCAGCAACTGGTTAGGGGAGATCAGACCAGGAGGGGAGGGCAGTTGGGGGTGATCAGACTGGCGGAGGGGGGTGGGGGGACAATTGGGGGTGAGCAGGCTGTCAGGGGAGGGCCAGTTGGGGGTGAGCAGGCTGGTGGGGGGGGTTAGTCGGGGGCAATCAGGACAGCAGGGGGGGACAGATAGGGGCAAGAAGACCAGTGGGGGGAACAGTTGGGGGTGAGAAGGCCAGTGGGGGAGGGCAGTTGGGGGTGAACAGGCCAGCAGGTAGGCAGGTGAGCAGTTAGGAGCCAGCAGTCCCAGATTGTGAGAGGGATCCCAGATTGGAGAGGGTACAGGCTGTGCTGAGGGACACCCCACCCCTACCCCATGCATGAATTTTGTGCACCAGGTCACTAGCAGTTTTTATATGAAACAAAAACTTGGGTCCTTATAGCTTCTAAGCTAGAGGTTCTTACTCTTGGTTAGAACCCCCTGAAATTGTATGAAAAGCGTGCGCGCGCGCGCGTGTGTGTGTGTGTGTGTGTGTGTGTGTGTAATTTTTTCCTGCGGGAGGGGTATGGCTTTATCAGATTCTCAGAGAGATCTGTGACTCCTGTCTTCCTTAAAAATGTGCCTTTTGGAAAACAGATTAAGTATACCCTACCACTTCTAGCTGGAAACTTAAGAATGTGAAGATTTCTAGTATGTCATCTGTAAGCTTTCTCTTCACTAGAAAGCATATTTAATTCCTTCTATTTTCCCTGCTTGTCATTCTCTTTTGTTTGATTCTCAGAATTCCTTTTGTCATTATGTTCCAAATGTGAACTGGCTGGTACAAAATATAATAAACCAAGCTTTATTTATAACTGTGTTTCTTCCCGTACGACTTGCCATTGCATCAGATTTAATAAGTAGCTTTCACTGTGCACCAGACATGACCTGATAAACATCGGAGCTGCCTCATCCTAAATTTACTAGGTCTTCCTCATCCTAAATTTATTTCATCTTTATATATTTTTATTTCTAATTATGGTTTATTTGTATAATTAATTGTACAAACTAATTTATTCCTGTTAGATTTCACAATGCTGTTTTCCAATATTCTGTTTTTAGAACCCCTCATATGGGGTCTGCTGAACTATATCCAATGCTATCTGTATTCCTCCCACCTTTATGTTACTTGCATGTATGTCTTTCATGCTTCTCCCAACTCAGTGAAGAAAAAAGCTGCCTCAGACGAACTCCTGATACACTCCTGAAGAATTTCTTTAGAAAATTTCATTTTCTCAACCACCAGTCTTTCTTTATGATTTTTCTACTTATTAACATCTTAAAACTGCTGTCATCATGCCTGCTGTTTCTCCACATTTCTTGTTTCTTTTTCTTTTTTTAATATATTTTATTGATTTTTAACAGAGAGAAAGGGAGAGAGATAGAGAGCTAGAAATGTCAATGAGAGAGAAACATCGACCAGCTGCCTCTTGCACACTCCCTACCAGGGATGTGCCCGCAACCAAGGTACATGCCCTTGACCGGAATCGAACCTGGGACCTTTCAGTCCTCAGTCCGATGCTCTACCACTGAGCTAAACCGGCTTCTGCTGTTTCTCCACATTTCTAAGGTGTAATAAAAGACTATGGCCCTGGCCAGTATGGCTCAGTTGGTTGGTCATCATCCTGTACACCAAAAAGTTGCAGACTCAGTCCCCATAGGCGGCATGCAGGAGAAAGCAGGTCAATGTTATGCTCTCACATCAATCTTTCTCTCTCTCTCTCTCACCCTTGCCCTTTCTCTATATATATTTTATAAAAGATATAAGAAAGGTTCAAGGTCTTATAAAAGTTAAGATTTGCTCTGTGTTTAAGACATTCTCTGCACATGTAGAGGAAGGATAAAAAAAGAATAGTGGGCCCATCTGGCATAACTTAACTTTAGGGGACCATTGTTGGCTTCTGGCTCTTTATTTTGAAACTAGAAGCCAGTTGCACAAAGATTTGTGCACTAGGCCTTCCTTCCCCTGGCTGCCAGTACTGGTTTTCCTCCGGCACCTGGGACCCAGGCCTTCACTCCGGCCGCAGCGGAGAAGCCAAGCCTTGCTCTTTATTTTGAAACTAGAAGCCAGTTGCACAAAGATTTGTGCACTAGGCCTTCCTTCCCCTGGCTGCCAGTACTGGTTTTCCTCCGGCACCTGGGACCCAGGCCTTCACTCCGGCCGCAGCGGAGAAGCCAAGCCTTGAGGCTTCTCCATTCTGGCTACAGTGGAGAAGCCAAGCCTCTTCAGTCTTCAGTCTTCAGTCTTCAGTCGTCTTTTGCCTTCAGTCTTAGCTCCACGACTGCATATGCAAATTAACCCTCTATCTTTATTGGGTTAATTTGTATACTCACTCCTGATTGGCTAGTGGGTGTTGCAGAGGTATGGTCAATTTACATATTTCTCTTTCATTAGTGTAGACTAAAGGCCTGGTGCACAGGTGGACTCCAGCTGGCCTGCCCCAATAGGTGCCGATCAAGGCCAGGCCAGCCTGGGGGAGGGGCCACAGGCAGTTGTCTGGTCGGCTCTGCTCCCAATGAGGGGGGCTAATCGGGGACAGGGCCAGCCAGGCCCATTGGCCAGCCTCAGTAGGCATCATAGCTACTGGTCATTATGGCCATTCCCTCATTCCAGTCGCTGGCTTTTTATATATATATATATAGATACTCACCCTCGTGAGCTTGCCAGTCTAAATCTTCCAGTCTTCACATTTTCCATGTTGTGTGGGTGTGGACTGTTAATCTTCCCATTTACTACCATTTTTAATGTACTCAGTGAATTTATTGGGCACTTATGGTGTAGCCAGTACCTGGCTGGATGCTGAAAGTTTAATCAGACAATAGTCTCCCTTGGAGCTGAATCCTTCCAGGTCCCCTCAGTATTCTTTTTTTTTTTTTTTTTAATGGAACTTTTGTTTATTCTTAGGGCATATTTATAAATTGGTATAAGAACACTGGAAAACAATTCAGCATTATTTTATAAAGTTGCATGTATGCTTGTCACATGATTCAGCAGTTCATTCCTAGGCATACACCCAAGAGAAACTCTAGTGCACCTAACCACGAGATTATATACATAAATATTCACCATTTGTAATCACACAGAAAATTGGAAATTACTGGCATGCTTACCCATAAAAGAATAGGAAAACTGCTAGATTCCTATGACCTGATACTAAAATTCAGTTTAAATGAATGCATTACACATATTAGCTCACCAACATAGTAGTCTCAAAAGTATAAAGTTGAGTAAGAATAGCAAGTCAGTATTCTGATTTATAATTTTAGGGATGTAGAGATTATTTATTTTTGTGGCTATTTAGTGGAGAGAAATAATATAAATGGATTGCAATATTCAGTAGTTTGGTTGAGGTGTACTAAGGAGTTCTGCCAGCTAATAAAGCATTATAGATAGAGTATGGGTGAGAGAAATAGTCACTGGCTACTGGAGGGAATGTGCTGGAAGTTGATTGGACCTACATTCTAATAAGCATTTCATAGACTTATTTCTCCTTCAGATATTTGTGCTTCCTTTTGGAAGAAGAAGCAAAAGTATTCCTTTTGCTTTCTACTTCTTTCCATTTTCAGTCCATTCGCTTTGAAATCACCAGCGAAACCTTCATGTTCCTCCTAACTATATTTGTTTTCCCACGTGAGCCATTAGAATTTTTGTAATTCATGGACGTAAGACACTTGTTTCATTCTCTGTCGCATCTTTGGTTCATTTGTGTCATTGCCTCACAAAGACATGCATGTGAGTGGCCTTTTCAGAACCGTGCACTGCATAGGCTCTCTTTTGATTACAGTACACCCTTCTAGAACAGTACTGTCCAATAGGAATATAATTCAGATTTAATAGTAATTTAAAATTCTCTAGTAGCCACATTAAAAAATGAAAAGGTGACATCCATTTCAGTTTCATTTTACTCAGTGTATCCAAAGTAATATCATTTTAGCATGTGATCCATATTAAAATGGAGGTACTTGTATTCTTTTATTACATAATGAATTTTCAAAACCAGCTATGTGTTTCACTTACTGCATCTAGTATTCAAAGGTATTTTAGCCTTTACATTGTAGTTGGACAGTCAGTGATTTGGTCCTTTTTGAGTGTAAGCTTATCCATCATTGTAAACTGCTACCATTTTCATTGATCTGCATGTCTTTCGTCAACTCCCTCTGTGTGTAAGCACTGAAGTTCCTAACAATTTTCCATATTTTATGAAGCTGTGGTTTCTATTGGCACAGAGTAGATTATACTCAATCTCACTATAACATCTGTCACGATGCCTTGCTCACAATGGCCACTCAATAATACCTGTTGAGTGAATTAGGTACTTTTTATTCTAAATGGTCTCACATCTGTTTTCTTAGTTGAGCTCTTTAAATCAATGTGAAGTGAGTAGGTGCAGTTTCTCCCTTATTAAACAGAGAAGACTGATTCATTTAGTCAATAATTTATCTAGTTTCTCTGGACTCTGGTCTCCTGCCATTGGTTCAATTCAGAAAGTACTTTCTAAGTTCCAGTTGTTCTTCCTACAATATAATATTATCTTCTTTAAGAGGTAGGCCACACACACACAAAAGAAGTAAGCCATAATAAAGTTATTTATGAAATATATTTTTTGGTAGTCGTTACATAAAGGGTTATTTTTAAATGATTGTCCTTATCATTCTGCCCCAGATGTAAGCATTGTCATCTCTCAGCCATACATTAGAATCTGGTAGCAAAACAAGGCAAATCCACAAAAATCTTGAAAAGGAAAGAGCATTGTTTAGTCCAGTGGTCAGAAAACTGCAGCTCGTGAGCCACATGCGTCTCTTTGGCCCTTGAGTGTGGCTCTTCCACAAAACACCACAGCCTGGATGAAGACATGGCATTAGAAGAAGTTTAAGTTTAAAAAATTTGGCTCTCAAAAGAAATTTCAATCGTTGTACTGTTGATATTGGCTCTTTGACCAATGAGTTTGCCGACCACTGCTCTAGATTAATGAACCATAACCATAGGTATTTTGAAATAAAATTATCTCTCCAATTAATAGACTCAATAAAATTTTGCTTTAGTTACTTCTGTTCTTAGCATTCAGTGAGTATGCACACGGTTGCATTATTTCCTCAATTCCTAAGTGACCATACCTATCCTTAGACATCACAAATAACCAGTAAATTCTCATAGCATTTTATAAAATGCAGGTAAGCTAATTCTTTGCTATAAGTCACAGACTCACAAGCCATTAGCCAGCCAGCAGTGGGCATACTACAGTTGCCAGAACCCCTTCCCATTGCCCCATGATGACTTTCACATCCCCATTCATGTCCCACAAATGCCAGCCTCTGGGCTAGAGGAAAGTTAGTCAGATGTGTACCTTTAATGGTCTGCACCAATTCAGACAGAAGCATGAGACTTCTTAGAATGTTTCTGTTGATCTCTGCCCTATAAAATAGAGGAATTATTTGCTGATTTGCAAGGTTTCTGCAATTAAAAAGAAAAAACTTACAGAGGATTCTTGATCACTTTTTACCATTTTCCATAATAAGATTTGAAATTCATATGGATGCACATGGGAATTTTATCTTCTTCCCTGATTATTTTTCAAAATATATTTTATCACAGTAGTGTGGCTATTACATGCTTTATTGAATATCTGGTAAGATTAGTCTCAGAGTTTACAAATTTGGAGAATCTGGGCTTTTACCCCCTCTAGAATTCCTTGATAGATTTTTCTCTGAAATTATTGTTGGTGCTGGTTTGTGGTAAGTATATTTGAAAGAAATAATATGAAACCTGACATTGTTCGCTATTGGGTATTTTGGCATGTTTTTAATAATACATATATTAGTATAAGTAAATACCTTTTTAAGATGGGATTGAATTATATGAAAATAATGTCAATTGAGATGTATTATCTATTTATGTGAACATAATAATTTTAGTATAATTTTAAGACGAAAATACTAGAACAAGAGTCAATAAATTATCTAACAGATGAAGAACCCATGTCTTCCACTTGCTTATGCTTTATAAAGCACAGCAGTGTACCAGGCTAGTCCTCTCCTCCTGCACTCATCCCCACCTCCCTGAGTGTGAACTTGCCTCTCTGTCCATACAAAGCACCCCTCTCAACAGTCCTGAGCTCAGCCTTGGCCCACCTTCTGCCTTCCCATTGCCTACTTCCCAGGCTGGACCAGTACCTGAGCCATCCCAGAAACCCTTCCTGCAGAACCCATGTGCAGGGCTCTTTGGCATTGTAGGTGGAGGTTACCCTGGCTGTGTCCTTTCATTCTCAAACATCCTCTGGGATGGCAGTTTATGTAAGGAGACAGAACCTCAGCACCACCAGCATCCGTGGGAGTCACCCTGTTCCTCTTGGGGTTATAGCTCACCAGGTATTATTATTTAACCTATTATGTTTTTAGGACAAGGGAGCAAACAATTTTCAAATTACTCATAGGCAAGGAGCCGCATACTTTTTTTGAACTGCTAATTCTTTATAGATCTCTTCAGTGCACTTCACTGTGAGCCTGCTATGTGTCGGGCACAGTGTGGATGTTAGGGACGTAGATACTGATTAGGTTATGAGCCCAGGAATATCCAGCACTCCATCAAAAAATATTTGTTAAATGAATGAGTGAAATTTTAGAATCTCCCATGCACTTCAGCACAGTCACGACCGAGATTGCAGCCCACGTGTGTCCTTCCTTATGCCACAGAATAGGCCAGTCAATGATGACGTGACTCAGTAGCTTTCAAAAGCAGGTGCATTCCAGCTACTGAATCGTTTTGCTCAGATAGAATTTATAGAAACAGAATTGTGCAATTGTTCATAAATACTGCCTGTGTCCTCAGGGAACAACACAGAAATGCTTAATTTAAAATGCTAAATGTCAAGGATTTGGAAATACAGGAAGTAGATACATATTTTTTTAAAAATTGTAGAACAAGTGGATATGCTGAAAATGCAAATTATGACTAGGATTCTGGTCAAAGGAGTGATGAGTGGCAGGTGGCTCCTGGTTAGGGCGGCATACAGGGAGGAAATCCTCGAGAGGTTCCAGGACAGCATAGGAAGGGAGCACCTGCCCAAGAGAAGGAAAAGGAAAAGGAAATACAGAGCATCTTTCCTCCATCCATGGGATAACACAGAGAAGTGAGCGAGAGAACCCCAACACAACAGTAATGATGTCCGAGGGCCCTGGACAGTTGTTCCCAACCACTCCTGGGGACTTCTCACCTGGCCTTGCATCAGTGCCAGGTAAAGTGCCCAATGTCCAATTTGTAGCAAACTCTGCATCTCTCAGAGTAACTTGCACCAACCCAATTTAGACATCTTAACTCCCTTTTTTAATGGACAGCATACAAACCCATGCCAAATTTTCATAGACACTGTGTCTTAGACTTCTTTGTATTCCATACAATCCCAAGTTGTGCTTTAAAGAGAGCAGTCAGAAAATAAATATACAATTGATTTGTTGGTTGCTAATACATGGTGTTGTGATCTTTCAGTTATATAGTTAGTGTTTATGAAGAAATGTAGTATGAAGCATTCATTGAAATATTTACCAAAATTTATTTCAGCCTGACCAATGTGGCTCAGTGATTGAGCATTGACCTATGAACCAGGAGGTCATGGTTCGATTTTCTGTCAGGGCACATACCGGGTTGCGGGCTCCATCCCCTTTGGGGAACATCCAGGAAGCAGCCAATCAATGACTCTTTCTCATTATTGAGGTTTCTGACTCTCTCTCCTTCTCCCTTCCTCTTCTGAGATCAATAAATATATATATATTTTTTATAAAAACTTGTTTGCAGGAAAGGTTCTGAATACATTCCACATTTTTAGTGGCATATAGAAATGGCCAGACTGAAACAACTCCAAATGTTTTTCAATTCTGAGAGGTAAAGAAGTACTATTTTAGTTCCGTAACAGTTTTAAATTGTCTTTTTAATTGACATGTAAATATAGTAAAATGTGTTTAGTGAAATGGAATAGTCTATCAACTATAATTTTGTTGCCCAATGGGGTATGCTAATCAGATAAGGAAATATTTTGGATTATTTCCCAAAAGAGCCTCCAGGGAGTGCCTTGGGTTGCCTTTGTTTCAACGTAGTCTCCTGTTTTCTCACCTGCTTTGCTCTGCCATCACAGTTGGTGGGAAGGATGTTAACCTGAAACAGTGCAAGATTATGAACCATCAAATAATAGTAGAATATTTTTCAGTAACTTTTAAAAAATTTATTGTCACCGAAACCGGTTTGGCTCAGTGGATAGAGCATTGGCCTGTGGACTGAAAGGTCCCAAATTCGATTCCGGTCAGGGGCATGTACCTTGGTTGCAGGCACATCCCCAGTAGGGGGTGTGCAAGAGGCAGCTGATCGATGTTTCTCTCTCATCGATGTTTCTAACTCTCTATCCCTCTTCCTCTCTGTAAAAAATCAATAAAATAAAAAAAGAGGCAGCTGATTGATGATTCTCTCTCATCGATGTTTCTGACTCTCTATCCCTCTCTCTTCCTTTCTGTAAAAAGTCAATAAAATAAAAAATAAAAAAATTTATTGTCTAAAGTTTTACATATGTCTCCTTTTTCCCCCATTACCCCCCTTATTATGCTTTTTGACTAATAAGTGAACAAAACAAAACTAGGAAATTTTTCTAGTTACAGTTATGTTAACCAGGATACTTACATTCATCCAGATTATAGTCCAACAGCTGTTTTTGTTCTTATCCCATGGACATATATAAGAATGTCTTCTCTTGTCTTCTACTGAAGAGCAAAGACCTTGATAAATCAATGACTATTCTAAGTTGATTAATTGAAGCACCATGTGAGCACATTCTGCTCGGTCAATTCAGGAGCTCATGTGAAACACTGAAGACATTTTTCTTTGTGTAGAAGTCTCTTAAATTACCGCCCTTTCCCAGAACACTACATTATGTTAGGAGCACAGTTTGCAAAGTCAGCACTTTATTTAAAAGGGTCAAAACCCTCTCCTACACATTAAGGCTACAATATCTTCCAGAAATAAGTCAGGTGCTTCACAAAATAGGTGAAAGCTGCTGTGATAAAGTACTGAAGAGACAGCTTGATGCCTCTCTCAGTAGTGAATTATTCATGGTGCTTGGCCCCCCTTTCCTAGCCATATAATTTCATTTATTTCAAATTGTTTCCCCCTCATACCATTAAAAAATTTAATTAGATGTTTGAGTCCCCTACTCACCCATAGCAGTCACAGGGCATTTACCTGAAGCGCTGTTCTGGTGCTGTTGTTTGATAATTATTCAGTTCCTGTTCACCCTTCTCTACTCAGGAGTGACTTGCTACAGGACTGGGACTGTGTCTCATTCTCCCTTTCAGTTCTGGTGCTGTGACTCGCTGTGAGTTTGCTGATTTACCTTACAGATCTCTATGATTACTTGTAGGTCTTAATTCAGAATTCACTGTCATAGAGGCATCTTCGCAGGCAGGTGGTTTGTTTACTTTTTTCAATGTAACAATATCTTTTTATATTCTTTCTCACTAAACCTGGGAGAAATAATCTGAATGCCAGAGTCATGCTTATTTAAATTTCTTCTTCTCTTAAGTCGCATATTGTAACTAATTCCGCCTCTACCATAACTTGCCCACCTCATGCTATCCCTTAAAGCTGGTGTTTGGAACAAGCTTTCTTTCAGACCGAGTGCAGGGGTATAATGACTTGTGACTATTCTTTCTTTCTTTTTTCTTTTTTTGAGCTTCATTTCTACTCATTCTTCAAAGGTATGAGAAAGGTAATGAAAGCTTGCCTTACTCTGAAAATAACTGCATACACAACTAGGATCATTGCTTATTTTTATCCCCTGGCCTGTTTTTCTTAAAAGAGGTGAAATAAAGTGGTGTTTTATTGTGTGTATGTATATGTGTGTGTGTGTGTGTGTGTGTGTGTGTGTGTGTGTGTGTATATATATATATATGTATATATATGATAGCTAGATGATAGATGGATATTTTATATGTATATTACATATATTTACCATATATAACCATATATCTTATTGATCTATATCCAAATAACTATATATTTTACATAAATATAAATTATTTATCATGTATAATTATATTTATAGATATAAGTATCTACACTTTAAGTAAATATGTTACTAGAGGCCCAGTGCATGATTAAATCATGCACGTGTAGTGTCCCCTAAGCCTAGCCTGCCATCAGGGCCACGTCCACCACAGTGTGTCGCCTTTACACGCTCCGTGGACGCTGCCAGTGCCCCAGCTCGCGCCCTTCCCCCATGCGTCACCCTCCTACCCTCCCAACCCCCGCCGACCACATGCACCCTGCCCCTCCCCCCTCACCACGCTGTGCTCCCCGCCTCTGCCCACCCGGGGCCTATCCCCTGTGCCCTCTTCGCAGTGGGGCCCTGCCCGCCCGCAGCCCTGCACAAGAGCCGTGAGTCCCAGCCCATGAGAGGTGCTCCATGCACCTCCTGGTAACCCGTTGTTTGGTCATGACACCATTACAGTGTCACAACCACAAGTCTTTTACGATTTAGATTGATATTTATATATTTTATTTACATATATATCATTAGTGAAACCTTTGCTTACTCTTACCAACACCAAATAAATACCACACCAGCTGCTCCCATGAGTTTATGGGCTTTCTTTTTAGTAATTAAACAGCTGAGACTATTGATTGCTGCCTTCTGCAAAGGGAATAAAATTGAATTATGTATTTCCCACATAAATTGGCTTTAATGGCTTTGAGATTTCAGATAAGGCAATTCCCTTGCATACATGAAAACCTAACAGTTTTATTAAGACTGCATTTTGCTGACACTCTTTGTACGTGGAGAGTCGTTACACTACAAATGGGTCTCACACGTGCATACCATAATTTCTCTCCATGTCAGGGTTTGCTTCCCGGAGACAGTGTCTTGAGCATCTTGAAAAGTAGCCAGTAGGTTTCCAAACAGATCCAGTCTGTTGTCTCCTAAGGAAAGAGGGAAAGAGGTTAGTTTTTCCTGTACAATGATGTGCTGTTCCTTTGGAGAAGGAAAAAAAATATTTGACAGTAAGGTATGTTAGTTACTTGAGTTATCATTTAACCAAGTGACTAATAGTTGAATAGCAATATAAAAACTTATTCTTTCTAAGGTATAAACAGTTTCAGCTCTAGCACAGGAGGAAGACTAAGTACATTTATATTGACTTCTTCCAGCAATAACAAAGGTCTTTAATGATCATGAAAATAGCTTGAAAGTAAATGGAATCATGGTGAGGGTGAAAGGGTAGGTCGGGGTGATAGGGATCTCACCCAAGAATCTGAATGGAAACATATGATAGTTACCTTGTCTTGTGACTAATGTAGTTTGTCCTCAGAAAATTTCTTGGGCCTCCTAGTTGAACCTATGAAGGGGAAAAATCACTGACAACAGTTTATCTATTTTAACCACTGATCAGAAAAAGGAGAAAGTCTACAATATCCAATGCTGCAAGGGAGATCAGGACAAATGAGACTAACGTCATTTGAAATTGTGTATGTGCCCTTCTATATCTGTAAAATGAGAGAGTGGATATAAATATCAAAGATGTCTCCCAGCTCTAAAATTGTTTGATTCTAAAAAAAAAAAAAATTTTTTTTGATTCTATGATTTTACAATTACAAATGGGTAGGTAGGTGGCCTTCCAATAAGAAATTTTGGAAGGGATTTCTGAGTTGGGGGATGGAGGGTGGGGACAGTGAATGGTGGGCAATAAAAGATGGTGGACAGAGAGGACTTGTTTAAGAAGTTTATAGTGCATAGAAGGAAAGAAATAAGATGATCATTAGATTGATTACAGTATTGATTAAAGATTTTTACAGGATACTGGCCATCTGTGCTTTTTCTAGAAGCAGAGGAGGAAGAATACTTGTAGGTTAGTGAATTAGAGAAGTGAGTCCTGCTTTTCAGAGACGTGAAGGAGAAAGACAAGTATCCAGTGTTGGTTCCAATTAGATGACTTCTCAAGCACCCATGATTCCTTGGGTCTGGGTAAAGGAAGAGATTGATGATACTGATGATGATGAAAATCAACAACAACAAAAACAGGAAAAAACTGAGCAAGCAGGATCCCATAGGATTAACAGCCAGGTGAAAGGACAGCCGTCTGAAAGAAGGAAACATATCTTTCTGAAGAATGAGGAAAGGAAAAAAGAGAATGAAAGACTGGAATGGAAGGGGTATGCACGTGATAGAAAGTTAGATTTATCTGATAGTCTATAGTTTTCTTCACAAGAAACCCTCGATCATACCTGACAAGATGTGGGAATTGCATTAGATGTTGGTGAGAACAGAGCTACGACAGGACCTCACTTTGAGCCAATGGTCATTGAACTGCACTTACTTCCTATGGACCTTGCCCATTTAATAGCAGTGATTCAGTTTATGTATTGTGTTGTGACTGCCCAAATTGACATGTCTGCTCTCTGAATGGGTGGTAGCAAAATTGCCCTGGTATCCTTGGGGCCCCAAATCAATAACCATAACTATTGTATAAAACTTCAGAGGAAACGGAAACCCAGAAAAGTTATATGCCTGGCCAAGGACCACAGTGAGTTTTCATTATGGTCAAGAATAGAAATATATCTTCTGTTTTCTTTACCAGTGTTCTCTGCTGTAATTCATTCTGTATGGGACTCACTAAGGCAGTGTAGTCCAAAGAATAAAGCAATGAACTAGGCCTGTGGTTGGCAAACTGCGCCTCGTGAGTCATATGCGGCTCTTTGGCCCCTTGAGTGTGGCTCTTCCACAAAATACCACAGCCTGGGTGAGTCTATTTTGAAGAAGTGGCATTAGAAGAAGTTTAAGTTTAAAAAATTTGACTCTCAAAAGAAATTTCAATCATTGTACTGTTGATATTTTGCTCTGTTGACTAATGAGTTTGCTGACTAGGGCGGAGGGGGGGGGAGGGAGGGGGGCTGTTTCTCTGTTTTCCATGTCCATCTCCATCATGGAAAAGGAAACAGTCAGGTTCCTGATTGGAAGAGCTGGGGATTAAGAAATTAAAGAAAGAAAGAGACCAAGAGGCAGAAATAGACTCATCAAGCTGGGCTCTAGGTGGGTGCCTTCCTCTCTGATGGAGAGGCAGCGAGCAGCCGAGCCATGCAGCAGGTTTATTTTATAGGGTCATAAGAGCTTATTTGCATTCTTAACTAGGCCCTCGCATTACTGGATTTACATATCTAGACCCGCCCCTGCTGACACCTGGACAAAGGTAAGTCAGAAACTGAATAAAACCCCCCTCCCCCACGCACCCTCTTCGGGGGGGTGTAACCAGGTCAGGACTCTGCCAGTGTCTCAGGCTCAGCTGACAATTTAAAGGATGTCCATGTACCTTCTCAGGCAGCCCTCTACAGCCGACCACTGAACTAGGCTCACTGTGGCCTTACGCTTGACTCTACCACTGACTTTGGGATGGCTCAGTATCTTTAGGCTTCATTCCTTATTGGTAAAAATTTTCTAGTTTAATCTATTAGGTCTTAAAGGATGTATAGCAGCTTCAAGGACCAATTGAAGTTAAGTGCCAATGGTTCTGGCTACCTGGGATTTCATTTACTGGCTTCCAGCAATTAGGGGGTTATATGGAAGAAAAGTTCATCATTCCAAGAAAGCACATGTTAATGAGTAAACCACTTAAAGATTAATACCCTCTCAAATATTCTTCTGATGCCACTGGTGCCTTTCTCACCAGTCTAGTGAGATGAAAGAAGAATGTCAAAGCAACACAAGTCAGTAACAAAGTGAAATTGTACATGATGCATGATATACAAGATTTTATGAGGTCAATGAAAGTGATGGAACTCTGCTTACAACATAGCAAGGCCATTGCCAAAGGAGGAGTTGACAGATCACTTAACAACTGAGGAATGGACAGTCAACAAGGATGGTGACATATAAGGACTTCAAAAAAGAAATCTATGAATTCCAAAGAATTGTGAGGGACCCTTGGGAAAATGTGGAAGCCCTCAAATATTCTTGCATCTTCTTTTTTAAAGCCATGTACTATACCACTCAATTTTGAGGGAAGTTATACGACAACTTCAACCAACACTTGATTCATTTAAGTTTGTTATAAGAATTAGAACATAATTAGAATTATAACCTAAATTGGATTACATAGGAGGAGCCTGCAACCAAGGTATGTGCCTTTGACTGGAATTGAGCTCTGGGCCCTTCAGTCCACAGGCCAACACTCTATCCATTGAGCCAAATCAGCGAGGGTAGGCATCCAGTATTTAGAAGTTTTATATTTTCTTTATGGTTTTTCTTTTTCTTTCTGAGTTTACCTTGTTTTTTTGTTTGTTTGTTCGTTTGTTTGTTTGTTTTTCACGTTCTTTATCACAGAAGGAAACAAGGGTCCTTTCGTTATCCTCCTCCTGGAAGGGGTGTAATAGATTCTGTTCTTTCCTTAGCAGACAGAGAATGCTTGGAGTGGGAGATACTTCTACCAGATGCAATAGATGCATACTTTGCCTGTTCAGGGAGGCAGAACAGCTGAAAAATATAATTGGGAAATAACCAATTGGTTTAAGTTAGTGAGTTTCATTGATTCACTTTCATATTAGTGCTTTTCCTTTGATCCCAAAAATCTCATGGAGAAGTAGCATTAATATCTTTCAAGGAAGCCCATCCCGCTATTCAGGTCAATAATTTTTCTAACCATTTTCTACATTGCCTGACAGAGAATAAAACTTAATTCTCTTCTGAGATTCTCACTAGCTGTGTACTTTATTAACCCTAAGAGTCCCAAGAGATGGTGATGGTTACCAGTTTGGGACCCAAGAGACACCAAGAGGATGCTGGTACTGCTCATTCTGAGAAGCTATACCAATTTGGACAATCATAACACAATATATGAACTGAGTTGTTAGTACTGACGATCAGAGGTCCCATGAAGTGTTTGCAGCTCACTGGCCATTGGCTCAAAGTGTAGCATAGAATATGTTGCTCTTCCCATTTTGGTAGCTGCATCTAAACGATGTGTATCACTCAGGTGCCCTGTATCGCATTCTGTTAGAGATGGAGTTAGGAATGTCAGATATTTATTGGGTGGTTTCACTGTTCAAAGCAGAAGGCAAAGAAGCTGGAGTGGGGCAGGCGGAGCTTTGGATAGTGATGTAGCTCTGACCAACTTGGCCAGCCTAACAGAGAACTCCAGAGCAATGATTGCTCGTTAGAGGAGTCCTGGGTTGGGCAGAAATAGGCAGCCGCTATTATTGTGGCATGTTCAGTCATGGCTGAGCCTCATCTCCAACACTGTGGCAACATTCTGAAAGCACTGCCTCTGGAGCCTACCACCTAACTGAATCCTCATAGCTGAATGGCGAGTTCTTTCCTGAAGGGAGTGTTGAGCAGCACATCTCCTTGATATAACTCATAAGTAGGAAGCTAATACCAAACCATCTGAATGAACAAATTCTTAAGAAACAAACACTCATACTCTTCAAAATGGCGGCATTTGGCTGTCTGTGAGTTATAAATTTCAGTAGCCAACAGGACTCACTAGATTGTATTTTGGGAACATGCTTTACTTTTCAACTTAATTTTATTCTGAAGAATAGTGATGATAAAGAACTCATCCTGTATAAATAGTTTGCTTTTAAAAGTTGCTTAGCAGTGAGACAAAAACAAAAGAAAGAAGCAATTAGGTTTATATTTAGTGATGTATCTATATGCATCTGCAGCACATTTCAGAAATAATTCAAAAGGGCCAATCCATTTCATGCCTCCTGCTGCTAAATGAATGTGGGAGTCAAGCTGCTATTTTCATAGTGCAAGACATTTATTGTTGATAAAAAAAAAATTCCCCCACTTATATATAATCAGTGTCCTGGCAAATGATGCTGGAGAATTCATCTCCTTAAGCATAAAGTGGAACAACCTTTAAAAAACTAAAAATTAGGCCTATGAGTTAAAAAATAAAAAAATCAGTGAACCACAAATCAAAGCATATTAACACTTTCAACTGTGTTCAACGCCACCAGCTCTCTACTGAGAATGTGTTCTTTAGGTAGAAGGAGTGATCTTAATGCCTCACCCCTCCTCAATTGAACAATACAGCACTTTCATTATTTAGTCAATATAGGACTATTTAGCTCTGTGCCTGGCTCATTCACAGTTATCAGTGTTAATACAACTAAAAGTCAGTTAATACTTACAGCAAACTTCTCCCCTATACCCTCTCCACCACCTCTCCAAAATGTATATAAAGTCAATAACTAATTCAATTGAGGTTATGATAGATTTGGCCTATAAATTATTATTCCCATAAGTCATTTCTTAAAGTTTCTACAAGAATGATTTGTTCTGGGCTGTATTAGGAATGGGGGTGACATCCCTAATCTGTTTCTTCCATTTAGATGGACTGTGAAAACAATTTTAATCAGACTGCTTCATTCAGGCCTCTACGAGTGTGATCCTTGGACCGAAATGGTTTCTGAGTGCAGAATACATAATACCAGTGAGACCAGTAGCACATATTATAGAAATAAGTTTTCTAGGTTGACAAAGCTCAAAAGGAAAGGAAGGGAGATGTAGGAAGGTTAAATAAATTTATTTCCCACTGGATAACCTACCACCCAGTATCCCATAGGACACTGTAAGTTGTGTTGACCCCTACAATATGCTCAACATGGTGCCATGGGACTATTTGGAATACAGACCAGGGTCACAGACCTGTCTCCCACTAAAACCTACATAGGTGTCAACACAAGCAGAGATGAGAAAACATTCTTTGTAAGCATGGAGGTGTTTGCTATGAAAGAAAAGACACATGGAGCACATTAGGAATTTTTTAAAACTGGAGAGTTGGATATATGTTAAAATTCTATGAGGTCCTTTATGTTTAAATTCTATGAGGTCCTTTTTTTTTTCCCTATTGTTTTCTGAAAATAAATCTGGATGGATGTAGATATCAAAACCTTCATCAGAATTATTTTAAGACATTCACTTATGGGTGTTAGTTCAATCAGGGGTATTCATGTTATCATAAACATAACTCTGAAGTAGAGTTTTTATACTTTAGTACTATTAACATTTGGGCAGATAATTATTTGTGGTGGAATTGTCCTGTTTATTATGGGATGACTAGCAGCATCCTTGGCCTCTATCCACTAGATGCCAGTAATGCATATACACACTAGTTATAAAAACCAAAAATGTCTCCAGAAATTGCCAAATGTATCCTGAGGGTGAAATTGACACCAGTTGAGAACCATAATCCTAAACAAGTGTTTCTCGAAACTATTTAGGGAATGAAGATCTGGAAATTAGTTTAGAATTTTATTTGAAGGTTATTGTTGGTGGTTGGCTGTACCATCTCTTTCTACCCCTGTTTTTCTGTTCCCTGTGAAGAGCAATGCTTCTTGTGCCTTTGTACATTGACCTCTTCTTGACCTGATAGCATGCCAGCCTCCTAAGAGGCGAGAGCAATTGTGGCAGAGACCAGACTGAGTAATGGGATGCCAACATCTTCCATTAGAGCTGCATTCACTATGAATGTGCCTGTAATCCATAAGAGGGTCGGAGGGAAAACACAATGAAAACCTTTCAAGACCGGTTCAATTAAGAGGCTCCCAGGAGAGACTGAGCACCAACAATAGAAAATTCAATATTGGTTTAACAGAATGACACTGCATCTCATAAACGTGCTTTTTCTCCATTGTGTAAAGAAAAATATTCTGCAGTGACCTTTTGAAAAATATGGCATTTTTTTGGGGGGGGAGGGGGTTTTAAGAAATACCTCTTTAAGGTTCTTTAAAGCCAATATTCATAGGAAATGTATTAGGGGGCGGGGGTGAGATTATAAAATGAACTGTTGCAGGGTCTAAAACCAACTATTCAGATGTACAGTTGAGATTCAGCATGAAATTATTGGGTCGGCAAGTAAGTAATTGCGGATTTTTTAAAGAAAATCAAAGACAATTTTTTAATGGAACTAAATAACTTTATTCTGTAATGTATTGCCCATTTTGATCAATGACCTTTTGCCATCTTTCAGGCAGCATCATAATCCCACGTTCAAAAAACTTCTGGTTTTTATTAGCAAAAAACTGAATCAGGTACGATTTGACATCATCATCATTATTGAAATTTTTACCATTCAAGGAGTTTTGTAAAGATCGAAACAAAAAGTAATCAGATGGTGCAAGGTCAGGACTATATGGTGGATGTGGCAAAACATCCCAACCAAGCTCCATTAATTTTTGCCGAGTGACCAAAGATGTGTGTGGCCTTGCATTGTCATGATGGAATACAACACCTTTTCGATTTGTCAATTCGGGCCGCTTTTCTTCAACTGCATTGTTTAATTTCGTTAGTTGTTCAATGTAGACATCAGAATTGATCGTTCGGTTGGGTGGTAAGAGTTCAAAGTAGACAATTCCTTTGTAATCCCACCAAACTGATAACAAAACCTTCTTTTGATGAAAATCAGCTTTTGATGTTGTTTGAGTTGGTTCACCTGGCCTGCTCCACGATCTTTTCCGCTTGATATTGTTGTAAACAACCCATTTTTCATTGCCAGTTATCAGTCGTTTTAAAAATGGATCATTTTCATTACGTTTCTTTAGCAAATTGCAGCTGCTAATGCGTTGCGTTAACTGTGATTCTTTCAGTTCGTGAGGAACCCATGTATCGAGTTTTTGAACATAGCTAAGTTGTTTTAAGTGATTTTCAATGCATGTATGTGATACATGAAGCTTCTCTGCAATCTCACGTGTTGTACTGTGACAGTCTGAATTGATTATTGCTTTGATTAGGGCGTCATCAACTTCAACTGGACGACCAGAGCGTTTTTCATCTTTGAGTGAAAAATCACCAGAACGAAATTTGGCAAACCAATTTTGACACTGCCGTTCTTTTAAGGCTTCGTCACCATAAACAGCACATAACTTTTTATGAGCTTGCGATGCGTTTTCCCTTTGCGGAAATAAAAAAGCAAAATATGACGAAAATGTTCCTTTTGATTTTCCATTTTTCAACGAACGCCAAACGAAAACCACAAAACAGATCAAAAAACTTTTTTTACTGATTAACAGCTGAATAGCCAACTATCAAATAACAAAATGTGTTTTACATTTGTACTACGTCTGCAAACTAAAAATTCAACTGAAGCCATATATGTGTGAAACCCGCAATTACTTAGCTGCCGACCCAATATCTGGGTTTTACCTTAGGCAAAGCTGAAAAAGAAGAATGGCTGCCAAGCTTGATATGATAGTGTGGATGCCAATGACTTTGTTCTTTACCTTATTTGTGTGTAAAGGAATATCATATGCATCCCTGTCCCCAAAATTGAATTCAGTATTAAGCAGCATTCAGGGAATAAGCTGTTTTTCTTTGTCCTAGAGGTAGCCTTGTAAAATTGACAGCCTGTGTACCATTTATAAAGGGCTTTTGATCTATTTACCGGGAAATATTCAGTAAGATTCATTTCAACAGCAGGATTAAAATGGGATCAATGGGTGTGATAATGGCATTGTGGTTAGGTTTTTTAAAAATACTTTGAAGTATTTACAGATTAAATGATATGGTTTTAGGGATCCTTTTCAAAATGATTCAAAGTAGGCAGAGGAGGGAAATATAGATGAAAATCCATTGACTATGAGTTGATCACTGCTGAAGCTGCTGATGACTGTGTATTAAGGTGGTGGGATCATTATACTATCTTCTTTCCCTTCGTGCACATATCTAAATTCTTCAATAATAGAAGTTAAAAACCTTATGAAATGCTATATTTTAAAAAAATATGAAATGCTATATTTTATATGTATAGAATGAGAGACTTATTACAAGTTGTTTGACTTAAGGTAGGATTCTTTATGTGACAAAGTTGTGTATGGAAGTCAAAACATTGCCTTCTGCTAACAGTTATTTGTACAGAGCTCAATATACCTGACCAACAATTTTGCTCTGCCATGCAGTAGTGACAGATGGTATGAAAAATTTATGTGACAGATGGTGGTGATTATTAAACAATAAACAGCGGCAGTTTATCAGGAACCAAACAGAAAATAGATACTTTCGTTGCTGGTGATGCATCTAAATTGTCTTTCTTTTTATAATTGAGATTTAAAGTCTAGCTTAAGATCCACCATTGTTTCTTAGATAAGAACTTAAATATATTAAGTGAATAATCAGGTGAGGGATAGACTTTGATGTAAGCATAGAATCATATTACAACTTAGTATTTGTATCACAGATGTTTTAATATGCTATGGAGGAAATAAAATTTCATGAGGTTCTGTTTTTAAACCAAGTATAAATTACCAAAGGCTTACTCAGGCTCAGGGCTGATCAGCAGGGATACAAAAATGCATATGATTCCTCTTCTCCAAGAAGCTTGCAATCCACCTCTGACATTGGATAACTAGTCTACCCACAGAGGGCCAGAAGTAGCCATAGAAATACAGTTTTATAGTGAGGGCATGGTAGAGGTTTTGATTGATTATGATCAGGAACATAAAGATAGTTTCACTGAGGAAGTGATATTTGAGCTGGGCCTTGGAGAATTAATACATAATAAATAAGAGGAAGGGCAAGCCATGCCAAGGTAACACCATGAACAAAAGCAAAGAGAGGAAAACACAATATGAAATGGAATAGAATTTACTCAGAAGATTGGCTTCAAGGTTGGATCGTATGTAAAAACTGAGTATATATCCCTAAATTGATCATGTGCAATAAGATGGTCTCACTGTGAAAGGCAAGTAAGGTAAAAGCTTAAGGTAAAAATGTCCAAGGGTAGAAAAGTTACATGTCCCCTAACTTAAGTGAGTTAAGAAATGACTGTTGGATTCTTCCACATTAACTTATTTTTATTTTGTTCTCATTATTTTGTGCTTTTTAATTTAATTTTTGCTAAGCACAAATATTGTAGTTAAATCCACAGCTTTATATTATGTAATGCAACTGTTCCATTGTCTAGCAAGGTATGTAGAGGATGGGAAGGAATGTAGGAGAGATGAGTTTGAAAGAGCCAACATTTAGAGGGATATGCCTTAAACTCTCTGGGTCAAATTAGGATCTGAGCCCAGCTGGTGTGGCTCAGTTGGTTGAGCAAGCATTGTCCCATGTTCCAAGAGCTCATCTGTTAGCTTCCTGGTCAGGGCATATGTCTGAGTACAGGTTCAATCCTCAGTAAGTGGCGGGGGGTTGGGGGGAGAGGTGCAGGAGGCAGCCAATCAATGTTTCTCTGCCTCTCCCTTCTTCTCTCTTTAAAGTCAATAAAAACAGCTGAAACTGGTTTGGCTCAGTGGTAGAGCGTCAATCTGCGGACTGAAAGGTCCCAGGTTTGATTCCAATCAAGGGCATGTACCTTGGTTGTGGGCACATCCCCGGTAGGTGTGCAAGAGGCAGCTGGTCGATGTTTCTCTCTCATTGACGTTTCTAGCTCTGTAGCTCTCTCCCTTCCTCTCTGTAAGAAAAATCAATAAAATATATATATTTTTTTAAATAAAAATAAAGTCAATAAAAACATGTTTCAAAAAAATTAGGATCTGATTTTGAAATGTCCAGTATGGCAGAAAAAGAGTGGGGAAAAGATCAGTGTTATGTCCTTTTCCAGAATTTAAGCAAATAAATTTGGTGTCTAATGTAGGGAAAAACCCCATGGATTTTCAGTTACATACACATTGTTGTTTAAACAGCACTTCACACAAAGTTGGTTCTCTACAGGTGAAAATAAATATGGACCAAGAACAATTTGAAGAAAAAATGAAAGGAATTTACTTTAACTTTTTCTACATAGTCTGAAATTTCTACATGATACATATTACTTTCAGAACCTAAAAATGTTAAAGCCATTGTAATTATGGGAAAATTCCATTTATCCTACAAGTAATTGAAACTTACAAGTTGCCAAACATTCTAGCAGGTAATGAGACCGTTAATGAAAAGGCAAACATTTCAGTCCCTGCCCCTTCAATTAGAGAGGCAGAGAGCACTCGCCCAGTTACAGTTGTGGGTACTATGAAGATATATTGGCTGCTGTGAGGACCCAATCTATTCTGAGGATCAGAGAATAATTCCCTGAGGAATGACTTGGAATCTGTCATCTTAAGGATGAGTTTGGGTTAGTGTGGCCACTGGAGGCTCAAGGATCCCCCCCGGGAATTGAGAACGTGTTTTGAAATTGTTCACAGTGACAGTCTGATTTTTAAAAATACACATCTTGTGGACTATTTGGATGATCACTTCCTGACCAAATACTGCTACATGATTTCATTGCTCTCATGGTCTTTTTGCTCTCATGATACCTTGAAACAAGGTCTAACTAGGAGACTAATTAGAAACCTAATACAGTAACTGTGTAAATAGTTTAGAGTACAGTTGTAGTAGCCGTGGTAGACAGAAGTAAATGTATTCCAGAAGTATTTAGGAGATTGGTTAGAAAGGGGATGGGTAAAGGTGATGGAGGTATAAAGGTTGACACCACAATTTTAATTTAAGTAACTCAATGAGGGCTAAGGCTATTAACTGAGGAAGGAGATGGTAGTTAAGGGAATGGGTTCTGGATAATCTTGTATGTGCTCAGATCCTGGCTCTATCATTCTGTCTGTATGAATCTGGGTGAGTTACCTGCTCACTCTAACCTCTTCTGCAAAATTTGGGATTGGAAACAATAGTACACGTATGGAGTTATAATGCTTAATAATGGGAATGGCTATAGTGGTGGTACTGGTGTTATTTGCAATAAGAATAGGTTTTCGGGAAAGGGGTGTGAATTTGGCTTTGGATGTGCCAAGCAGGCAACGATAGATAGATAGATAGATAGATAGATAGATAGATAGATAGATAGATAGATAGATAGATATATTTTATATATACACATATATGTATTATGTATGTATGTAGGAGTATTTAAAACAAAATAAGACAAACTTAGCTGGAAAACCAAATTGATGAAATAAGTTCACATAGAAATAAAGAACCACAGCCCTTAGCTCAGTGGGCACACTTTAAAGGTATGTCCTTACACACACCCTAAGTCCATAAATGTGCCCGTGCCACTTTCAGGAGCAGCAATAATAGTATTGCAAGCCTTCGTGCAGGGGCACGCCAATCACATAGAAGTCCCAGAGTTGTACAGTTGGCTTATGAAAACGCCAATTTCAGCATATACCTATTTCAAAGGATGAACGCGTTCTCGACAGCTCCACAGTTAATGAGGGCCCGACTTCAATCAGAGCTTTAGAGAGAAAAATCTGAGCTTTGACTTGACTGCCATTTGTCTTACTTTGCAGAGGAAAAACAACTCCTGGTGGGTAATGATAAAAATGCATAGTGTTAGCATTTTGTTGGTATTGCAATTTACTTCAGTTCTACCTGAGATGGAGTTCACTCGAAACGGCTCCCAAAGTCACTTTGTGTTAGCCTCCCAGTGAGGTCTCATCCCCTTTATGCCTACCATCCTAATAACTTCATTTGCAGGGCCCTATGTTCTCATTCTTTTTTGTGCTGCGTGTCTAATGCTTTTGCTGAAACTGAAGTCCTGGCAGGAAGCAGGCCAAAAGCAATTTTTGTGGCACAGTGCACTGACAAATTGTGCCTATGAGTATAAATAACTGCAAGGCGAGTGTGAGGAGCAGCCCTGTCTGTCTGTACTTGTAAATCGGTGTGTCCGGGAGGTATATTCCGGCTACTGAAGTGAGAGCCATTACTACCATCAGTTTTTTGGAGTGGGGATTGATCAGTAGCTCCTGTTAGCTTATCAACACCCAGTATACTAGTGCTGTAGAGTTCATAGTGCCTGTACAGATCCAAAGCAGGTCAAATGCACCCAGTCATTTACTCTCAGAGCTTATGCTTTACAGTGGGAGGCAATAAGATCATGGAAAAGTATCTACAATGAAATAGGCACACAATAAAGGACAAGCCATAGGAAGAGGGTAGGTTTAGGAAACTGCTAGTGCCATCACCCTGAGGTGGGAACAGTGTTGGCCTATTCCTGAAGAAGCTTGAGCCCAGCCACTGTGGCTCCGTGGTTGAGGATTCACCTATGAACCAGGAGGTCACAGTTTAATTCCCGGTCAAGGGCACCTGTCCAGGTTGTGGGCTCGATTCCCAGTAGGGGGCGTGCAGGAGGCAAGCAATCAATGATTTTCTGTCATCATTGATGTTTCTATCTCTCTTTCCCTCTCTCCTCCTCTCTGAAATCAATTTTTAAAAAGTTATTCTGAGTTATCTGTAATTCTTAAAAAAAGAAAGGAAGGAAATAGAGAACAAAAGAGGAAAAAAGCCTACAGAAGCAGATCCCAAACTTGTCTGTACATTGAAATTGTCCAGGACCTTTTAGAGATTTCACCACCGAGGCTGTACCCCAGACCATTTAAATGTTAGTCTCTGGAGGGAATTCCAATGAGCAGCCAGACTGGGAACTGTTCTACAGAACAGGCTCATTAAAGCACATGGCATAAGGTGGGAAGTGGAGAAATGAGGTCTCTGAATTCTACACATTAAGGGGAATTCATTTTACAGTGAAAAACACCATTTCCATTAAAAGCTATTTTTTTAATAATTTCAATGGACATACTATACCATGTATAGTGTATACAAACTCCAAAAATCACATGCATATTTATGTTATCCAAAAATATTTGCCCACCCCCTACAAAAAAAAAAAAAAGGTGTTTGTGGAGCATCGGCTACTAGTATATGCTTCACCCCAGACTCTTCATCCTTACATCGGGAGCCCTGGGACCAGACCACAAACAGCGGCCCATCGCTACCATCATGGTCCACGTGTGACCTCAGCCTGAGGAAGATTTGGGCAGAATAATTTGAGAGGCCCTTTTGGCCTCCTGAGTGTTTCCGCTCAGACCTGTTTATTTAATACCATTCGAGTGCCACGCTAAGGATACTTGCACATAGGAATGCAAACCCTAAAACCCATAGCTGCAACCCAAACCTGAGTTCTACTCCATGTGTCTACCACGGCATTCCCGACGGTGTACAGCCCTGGCCTCGACCCTCAGCTTCACCTCTTCCCCCTAAAGGGGAACACAGACAGGTGTTTTGAACTAATTTGAAAGGGTAAAAGTTTTTCTTATTAAATCATCCTTGAAAAAATATTCTGTGTTTTTTCTAATTACAAGAATAGTGCATTTGAAAACTAGTGCAGAAAATATGTTTTTAATTTATCTTTCTTGTTGAAAGTATGTCTCTCTTTTTTCCCCAGTGACCCCCCTCCACCTCACTCCGCCCCCTCCCCAGGCTTTCACTGCACTGCTGTCTGTACCCAGGGGTTATGTATATATGCATATAAGTACTTTGATCTCTGGAATCAGGAATAGCCAGTGTTAACACTGTGGAATATTTTCTTTTCATTATATTTTATCCGCTGTGGATAAAATGTTTGTACATTTGAAAATTAGAGCTCATATTGTGTACAAGTTTTAATCTAATTTTCTTCACTTTTTGTTAAATTGAGGTTTTTCCCGTGTCATTTAGCTATAAGACATGATTTTAATGTATGTACATCATTCTACCATACAGACAGACCTTTTGAATTATTTGGAGGTATTTGTGATTAAAAACAGTAGAGCATGAACATTCTTGAAGTTACATTTTTTTACAACTCATTTCTTTAAAGACAAAGGTAGATAATCTCAAAAGTAAATTTATGAGGAATTAAGAATCACTTTTAAATATCCTTTATATATTTGGCCAAATTTTCTATAAAGAACTCAGCAATTTACACTCTGACCAGCCACACATGAGTGTTGCTTTCACTTTATTTTTTTAAAATAAATATGTTGTTATTGATTTTAGAGAGAGAAGAAAGGAGAGTAATAGATAGAAACATTGATGAGAGAGAAATATCAGTCATCCGCTTCCTACATGCCCCTTACTGGGGATCGAACCTGCAGCCCAGGCACGTGTCCTGACCAGGAATCTACCCTGTGACCTCTTGGTTCTTGGGTCAACACATCACCACTGAACCACACTGGCCTGGCTCACTCTATCTTATACAAGAGCATTTTATCATCTTTTAAATGTACAGTTCATTATTTGATAGTTTAAATGTTCTCTTTTAATTTGTTGATTTGAACATGTGCAGACCCATAGAAAATTTGAAAAAGTGCACTGAACACTCACAACCTCCTCCCCTGCATTCACCAGTGGCCAGCACCTGCAATGTCCATTCCTACACACGTTTGCCAAGTCACGTCAAAGGAGGCTGCGGACGTCATGACACTTCAGCCCCCAAAACTTGAGCACACATGTCTCATGTTTTAATTTTGTTTTTAATTGATCATAAGCAGAGTGGGACATTTTGTCCATGTTTTTAAGCCATTTGTATTTCTTCTGGGAAATGTCTGTTCATATCCTTTATCCACTTTTCCCTTGAGGAAGTGCTTTCCCGGCATCTATGCTGTTTGAGTGACAGCTGCATCGATGCTCCCCGAACACCATTTAAACCTTCTGATAAGACCCTAGACCCTGCACACTCACGTCTCGAATGGTGTGTATGAAGTTTTCTCTGTGCTGTAAGGTATGGATGGCCTTGGCTATTGCTATTCCTGTCAGTGAGAATAGAAGTCTTATATTCAGCTGCTTGACTGTAAACATCCTATTCGTGATCAGGAACTATTGGAGAGAAGCAATTGAGGTCAAATGGCTAAGCACAGTTGAACACACTCCAACTAGCAGAAGCAGAAAGAACATCTTGGCCAGCACTGGTTTGGCTCAGTGGATAGAGCTTCGGCCTGCGGCCTTATAGGTCCCGGGTTCGATTCCGGTAAAGGGCATGTACCTTGGTTGCGGGCACATCCCCAGTAGGGGGTATGCAAGAGGCAACTGGTCGATGATTCTCTCTCATCGATGTTTCTAACTCTCTATCCCTCTCTCTTCCTCTCTGTGAAAAATCAATAAAATATTTTTTTTAAAAAAAGAAAGAACATCTTGTCTTGTTAGTTTAAAAAAAATTTTTTTTTTTTTGCTTTTTGTTTTTTTAAATATATTTTTATTGATTTCAGAGAGAGGAATGGAGAAGGAGAGACAGAAATATCAATGATGAGAGAGAATCATTGACTGGTTGTCTCCTGCACACCCCCACTAGGGATGGAGCCCACAACCTAGGCATGTGCCCTGACTGGGAATCGAGCCATGACCATCGTTCATTGGTCAACACTCAACCACTGAGCCATGCCAGCTGTGCTTTTTTTGTTTTTTAGATAAAACCCCCAGGACACTCTCTAGACTGTCTTTGGCTATTTGAAGATGAGTTTTGCCAAATAAAGCTGCCATCCTTAGCGTGAGCCAGTACTTTGATGGGTTTGCAATGGGGATTTCTGCAAAAGAAGTCATTATCCCCCAGCTCCTGAATCCACATGCCTTTCCCAAGCAGCCGGTGCCTCTCTCTCACGACTAGGTGTTCATATGCCTTTCTTCCTCAGAGAATTGTTTGAATATGCACCTGCCCTGGGTCTGCCAGCAAATGGATCCCACCAGGCAGATTCCCAGCCTGGCGACCAAAGCTGGAGAAGCTTTCAAGCTTCAGGCCCTGAGCTTGGAACAGGAGCTTCCTTCTCCTAAGTTCCTAGGCACAGCTATTTGTCTAGGCTGGGGCTTGTTAAAAAAGCAAACAAACATTTTTAATGATTTCAGAGAAGGAGGGAGAGGAAGATAGAAACATCAATGATGAAAGAAAATCATTAATAGGCTGCCTCCTGCACGTTCCTCTCCCCTCTCCACCCCCCAAACTGGGGATCAAGCCCATAACCCAGGCATGTGCCCTTGACCAGAATTGATCTCAGGACCTTTTGGTCTTCAGGCCGATGTTCTATCCACTGAGCAAAACCAGCTAGGGTGTGTCTCGGGGCTTTCTCTTCATTAGTTTAACATTTAATCCCAGAAATGGGTGGTATTAAATGCCACACTGGGTTTGTGCAGGGCCTGGCCTTGATTTAAGATACACACATGCGCAGTGCCTTAGGGAAGAGGGTCTCCTATCTCTTTCCTCCTCCTCCTCCTCCTCCTCGGTCTGCCCTCTTCCCATCCTTCCATTCTTCCTTTCATGTCCTCCCATCTCTCTTTCCCTCTCTCCATTCTCTTGTTTATTTCCCCTGCCCTTCAAGACAAGATTGTAGGAATTGTATCATAGTTGGCACAGGCTGTCTTGTATCCTGCAAAATACATTTCTTTCACAAGATCACGAAATAAGAAAATAACAGCAGGAGAGTGCAGAAGCCAGGCCAGTTTTACAGTTCTTAGGCCAGTTTTAGTAAGCACAAAATATTGGGAACCCAGACAAAAGCAGTTCCAAACATGCCAACAAACCGGCATTCCAGAGACAAGAGCGGTCAAGTGTGCTTCTCGTGTGTGTTTAAGTGGCCCTCTCTGTCCTCTCCGAATCCCCTCACCCCGAAAGCGTGGCTTCCTGTGTTCAAATGGAATCAGAGCATCGAGCAGGGACGTCACTACCATGCGTGAGCCCCCATTTCCCTGAGCGCTCCCTCCTCAGAATGCCCAAGAAGCCACACCATCTCCCACTCCCCTCAGGGGCAGGGAGCAGCAGCTGCTGTGACCACAGACCAGTGTAGCCAGTTGCTGCCTCCACATCAGAGCAGGAAACTAGGACTTTGAAGAGAACCACATCTGGCCAAGCCATGCTGCCCCTCTGTGGCTCTGAGACTCAGGGGAGGTGGCTTTTGGGAAAGCCGTTTGGCTCAGAGAAAATCAGCTGTCCTCTTTGACCCAGTGAAGACCTTTCTTGGCTTTTCTTAGTTCTTGTCTATGTACTATCATGCTCATGTGTTCTTCTCAAATTCGAACATAAACTAATATGTATTTATGTGATCATATACATGTTAGAGATAAATATTATAGAAGTCTTATAGAACAAGGGAAAACCAAAAAAAAAAAAAGATATCCCATTCCCATAGTTCTGAGATTACCTCTGTTCATAGTTTGTCTGTTTCTAACATTTCATATGCTCAAAATTACATCTTTTTTTTTTTTACCAAAATGAGATCATTCTGTACATATTGTTTTTGTTTTGTTTTGTTGTTGTTTTTAAATATTTTTATTGATTTCAGAGAGGAAGGTAGAGGGTGAGAGAGTTAGAAACATCAGTGATGAGAGAGATCATTGATCGGCTGCCTCTCGAACATTCCCTACTGGGGAGCCAGGCTGCAATCGGGCATGTGGCCTGACCAGGAATCGAACTGTGACCTCCTGGTTCATAGGTCAACGCTCAACCACTGAGCCACACTGGCTGGATTGTAAGTAATGTTTTATAGCTTTGCTTTTCTCATTTAACATTATACTGTAAGCATTTTCTCATTTTACTAAATAGTTATCTATAACATAATTATAGGGACTACAGTATTAACCATCTTATGAAAAAGGCTGTTTATTTTATCGGTGCCCTATTATTGGACATTATTTAGGATGTTTACAATGATTTGCAATTATAAGTAATATTCATATGAATATCCTTGTGACTAAATCTTTTTATAACTTCCTTATTAGTTTCTTAGAACAAATGTTTGAAAAGCAAAAAGAATTCAAAAGCTCTGAGATAAAGAACATTCTAATTTGACCACAAAACAAAAATTTTTTTAAGGTGTTACACAGTGCTCCTCAGAGAAACATCTGACCCTAATTCTTTTTTTTTTAATTTAATAAATCTTTATTGTTCAGATTATTACAGTTGTTCCTCTTTTTTCCCCCCATAGTTCCTCTCCACCAGGTTCCTAACCTACCCTCTGCCCTTACCTCTCCCCCACTGTCCTCATTCATAGGTATATGCTTTTTGTTCAGTCTCTTCCCGCACCTTCCACTCCTCTTTTCCCCCGAGAATTGTCAGTCCACTCCCTTTCTATGCCCCTGGTTCTATTATATTCACCAGTTAATACTGTTCATCAGATTTTTTATTCCCTTGATTTTTAGATTCACTTGTTGATAGATACATATTTGTTGTTCATAATTTTTATCTTTATCTTTTTCTTCATCTTCCTTTTCTTAAAGAATATCTTTCAGCATTTCATATAATACTGGTTTGGTGGTGATGAACTCCTTTAGCTTTTTCTTATCTGTGAAGTTCTTTATCTGACCTTTAATTCTGATTGATAGCTTTGCCGGGTAGAGTAATCTTGGTTGTAGTTTCTTGCTATTCATCACTTTGAATATTTCTTGCCATTCCCGTCTGGCCTGCATAGTTTCTGTTGAGAAATCAACTGACAATTGTATGGGTGCTCCTTTATAGGTAACTACCTGCTTTTCTCTTGCTGCTTTTAATATTCTCTCTTTATTTTTTGCTCTTGGAATTTTAATTATGATATGTCTTGGTGTGATCCTCCTTAGATTCCTTTTGTTTGGGGTTTTGTGTGCTTCCTGGACTTGTAATTCTATTTCTTTCACCAGGTGGGGGAAGTTTTCTGTCACTATTTCTTCAAATAGGTTTTCAGTATCTTGCTCTCTCTTCTTCTTCTGGGACCCCCATAATTCTGATGTTGGTACACTTGAAGTTGTCCCAGAGGCTTCTTACACTATCTTCAACTTTTGGATTCTTTTTCTTTTTCCAGAGGAGTGTTTTTTGCTTCTTGGTATTCCAAATCTTTGACTTGATTCTTGTGATCCTCTAGACTGCTTCTAGGTCTCTGTATAATATTTTTTATTTCAGTCAGTGTATGCTTAATTTCTTGTTGATTCTTTTTCATATCCTCAAGGGTCTCATTAAATTTATCGGCCTTTTCTAGGAAATTCTTGAAAAACCTTATAATTGTGGTTTTGAACTCTATATACAGCCTTTTGCTTTCCTCAATTTTCTTCAATTGTGGCCTGCCTCTTTGTCTTCGCATTTTAGCTGCTTCCCTGAGTTGTTGAGATTGCTTTGTGTGCTACGTGTCCTAGAAGAGCCCAGTAGCTCAGCCTCCCCAGTTATCTGTGGTGGACACTCTTAGTGTACCCCTTTGTGGACTATGTGTGCAGTCTTGTTGTAGTTAAACCTTGATTGTTGTTGGTGTCACTGGGGGGAGCTGACCTCCAGGCCAATTGGCTGTGAGGATCAGCAGTGTCTCCACTGGGAGGGCTTCTGTGCTCAGCTTGGATGGGGTGGAGTCTCAGGGTGGAGCAGACAGCCTTGGTTTCCCATCAGACCCACCCTAAGAGGGTCCTGTGTCTCAGTGCCCCACAGCAATGGCTGCACGCTGCTCTCGAGTTTCGCCTGCTGCCAGACAGTCCAATTTCTCCCCGAATGAGTCTGGTACCCAATGTCTCACCCAAAGCTGGATTTCAGTGCAATCGGAAGGTTTTGTTTTTCTCCCAAATAAGAAAGCTAGCTGTGCATTTGCTGCCCGCCTTCTCCACATGCACTGGTCTCCACACCTCCACAGCTCCTGAGTCTCAGTGTCCTTTTCTCTTTCCTACTAGTTGTAAAATTTCCACTCCGCCAGCTTTCTGATGGTTCTGGACGATGTCTGCTCTATCTTCCAGTTGCAGTTTTAAAATTGTTGTGGAAGGCAGCAGTATAGGTGTTTACCTTATGCCACCATCTTGGTTTCTCCTGACCCTAACTCTTGACTCTCTTTGGGTACTTGATATGAATCTCATTATTGCTGTGGTTTTTATATAGATTATTCCAGAAATACACAACCCAAGACTCAGAGTGAGGTCTTTGGTGGTGGTAGAGGGGAGAAGGGGCACAGGCCAAGTTTGTGTTTGCTATGGGCCATGGTCTTATCATAAATATCCACTGAAAGTGAGACTGTTCATCTAACTTTACATAGTAAAGATAATCAGGTTGAACTTTGAGTGGATAGTCATGTTAAGGATGAAGAAATTAAGCACTGGTTGTAGCTTTCTGAATCAGATGCCATTGAAGAGCTTTTTGCACTGAGCTGTATGATACTATGAGACTTCCTAAACCCTGAGGCTTACAGGGAAAACAGATGTCACATGGATGCTTAGAAAGTGAATGAGTAAGGCCTTAAATATCATCTTCAAATGAGACTGCGGGGCTTTTGCTTTAAGAAATGTTGTAAACCTTTCTGCATGAATGCTTGCATTTTTCCCTCCCCCTTCCTTGTATAGCCTGTATAATAATTCTGTGATCATCAAATTTAAGAAGAAGCATCCTTAAAATGTAAGCATGAAAGAAAATAACTATAGGGGATAATCAGATTAAATTCTTTTGATTCATTAAACATCCATTAGAATAACCCATCAAGGCTCAGCCCTTGGGGGTGGTAACCAGGGCATCTGCAGGTCACCAGTGAAATGCATGGAGCTCATGCATTTGCCCTGCAGGCATCTATTTCTTTCTAGAATCCTGCAGGAAGAAAGATGTGTGGACTAGAGCCTTTCATTCCATTGTTAGAATTCTTAGAAGGCAAGGTGTAACCTGAAGATCAAGTGATTTCTGTGCGGGACCCACAGTGGCAGAAGGCAGAACAAACCTATTGGAACATTCCTTGTACATGGGTGGTGTGCCATCTAGTGGTTAAGTGAGCCCAGAATTCAGGAAAAGGAAAATGGTCCTTTCTGGTGTCTATATCTCTGAGGTCTCCACCACTTTACTGGAGCAGCTGTAGGAGGGTTGATGCTATAAGCTAACTATTTGGTGGGGTCTTTTTTCTTAGGAGCCATGTTGATCCCAGGGTATTGGGGGAAGGACACTGATAGAGTAATTATGCAAACCAGAAATTGCAAACTGGCAGTGTTTGGCCCACAGAGCACTTGTTTCCATTTCATTTTATTGAGGCTTAATTCAGTATACAGTGTAGTGAACAGATCTCCAGTGTACAGCCTGCTACCGTTTTATCTTTTTAAATGTATATTTGTATACTCCATGTAATCACCACCCGGATCAAGCTCTAGGATATTTCCAACACCCCATAGTCTCCCTCATGGCTCCTCTCCAAAATTCCCCCTCAGAATAACCACTATTCAGAACTCAGTTTTGCAATTGCATCATTAAGGTACATACTCCTAATCCTAACCTCTGAGAAAGGACAAAATTCTATCTTAATATTTTGCCAAAAAAAAAAACCCCCCACAAAATTCTATTTTAATATTTTGCAAAAAAAAAAAGGGGGGGGTACATCTATATCCATAACATTCTGTGGCTTTTCAAAAAGACCCTGTTTCCTGGGTTCATTTCAGAGTCCAGTGACATAATGATCTCTCTTTCCAAGTCTCAGTTCCTAATATATTGTTTTTCTCCCCAAGCTTCTCACTAAGAGATACATCCATCAGCGCACTGATTAAATTTTCCCAAGTGTCTCTGCAGGCAGCCAACTCAATTTTCAAAGAAATCCCATTACTTTTAAGCTGCATCTCAGAGGCACCACAGATTGTCATGGCAAAGCCCATGCATTCTGATGCAGCATTGCAGAAATTAATGTGGTGCCGTGTCACTGGTGACTGCATGACACCCTGTTCCAATTAAGTCAAGCAGATCATTATGGTGAGGAAGGTGCTCAAGCTATAATCCAGCAAAAGCTGATCCAGAATGAAGAGCATAACGCAGACATTGTTGCTATTTCAACAGGACCTCTTTCTATTCAGATTAAGCTAATTTCTCTCTGATGTCCAAATGAATAGTATGTCAAGAAGCAGAGGTAGTTCTGAAGTACAATTACTGTTATAATAAACAAGGCAAGAATATAGGCATTATCCTGATATTACTTTTTACAAATAACTTTGTATTTTTTTTCTAATTATTTGGTATGAATTTGGAAAATAGAAGAGTGTAAAGAGGAAAATAGACATAATCTCTAATTCATCAAAGGAAGTCTATAATGGTTTTGACTAATTCTTTCAGGGAAGTATTATTCCCTCTTTTGCGTGTATATGTGCATGTATATTTCATAGAGTTGATTATATATATTTGCCTCTATAATTAGAAACTCTTGCCAAAACCGGTTTGGCTCAATGGATAGAGCGTCGGCTTGGGGACTGAAGGGTCCCGGGTTCGATTCCGGTCAAGGGCATGTACCTTGGTTGCGGGCATATCCCCAGTAGGGGGTGTGCAAGAGGCAGCTGATTGATGACTCTCTCTCATCGATGTTTCTAACTCTCTATCTCTCTCCCTTCCTATCTGTACAAAATCAATAAAATATATTTTTTTTAAAAAAAGAAACTCTTAACATGATTTCATAATTTCTATATTTATAACGGAAACTAATTTTTTACCATTTCCTGATATTGGAAATTTTGATTGTTTGCTATTTTTAAAATAGTTACAAGATTTAACATCTACATATTTGAAATGAAGTCTTTGACTTTCTACCATACTCACTGGCCAGAACTTCCAAAATAATGTTAAATAATAATGGTGATGTTGGCTATTGTGGTTTGTTCCTGATTATAAAGGCAAAAAAAAATTGATGTTTCTTAAATATGATGACAGCTGCTGATTTGAGTTGCTTAAAAGTCATATTGAGTAAGTTCTTTGAGTCCTAAGTTTCAAATATCAATAATGTAGAATTGAACATTACCATATGTCTTTCACTGCTATTGAAATGATTAGGTCTCTACCAATTTGGTTTATGGATATATGATGCATTATGTTAGATTTCCTAATGTTGGTCCCCCTCTACCAGAATGGATACTACTATAGCATAGAGTAATAAACTTTCAATGAGTTGTCAAAGTCAATTCCATGCTGTTATTTTAGGATTTTAATATCCATGTTTATTGTTCTTGAGAGACAACTGGTATGGCAGGGTTATTTAGAGATACACTCTGTTCTTATTCTGGCCTGTACAGGCAAGTTGCTGAAACTGGGGACAGATAATCTATTTATGCCTATTATTTATTCTTCGTTTTTCTTTACATCTATCTAATCCCAACTGCAATAAGTGGGGGGTTTTATTTTGTGGATTCATAAAGTACTTTTCTTAACCTCTCTTAAAGCACTCATTATACTCTTTCTCTTATGAAAATTCTCTGTATATCTGCCTTCTGTTCTTGTATGAGTGGATTGTGTCTTATAGTCAAGAGGTTTTCAATCCATCCCCCTTAGCCACTAAGTGTGGTCCACCTAACCTCTCCTGTAAGGTCCCAGCAAAGCACTGCAATGGCAGGTAGGGAAATACACTTAGATGAGTAGTATCAACACTTTTAGATTGCCAAATCAGCCCTACAGTTAATGAAGGAGGAAAGCAAGAAAGAGGGATACCAAAATTCGGTGGTTATGTTCTTCTCTGAGTCCAGAAGGCAAGAGTCAACTTCCAAAGTCTTGGGACCAGTCACAGCAGGGATGAGAGCCAAACCCTGAAACCAGCTCTCATGCACCTGTCCAGGTGGCTGCCCCATTTTGCCTACCTTGAGTACATGCTTTTAAAACTAAGTACATTCATTATATTCCAGTAATCTTTTAACATCCTTCCAATACTCATCTCAGGACATCACTTCAAAATGATATATTGATATTTTAATTGTAAAATCTTTCCCAGGGAAAGCTGGCAAAATTAAGAACTCTCCAGGGGCTTTCCTACTAGAATATAAACCACTTGAGGACAGGATTTAGATCTTAAGTATATCCTAGCACCCACTGTACTATGCATATGATTTAAATGTAGCTAGTGTTTTGGGGATTTACTCTTTTTTAGTGCAACAATGTTATTGAGTAGTATTCCTCACTTATTTGAAGACCAAAAGCAACTTCAAAAGCCTTTTAGCAAGTAAAGAAAGAATTACAACTAAAAACTTAATGGAAATTCATGGAAGAAGTTATGACAAAAGTAAAAGGGGGAGCATAAGCACACCATTCATACTGGAATCAAAGGGAATGTTTGCCACCAGGGGAATAGTTCAGGTGATGACTCTGAAATACCTGATCAGCTTTGCAGGCAAGGAGTGGTTAGTGGATACTGTTGACTTGCTGCTTCTGTGCAGGTATTAGAATTTCTTTGAAGGCAAAGTGAAAAGTTGTGTTCAATGATACCTTTCTCTTTTCCTTAGGGTGTTAAATTCCACGCTATTTGAAAGTTGGGAGATTGTTGGACCTTATCCTTCCTGGTGGGTTTTTAACCTACTGCTGTTGCTGATACAAGGCTTGAACTGCTTCTGGTCTTACTTGATCATAAAAATAGCTTGCAAAGCTATTTCAAGGGGGAAGGTAAGTAAAATTCATCATTTCTAATATGTTCCAGATAATTACATTTCTTGGTTGCTCTGAATCAATGAGAACATTATTTATTATTTCAAATGTCCTCAAAATTGATTTTTTTTTCAAAATTTAGCATAACCTCCTAGAAACACAAACTAAATTTTCATTTATTGTCTTCTGTTTAGTTCATTTTTTGAGTTGTAGCATTGCTGTACTGAAGATGATTCTCAGTGTTCTGCATTTATAATTTTAAGTTTCATGATAATATTATTTGTTGTATTCTTTCTCTTCCTCTCTCTGTCTCCTTGACCCTTTTCTGGTTGTACTTATTGCTGAACAGAAATTGAATAACTTCTTTATTTTTCTGAGAAAGGTTGCTTGATGCAGTATGCCCACTTATGCCTTTTCCAATGAAACTTAGTTGAATCTCTTTGGTTAAAAAATGGACTCATGAGGCTGATTTGAATGAAGTTTCTTGAACTTCAACTCCTCTATGTAGAGCAGTGACTTTTCTAGAATGTTTTCTATGACATTTTCTTATTTTCGTTGTTTGTTCTCTTCCTTCTGCCACCCTGGAAGGCTGGGAAGTGGAACCCTTTACATGTAAGTTTCTCACAAGTCCCTCTCTGTTCTTGTCCTGGGTGCCACATCAGCCTGCCTGTTGGAGGGGCACTCAGATGCTTTTGTTTCCATGCATATTGTTCCGTTTAGTCTATTGGCACTGGCTGGAGGCTCTAACTGAGTATGGCTCCCACCAGGTGTGAAGGGACACTGGGAACGGCTCGGTTAATGCCCTTGTGTATGAGCTTGCATTCTGCTAAACTTTGCATGATCCCACAGAGAAAGAGGAGATTTTTTTTCATTAGTGATTTACATGTTGGCTAAAAAGCAGAAATAGACCTAAAGTGAAGTAGGAGAAAGAGACCTACATTGGGGAGAGGAAACACAGTCCAGCATGAAGTACTATTACCTCCTTTGCCTGCTCTGCCCTAGACCAGAGAGCACTCAACTAACCATGTTGTCCTCAGTGAGGAAGACAGAGCTGACCCTTCCACAGAGGGATTAAGGACACCTGGTCATGTGCTATGAAGCCAGGTGTCAATGTCAGCTCTTACTATAGAAATCCAAAATATTTTTATCAATATATTATTTAGAAGTGAAAGTGTTTTTTTCCCCCTCTGTGACCTCTTATTCTTTAAAGTAAGTATGTATTTCTATTTTTAAAAAATGCTCTCTTCTTATTTGGATACAAATTAATTCCACATACACAATGCTGTCAATAGGATAACATTTAGTGAAGATATAAGAATGCTGTGGACTAGATCACTTATGTCCTCACTGTGTTGCTGTTTCCACCAGATATATTGTCTTCTCTCTAGCTTATTCCTCAACTTTATGAAGAGATAGTTATTAATTTTATTCCAGAGCTCAGACTTCATAATATTTTAATTGCCATCACTAGGACAGTATGATTCATGGCCATAGGTTATGGACTCATTTATTTGTGGTTTATTTTGAGACATTCTAAATTGTTCCTTTCTTTGATGGCAACATAACTATAGATTTTCCCCCCAAATGCAATTAAAAACAATCTTACTAATCATGCAAATATAAATTAATCACTCTCTGAAACTAGAGTTTTCTTTCCTATTAGCAGCTTAATTTATGGCTAATGGATTTCTAAATGTAGTGGAGCCCTACTATAGTGCCGTCTCTGTAACTCGTGCTTCTTTAAATTAAAGTATCCTTATAATCTAGTTGTTTTGATGTTTCGGTATCTTAATCTTCTTGGAGATGGTCCTTGTGAGGTTAGCCTCATCTCAAGGGGCATTGGAGTATGGTCCATTTTTACGCTGTTTACTCAGTCATTTCTGATCCCCCTCCCACTAAGAGAGGTGATGTTCTCTCAGTACCAGTGGCTCTCCACTTGGAGGGGCATTCCTGGTCTAGTACATTCTCAAAATAGAAAGGTACCTTAAAGAGGCCACTATGACATAGAAATTCATCTACATTCCTTGATAACTCACTATGTCACCCAATTGTATATCAAGGGTTCTCGAATTGGGGAGTTATGGTGGTGCAAAGGATGTGATGTGAAAAGTCCCCCAGTAAATTCTGATACACTTCCCAGGAGACCTTGCCAACCTCTCCAGTCCAGATCCTAGAGAATCACAGGTGACTAGACTAGGGAAATTTCTATAAAGCCAGACACCCAGGTCCTTATGGCCACTCCACTTAGAAAGTAAGTAAATGGTGCTATTTCTTACTCAAAGGTCTTAAGGCCTTTAATGTAAAATGCTTACCATAATTTAGACTTACAGAGTAGGAGGTTCAAACTATTTTAATATTAAAAGAAGTAGAGTATTTCCTTAATTTCTCCCTAAATTAAGTCCTTGCTAGACAGTCTGATATTTTTTTCATTCTTTACGGTAATGTGTAGATTTATATCTGGTTTTTATATGACCATTCTCAGTACCTAATGATTGAAAAGCCCTGGAATAATGGGAACCAGTTCATGCTGATTCACTCAGTCAATTTTCTTTGGGAAATATTTAAAACTAAACTTCACCCCCAAGTTCTCAAAATGCATCCTACTACCATTATGTATTATCTAAAGAAACTGCAAATTGACCGTACCTCCGCTATGCCCACAAGCCATTCCCACCAGCCAATCAGGAGCAAGTAGGCAAATTAATCCAACCAAGATGGCTTCGGCCACAGAGGTTTGGGTTTCCCCGGCAATGGAGGAAGCCAAGCTCCCGCCCACTCTGGCTGGCCCTGGCCTCTGCTAAAGGCTACAAAGTTTCAATTATAGAAGATAAATAAATCCCAACAAAAAAGGTGGCAGCCACGGAGCTGGAGAGAGCAGGAGGCTTGAATTGACCCCGGCAATGGAGGAAGCCAAGCTTCTCTCAGCCCTGGCCTGCCCTCGTCTCCGCTCAAGGCTACAAAGTTTCAATTTTAGAATATAAATAAATTCCAGAGACCAGGGCCTTCACTTCAGACACCGGGGGACAAGGCCAGCCTGCAAACCACCATAGGCCCCTCGCCCAGGTTGCCCCACGCCCCAAGGGAACCCCCACCCTGATCTGGGATACTTTTCAGGGCATACCAGCTGGCCACCACCCATGCACCAGGCCTCCTATCTAATAAAAGAGTAATATGCAAATTTACTGTCACTCCAACACAAAAGATGGCTGTTCCCATGTGGACACAAGATGGTTGCCACAAAATGGCCAGTGGGAGGGACCAAGCCTGTAAGGGAAGGCAGTTGTGGACAATCAGGCCAGCAGGGGAGGGCAGTTGTGGACAATCAGGCCAGCAGAAGAGGGCAGTTAGGGGCAATTAGGCTGGCAGGGGAGCAGTTAGGCACCAATCAGGCTGTCAGGGGAGTGGTTAGGGGGTGATCAGGCTGGCAGGCAGAAGCAATTAGGGACAATCAGGAAGGCGGGCACGCAGTTGGGACCCAACAGTCCTGGATAGTTGAACATCCCTCGAGGGGTTCCAGATTGGAGAGGGTGCAGGCTGGGCTGAGGAACACACCTGCACCCCCCACCCCCACCCCCCATGCACAAATTTCATCCACCGGGCCTCTAGCATATAAAACAAAATTTCTACTTTATTCTAGCGAACAGAAAAGAAGTTAAATAATGAAACAATTCATTGCAAAGCCAAAGAAAATGATGATTTGATTATCTGAATTAATAGAATATATCTATTAGTGTAGTAATTGAGAACTGACTTTAAATGATTCCCAAGGGTGATGGGATTCAAAGTATAAACTGACTCATTTGTACCATATTTCTACAATGCCATTCCAGTAGTGCATTAGGCCACTTTACTGGTGAAAGTGGGACTTGGGTCTAGTACATTCTCAAAATAGAAAGGTACCTTCAAGAGCCCGTTGTGATGGGGAAAACCACCTGCAATCCTTGATAACTGGCTTTGTCACTCAACTTGTGTATCTCCAGTAGAAGGTAGCTCATTACTATGACAAAGTTTTTATCCCCTTGGATTTTTTAACATTTGGATCTGTTTTCCTCGGGCTTAATGATTGCATGTGCTTCTGAGCATGCCATACTTTAATGATTCCTTAGGAGCTGTTTACACTCACCTTCTTGTATCCCACAGGTGTCCAAGGATGACCGAAGTGATATTGAATCTAGCTCAGATGAGGAGGACTCGAAAGAAACTCCAAGGAAGAAACCCCACGCTGCAACCACCACCAATGGAACCAGCGGTACCAACGGGTATCTCCTGACCGGCCCTTGCTCTGTGGATGATTAATTACTCAAAACTACAAATCCGGAACGAAGTGAACTATTTGTTCCTGGAAGTATTTAATAAGTTGCAAATGCAGTTCCTTTCATAATATCTCAGCACCAGAAACAAAAAATTAGGATTATTCCAAGCATTTTTGACTAGTGCACTGCCATATGTCCCGTCTGTGAATGAAGAAGAATTACCATTCTCTATATGTAGGCATGCTGTATTTGTAATTGACACAAGGGAACAGTGTTTGCATTTGTATTGTGTTAGAATATTATTTATTTTTTGTATTTGTTTATAAATCTGTGGACAGAAGGAGGTTTCTTCTTTCCTTTTTACTCCCTTGGGCTCATGACAGTGAAGAAGATGCTCCATCTGCTTCGACCCTTTCCTACTGCCGCAGCCCCGTTTGCTAGGAGCACCCGCTTAGCTTGTCTTAGGCCAAGCAAAATCCCGCGCAACATCCCCTACCGCTCCACGTAGGTTTGCTTTCTCCGTGTCAGTGCCCGGTCGCAGTGACCATTCCCCCAGCATATAGTGTAAACAGGACAGGGCTTTTGTTGTCACTCTTCCTGCTCATTTAGCAGTTTAAATGAAAGAGCATCGTCATTGGAAGGCCTTTTAAAATTTGTTTTGTATTAGATAGCTTTGGAATAGACTTCATCTCTTGTGTGCACAGCCAAGATTTCTTCAGTGAGTGTGGTAGCTAGTTGGAGATTCTCCTTGTAGATTACAGAGGTCTTTTTATTCTGTTACGAGGTCAGAGCCCTGGCTCTGGAGGACGACATTGCTGAAGGTCACAGTCACAGAGAAACCACTCTCACTCTCTGGAATGAGTCTCGTGATCTGAGAATAGCATGGAGAGAGTAGCTGATCACAACCAGATTCTGCCATTGCCCCTGTGTCATGGCATGAAAAGAGAGAAATCGAGTATATTTGGGGGCAGAAAAAAAGAGAATAGTTGACAAAGGTCACCTCTGGTGCAAAGCACTTTATTGCATCTGCTTTCAAAGAAAGTGCCGTATCTAGGATTTGAATTTGAAGTTTTATTTTTCTGAGCAAAATAGCGCCAATGGGAGAAAGACTCTTTCACCCTTCATCTTTTCTCCCTAACATAACTCCGAAAGACGTGCCTGCTACTAGAGGAGCATTGCACTTCCATTTGCTTCTTTGAAGATTTGTTCACATTACAGGCATTTTTACTCAAATGAAACCATTGCCAGAAAAACAAAATTCGACTGGAGAATGACGATATTGGCAATGCGAAGAACTACTGAAAAATAAGTATCCATAGTGTCCTACATTGGCAGTGTTATTTATGCATAGATAAGAAAACCATACACACAAACCAAAGATTTTTATCTCCTTCCTTCCAACTTTTAGTAAGGGAATAAGAAGGTCTCATAAATATCTGCTTTATAAATAAAAAAGACCATCATGTAAAATGAGAGTTGAAAAGCACATGCAGTGACATAAATGTGTGAATCAGGCATAGTGCAGACAACAGCAAAACACTAGCGAGTGCATGCACTGCTCAGAGCCATTCACATTCAGTTCCATTTTTGGGGGGGGGGGGAATAAATAAGCAAGTAAAGCTTTGTGCTCACAATTCATGATCCATAGTTAAAAGAATGCTCATAAACACTGTAATATTAAATCTTTCCCCGCCTTGTTACAAATTAGTATGTTTCTTGTTTGGTCCATAGCAATAACTGCAGAGACTTGGAAGTGTGTCTGTCTGTTCATTAAGACACCATGCAACTGATTCCTCATGTAAAACCTTATTGTTCACAAAACAAGGATATGCTTAGGAGTGTAATTTGGGGATGGTTTGATTTTGTAAGACCAATATAAAATGTCAAAAGTACTTCTGAACATCTGCTAAGATGCAGAGAAATAAAAAGTAACAGCAAGCATGTTAGGCCTGAAAATTTTTGAAGTGAAAATTTATGTTCTTAAAAACGAAAATATTAAGAGAAGAGTGGATTGTCCTCTCCGTGGGTGAAATAAACCAGAGAGCCATAGTGTGTTCAAATTGGGAATATCTGACACTCTTGAGCACAAAAGAACACTTTCAAAAGATCATCTTACACATTATTAAGGAAGAGTTGCTTTTTATACTAAAGTAAATTGAGTCTATCCTTAGCAAAGACAAACCTAAACAATCTTTTGTTTTTCCCTAAAGTCATTTAGAAGGAGGACTGGGAATACTTCAAGCCTCTCTGACTGATGGCATCAGTTTAAACCAAGTCCATAATAGATCTACAGATTTTCATTTCATTTTACTTATTAGGGCAAAGAGTTCTTTTTGACTAATCAAAATGGTGTTTGTAGAACTCTTAAAGAATAATATACCTATGTGTACTGCTCTCCCATGAGATAAGATAAGACTGAGAGGGAAAAATATCCTCTACCTGTGCCAGGCCATAGTTCTGGAAGTGTATTCTGTAAACTCAACTGTAGGTTAGTGAGAGTGTTATTTCCATTAATTAACTTAGCCAATGTTGATATCTCCTTCCTCCTGGTCACATTCAAACTTCTCCAGGTTACTAAGGGTATGTAAGAAGGACTCTAGAAAAAATATACTTTATTCTCTAATGTTATATAGCTCTTCTAGGTCTCTTAGTGGGGGAAAAAGTAGAAAATTGAGTAGAATTTTGGCCTTGGGTCAATAAATGGTATCAATGTGTGATCTATGTATGTATATGTATGTTTTAAAAAAATGTGATAAAACCAAAATATCACTAATTCATCCTTATCCATATTCTTTTCACGAAAACTATTCACTTTATACAAACGAAACTTCCTGCCTCTCAACTTCCTGTTCATGCCACACACACACAGCTGAGAGTCGTCGAATCTCTTCAGTCTCTTGGCCTCAGAGCTAAATATTGCAGAATCTAGATGACAGAGGGCCTACAGTCAGCAGATATGCCAAATACAGTTCTCATTCCTAAACTGAGTCCTATGAGTGTTGAGAATAAGGGAATAACTATCAGTATTTTGGGTTATTGAACTATATTGGAAAAAACTGCGCATGATTGCTGCTTCACTCCAAGATTTTATTACAGTGAAATCTAACTCCTGCTAGGCTGCTAGATAATGGTGTTCTGAGGTACCGAGAGATAATGAATCACACCTGACGAAGGTAAACTGGGAAGGAAGGCTGGTTCTCTAAAGAAAGCAAGCAGTTGGGTGAGAGAAGTTACTCTTGTGAAATAAGGACCTGTTAGCCAAATAGTGATTGAACCTCAAATGTCCAGTTCTATTGCCACACTTTCCATATGTTAGAGCTTGGATTTGAGCAAAATGAATACTTTCACCTTAGATAGAAATTTTAAAAAATGAAATTTTATTTCAACATACTTGAGTCTTTGCAAGAACTCTTCATAAAAGAATATTATGGACACCTGTGATTGTTCCCAATCTATTCATGATTTTTTTTATTGATAGTTATTTTTATTCCTTTCTTAAAAATGTTAATACCAAAGTTGCCTGAATATTTGAGTATTTTTCTTCATTTGAAGTATAAAAAGTATACAGAATAAATCCAAAGGTGTTAAAAGGTTCTGTTTATCAGTGTGTGTGATGATGTCATTATGTCCAGAGAGGTTCAAGAAATCCGTTAGGTTCAAGAAAAAAAGTTATATGTTTACATTTCATGTGCTATTTGAGTTCTTAAGATTCCAATTAGCTTACGTTTTTTTTTCTTTGTCTCTGGCTCTGTTGATAAATAATAATAGCCCTGAAATGTTTCTAGCATTCAAATAAGAAAAAATCAGATCAAAGGCAGCCTGATGATGAAGTGATAACACGGCACTTTCAGTCTCTGCGTAACTTGTATGGAAAGAAAACGCAGTTAGCTCTAGTTATTGCATTTGCTGTCTAGCATTCTATTCATGGAAGAAGACTGTCAATAATAATAAAGAGTTCTTAAAATCATGCAAAATGCAGCAGGATGTTTTTAATGAAGATATTGTTGTCTCCAGAGTCAATTTAAGTTTTTCTTTAAAAAATTAAAGTATGCCATTCTCAAATTACCTAATAGTAATGAGCACTGGTTCACACTGTGGCCATATTTTAGTTCTTCAGTCATAATCCAGAAGAGAGTCCTCTGATTTGCCTCTGTGTGCAGGGTCCCCTACTCTCCCCTAGGGGGCGCCCAGTAAATGCTGAGGAGGCCTGTCCTCTTGCCCACTCCATGCCTTTGAAACTCTTCTAATATAAACTAAGAGGGAGCATACCTGGTGCTGGCTTTCATGGAGAAAATTATATTAAAGAACATAAACCATCATAAGTAACTGTTGGTAACATCTGCAGACACCCAAAAGAGATGATAGTATTTCCAGGTATCTCGAACTTGGGCTCGACCTGAAGCCTTGGAAAAGAACACATTACTAAATGGCCACAAGCTAAGACCTCATCAGAAATAAAAATTTAAGAAATTAAAAAAAAAAAATCTCTAACCAGATTGCATACTGTATCATGTCTCCAAAAACCTGGCATTCTCAAGATTGTGCAGGAAATGATGGGAGGGACCTGTTAGCCTAGAATCTGTGTTTATCTCATTCACTCACATTCCTTTCGGCCCCCTGGGACTCCTGATAAAAGGACGCCAAAATATTGTCACCTTTCTGCTGTCAGATTCCCATAGCCTTTGGATCATTTGTACCCCACTTCCTTTTCTGCCTGATGCCATTTTCTTAAAAAGTGTGGTGTCCACATAAGCCTGTTTCCCTGAACACAGGTCCATGAAAGGTTGCTTCCTATGTTGGTGTATTCTGCATGGCCTGGATACCAGGAACAACAGCTGTTGGTATGATTTCTATGTTAAGTTGGGGGGGGGGGGGTATTTTATAGAGATAATTTTGGGGAGTCCGCAGTAATATTTTAAACTGCCATTGTAAAACCGCCCTTTAAAAATGAGAGGTTTTTCAAGATTAGTTGCCAAAGAGAAATTAGCTCTGTCATAGGAACTTTAACTTAGAGCTTCATTAATTTAAACATGGGACACACCGTCCAAGTTTGATTCCCAAACGTTTTATAATGCTGCTAGCCCATGACTCCCATCAGCTCTTGGTTTGCCCACATTATCAGTGACCTCGATAGCCATTTGTTGTCATGCCAGGGGGAGGTGGTTAGTTTTTGGATTGGATTTTTTTTTTTTTCCAACTTGCAGTGAGAAATAGGGTAGGTGACAAAACCTTACTTTTTTTTGTAGGACAATTCAGTGCGTGGGCATCTGTCAGAAGTGGAATGGTGTACTGTTAGCCAATTAGAGTTATTTTATGTACTGTTGTTGTGCTGATTTTTATATGAAAATATAATTATTCATTGTTGTTCTCTGGACACAATTGTTATTATGAGGATCATTTTACTTTGGAAACACTTTCATAATAAAGATAAGCATTAAGAGTGCAGTGTACGTGCCCTTTTCTGTACGCACCACCAGCTTAAGTTGGTGACAGGCCGCGGCTTCCTGGGCAAGACTTATCTCAGGGCTCACATCACCCTACTGGTTTCTTGCAGGCTTCTCAAACCCCAATGCTCACTATGATGACAGAGCGAGAGTGTTATATGTTACATATATGTTTGTTATGTTGTCGAGAATTTAGCTGAGCTACTCCCCGGGAAGGCTACCTTGGCATCTATCTCGTTTGGCCAAGTGGCCTGCAGGGGCCTGAAATTGACACCCTCATGCCCATGCAGGCCCTGGGTAGCAGCCCATAAGGTTACAAGCAAATGTAAGTTCCTGAATGACCTCCCCAACCGCCCTTGGTGATCAACAGTCTCCCCTGCCTCCCAGTGCCTGTATGCCTATGCACCCTAGATGAGACCCCTGTGGGGCTTACCAAAACCCTGCTCTCTGGTTTGAATGGACTAACTCAGCCCAGGAACCCCAAAGCACTCCACTCACAGACCCGAGTAAAGGGATGTGACCCCGGTCCTGTCTCACTCTGTCTGCACCCTGCCTTTACCTCCCCATGTGACTTCTTGAGGCATGCCATGTACTTCCCCCAGGACCAGTGAATAACAAACTTCTGTATTGCAATTTCTTTTGTGATCTGTTGTTGAACCTCAGTTCACCCTGTGCCCCACTTAACAAATGTTCATTTAACAAAACCATGACATTTACACACACACACACACACACACACACACACACACACACACATAGTATCTCTTTGAAAATTAAACTATATGAACTCAATATTAAATATTATGTAGTACTTCATTCTGGAAAATATATAATTTTTAGAGATACTGTTCATATGAATCAGACTCTACAGATTTTCCAAACTATAAAAGAGGCACTTAGGACTAACAACTCAAAGGATAACACACAAAACTGCCCCTCTCGGGTTACGTCCAGCACACACCATACAAGCTTGGCTGACATGTCTTCTCTGGGCCCTGTCCCACTTCATTAGGCCTTCTCTCCCTCCTCATCTTTCCTGTCACTTTGTCTTCCCCAGCTGCCTCCTCCTTCTCCAGCTCATGTCATCTAGTATCTCAAAAGCCATTAAAATAGCACTGGCATTCCACCAGACACACCACCACCACCACCAGTGTTATGAAAAATAAAGCAGACTCCCCAATGGAAAATCTTATAAATATTTAACCACCCCAACCACAATCTGATTCCAAGCATGACTTGTTCTAATGAACTGCCAAAATTTCTCTGAGGCACCAAAGGATAGACGCTAAGCAAATGCACCATTCCGGGAAGCCAGAGGCTTCTGCCTCTGTAAGCACCGCGCAGCCTAACTCCACAGCATCTTCCCATCAGCCACAGTGCAGCTCCGTTCTCCCCAGGCCCCCTTCCTTGCTGCTTGCTGGGACACCTCCAATCTGCCATCTCCAACGTAGGCCCGTGTTATGTCTGCCCGAATTCTGCTCCCCCGAACCCTGCACTTGCTTCACCAGGAGCAGTGGCAACAGTGCAGCAACAGTGAGAGCTGGCAGAACAACAGCGCCGGGTAGAGGGAGGGGCCGGATCCACTGGGGTGCAGGTGGTCCCTCAAAACCACCACAGTGACTGGGGCCTGAGCACCTCACCCTTGATTATCCCCACAGCTGCTGTAGCATGAGGACACAAAAGTATCATTCCTAAACATTGAAGTCAAGAAATCATATAAAACCTCTAGCAGAGTCCGGGCAGGAAACAGAAAGCACTGTCAGATGGTTGAGTTGAAAAACTTCAATAAAAGGACTAGTTCCCGAGGCCTGGGTAGGATTATAGGATCAAACACAGGAAAGTGAGGCACCCAGAGGCCAGCCAACATGGGAAGCCATTGTCACCATGGCTCTAAGCAGAGGCCAGGAGAGCAGGCAGCATGGAGGGGAGGATACCCGGTGGCATTGTAAACCTGGGTGGGGGGACACCCTAACATCTCTCTCTTCCTGCTTTCTCATGCTTTCTATTGGCTGAACTCAGAAAGCTGCCAGTGGGAGGGCAGGTGGCAGGGATCAGGCCCACGTACAGAGCAGAGAGAGCGGCCTGGAGCAAACAGAGAAAGCAGCAGAAGAGGGATGGTATTCCAGGAGCTTCAGCAGAGCGTCACAATAAATGTTAGCTGCTGGTAGAAGCATTTTTTAGCCATTAGTGTCCCTTTTGCTAAGAAGCAGAATAGCATGATTATGCACTTCATCTCTAACTCTTTGTGAGCTCGGCATCTCCCTGTCCTGGTGACAGTTTCTCTCACTGGTGCTGAGGAGTGTCGTGGAAACCACCTAATCCTACTAGCTTCCCAGACCTGGTCATGAAGGGCATCAGAGAAGGAAGATGAAGGACTGGGGCTAGAGAAGTGTCTGAAATAAACAGAGAGGAACTGAGAGCAGAAGGCTTGATGATCTGGAGACTTAATGAACAGAATTGTAAAAAGTGGGGCAAGAAGGTCTAAGCTCCAGTGCTTGGGACTAAGCTTTGAAGCAGTTTCTTAGGCAAGAAGTTTGTTTCTTTTTCAACTTAATGAACAATGAAAATATTTACATAGTCAAAGATAACGTAAGGAACAAAGGTTCGGGTCCCTTGCTGTACCATTCAATCAGTTAAAAATATAAAGAGCCTACTAGGTGCTGAGGATTGTTATAGCACTGAGGGTAGAAGGGTGAATAAGACACATGGTTCCCACTTTCCTGGAACTTACACTCTAGTAAAGGAAAAAAAACAAAAAAAGAAACAAGTAGGACTCGTTTGCTAGTGCCACCATAACAACATACTGCCAACCGTGTGACTTAAACAACAGAAATGTATTTACTCCGGGTCCAGAGACAAGTCCGAGATTAGGTGGTCGGCAGGTTGGTTTCTTGAGTCCTGACTCCTTGGCTTACCTTCTCAAATGTTTTCACATAATCTTTTCTCAGCATATCTGTCTGTGTTCTAATCTCTTTTGTTAGCAGTCTTATTGGACGAGGGCCTGACCTCAAGGCCTCATTTTACCTTAATCATGTATTTTTATTCTTAAACATTGATAAAAATTTTTATTACATTAATGTTTCTCCCCCCGCCCCCCAACAAAATGGACAAGACAAAGTTTCAAGGGTATCATAATTTGGCAAAAAGCAAAAATTTTCCATTTAATGCAATAAACACTGATCTATATGTGCAATTTTTTTTTTCCTGAGGCTTTTAGAGATATGCACATAGAACTCAAAAATCGAAAAGGTACCTTAATCATCTGTTTTAACATTGTTTTATTTATTGGGATGACATTGGTTAGTAAAATTATATAGGTTTCAAATATACATTTCTATGATACATCATCTGTATATCGCATTGCTAGTTCACCACCCAAAGTCGCATCTCATTCTGTTACCATATACTAGTGTTTGACCCATTTTACACTTTACCACCTCCCCCTTATTGGTCTGTTTAAGAGCCTTATCTTCAAATAACAGTCACCTCCTGGGGAGTGAAAGGTTAGGACTTCAACATGAATTTGGGGGACACAATTCAGCCCACAAGTCAAGGAAATTTCACATGGTGACGAAGGATAAAAGTAATGAAGAAATAAGGTGGTTGCAGGGTAACTGCTAGGACTCTTCAGACTGGACGGTCACAGACAGTTCCCAGACAGACAGATGATTTGGTCTAAGAACTGATCAAAGCAGCTCGGGGAGGATCCTGGGTGGTTGCAGGTCCCTGAGAACCTGAAACACTAAGGCTCTACACTCAAGTAGCAGCCAGAGGCCAATGTGGGTGAAGGAAAGTAAACAATGGAGAGTGTAGATGACGACATTCAAAAGGGAGGGAGGGACAGATTGTAGAAGGCCTGTATCCCACCGGTGAGTTTTAGGGCATGAGCAATAGGAAACTGTCAGTGATTTAAGCAGACCATAGCATCATTTGATTGGTTTTCATCTTCAGTAAGAAGATGGGCTAACTAATGTCCACCCTAACCATGACTGAAAACAACGACCAACTTGGAGTGGGTCATCGGTGACCGCAGGGGTGGTGGGCATCGCATGACAAGGCAGGATGATGAGTACATGGTTATTGGAAGAAATAAAGGACTAAGTGTTACAGAGGATTCAACCCACAGACCACAATGTAAGTCAGAATAGAGAATGAGAAGTATCAGGTTTTGCTGTGATGATGCTGAGACCTGGGACAGGAAGAGCCTCTAAGTTCCTTCAAGGAAAGTAACTTGAAAAAAAAAATATGACAAATTGGCAATCATCATCCAGAGGAGAACCTGGGGGAGAAAGGCAGACTTCCTGGCTGAATATAGTTCTTCTTTGTTGTTACAGTTAGCACCTCTCTCTGTGCAGTTCAAAGGCATCTATCTCAAGAACTGTGAATTGATGGATGATTGCAATTTCCAAAGAACCTCTCTGGAGGAGGCGAGCATCCAACAATAATGCTTGCTTTGTAGGTTGCATAACTCCAGGTTGCACCTGTGTTAGCCTATCTGGTTTAGCATAGAACTACCCAGCACAGGGAAAGTGAAATGAAAAGGAGAAGAAACTTTAGGGCTTTTCTACTAGGTATGAGTCACTGTGCTAATTGCAGAATTGTCTTAATTGAGCCATCCCCTAAAAGGGTGATACAGCTCAACTCTCTTTATTCATAGCAGTGATGTTCTGTAAAGTTACCGTGAACCATGGCTCCAAGAAAAAATACAGGGTTAAGTTCCTGCGAGCCTTTGGACACTTTTTCATTTACTGATCAATACATAACCTTGTTTATATAAGCTTTTGTTTAAAGACACTTTATTTAACATATATTGTAAATGCATTAACATTGAACTCACAGACAACAGCACTAGAACACATGCCTGAACAAAGCTTGATTGATTCTTAAATTTCCTGAAATTTTGCAAGATGTTATTAAATGACTATTATTAAACACTAGAGGCCTGGTGCATGAAATTGTGCACTGAGGTGGGGGAAGGGTCCCTCAGCCTGGCCTGCACCCTCTCACAGACCAGGACCCCTTGGGGGATGTTCGCCTTCTGGTTTAGGCCTGCTCCCCAAGGGATTGGGTCTAAGTTGGCAGTTGGACATCCCTCTCACAATCTGGGACCCCTTGCTCCTTACCTCCCACCTGCTTGCTCCTGACCACTGGGCTGGCTACTCCTTAGTGCTGCCACAGAGGCAGGAGAAAGTCGCACCACCTCCACTGCCCTAGCCAGCTGTGAACCCGGTTTCTGGCTGAGTGGTGATCCCTCTGTGGGAACACACTGACCACCAGAGGGGAGCTCCTGCATTAAGTGTCTGCCCCCTGGTGGTCAGTGGCAATCATAGCAACCAGTTCTGATTGTTTTGCTGTAAACATCACTTAGGCTTTTATTATATAGATTATATACCTACAATTTACAATTGTATTTAAAAATGTAATACTCAAAAACATCTCTTCCTAATTATTTTCCCACATTTTACTATTTGGACTTTTGAGGTATTTATACCTATTGTATTTGTGGGGATGAAAATACTATATAATGGTGACTACTGTGCATTTTTTCTCAACTCTGCCCAGTGACATTACACTGGTAGCTTGAAATCTGACATGGTGGGAGCAATTACTTTATGGAAATTGACAAAAGCTGCAAATCAAGGTTTTGTTTGTTTGTTGAAAGAGTCAGTTGTTAAACATATAACAGAACACCATGGTCACCCATAACCTATTGATACAGAAACTATGGTTCATAACCTATGATACAGAAACTATGGCTCAGAGAAGTAATTTACCCAGCCAGCAAGCAGTAGAGTTGAGATTTGACCCTAGCCCAGAGTGATTTCAAAACTTATATATATATCTTCCTGGCATGTTATGCTTCTTCCAATATTTGCACTTCTTTCTGAAGACTTGGTCTACCCAGATTTCTACTGCATTTGAATTCTCCAATGGTTTTCTTTCCTTATCTACATCCTTTAATTTTTCCTTCAGATCTTATATTTTTACTCCTGTAGTTTTTATCCTATCTTTCCTGTTTTCAATATCATTTTGCTTAGTGCTATAAGCCATATCAGTTGCACTTCTTAGGGAAGACACTCAATAAATCTAATACAACAATGATTTATTCTGTTTTCCAACTTCACTACAGCATTCCTCACCTTGCTGGGAGCTTGCGAGGACACAGGTTTAAAAGGAATCAACTCAAGCATTTAAATAATTAAATACATTGCAGATAAGAATGGTGGAAGATACATGGGTAGTGAAACTAGTAATTGAGAGGTTTGGGTTTTCAGAATAGAATGAAAATCTCAGAGGAAAATTCTCTTTTGGGTGGGTAAGGGACGGTATGCTACAGAGTGAGGAAGTTATAGGAAAGGAAATGGCAATTACCAGCTCTAATTTTTTGAGTCACAGCAGTTAATTACATTCACCAGGATTAAGCTCTTTGCTCCTGTTAGTTTTGCTGATCTAGGAAACTAGTAATGATTCTTCAGTAAACTAGTAAGCAAGTAATGTGTAGGATGCCAGGCCATTTGGAGCCATTTCACCAAAAATTAGTTCAAAAGATCTTTAGAGTTTTTTTTTTTTTGTTTTTTGTTTTTTTTTAGGGCCAACTTTATATGTAAGTAGTATAGGTCACTGCTTATGTGATATAATTTCACCCTGCTGTCTTGCATAGTGTTTGTACATAATCTAATGAACAAAACAAACTGAGGAACAAAATTGATCCACAGACATAGAAGCAAGGAATAGACTGTGCAATCTCAGGAGGAAAGTGGGGTGCATGGGTGGATGGAAAGAGATCACCCAAAGATCTTGTATGCATATATGCATAACCCATGGACACAGACAATAGGGTGGTGGAGGCCTGGGGTGGGAGAATGGGGTGGGCTAGAAGACGTGAAAGGAGGAGGTGGAGGGGACATATGTAATACTTTCAACAATAAATATTTTTTAATATATATTTTATTGATTTTTTTTAATAAGTTTTTATTTTTCATATTATTACAAATGTTCCTTCCCCCCCCCCCACCATTGCTCTCCTCCACCAGGTTCCCACCCCACCCTCTGCCCTTTCCCCTCTCCCCATTGTCCTCATCCATAGGTGCACAGTTTATGTTCAGTCTCTTCCCACGCCCCCCTCTCCCCTTTTCCCCAAGAATCGCCAGTTCACTCCCCTTCCATACCTCTGATTCTATTATATTCAACAGTTAATATTGTTCATCAGATTTTTTTAATTTCCTTGGTTTTTAGAATCACTTGTTGATAATTACGTATTTGTTGTTCATAATTTTTATCTTTGTTTACTTTCTCTTCCGAAAGAACCCCCTTCAGCAATTCATATAATTCTGGTTTGGTGGTGATGAACTCCTTTAGCTTTTTTTTATTAGTGAAGCTCTTTATCTGGCCTTCGATTCTGAGTGATAGCTTTGCTGGGTAGCTTATTTTTGGCTGTAGGTTCTTGCTATTCATCACCTTGAATATTTCTTGCCATTCCCTTCTGGCCTGCATGGTTTCTGTTGAGAAGTCAGCTGACAATCGTATAGGTGCTCCTTTATAAGTTACTACCTTCTTTGCTCTTGCTTCTTTTAGTATTCTCTCTTTATCTTTTGCTCTTGGAATTTTAATAATGATGTGTCTTGGTGTGGTCCTCTTTGGATTCCTTTTGTTTGGAGTTCTGTGCGCTTCCTGGACTTGTAAGTCAAATTCTTTCACCAGGTGGGGGAAGTTTTCTGTCACTATTTCTTTCAGTATGTTTTCGATATCTTGCTCTCTCTCATCTTCTGGAACCCCCATAATTCTGATGTTGGTTCGCTTGAAGTTGTCCCAGAGGTTTCTTACATTATCTTCAATTTTCTGGATTCTCTTGCCTTCTAGCTTCTGTGGAGGAGTGTCTTCTGGCTCTTTATGTTCCAAATCTTTGACTTGATTCTTGCGATCTTCCCTTCTGTTTTTAGGACTCTGTAGAATATTTTTTATTTCAGACAATGTATTCTTTATTTCTTGTTGATCCCTTATCATTTCTTGTTGACTCCTTATTAATTCTAGTTGATCTCTTTTCATATCCTCATAGGCCTTATCCATCTTTTCTAGGAAATTCTTGAAAAACCTTATAAGCGTAGATTTGAACTCTATATCCAGACGCTTTTTGTCCTCCATTTCTTTTGTTTGTGATCTATTTTGTTGTCGCATTTCGCAGTTACAGATGGGACGGGGTTTCAGGGTGGAGCCTGCAGCTTTGGCTTCCGTCAGCCCCGCCCTATGCGGGTCCTTCAGTGCTCGCTGCCGGCGCCTCTGAGAGAAAGGTGCCCTCGATTTTCGCCTGCTGCCAAACAGTCTATGCTCTCCCACAATGAGCCCGGTATTGGGGTTCAGTTCAGTTGGAAGTGGAGTTGGAGGTGGCGTTCACAGCAGTCTGGAGCCCCAGTCTCCTTCCCGTCAGGGCAATCCCGCGGCACAGCCGACCGTCCCTTCTCTGGGGGCAGTGTGCGCGCCTCCGGGACCTCCTTTCTCCGCTTCCCCGGGTTCCGCCTTATAGCCCAGCTCCCTATGGCTGAGCCTAAGTCCCCGGGGTCTGGCCCAGAACTGGGGTTCAGAGCAGTCAGGGGCCCAGCACAGTCGGAGTTTTATCTCCTTTCCGCTAGGGAATGCCCGCCAGGCACTCGGCCTCCCTCCTCTCCGGCTCCGTCCTCTTCGCGTGTGCCGCGTGTCTCCGTACCTTAGGCTTTTACAGCTCCTCCGTGCTTCCTTCTGGTTTTCTCCTTGCTTCTTGTTGTAGGATTTCCAGTCAGTCGACTTTCCTGTAGTTCTGGGTAATGTCCATTTTATATTTTAGTTGTATTTTATTAAAATTGTTGTGTGCGGCTGCGGCTAGTTGGCTACCCGAGCAGCCATCTTGGATTCTCAACAATAAAATCAGATCTTTAGAGTTTTTAAGAGAATTAGTGTCTGTTTATTTTTTCTCAGTTGAGGGTACTAAATGTTTCATAGAAAAGAGCCCATACTATACTTACAGTTATATAATTTCATTTCTTAGTTATATCATTTCTAAATCATTTCTAAGAATGTATAAAACAGTTGATACTATGCTATCTAAAAACAGAATCACAATGATAATTAATTCAATAAAATGTACATCAAGCCGAAGCCGGTTTGGCTCAGTGGAGAGAGCGTCGGTCTGCGGACTGAAAGGTCCCAGGTTCGATTCCGGTCAAGGGCATGTACATTGGTTGCAGGCACATCCCCAGTAGTGGGTGTGCAGGAGGCAGCTGGTCGATTTTTCTCTCTCATCGACATTTCTAGCTCTCTATCCCTTTCCCTTCCTCTCTGTAAAAAATCAATAAAATATATATTTTTAAAAATGTACATCAAAATTAAGTCAAGACAGGTATTAAGCACCAATTCTCTGAGACATTACGCTAGGCACTGTAAGAGATAGAAATAAATGAAAGGCAAAGCTGCTGAATTGAATGAGTTTTCAATCTAGTTAGAGAGGTAGGGCACAGCGGTGGTTATTTTAATGGATCAAGGTAGCTTTAAAAGAAATTGTGATTGTTCTATTATACAAATCAAACTTAGTGATAAAAGTAAAAGGTTTCTGAAAACAGTAATTACTCCACAAATGTAAGACACTATTATTATTATCATCGTATGTATTGTTAGGATAGTAATTGCTAGAAAGGTCCAGAAAAGAGAGAGATTACTTGAGGATCAGGTGAGAAAAGATTTCAAGGAGAAAGTCAAGAAGAATGGATAGGATTTGGACAAGTCCAGTGGGAAGAGAAAGGACATTTAAGAGAAAGGGCATAGTGTGAATGAGTGAGTAAGCCACTTAGCAGTCCCCCTGACTGTTGGTGGCCTGACCCCTACCACCTCCCACTCCATGCTTATCTCTCTCCATGGCCTTTCTCAATCCCACTCTCAAGTCTACGGTCTCAGGATGGATCAGACCATGATATGTCTCTAGTACCTATCCATGCTGCTCACTCTGCCTCCAAGGCCTTTTCCCTCTTCTCCATCTAGCTAATTCTTGTTTGACTTTCAAGACTAACATAAGAATCACCTCCTCTAGAAAGCTTCAGTCTCTTGGAATGTAGCGCTCTTCTTTGAGAACAAAAGGTATTTCACTCCATCAGAGTACTTATCACATTCCTCCTCCACTTGATTGTAAGCATCTTGAGGGAAAAGACCTTGCCTTTTTATAACTGGACTAGAGGCCCCGTGCACAACATTTGTGCATGGAGTGTGAGGGTCCCTCAGTCCAGCCTGTGCCCTCTCACAATCTAGGACCACTCAGGGGATATCCACCTGCTGGTGTAGGCAGACATCCCTCTCGCAGTCTGGGGCTCTCCCAGTCATGGACCCCTCACTCTTTATTGCCCCCCTGCAGCAGAGGAAGAAGAGGCTCATGTCTCTGGATGAGTGGCACTCCCCCTGTGGGAGCACACTGACCACCAAAAGGCAACTCCTGCATTGAGCGTCTACCCCTTGGTGGTCAGTGCAAATCATAGTAACCGGTCATTCTGCCATTTGGTCAATTTGCATATAAGGGTTTTATTATATCGGAGGAGGATTGTTAGCTACCACATTGGCTGCATAGTAGGCACTCAATAAAAGTGTGCAGAATGAATGTACTTATTTACAGAAATAGGAGCTTCAAGAAGATGAATAAGTTTCGAAAGAGGAAAATTAGCTGATTGTTACATTTTGAAACTGAGCTAATGAGAGTACATTCATGTAGAAATGTCTACCAAAAATTGTAAAGATGGGACTAAAAACAGGTACCATTATCATTTCTTTCTTTCTTTTTCAGATAAGGAGACAGGTGCACAAAGAGAATAAGAACCTTGCTATAGTCTCAGAGCCAGAAAGCAGTTATGCAGACAACTTAATCTGAGCTCTGAGTCATTTCTCTGTATCCTACTAAAGCAAACCTTGGGAAAGTCTCACATTAGAGGGATACAAGGATGAAGATATGCCAGCAAAGAACACACTGATAAAGATAGGAAGAAATACAATGATGTCAATGATAATGATGACCTTCCCTTCTGCCTCTTTCTCTCTTCCTTTCCTTCTTTTCTCTTGCTGAACTCTTCAGTCCCAAAGCCTTTGATGGGACAGAGCAGGGCGGATGTCAGTGCCAGGTGAGGGAGTCCTGGTTGCCCAAAGAGGGGTAACGGAGGCTAAATGGGGTTGTGGAGGCATCTGCAGAGGACAACACAGCATGGAGAATCAGGATGGGGTAATAAGCATGTCCACACCAGTGGGGCCGGCATGAGGTATGGGGTCCTAGCTGGGTGATGAGGGCATCTCTGCAGAGGAGCAGCCGGGCTAGGGAGGCTGGAGCATGGAAAATCAGAATGGCTGCAGAAGAAACTGGTTACATGTAAGGAGATGGATTAAATATGTAAATTTGAAAGCCAGTTTCTCACTGTTAGAAAAGGGAGTTACAAATATGGAAGAAGAGAAAATTGAATGAATTTAGAAGGATTTCATTAAACTTATAGGTATCCATGTAAACTATGATTTTCAATATCTAGAGAGCTATCAAAATATAGATGTGAGTATCTATCTGTGTATATGTGAGTGTTTTTATACACCTCAGGGCCTACAATCAGTGACTCCCTAATGAGAACATCTAGTGCCGCAGATCCTGGTTTCTAAATCCATTTTCCACTGAAATGAGCCAGGGCTCTTTGAGAAAGTGGCTGATTCAGGGCTGAGGCAGGAAAGCACAGGCTGGGATGGAACATCTTGTTGGACCAGGAAGCAAGAAAGAGCTCAAAATTGATGGGAAAATGGTGTAAGCACACAGAACAATGTTGAAGGGACTCTCTCAGGTCAAATGTAAGGTATTTTGTGCACCAAAATTACATTATGTAGCAAATTATAAAGCCCTGAATAAAATGGGAAAACAGTGAGTTCATACACATTAATAAATGAATAAACTGAAAGTTTGATGAGGAACAAGGTACTAGCATAGCTTCAAGATAATAAAACATTTATTAACCACGAAGGCAAAAGTAGTAATTTTACAACAAAGAAGCCTGACAGACACCATCTTAATCAAGAAAACAATGGGACAAATGAAATCATGAGTCACTTGATTGGATACAATAAGAAAGTAGCATAACTTCTATGACATTCCTGCCAGAGAAGCATAACCTGAATCTATTCATGAGCAAATACCAGATAAATGCAATTGAAGGGCAATCTACAGAATGATTAACTGGTGATCTCCAAATATGTTAATTGCATGAAAGTCAAGGAAAGACAAAAGAGCTGTTCCAGAGAGGAGGACACTAAAGAGACATGACAACCAAATGTAAGGCATGATGCTGAATGGGACCCTGTTGCTGTGGAGAGTGTAATTAGAACGATTGGTAGGACTGAGGAGTGAATGGCAGTAATGAATCAGTGTTAAATTTCTGCTTTTGATGGTTATATTGTGGTTTTGTTGGAGAAATTCCTTGTTTATGGGAAATATGCACTAAAATATTAAGGTGTGAGAAGAAAATTTGTGCATTGGACTTGTAGTTTGTAACTTTGAGATAATTTTTAAATCAATATATATTTGTTTTCAAATCCCTAAAAATGTCTCAAATGAAATTTTCAAACGCTTAGATGCAACAAGGTCTATTTTGTAAATGAGAATGCCATCTTTGAGTTCTAAGAGCAATAAAGTAATACAAAACTCCTCAGCCTATTAAAGGGAAATTTAGTGAAAGGAGAAAATGCATTAGCTGAAACTTGAGAATTCTAAATTGTTTGATGAGTAGAATAGTTATATTAGTTTTTATAAGTTTTTGAACTACAGTTGTTATATTTTTTTTAGTATTTTATATGTATAATATCTAATTATCTTTAACAGTGCCTTAATTTATTATGCAAAAATAATTAAAATGATAATAACATCAATAATAGCAGCTAGTTTTACTGAATTTTTACTATATATGCTCTGTTATGAGGTATGTGTTGTTATTTCTTTCATTTGACGTTAAAAAACTGAACCTTAAAGGGATTAAGAAATTTCCCCCCAAATTGGTACATTAATATATAATGTAGTCAGGGTTTGAATGCACCTTTTTTCACACTCTGAAGCCAAGCCTAGGCTATTAATTCTTGCCCTTGAATGCCACCCATGGAGGCCACAGAGAAGGGAATCACAAGAGGATACCAGAAACCTGGGCTTCATTCTAGATCCTCCTATGTTCTTCGTTGTTTACTCCCAATCCAATCCAATCCATCACCAAATTCTATTGGCTCCATCTTAAAACTCTACCCCTCCCACTTCAAGTTAGGGCCTCACCATTGGCCTCCCAGTTCCTAGCAACAGGCTCCCACCTTCCTGATTCTTATCTCAGCCCTCTTTAGAGCCTTCCTACCACTCTGAGTGGTCAGTCTAAATTGCACACCTAGATATTGCAAATGTGTTCAAAATCTTACATGAAAAAAGACCCCTATGTGGCTCCAATTACATTTGGGTAAAAGTAAAATCATGGCACCCAAGGCTTCCTGTGTCTGGCCTCTGTCTGTCTCTCCAGCCTCATTAACTATAAAGTCCCAAACAAACTTTATGCTCAAGGCACTCTTGAGGGGTTTATAATCTTCTGAATATACCAACACACCCTCTCTTATACAGGACAATTAATATATGCCCTTCAAGCCTCAGCAGGTGTGACCATCTCTTGCCAAGGTTTCCCGGCACTCTCCCCTTCCCCATGCAGGCTAAGCTGGGTGCCTCTTTGGAACTCCCCTCACAGTCTGTAAAGGCCTCTTGTACATAACCTATTACCGTGCAATGTAACCTCTTTCAGCACACTGAGCTCTTTGAAAGAAGGGAGCTGGTCCATCTCTGTCTCCCTCAGAATGCCTACATCAAAGATGGTGGCCTCTAGGACCTCATTGAGTAGTGAGAGAATGAATGCATAGACATCAATGAATTATCAATTGTGCAAAATGTTACAGAGAGGCACAAACAAACTAAAACAGTGATTTTTCCAGAAAACCAGTACAAAGAGTTGTGGGGAAAGCTGTTAAGGGGTTAAAATTTGAGTAAACAGACATGAGGGAAGATTTTTTAAAAAGTACACAGAAGGCTGGTTGACTAAGCCAAGTTCCTAGTAAACAGGCTTTATACACCGTGTGCCTTCAGCCCCAGGCGTGTGCAGTGGCTTTCAAAAATACATTAGTTTATACTTTCGAATAAGTGATACAAGCATATTGTATAAAATTGCAAAAATGCCGTAGGAAACAGAGTGAGGAGAAAGCTGCCTCTCCTCCCCATGCCCATCCCCCAGGCCCTCAGCTCCTGTCACAGAAGGAACTAGGATAAATAACCACTTGGAGTGCTTTTGTTTTCTCCCTAAGATCCCATCTCCACAGCCTGGCAGTGATTTATAGTAAATAACTATAAACCGATGATTTATAACGTGGATGTATAGCCAAGGTGGAAAAGGCAAATAAATCCTGTGTGTGGCCCTTTATTTACATATGCAACAATGCCTGGTGACTAAAGTGATTCTATACTACACATCCCAGTGTGCATTTTAATTAAAAGCCCTAAAACTTGTCCTAGATGAGCTTAGACAATGTTAAGTAATGGCCCATGAATATTAACATAGGTGAGCAAATGAAGATATAATGTAATTTAGGTGAGTCTGTGTTTGTAAAATATCCTTGTTCTTATGCTTTTCTTGGAAGGTAAAGCCATAGATCACTGTTGTAGGATCACTTGATTGCTAATTAGTTGTCCATTAGTCTTCATTTCCTGGGGCTTATTATGGAAAAGTTAATTTATGCTAATTTTTTATGTAAATTAGTCTATTCGATTTCATTTTTATTCTCCATTAACACCTGGAGATTTTATATTAATGTATACGAAACTTGAACATGCACAATGAAAATCCAATCCTAATCCACTGAATACAGGGCTGGTTTGTATGTATAAAGTAAGCTAATTATGGCCATTTGGACTTTGATTTAAAAATCAGGTAATTTTTAAGCAGCAGAAAGTGGTAAAAAGCTCATTTTGTGCAATTTAAAAAACTACAATATAATTTGTGGGAAGAGCATAAAAGTTACTTTAGATGCTGCAAATTAGGCTGGCTGTTAAGAATAACAATGTGCGGTGTGTGTGCCCACTGCTCCTACTACAGTGTAAAAGACCCATTAGTGATTCTAAATTAGATTTTTTTTTTTCTGTCCTGAGGTTTTGGACAAAGGTACATTTCAAATGCATATATGCATTAAGAGAAAGTTTTAGAAATGTATCTTCCAGCTTTGAAGAGAGATGGAAATGAAGGAAACTAATTACTGTAGCAACCAGAGACTAAAAATAAGAAGTGATTTGGCTAAAGTGAGATTGCTTCTACATTTCCCCCGAGGGTGATTGGTGGGGGTGATGTCATGTCTTGTACATACTCTCTGCAGCTCTCATATGCTTGAGATGGCAACAGAGACCAGACTGGTCCTCTGTCAGATCAAACAGGCCAAGGACTAGATTTGGTCCAGGTCTCAGAAGATATGAAAGATGTGTCCTCCATGTTGAAGTTCGTCCTGGAAAAAAAGTGCTTGGAAGGTGTGGTGCACTGGCCCCCAGCTGCTCTGCCTGACCTTCTCACTCCTGGAACCCAGCAGCCTGGCAAAGCCACCCCGCTCACCCTGTCATCTGAGCACTGGCCAGCTGCCCCAGCCCAGGTGCTGCCCCTTTACATTCCTCATGCTTTGGATATAGTGAAAATTCTCTTAGATGCCTTCGGTAAACTTTGCAGAACCTGGCTCATTTTAGACTCTGCCTTTCCTAAATTTATTCTTAGCATTAGGTCACTTCCTGATTTTATCCTTGGTCCCAAGACTCTCTGTTTATATCTTTTTAACCAACAAATCTCCAAGAAAGTTCTCTAAGTGGTCTCATGGGATTCTTGTGATTCCTTCTCAGTTTCCTGCTTGTCAAGGCCATTTTTAATCAGAGTCAGAGACTCCCAAGTGCATTTGAGCCATTTCCCATTTTAGAGTTCCTGTCCGGTTAGGGTCACACTTATCTTCCCTCGCAGTATTTTGAACCCCGCTTCCTGAGAATGGAAGATATAGAGCTGCCCACAAACAACGTCCCTGTCCTGTCAATGGAGAACTAGCTAATGGGGTCATTTTCTCATTAGTATTGAATCCAATCTAATGAAAACAATTATTTATTGAACATTTACTGTGCTCCGGGTACTTTGTGAGTAGAGTGGAGGCACACCATTAAATAAGTAATTTCAACATAATGGGATAAATAAATCAAAAGAGGGGTGTGTAATAGATAGCAGGACGAAGGCAAAAGTGTGCTTACTGTGTCTGTGGAAAATGACAAAAGCTGGACATTAGAGATTTTAAAAAGTTAGTGAGGCTAACATAAAGGCATAAGCAATTACAGGCAGGAGGCTCAGCATTATACAAAGGCCCAGAGATACAACTAAGGCCTGCTGTCAGCATTTTACGTATCAGTTCTCTCTTTTTAAAACTTAAAGTTAGCATAACTGTTATTCTTTTTAAAATGTTTTTCTTGTTTGCTTTCTAAATCAATAAATGGATTTTTTTTCAAATATTAAAATTACACAGAAATGTGTGGGACCTAGACACTGAGTCCTTTATACTCCCAACCTTCAGAGATAAGCTATTGTCTGTCTAGTTTTATGTGTATTTAGACCTGTTTTTCTTTGTTTGTATATTTTATTGATTTTTTACAAAGAGGAAGAGAGAAGGATAGAGAGTTAGAAACATCGATAAGAGAGAATCATCAATCAGCTGCCTCTTGCACACCCCCTATTGGGGATGTGCCCCGAACCAATGTACATGCCCTTGACCAGAATTGAACCTGGGACTTTTCAGTCCACAGGCTGACGCTCTATCCACTGAGCCAAACTGGTTTCGGCTAGACCTGTTTTTCTTATACATGAACCCAACTGGAATCAGATTCCTTTACAACTTGTTTTTAATTCAGTACAGATAGCTAAATGTTTTATATTCTGTCCTCGTTTCTTGGATGTTTTGTACCCCATGGTTTGGGTTGGCTGGCTGAGCAGCATCGTAATTAAACATGGAAGCACTGGAGTCAGATGAATCCCAGCCAGGCCACTCCTAGCCATGTGACCTTGGTTAATTCCACGGATATCCCATGCTTCAGTTTCCCCATGTGTATTATAAGGATCAAAATAACATATATCTACCTCAAATAATGGCTCTTATGACTAAATAAGTTAATATTTGTAAAGCACTTAGAAAGCATCCGGCAGATGGAAGTCCTCTATAGGTGAGCCTGTATCATCGTAAGGTATTTAGCTAGATTCCTATTTAATACAGAGCTATTTAATCAATAGCCTTAATTTAATGCATGTGCTGTTTCCAATTCTTTGCATTCTTTAGCTACTAAAGAAATTTCCATGCCAAGTTTTCAATTGCTCTTAGCCTCTATTATACTTGGGCTCCTGTTTCTTACTAACATACCAATACTCAGCACTCCCTTATAAGCACTTCACAGATGTGTACTCGTGTTGTTGACTCCCTTGGAGGCTGCCCAAAATAGGACGGGTGGGGTGCAGTGGAGTGGCTTCCAGGCCAGACCCCACCGAGTCCATGGCAGGTTTTCTTTCTGCAGAGAGGCCATGGCAGGAAGGCCAATGCTGAGTGACTGGGAAAGGAAGCAGGAAGATTGGGATCTGAGAGGTCAAACAGTAACTCAAGCTGGAGGCCTGGGCTGGAAAAAATGCCAGAGAATGAGAGCAGGCCAGAAACATATGTCCAGGAAAAAAAAAAAAAAAAAAAAAAAAAATGGGACATAGACTCAAAAGGCACCAAGTTTTTTAGAGAACAGGTCTAGTACACCTTCTTGGAGACACTTCCCTAGATATCGTTCTCATCCACCTGTAGATACAAATAAGGTGATGTTAATATTAAGTCCAAAACCACAAGGTTCCTCTCTCCTTTGCTCAGAGAGGGACTCAGCTTCCTCCTCCCATGCTCTCTGGACCATTTCTGGGAGTAAGGGGGCAGGGGGGGGGCGGGGAGCGGAAGACGCGAGTTAAGAGAGTTCTCCTGTGGACAAGGCCAAATTTACTTAGGTCGGCCTGCTCTAGCCTCCTTGCCAAGATGCCCTTGCCAGCCACAGCCTCAGTGTCTCCAGCACCTTGGGGAACCTGCTCTGCTACTTCCACCTGCCTTGGCCTCCACCACTGGGGAGGGGTGTTTCGCTGTGCTCTCTGGCAGAGCACATGTAGGATAGGATGTGGGGTCAGAGGGTAGAACGACCCTGTCTCCAAATCTCCAAATCTATATCTAGACTCTCTGTGAATGTAACTCCTCTTCTTTTTCTCCCTAACCTCCATCTCCATGGAGTTCCCTGAGGCTGAGCTGGGGAAAGGGAGAGGATGACAGGTATCAGCTGCCCCCTTCAGTATCCTTTCTCCCACATCTCTGTAGTCACTCAAGAATAAGTACCGGTATTGACTGACCATTGCAATAGACTGGATGTAAAACTACTTCCAATTCTCTGCCCTTTTCTCTGCCCTTTGTAATGAGACATTCAGCTCCTCCCATTAAGGAGTGGAATTTCCACACTCCAGTGATTCTGGGCAGGCCTGTGAATTGACTGGCTTTGGTCTGGCTGAAGTGAGAGTATGTCTGTTCCTAGTCTGAGTTCCACTCATTCTCTTGGCTCCTCTGCCATGCCCCCAAAACAGCCTGGGTTAGACTGATGGAAAAAAAAAAAAAAATGCTTCAGCCCATAACCAGCCCAGAAGAGCTTCCCTCCCTGACAAACTCAGCCCAAATCAGCAGAGCTCTATAGATGACCTGCTTTTTCATAGGAGTGAGGTAGGGAAAACCAGAAGAACCAGCCAGCTAAACCAGAATTGTGAATTAAATAAAGCCAATGTCATTGGATGTCACTGAGTTTTCTGTTTAATATATAGCAATATTGTGACAAGAAATAAGTGGTACAAACCCCAAAATGAAAAATTTTTGCACATTTGAACATGCTTCTAAGAAACTCAACAAATAGCCAAACTTCATTATTATTTTTAAATTTATCTTTATTGTTGAGTCTATTACAGATGTTCCCTTTTTTCCCTCATTGATCCTCTTTCCCCCAAGCCTTCACCATATTATGGTCTGTGTCCATGGATTATGTATATATGCATATAAATTCTTTAGTTAATCTCTTTCCACCCCATATCCCACTTCCCTCTGAGATTCATCAGTCTGTTCCATGCTTCTGTGTCTCTGGATCTATTTTGTTCATAGTTTTATTTTGTTCATTGGATTCCACATATGAGTGAGATTATGTAATACTTGTCTTTCTTGAACTGGCTTATTTTTTAAAATATATTTTTATTGATTTCAGAGAGGAAGAGAGAGGGAGAGATAGAAACATCAATGATGAGAGTAACTCAATTGATCAGCTGCCTCCTGCATACCCCCTACTAGGTATCAAGCCAGAAACCCAGTAATGTGCAATTTAAGAGCTCAAACCCTGTGTGGGATTACTCTCTATTTCTCCCCCTCCGGTGATAGAATTCTTTATTCTCTGTAAAACTCTGCCTTCCACTTTCTCCCTTTTGTTTTCTATTCCCTGTGGATTTCCCCTTATCTTCTGGTGTCTTCCTCTCCCTTTAGCCTGTGGCGCCTTTACTTCTTTGTGAATGTATGCCTTCTGGCAGTTCCCAGCCCTCCAGCTTTGCAGCCCTCCCCCATAAGCCCCTTAATTCCTAAAACTCTCTAAACCTGCCTACCGGTATTTTACCCCTAAAAACTCCTTTCAGGATGATGACATTTCTTGTGGAAACTGACAAAGGGAGGCCAATGTCTCCATTTTGAACTGAGACAAAATGCAGCAAGAATCAGGGGGAAAACACTGAGATGGCCCAGGCCCTAGCACCAAGGCTCCAGCCCAGTTTATCTGCCAGCTCTGAGGGCAAGAGAATCTGAGTGACATGTTCTTAACCTCAGTTTATAATGTCTCCACACATGTCTTAGTATTCCTGGTAACCTTCTCCAATTCTAGCCCTTTGATAGCTGCTACGTAGTATTGTCTCTTCTAGTGATAAATTTCCTTCAGGAAAGCTAAGGGGAGAACTTCATTAAGTGTGTGCACGGTGGTCCCTAATTAAGAGTGCTTCCTCTCTGCAGTAGGCAGTTACACAGGCATGATATGAGCACAGCAAGGACAGTGGGCCAGCTACAAAGGTCACCAGGGCAAGGGACAATTGACCTCAACCCCAGGATAACCTTTTCTCTCCTAACATCTTGCTGGTCATGCAGTTTGGACCCCGACCTTTCATATCACAGGTCATGTGATTCAGACTCTCCCCTGACCTTTCCTCCCCTAGCATGTCACTAGTCATGTGGTAGATCCTCTAGAGGAGGAACAAGGGGACCAGAGACCAGTCTTAGCTCTGAATTCTTTCTTAGCTAGAACTCAAGTACCAAGGTTGCTCTACTGAAGTCCATTGCTGGTGATATTCTGGTGCCGTACCACCACTAGCATCTCCACTCTAGTTGAGGGGACTTAGAATGGAGCCTGCAAGCCCAAGGCAGATGAATGGAGTGGGCCCACCTGGACAGCTCTGAAGTGCTCCACTGGGCTCTGCTGAAGGTGCTCCTTTTGGATGCGGGATCCCCCAATTACAGCAAAGCTGCCCATACCCAGCAAATGATTATCACAACAGGCCAATAGATGGAAATCTAAGGATTCATAGCAGGGACCACAGGGGCAGATAAAGCAATAAAAATATAAATTGGTGATGGCGGGCTTCTAGTTCTGTTTATCCTTTTGAATGATTAAATAAATGTGAGGGTAAACATAAAGATTTTTAATTTGATAGTTTAGTCAGCCTCTTGGACTTGGTGGGCTAGGAGAGAGAGCTGGGTTGAGTTAAACCCTCAAGGGTGGTTAATGTATATCCCTGATAGCCTTTTCTAGACATTTCCCACTGTAGTCACAGTTACATAGATCTGGTCCTAATTGTTTGGTACCCTGAGCTGGGGTGATTAGAGCAAGGGATATACTGACTTGTTTGTGAGCTTTAGATAAGGATGGGAGGAAGAGGGACTGGATTGGTTGCTTTGCATATCAAAGATGTGCTCAAGGGCAAGTTGCTTCTTTTAGGTATAAGCTGATCCCAGGAGGAGCAGGCTCTCCCAGGTTCAAAAGATCTTAACATGTTCAAGCATCAGACAACACAGAAAATAAAAAATGATTAATATAGCAAGCTGTCTAACATGCATCATAAATGCTAGTAATATTAATAATGACAACATAGCTTCAGCCTCTGTCTGCTTTTACTGTTTAAATACAAAATTAAAAAAAAAAATTCCAGCAATATAGCTGTATGTAAATTTGAAGAAAGGAAATCTCTCCCCTTTAATCTCCTTCGAATTATGGGGACACTATAGCTTCTGGGCTTTCTCTCAAGGACTCAGTATTCTGCTCTCCCAAGTATTTACAGAAGTGTTTCCCACTATCTCACGCCAGCTTTCTTGACCCTGAGCAGTTCTTTGCTATTTCAGTAAATAAATGGAGGAAAGTCCAGGGTGGGACTTCCTCCTCGGGGCGTTTGACAGGACTCTGGGCCCTTTGAATGCAGGAAGTCTAGGACACACCCAACCTTCAGAGGGCAGTGTGTCCTGAGTGTGGAAAGCTGAACGCTGGAGCATAGTTTAAAAGGACAGAAACCAAACACATTTCAGCATGAGGGACCCACTCACAAACTGTTCGGTGAGTAGCTTGGTGTTAGTTTGTGTCTTTGTGTGTAAGAAAGCGGCTGAGGGGTGGATTTATATACGAATGTATTTTGACTTTAAAAGTTTGAGATGCCCAGGAACGAAACATGTTTACATACTGGCTGTGAGTCAAAAATCTGTGGTTTTTCTTTGGTTCAATTTAATTGCCCTTCCTAGCAAATGGGCAAGTCATTGACATTCTCTATGCTCCTATTCTTAGGAAAACTCTGAGGGGGTTAGGGATCGGGTTAGGGTATTATATTTGCATGCAGATGGTGGCTGTGTAGAAAACATTCTTAAGACATACACAAGTGCCTATATTATGTGTTGAGTGGATGACACAAACACACAGAATGTCTGCAGCCAATTTTGGCTTCTACAAGGAATTTAGAGTGGGAGGTTTTTGTGTACTTTCCCATGTCATTGATATCGTCAGGAACTGCCAAGTCCCGCAGGCAGGAGGGCAGACTTCCCATTTTGTCCAGCTTGTGGTGGTTCTCAGTCAGGTCTATCAATATTGTTTCTTTCAGTCCTGGGAGGGCTACCAAAAAATAGAAGATGGGTCAAAAATCCAGACTTAGGAAGGCATTCGCAGCAATAGCAGAGACGTAATTTAGTAAATGAGGAGCAGCTAAAGAGGAGGAGGATATATTTACTTTGGAAATAAAATGATCAAGGAATGTCAGGGTGTTTCCCAATACATGGTGCCAAGAAGCAAAAATTGGTAACAACAGAAACAAGAGTTCTTTCAAGTATTTTATCTTAAAAAGAAAAGACTTGTGGGAAAGCAGAAATGGGGACTGCAATAGAGCCATTGAAAGACCCCAGTGGATGCGGAAAGCACAGGCTTAGGGCAGATAGGCTTGTAACTGCTACTCCACAGAATGAGCTCACGAATCAGGTAAGCTAAATGAGGTGAAGTCATAAATGCTAGTAATATTAATAATGACAACGTAGCCTCAGCCTCTGTCTGCTTTTACTGTTTAAGTACAATTAAAAAAAAAATCCAGCAATATAGCTGTATGTAAATTTGAAGAAAGGAAATCTCCCCCTTTAATTTCCTCCAATCTTCTGCACAGGTAACTTTTTAAGTCTTTTATGGTTTATTTATTTGCTGTTTGTTTATTTTTTGTTCCATGCATTTGCTCCCTTCTAAAATGCTAATCCTGCTGAAATTGGTTTGGCTCAGTGGATAGAGCATTGGCCTGTGGTCTGAAAGGTCCTAGGTTCGATTCCAGTTAAGGGCATGTGCCTTGGTTGTGGGCACATCCCTGGTGGGGGATGTGCTGGAGGCAGCTGATCGATGATTCTTTCTCATCAATGTTTCTAACTCTCTGTCCCTCTTCCTTTCTGTAAAAAAAAAAAAAAATCAATAAAATATATTAAAATAAAATAAAATGCTAATCCTTTCCCACCATTGACACTTTGATCATGTTTTTGCAAAGGGGTGGTTGAGTGGGCCAGCAGCTGTATAAGTCAAGGCAAAACCTGGCACCAACAGTCACCGAAGCCGAAGCCAAGACTCAGGGAAGAGTGAAACAGAGGGAAACTTAGGCCTGACTGAGTTTAAGATATGACAGAGAGCCTAACATCCTTTTCCAAGGCTGCCTCTAGCTCAGGAACTGGGAGGAATGTTTTCTTTTGAGCAGCCCAGGACAACCCATCACCACAACTGTGTGTCACTTTAGTTTCCTCCCTGACATGCTGAAAAGTTCTTCCCCTTATGCTGAACCTTGTCCACAACCTTGAAGATTATCTCTATGGGCCCAGTGTCACCAAAAGTAACCTGGAAGTCAGAGGAAGTGGACAGCCAGATTTCTAAGTCCTCTTAGATCATGGAATCTTTATTTATTCGATTCATCTTCATCAAGCGTTCAATTTGATTTCCTGGTGCAGACCTAGCCTGTGCTTGGGGAAGGATACTGTGTCAAGAGGAGGTTGCAATTTAGGAACAAAATGAAACATGGGAATGAGTTTTATTAATATTAATGTGTTTTATTAAACAAAACTAACAATTCTTTTGTGAAACACTTGAGTAGTTTTTATAAAAGAACCCAAAGGTTTACGAGTAACTACCTGCAAAATGTTCCATTCCATGAGTGCCTAGGATTGCCCAAAACCCAATTCATTCATAAAGCCTAAGCTTAGCTACAGTTCTTAACCCTGTCTACCCCAGTGGATCCATGTATGGAAACCTGTGGGCTGCATGAGCTTCAATGAGAAAAACATGATCTTTTTATTTGCACTAGTTTATAACTGAAATTAAGAATTTCCTTTAATTTTTAATATAAGCAATAACCCAGTACTACTGAAATGTCTGTGACTTTATGACCAAGAAAAATCACATGTATTTTATATTAAAGTTCTTAGCAAATATCTAGAAATATTGGTCACATTCAATGTGATTTAGAAATTTGGTTAATTCTTACTTATAAAGCACATATAATATAATTTTAAAATATATATATAATTTTCTTTGTAATCCTATTATTTTATTTTATACATTTGAAAATATTATTCAGAGTAAAATTGGCTTTACCAGAATGCCAAAGTGGCTCATGATACAAAAAAAATTGTCTTAATCTCTTATTTTAGGTCATGCCCCAAATGAGCCGGTAGATGAGAGTGGGGTGCGAAGGGAGGTGGGGTAGGAGAGGGAAAACTAGAGGCAAATTCAAGGGATTTTCCTCTATTTTCTGATCACACACACACACACACACACACACACACACACGGGCAAGGTGGTCTCTGAGTTCTGCTTTTCATAGCTTTTGTCTTCAACTCTGAGTAGATGGTTGTTTGTAAATAAGGGGTTATGCTAAAATAATGGACATATTTTTTAGCAACTCCTTTATTTATTGATGCCACCTTTATCAGGGTTTATCAGAGAGTGTCCAGTACAGATTCTCTCTCCATTGCTACTATAAGCAAAACATTCTACTCTTATTTATTCACTAAATTAATAACGTGACCTATTGAAGAGCTTCCAGACTTGTGTATGCCTGGGAACACTGAGATTAGGGAATGGGTTACAGGTGTATCAGCCCTTGAATTGGCAGGGTGTGGCTGGGTATGAGGTCTTAAGGGTGGAGGCAGAGCTCATGGACCAGTTATTTCTACCTGGAACAATTTTGTCCCTTTAGTACACTGTCTGGTACAAATATCATTTTCTAGGTGTGTGCCATGATGGGAAAAATTTAGTAAGTACTAGTCTATTAAATAACAGGAAATCTTTCAAAATCTAAAACCAGCAGCTTCAGAGTAGATTGAAGCCATATGATGTTATTTTATTTGAGCAGCTTTTGCCTTTAAAAAGTTGAGTTTGAGTATCTTTGGGAAAGATAGGAATCTCCTCTTTGCCTTTCCTCCAAAGGCCTTGGAGTGTTAAATCACTGGTTTATAAACTTTGAAGATTGTCTGGGCTCCCAGAACCAGACATCTGGAGGTGGTATTTTACAAATGTGTCTTGAGAGTTTTGACGGCTTAATACATTTGAGCCCCTGCAGCCCAGCCCATAGAAATATTCTCAACTGGTCTGGTCACAACTTTGGTTAGGAGCTAGAAGAGGCTGGGCTCTCTGTATGAGCCGAGTCACAGCACGAAGCTCGATCTACACAAAATTTACGTACTCTTGAGTAAAATGCCATTTTGAAAAATGCAATTCACTAAAAATGCATCTCCCAGATGGAAACTGTGAGAGAGTGTTTGTTTGAAAACTGTTCTGTTCCTAATTCACCTACTCTGTGTGAGAAAAGCGGCTGAGTCAGCTGACATTTAACCTCTCCATTCGGGCACTTAAAATCTATTTTCATCAAAGTCAGCCTTTACAAATACAATTTTCAGAGTGACATTGTGGCGTCCTAAACCAAATGATAAAAACTTTCAATTAGAACTCTTAAGTCCGAAGGCTAAATTCAGATATAAATAAATGTATAAAGGTTTGGTTCAATCAAAATGTTCAACTCATTATTATAACACAGTTGAATGAGATGTAGAGGGGATTGGGGCACATTTTTATTAACAAGTTATTCATTTACATTTTTATAACTCAGCCGAGAAACACTCCCTTTCATGGCTCAGGGTTTGTCAGAAGATCTAAAAATATGACTTTGGAATTTGTAAGATACAAAATAATAAAGTTCTCAGTATGTTTCAGAATGTACCTTTAACCTTCCTGGGAACGACAGGGCAATGGGAAGCCGGACTCCAAGGGCACCCACTGCGGAACTGTTTGCCTTTGGTCTAAGGGAATAGCAGATAGATAAGCTTCATTTTTTTGAAAAGTTCTCCAGGATCTTTCAGATCCAGGCAGAAGAGACTTAGTCTTTATTTTAAGAACTCACCCAAAAGGTGTGCACCCCACAGCTGCACGCTTACCTTCAATGACAGTCGACATCACAGCAGCACTCAGAGTTTAAAGGAGTTCTGTCTTTGCAAGTGTCCGTAACCTTTCTGTGCATCTTTTCTCTTTCAGTATAACCAGGTCTACAAGAGCCTCAAGGAGTTTTCTCAAAATGGAGAGAATTTCTGCAAGCAGGTCACATCCATTCTTCAGCAAAGGTACGAAATGTGCGTTTGCAATAAGCATCTCTTCCTCTTTAGTGGCTGCGAGTGATGGAACTGGAGGAGTGATTATAAGCTGTCCCACTTCCTGGAACACAGTGTTATATTTTGGTACTTGAGAGACTGGCTTCAAGAGTGACGCTTTTCTTTCTTTCTTTTCTTTCTTTATTTTTTTCTTTTTTTTAATATATATATATATATATATATATATATATATATATATATATATATATATATTATTGATATTTTACAGAGAGGAAGAAAGAGGGATAGAGAGTTAGAAACATCGATCAGCTGCCTCTTGCACACCCCCTACTGGGGATGTGCCCGCAACCAAGGTACATGCCCTTGACCCAGAATCGAACCTGGGACCTTTCAGTCCGCAGACCTACGCTCTATCCACTGAGCCAAACCGGTTTTGGCAAGAGTGATGCTTTTCTATTGCACACTTACCACTTGGGTACCATAAAGAAACAACACACACAAAAAACAGGAAACAGCAGGAGGTCCTTCTGCTTGGGAAGATCCAGTCAGTCTCTTCTGATACCTAACACTGAGTTTATCGCCACCTGCAGGTACTACAACCCACGTGTGTGCCCTTGACCAGGAATGAAACCTGAGACTCTTCAGTGCTTGGGCCAATGATCTCCCACTGAGCCACACTGGCCAGTGAGTGCAGTATCATCTTTTTATTTTTTAATACTAGATGTGATCATGTATGGAGCTGTTCACTGTGCTAAAATAAGCACACTTAACTCAGTCAAGAAGTTACAAACATTTCTGCTTAAAATTAGATATCCTAAGGACTGAATTGGGCCATAAAGACATAGACCATTTTCCTACCTCTAGACAGGTCTGTAATAAGCAACTCTAAAGAGACCTTCAGGCTAGATTGTTTATACTTTCTAAGGTAACCTGTTTCAGGTTTAAATGATTGCATGTGTGCCATGAGAACAAAGACACATGGGCCCAACTGCATCCTGCACAGGTAGGTCAAGAACAAAGGAGAACATTGGCTTTATTTGGACCAATGAAAGATACTGGAGGCTATTATAAAGATAACAACCAGGTTTATAAAACAAACTTGAAAAGAAAAAAAATCTATAATAATGAAATCATAATATGCTAATTAGACTGGACAGCCAAATGTCCTTCTGGACATCATTCCAGATGTCCTTCTGAATGAAGCCACAGGGGCAGGGGCAGAGATGGTTAGGAATGATCAGGCAGGCAGGTGAGCAGTTTGGGGTGATCAGGCAGGCAGATAGAGTGGTTAGGGGCAATCTGGAAGGCAGGTAGAGGTGGTTAGGGGTGATCAGGCAGGCAGGCAAAGTGGTTAGGAGCGATGAGGCAGGCAGGCGAGTGGTTAGGGGCAATCAGGCAGGCAGAGGGGTTGGGGTGATAAGGCAGGCAGAGTGATTAGGAGTGATCAGGCAGGCAGGCAGGCAAATAGTTAGGAGCCAGTGGTCCCGGATTGCAAGAGGGATGTCCAACTGCTGTCATCCCCCAAGGGGTCCTGGATTGCAAAAGGTTGCAGGCTGGGCTGAAGGACCACCCCTCCCCCCCAAATCTGGGAGATAATTTCTTCAATAAAAAAGTATTGCTATCACTCTGAGGAAATTATTTAAAATAAGACCAGTTGACTACTATACAAATTCAACCCCTTGCCTGGGTTAGAAACCATCTCCCTCTGCAGATCAGGAAAAATCTGTACATATTATTAGTCATGCACATGATCTGGGTTGCAGTCACTGTGATTACTTGGTGCCCCCATCTTCAAAATTAGTGTCTGGAAGAGAGCCGTGAAGACAAAAGTCAGGTGATAAATTATGCCTGGCAAACACTCAACATAAACCAGATAAGTTTGGGGAATCACTGCTCCAAAACTTCCTTGTCCAGGTTTCTCTGCATCTTTCCTGCTACAGATCTATCTGCTGTACCTGGAGTCAGAATGCTCTCTCTTACCTGTGTCTCTGTTGAAATTGTTGAGGGTTATGACATAGAAAATCATAGAGGCAAATCCAGCGGCCTGCTGAATTAAGGGTACCTGCTACATGAAATACATCCAATAAATATTTGTAGCTTCAATGAATAAATAAGTGAAAGATGTTACAGGTTTATTTTATTATATTACAACCACATTTTAGAACAAGGTTTTTACTGTCCTTAGAGTGTGGCCCAGTGGAGCAGCGTTGGCCAGGGGCTACAAGAGACAGCATCCCAATCTGGCTGCGAGTTCAGAGACTTTCATTTCCAAGCTCAGCTGCTTTCTTGCATTTGTTCTAATTGGTGTTGATAGAAAAGTGCAGTTGTTATTGAAACTCCATTTTCCCTGGAAATTCTGCAATTCATGGTCATGCTTAGCTTCTTTTATCCAATTAGTTGCTTCAGTTTCCTTTTTTATAGTAGCAACTCAGATTTATCCAGAGGCACTATTCATTGCAGATGTTGTCAACAGAGGAATAAATGATCAAAATAAAATCTTTGGTAAATCTTCCCTTTTTCTACTCTACTCATAGCCTGGGTGATCTTAGCTCCCATACCTTCAGCTCCTTTTTGCAAATTGATGACTCTCTCATGTATATTACTAAACAATTTGTTTTATCTGTACTTCAAACCATATATCCAACAGTCTATTGGACATTTCCATGTGGGTGTCCCATGGAGCCACAAAGCAAGCCTATCCAAAACAGTCTATTATCTTTTCCCCAAGATTTTTTTTTTTTTTAACCATGGTGACCACTGCCCACCCAATCAAGCCCAATACCCTGGAGTCACCCATGATCTCTTCTTCTATCTCAACTTATGACTGAGTCATCATATTGCTCTCTATTACCCTATAGCTTTCTTTTCATTTCATTGCCTCTGCCATTGAAACCCTCTTAACCCATTCTTCTGCCTTGCAGCTGTGCAGTTTGTACACTGAACAAAGGCACCTGGCTAAGGGGCCAAGGAATCGAAATCACTCTCAACCCTTGAGTCTTGTACCCTGGCTCAGAGCTGTGTCCCTTCACAGGATCTTCTTTTTTCTAACTCGGGCAAAGTTTTCTCAACTAGGGAGCTGTCTCGGGCCTATCTCTGACTCTAATTTATCTTCCATTCTGTGGGCATGACCCCATTTAAGACCCTTCAAAGACTCCCATCACCTTCTGTATAAAATTCAGCCCTCATAGTATTTTATAAAAGAGATCTGAGTCTCTCCTTCATATCAAGCTTGTCTCTCTTCATCTCCCCATGACCCAAGCTCCTCTCCATCTTACTGAATCTCCCATTATCCATGATGGGTCCCTGTCATCCCTCTCACCTACTCCTACCCCTCATCATGATGGGTCCCTGTCATCCCTCTCACCTACTCCTACCCCTGAATTTGTGCAGGCTCTATCATCTGCTTGTAGACACTTCTTCACCTTCAGTGCTGGGCTCCAGACAATGCATTTTTAAGATTCAGTCATTCCTCTCCAGCAGGCCTACCTTCTTGACTCCAGTCTCCAGTCTCAAGAAAAAGTGCTCCTCAGAGATGTGTAGAGCTGGTGCTTACCTCCGAGAGAGCTCTTACTGCCCTACACTGCTGTTCTCGGTCTGGCACAGAGCAGACAGGTGTTCAATAGAGATGTTCACTGAATGAAGAAAGGGATTAATGTATGAGTGACTCTGGACCTTCAGGAATGCATAGCTTTTAAGATATCCAACTTAGGTTATTTCTGAAGAGCAATAAATGAGTGTGTCAAAGAAATGTACTTACATAGCATATAAACTATTATTTGAACATAAGCTGGAAAAGAATAATAAAATCACAAAAGAGAACATTTATCCAGCACAATCTGTAGATTACATTTTTTCTGTGTAAAGTAAAAAAAAAAGGGGGGGAGGGGCATTTTTATTTTCTTACAACCACCCATGCAGTACATACATACTCCCATTCATTCCTACTTTACAGATGGGATATGGATGATTTTGATTTCTACTCAGGCTCCTTGTAAGGGCATCTTCTAAGTGGACAGGCAGGCCGAAACTGGTTTGGCTTAGTGGTAGAGCATCGGCCTGCAGACTGAAAGGTCCCAGGTTCGATTCCAGTCAAGGGCATGTACGTTGGTTGGGGGCACATCCCCAGTGCAGTGTGTGCAAGAGGCAGCTGGTCGATGTTTCTCTCTCATCGACGTTTCTAGCTCTCTATCTCTCTCCCTTCCTCTCTGTAAAAAATCAATAAAATATATATTTTTAAGTGGACAGGCAGTATGGAGCACTGCTGTGGGAGCCCTGACATTCTCAGGGGGTCCTTTTAAGATCCTCTGTGGGTAGGGACATCAGCAGACATCAAGCCCAATGGCTTTCAAACTTGGTAGCACACAGGTCTGTGGGGAGCCTTCAGGGGCCACTTCAGGGGGTAAGATAGTCAAATGATCAGGGCTCAGCTCCCTCCTCCTGATCCTGCTGATACAATGTGGTGGTTTCTGTATGAGATTTTGTTTGTTAGCTAAAAAGCTTTGCGAACTACCCTTTTTGTCCATTTTACCTGACTTTCCCAAGACACTACTGCCTCCAACCCCTTTTATAAACTCACTCAGCTCAGGAATTAGCAGACAAGGAGGATCTGAACATCTAGAGCTGCCACACCTGCCCCTCCCTGGGCTGAAGTGAGCAGGGACTCTGGGACTCTCAGACTGGACCCTCCAGAAGGGTGTTCTCTTGGTCCCACTCGCCTTTTTTTTAATACTGTCCTCAGGAACCAGAATTGAGGCAATCAGTAATGATGAAGTGGGTGTGTAGGCTAATTAGAAAACCCTGCTGCTCAAATAACAGAGCTTCCATGAAAAAAAAGTCTTTCAAATTGCTAATAACTAGCTTTTAAATATTGCCTGTTTGTAAGATGAGCTTGTGATTGTCTTTCAAAAGACAACCTGATAAAGCTTGGGTGGAAAATGTCAGCATACCAGGCCCCCAACCAGAAACTGCTGCTAGTAGAAATTAGGAGGCCAGAGATGGGGATGACATTTCAAACAAAGATTTTCAGATTACTAAAATTCCTTCTTAATTCACAATGAAGGGAGGGCTCTGTCACCTGCTATTTTCAAGCTTAAGAAAGCCTGAGTTCTATTTTATATATTTATTTTTTAAATTTTGTTTTTCAATTACAGTTGACATTCAATATAATTTTTACATTAGGTTCAGGTGAACAGCATAGTGGTTAGACAATCATATACCTTTCAAAGTAATTCCTCCCTAAATTTCAAGCACCTACCTGGCACTGTACATAGTTATTATAGTATTTTGACTATATTCCCAATGCTGTACTTTATATCACATGACTATTTTGTAACTACCAACCTGTAGTTTTTAATCTCTTTACCTTTTCCACCCAGACCCAACCTCCTCCCCTCTGGCAACCATCAGTTTGTTTTGTTTTATGAATCTGTTTCTGTTTGCTTATTTTGTTCTTTAGATTCCACATATAAGTGAAATGATACGATATTTGTCTTTCTCTGTATGACTTATTCCACTTAGCATAATACCTTCCAGATCCATTCATGCTTTAACAAATGGTAAGATTTTATTCTTTATTATGGCCAAGTAATATTCCACTGTATATATGTTCCACATTCCACAACATTTTTAAAAAAAATATATTTTATTGATTTTTTACAGAGAGGAAGGGAGAGAGATAGAGAGCTAGAAACGTCGATGAGAGAGAAACATCAACCAGCCGCCTCTTGCACACCCCCTACCGGGGATGTGCCCGCAACCAACGTACATGCCCCTGACCAGAATCGAACCCGGGACCCTTCAGTCCGAAGATCGATGCTCTATCACTGAGCCAAACCAGTTTCGGCAACATTCCACAACATTTTACCCACTCATCTATTGATGGGCATTTGGGTTGCTTTCATATCCTGGCTATTGTAAATAATGCTGCAATGAACATAGTGGTGCATGTCTTTTTTAATTAATTTCTTTTATGCACAGGGACCAGCTACAGTTTGAAATTTTTTTTTTTTTTTACCATTTTTAAAAATCTAAATTTTATTAGAGCAGGACACTCTAAAATTGATTACATGGTCACTTATACTCATACAGTTTAATTTGTGTTCTACCTAAAATATTGAATCTGATACCCTGTATTTTCTATCTCTCCTTTCTTTCCAAAGAATAATTAATTTTAAATTCTAAGACAAATGTTGGTCTTTGACTTATTGGTTGGGCTTTAATATTACTAATGAGAATTTATTAACCAACCTCCACATGCTGAGAGGAAATCAGAACATAGATGGATTAAAAGCCAGTGCATGCCATTTCTCTGGCCCAGGATCTTTAAAATTCACTGGAATATTTTGCAAATTGAGTTGTCCATCAAAAGACATATACATCATCAACTTCACATGCACCAAGACAACTGCTTGGTGTAGGACTCTCAACTCCTATTAGGTAGCGTAAGGGCTAGAACAGTAAGCACAACGTTCTTACAAGCATGTTTCTGATTATTTTAATGAGGGAATGAAAATTCTAGGTCTCAATTTGAGATTACCTCTGTCTCTCTTGGCTCCCTTTGCATGTGGTGACTTTTAGGACTGAGCAGTTGTGAGTGTGTGTGGTGGGGGTCCACGGAGGAGGCTGGGCAGTGCCACCTCCGCCTTGGGAAAGCAGTTCACTTCTGTTGAGCAATAACTCTGAAAGGACATATAGACAGGCTGTTTTATTAGTCCGTGAGCACAGACGAGCCACATGGCAGGGTTTGTTCAATTTACAAACATTCTGACTTATAAATATGACAGCTCTTTCAATACTTGCCAGTTGGAACATAATTTCTTAGAACCATTTTCTTCAGGGAGAAATTTAGCCGTTAGCCCCTGTTAAGATAAAGACCATTCAGGGCCAGAGGCCTGGGAACCTTTCATCCAGAGGCAAACTCTCCAGAAAGGGAACCCAGTCACAGAGATCCACTCCCCATGCACCCCCACCCACCTTCCAGGCCCTAGTTCATTTCATTTCCTTCTGACTGGTGGAGTACTCTGCTGACGATTGTGTGATGGTTATTAGGTTTAAAATGCAAGAGGAGATTATTACAGTGTGCTTTGCTTGGTAGATTTGAATGCTAATTCTAAAACTCTTTACTATATCCAAGGGCAAAGGATACAATAGCGATGTTCAGAGAAGCGGTGCCCAACTCAGTCCAGCCAGAGTCCTGCTGGTGACAGTTGATAGCACAGACCCCTCCCTTTCCATTTTCCAGACCCTTAACACCCCCTCCTCCCCTTGGGAGCGCACCTCACATCAGCATCAATGCTGTTGGAAGAAGCCAGGGAAATTCCTTATGTCTGCACGAGGCTGTGAAGCCACTGGGAGCTATGGTGATTCAGAAACACTGCAATTCAAGGCCAAGTGAGAGGCGGCATCAATCTTTAAAAATCCTTAGCTTTGACTCCATCTCCAGCCCCTTCCCCACAGGTTCAGAGGGCACTGGAGTATTTAAGTAGGCAGGTTCTCGAGCCAGATCGCCCGGGTTTGAAGGCCAGCTCTGTCCCTCCTTCATGGGTGACCTCTGGCAAGATACTGACTAAACTGCCTGTGCCTTGCTATTGCTCTCCATACAATGGGTAGAGTAAGAGTGCCCACTCGATGGGAGTTATCACAGATGAAACGATGAAACACTTTGAATGCTGCCTGGCATGTTGGAAGTGCCCAATACATATTGGATGTCACTACTGTGTGTATAGGCAGAATACAGGCAAACACTTGTCAGGAGAGCACTGTTTGGAATTTTTAAGCTATATACCAACCTGTACAAAATATACACGAATATGCCCTGATGCAGACGACACTTGTATATAAAGAGAAACCCAAAGCAAGCAGCGCTGGGTGGTAATTCAATCTCTTCAGGCTGGTTTCCTACCAGGCCCAAGTGAAAGTCAGCAGGAATGCCGGAGCTCAGGCGAGATGGTCAGGCTCAAAACAGAAGAGCAGCAGCTACAGGGAGAGCAGGGCCCTCTTCCTTTCTTGCCACCCAAGTCCAGCATTTCCTCCCAGGCGGATCTGACTAAGTTAGTGATTTAGGGAAAGCAGCACTTCCTTCTGGGCATTGTTCTATTTCTGCATAGCTTCTAGGACACGTTGTACAGCCTGCAAGAACGTTCTAAAAGTGAAACTGAATTCATAGGAAGAGGCTGTGCCTGACAGCATTCGCCTTTCCTGTTAGAAGGCATTTCGAATTGTTCTGGAGCTGATGGATGGGCAAACTGTGGGTTATATCCCCACCCTCTACCTTCCCCTCCATGTATCTGGGCTGTTCTAAATGTTTAGAGATCCTTTAGGATACATAATAATAATATTATAAAAATTAATATTTATTAAGAACTTGTTTAGTGTCCAGCTGTGAAATGAGCACTGTGAATGCTTCATTGTGTTTAATAGTTTACGTGCTGCTCCCAAGAAAGAAAGCTGGGAAGGAACGTTCTACAAGCCCTCTCATTAGTACTGGGCTAGGAAAGGGTTTATGTGTCTTGCTATTCCAAGCGCTAGAAAGCTGTGTACTCTGATATCAGGGCTGAGCACAGCTCAAGCTTGTAAGAATACATCTAAATAGTTGCACAATTTTTGTTTTCATAAATGGTAAAATGAGACCGACTTGGAACAGAAACCAGTTAACAGTTCTGATGGAACCCTGGCCAGTATGGTTCAGTTGGTTGAGTGTCATCCCATGCACTGAAGGGTCATCAGTTCGATTCCTGGTTAGGACACATACCTGAGTTGTGGGTTGATTGCTGGTCAGGGCAATTAGAATTTAAAAAAAAAAAAAAAAAAGACCTGATGGAAAGTCTGTTCATTAATTCATTTACACACATACCAAGCACCTATATGTGCCAAGAATTGTTCTAGGCCTAGATATATAGCAATGCACAAAACAAATCTAGACCCTCATGAAGCTTACATTCGAGGGGTGTTCATAGAAGTACACTGAAAACAAATGTGTCTTAGAATAGTGATACGTTCTAAGATACGAATAAAGCTGTAAGGGGATAGTAACAAGGATGCTCTTTTAGATAGGGTAGCCTCTGCGGAGGTGAGGTTTGAACAAGTCCTGCTGGTGTTGACATGAAGGAAAATGCCATAAGGATTTTGTAACAGAAGGAATACAGCAAGTGCAAGGGCCATGATGCAGGGTGGCATTTGGCCACCAGCAGAGTCCAATAAACAAGGGGAAATCTTGTAGGAGAGGAAATCAAAGAGGGAATCAGGGGTCAGATCATGCAAGTCAATAGTAATTGTTCCAGTCTTTGAGTCCCTCCTAATCTTGGGTCATTACCATATTTTAATTATAGTAAAACCTCTGATGTAGGACTAATTACTCTCCTTTATGTTGCCTAAAACCACTCCACTGAATGGTAGAAGTCTCCTGGGATTAAAGATCATCCAAGTTCATCAAATGAGATGGTCTGTATTCTTTCAGAGAGCACAGCTGTACTAACAGGGGAAAATAAATAGAAATTTAGCAATAGATCAATAGCCCATGATACCTGCATTTCATTTTATGAAAGAGAGTTGTCTTTTCCTGTTCAGTTTATCACACTGAGTCTAGTTTGTGTGCGTGTGTGGGGTAGGGGTGGGAATTCAGGTATGAAGTTAGTTACTAGAGAGTTCTGGGATTGTATCACACATGAAATGAAGCCATAAATAATTCTAATGACTTTTATGATAAAAGTATAAGTAAAAAAAAACTGAAAAATATGCAACAAAAACCTTTTTGGTCCATATTAAGAAGAAAAACAATAAAAATTGAATTTAATTTTCTACACTTTTATTATCTTCAGTGAAAAGTGAGATGAATAAGAATATGTCTTCATTTTGTCTGTAGATGGGCCTATAAGTAAAAACAGCAAAATCAGTTCAAGATGAGAGAGATTCAATCTATCCAAAAGAACTAAGGAGTTGTCTTTTAAAGGGCATGCCCAGATTCCCCACTGAATCCTGTCCTGAATAGAAAGTAATGGAAATCTGTTTTCTAAATGTGGTGTCAGCCACCTTAGCACCTTCCCATTTAAAAAGCTACTGTGTGGCTTAAGTCCATCATAATTTATCATTTTATTGCCAGCTCATTATCATCTAGGACTAACCTAATAGTACTTATGTCCCAGGATAAGTAAGGAAGTCTTCTGTTCTCTGCTACTTGAGGTAGCTTGCTAGTACTGCTATTAAAAGGTACCACAGACTGGGTAGCTTAAACAACAGAAATTCTGAAGTCTGAGATCATGATGTTGTCCAGGTTGATTCCATCTGAGGTCTATCAGAGAGAATCTATTCAGTGCCTCTCTGCTGTCTTTTGGCAGTTTACTGACAATCTTCAGCATTTCTTGGCTTATGGATATATCACCCTTCATCTTTTCACATGATTTTTCCTTAGGTCTGTGTTTCTGTCTCCATACCTCTTTCTATAAAAACACAGTCATATTGGGTTTAAAACCACCCTGATGAACTCGACTTAATTTGATGGTCTGCAAAGACCCTATTTCCAAATAAGGCCACATTCTTGGGCTCTAGGGTTTAGGATTTCAACATCTTCAAGAGTTGGAGGGAGATACAATTCAATCCATAACACTAGTGTACAAGAAGGTCAAATAAGTAAACTCTCTTCCTTTGTAGGATCCTCATGGATAGCCTTAAAGATTATGTCTAAGAATAAGAGGAACTTTATAGTAAGCAAATCACCTCTTCTTTATGTAGGCATTGTATTGTCAGTCTGAGCATTCTCCTTTGTGTGTGTGTGTGTGTTGGGGGGTTAGGTGGTAGAGCCAGGGGTTGCTTGATTTTTGGCACATTCTGTTCCTTTGCTAACAGGGCAAACTTGGAGTTTAACTATGCCAAAGGACTTCAGAAACAGGCAATTAAGCTGAACAAAGCATTACAGAACACAAAGAAAAAGTAAGTATATGAAAGAGGTAAGGTAAAATAATTCTTAAAAATAATTAACAGTTCAGTCCAGCTTTCTGTTATAATTGTGGCAGGTATATGATGTCAAGCATGGCTTCCAGTTCTTGAACACTTACTGTGTGCTATACAGTGTGTTAAATGAGTTTATAAATATTTCACTTAGTCTTCAAAACCCTTGATAAGTCTTATTATTGTCCCTACTACTAACTAAGTATTGAGTCTTGAAGAGTTTAAGACACTTTCCACAGACACACAGATAAGGAGTTCCAGAGCTGGATTCATCCCATGTTTTTATGAGTCTTAAGCCCACACGTGTAAAGGTCTCACTGATGATGGTTAACTGACAAAACGGTGTTGTTAACTTGGAATGTCTTGGAGTCAAAAAGTCTGAATCCTACTTTATTTCTACTCTCTGATCTTCAACAAATAACCTGGTTTCTCTGTGCCTTAATATCCTCCACTGTTAGAGGGAATAATGATATATTCCCCATTGTGTGTATGTTTGTGTGTATGTGGGAGGGTGTGCATAATAAATGAGAAAATGTATCATTAGAACATTGGATGCTGAAAAAATCTTGGTTCACATCTTCCTCAATACATTTCAGAATGAAATCGATTTCTTCTTTGGGAAGAAAGAGAAATATATTTGTATTCTAAAAATGATCCATTCATGATAATTTGCTACAAAGATTCTTGACTTTGCTTGCAGATGTCAGCCTAAACTGGCAATGCCATTGCAAAAGCTTCTTTTGATGATGAATGAGAGGAAAAGAAAAAAAGGAAGGAGTTAGGGGCTTATCCTTATTCTTCCTTAGGCACCATCTGTAACAGCAAATATTGATTTTAAAATTGCTCTGACTTCTAGCTTGATTTTTAGGAGAGTATTTTAGTAGATTTACCAAGGAGTCAGTATAGCACAGTGGTTGAGGAGAGTTAGACTTTATTTAGACTGCCTGGGTTTAAATTCTAGCTCTACCACTTACCAGGTAGCTGAATTAGGACAATTTATCTTACCTCTCAGTGTCTATAAAAATTATCTCACATAATTGCTGTGAGGATTAAATGAGATAATACAGGAAGTATGCTTACTACCTGAGACAGAGCCAAAGTCCCAGAAGTATTCATTATGATGTTGATTTTAATTACTACCTAAAGAATGAGAAGTGTAGGGGTTTAGTGAGTGTATCTTATTGTGTTGCAGCCCTAGCATCCAGCATGGTACTCCCAGAGAGTTGGCATGTCCAGAATGTTTGGTGAATCAGGATTAGCACAATAATATTTAATAAGAAACTTTAATTAAACTTTTATCTATACCCAAATCTATTAGGTACTTGTATAAATGACTCAATTTATTCATATTTTAAAAGTCCAATTAAGTGAGTGTTAGAGAAATCAAGTGATCCATCCCTCCAAGTTCCCACTGAAAACAAACGGAGTGTGGGAATTCAGACACAGACTCCACTGAGGCCAGTGACCTCAGCTTCCTGCTCTGATGCCCAGCTCCTCTAAGGATCAAATGTCAGGCTCTCTTCCCCAAAGTGTGCTTTGGTTTCTTTTTTAAAATCTTCACTCAAGGATATTTTGTTTTGTTTTTGTTTTTTTATAATATATTTTTATTGATTTCAGAGAGAGAGGGAGAGGGATAGAGGTAGAAAAATTGATGATGACAATTAATGATCAGCTGCCTCCTGCACACCCCCTACTGGGGATTGAGCCCACAACCTGGGCAGGTGCCCTGACCAGGAATCAAACAGTGACCTCCTGGTTAATAGGTTGACATTCAACCACTGAGCTACACCGGCCAACCCAAAGATATGTTTTTTATTGATTAGAGAGACAGAGAAGAAGGTGGAGAGAGAAAGAAAGGAACATTGATATGAGAGAGAAACATGGATCTGTTGCCTCCCCTATGAACCCCGACTGGGGATCAAACTTGCAACCTAGGTATGTGCCCTGACCAGGAATTGAACCCGTAATCTTTTGGTATACAGGACAATGTTCCAACCTACTAAGCCACCTGGCCAGAGCTGGCTTCCTTTTTTTAAACTTAATTGAGGTCTAATTTACTTGCAACAATAAGCACCTATTTTAAGCAGATGCTTCGGTACCGTAGATTTTGATGGATGTATACACTATGCAGCTACTACCAAAATCAACATGGAGATGTTTTCATCACACAAAAGATCCCTCATGCCTGTGTGCAGTCCTCCCCGACCCAATCCCAAATAACCACTGACATTGATCTGTTTCCTGTATATACTTACTTTATATTCATTTTGTCTTTTCTGTGATTTTCTCTAATCGAAAGCATACAGTAAGTTCTTTCTTGTGCCTGGCTTGGATATGCAGAAAATCTGGCATCCTTTGACCTAGTTTTCCCTTTAAATAACTATAGGGTACAACCTAAGTCATTTGAGGCAAAACCTCTGCACCATCACGAATTCAGTGAGGGCACCCATCTGTCCCCTCCCCTCCATCAAAGTCCACACAGGCATCTGTACCTGAGGTTACTGATGCAATTGTGCTTATTACCCTGACTTTTGAAGTCTGCTGTGAGCTAGGCCTCTTCCATAGGAGAATATAGTATCACACGTCCTAATCCTTCCACTTTGCTGCTAAGGACAGGGCAGTGCCGTCCTTTTGTCAAACTGAGATACTGCTCACAAGACCATAAAATATCTGAGTAGTAGTCTTAACAGGATCTAAACCCTGATGGCAAGAGCAGCACACAGGACGTGATCAGGGCTCTCGAGTCCTCTGCCACTTAACTTCTCTGAGCCTCAGTTTATTATCAGAGAAATGAGGAGCCTGAGAAGATTGTAAGAGCCTTCTGCCCCTAGCATGCTGTCCCCTTCCTGCTCTAAGTGCCTTCTCAGCCTTGGCTACTTTATTTCCCCAATTTTCTACAGACATGAAATAGAAAATGAAAGTCAGGATGACAAATGCCTGGAAAATAGCAGTTTCTGTAATGAGTCCAGTGCAAATGAACTTGTTGGCAGCATTGAACCCCATGGAGAAATGGAGATAAGATTAGGGATATGAGTGCAATTACCGGATGCAATGAATCTGACTTTCCGGGAAAATGACGCCCCCTTGTCTTTGCCTCCAGCTGTGTCGCCAGTGCCTGGGCCTGGGTCTCGGAGGGCATGAAGTCAGCGGCAGACCTGCATCAGTGAGTGCTCCCACCCCGGCCTTGCTCCACCCCAAAGGGAGTCAGTCGTAAATGTTTAATGTCGGTGTGCTACCATATTCCACTTCCATCTGGCCACCATTTTATTCCCCCAGAAAATAATTTGGAAAGTATATATAAATCCTAATACTATACTTGTGTCTCCATTTCCAGAAAACTTGGCAAAGCAATCGAGCTGGAAGCAGTAAAACCAACTCATCAAATCCTGAGTGTCCATGAGAAGAAGAGAAAATCAGTGAGTCAAAACCTTTCTCCCCTGTTTAAGCAAGATTTCTGTCTTTGGCTCAAGAAGTAAAAGGTGATCTAAAAATGATACTAGATTTTGGAAATTTGTCATAAAAATAAAAGAAGCCCAAAAAGTTATGAACGAGGATGCTTGTTAAAACACTTTTGTAATGGTGAAAAACTGGAAACTTCTTCATCCAAAAGTAAATTATGATAAATTCAAGCAATGGAATACTATGTAACCACTAAAGATGTTATTATAGAAGAATTTAATGACTTGGGGATTTTTATTTTTACCACGCAGTATAAAATTAAAAAGCAGGATTGAAGATATGTCAAAATAACCTCAATTTTGTAAAATATGTGTATATATGCAAATAAAAATACCTGGAAGAATCCCCCCAGACTGTTAATATAAATTTATCTCTAGACAGTAGAATTAGAGGTTATTCTTAATTCAGTTTTTGGTACTTTTTTGTATTTTCACTGTTTTTCAATGAATAGATAATCCTTTTATAAATAATAAAAAAACTATAAACACTTTTTAAAAAAAGAAATGCTGTTCTCTTCTTTTCAGCTTGGAATTAGGTAAAGACAATAATAGGTATAAATCCTCAAACAGCCTGCAATTAAAGAAAAATAACTAAGCAATTCTTTCAGAGGCATAGCATATTGTCTAGAGTCTCTAGACTATTTGTGTAGCTTTCCTGCTATAGTTTCATTTGCACTCATTTTTCTTTTTTCTCATGTGTCATGCAGTTGTTAAACACCTTCAAATATATTTTCAGGCAACATAGGGGTGTGCTATAAAAGTTGCTTAGCTCTGATAGGGGTGGGTCATGGGCACTATTTCAAGACCAGGTGCAGGCCAGAAGTTCTGAAGCAAAGACAAGTGACCCTTGTGAAGGGAAGTAGGTCAGTAGGATGAGGGGACTTGTACAAAGCCTTGATGGCAGAAAAATGATTTTTAAAAAATGCATTAAACTCAGTCAGGAAATGGAGTTGATGCTTGTGTGACCATACATGTGCTTTTACCAGAATCGATGTTCTACTGAGGGGTAGGGTGATGGGGAACATCTGCAGTAATTACCAGAAAGCAATATAATCATCTACCTTTGCAAACCAACTTAATAAAATCCAAACACAAATCTATATTTCATTCATTGATAAAAATTTAACATCATATTATAGTATGATCATTACTAGCATTTCCTTAGTGCTTACCACAAATTAGTCCCAATGCTATGATAATAATCATTGGACTGTAGATAATTAATGTCATGATCCTTCAAGCTGCTGTTTTAGTTTGGAATCTTTTCAGTTTTGCCCCTCCCTACGGCACCCCCACAATTCCTCCCACTCTCACACAAAAGATAAAAGGTTAGAATTTGTTTTAAAAAGTGAACTCGTTTCACACTTCAGCCACATACATAAAGCATCAAGTTGTATTTGTTACAGTAAAGCATATATCCCAAACCTAATCAACTGGAAAAAAACAAAGTGCAGTATTGCTGGGTCTCCAACTGGTTGAATAATGCCTGATCTGTGGGTCTGAGAAAAGGTTAATGGTCCGGGAACCAGGGTTCTGCCCTAACTTAAGTTCCACCTCCAGGCGGGCTGCCTAGCTCCAGTTTCATCATTACTATTACTGTCTGATTGGCTGTTTAAAGTGGGGGGGGGAGTTAATTATGATTAAGAACTCAACCTCTTCAAAATTAAAACAAGATTCACTTCAGAGGCGATGAGACACTTAGTAAAATTAGCACTGTTAGGACTGATGCCAGTTCTCATGGTGTTATAGGTTGAGCCACATGGAATGATGCTGAAGAGGAAATGGTGGGATTTGCTGTGACACCAAACTATGCAAGATCCTCCTCCTCACAGACTGCACATTTATGTTGCTTTCATGTGGTTATGTGTTAGAAATAATCTTTTTACCAAATGCATTCAGGCTAAATTCTGTCGAGAGCTTCTTGATAGGGGAAAAGATAGTTTTGCTACTTTTCTCAGGAACTATGTCCACTGTAGGATTTCTATGAATTGTGATAGTGATTGCATGACAACTAATAAGCCAGTACCATGACTCAACAAGAAGACAGCAAAAAAATTTCCTTTTTTTTCTCTCCCATAGCTTGATAACGAAGTTGAAAAGACAGCAAACCTTTTTATTAGCAATTGGAATCAACAAATTAAGGCAAGTAATACAAATACCTTCTGTGTGAACTCAGTTTTTAGGGTTGGAGTCTTTTTGCTTTTGCACAAATGTGATAATGTGTTTTAGAATTAGTATTTCTAAGCACTAATTGAAGAGAAAAAATGCTTCCTTGCCTGAGTTATTGTATCTTTCAATTCAACCAATGGAAGAACAGGGCTCTAAGTATGGTAATTTATAGCAAACATTTACATAGCATTTATTGTGTACCAAGAGCTATATACTACATATTTTATTTATCACAGCAACCCATTGCAGTATGTGACCTTGCATTGTCCTATTTTAAAAATGTGTGAGGAAACTGAGATACAGAGAGCTAAATGATTTGCCCAATGTTACAGGGCTGGTTAATGCTTGAGCCAACAAGTGCTACAAGTTGTTGGGCTCCAGGGTCACTACTCTTAATCATTCACTATACTGACTGCCTCTCTGTATAATTAGCAACTTAGGGCAAGTGGCAAATACTACCTGAGTTTTGGTTTTATCTTGTAGGGCATTTGTCTCACTAGTGAGAGTGCCAAGGGCTGGGTAGTGATACATAGAGGGAATGCATATAAGTATTGATTCCACAAGTCTGTAGTCCACTTCTTGTGCACCACACTGCACCAAGATGTTGTTCTTGCCTCCAAGCAATTTTAAAATTCATTGATAGGCAACATGTGCAGGAAATAGTGAATGAATCCTAAGGAAAGGAATTACGCTCTGGTGTAAGAATGTAGAACATATAATTATAGGTTCTTAAGCAGAGATAGTAACGGATGGAACCCATATGTATGTGCAGAAAATTATTCTGGAACAATCCAGTCGAAGAGGAATTCATTTTGAGTAGAAAGGACTAGAGAGGAAATCCGTCAAGAAAACCCATGGACCCTCTTTGAAAGGACTTGTGCTCCAAAAGTTGAAATTCTCCTTTTTATTTCCAAAGTGTCAGATCCCAAAGAGAACAGTCCCAGGTACACAGCCACCCATGTATGTAAATGACCAGAAACACCCTCAGAGACAGGCAGCCCATGTCAGCCCTCCATGTTGCCCCCGGAGCTTCTGCTGAAAGCAAAGGCTCCATGAGATCAAAGACATCCCTACGAGATGCGAGAGATAAATGGGTTTCTATACCCACCATAGCAGTGCTGCTAAAAGTAGGCTCAGGAGAATCACGTTTAGAATGCAGATTTCGCAGCCTCATAAACAGCATCCAGTAATTTGTTTTTAGTTTTGCTCTTAATTTTATAAGTTTTCTTAAACAGAATTTGTTTTTAAAAAATTCATCCTCTTGCCAGGACCAGTTTGGCTCAATGGATAGAGCGTTGACTTGGGGACTGAAGTGTCCCGGGTTCGATTTCGGTCAAGGGCATGTACCTTGGTTGCAGGCACATCCCCAGTAGGGGGTGTGCAAGAGGCAGTTTATTGATGACTCTCTCTCATCGATGTTTCTAACTCTCTATCTCTCTCTCTTCCTCTCTGTATAAAATCAATAAAATATTTTTTTTAATCTTTAAAAATAAATAAATAAATAAATAATCCATCCTCTAACTATTCAGCTTTCATGGGAAATTCAGTGCAATGGAGCAGAAGGGAGAAACCATGCTCTGCAGCTGCAATTGCCTTCAAGAACAAAAGGCATCTTTTGTTATTTCCAAGTTTTCACCAACCAATTTTTCCAAATATGAATAAATTTGGTTTTTTATGAAGAGTGACAGAGGAATTAGAGAACATTAAAATTCTTGAGCTGGAGTAATTTTCTCCCCAGTTACAATTCAAGAGATTCAGCATGTCAGTAATGAAGTGCAGTCTATCCTGGGGACATAGGTGGTAAGCCTTAAAGGGCCAAAGCTCTTGCCTCACACTCTCATTTATCTGTGGACATGTGGCCGACTGGAGGCAGAGGAAGAAGGCCTAGGAGTGCCTTGCTCCTTGAATTACCTTTTGTAGAGAATTCATATATTTAGAGACTTTCAGAAGCCTTCGCCTCTGATTCCTAACACACGAGAGACCTGAGCCTTTCCCTTCATTATCTGGTTTGACCGTTCTCGCAGTCTTGAGGTGGAAAAAAACTACACATTTTTTCAGTCAACCCCATTTCTGAAACAGGCTGAATCTAATTCAAACTGAATTCTGTTTATTTTACCTCTGGAGCATCACCTCCTGCCAAATTGGAACTGTTGGAGTAGAAAATGATCGCCCGAATCATGACCTACTCTGAGGTTGAGGCATCAACAGAATAGGGGGACTTTGAATATTTCTTTCTTCCAACTCTCCTCACCCCCATCCTCTTCCCACAAATGGAGGTCATGTCACAGGATGCCAGGCAAATGCCCAGCTCTCAAGCCTGGTCATCAGGTGGCACAATTCCCCCTTTGCTTTAAGTTTTAGAAAGCATCTTAAAGCTACCTCAATTGTGGCCCCAGCTAATTTAAAAGAATGATCCGGGCAGTCTTCCATGTTTGTTGTGTTATCCTTTCTTTGTGGTAGAGCCCTTCTCTTCCTTCATGTTAGCTAGAATAACATTTTGGAGGCTTGCAGGCCTTTGGTGATCTAGCAAAATGTATAACCCTTTTGAGTATGCCTGCTGTAATAAAAAAAATATACAGTGGTTCTCAGGGCAAAACATTAGCCATTGCAATATTTTAGGCAGATTTTGAGGTGAGGGCGGAAATAAAGAACTAAAATATACACAATCATTTAAGCTAACACATAAACATTATCTTGTTCCAGAACAGAATATTTTTTCTCTTGATATCCATTTTCTCCTCCTCCCCCCTCCTACTTTTCTGTTCTATGTTTGTTTTTGTTTTTTATTCTAGGCCAAAAAGAAATTAATGGAGAGTACCAAGAAGCATGAAGCACTTTTCCATCTTATAGAGAGCTCCAAGCAAACCATGACTGACAAGGAGAAGCAGAAGGTAACATGTCGTGGCCAGCTGGATGCATGAGGGTTGGTGACGGAAGGGCTCCCGGCCCTTAGCTCTGAATACAAGAGCGCAGGCTAATTCCCCCTCTGTGCAGGGTCTCTGAAGAACCCAGTGTGGCAGAGTATCAGAAGGAATCCTAAATCATTCCTGGTCCACATATATTTGTAAAAGGTGTTAGTGACAGATGACAAATTAGATCAGTGGTGTCCACATTTTTTAATGGGGAACCTCACTGTTAAATATCTCTCAGTTTATACCCCAAATAAGTAAAAATATATATACATATTCATATTTATTGTATAGTGTACTTTACCTATGTCATATGTAATAATAGTACTTTATAAATTATACCAATATGTTATGAATATTATACAAAAAAGTAGAAATGTTTGAAAGATGTAAAGATGAAATAATATTTTAAATGATTAGCTAATCCTATATTTACATAATCATTAAGTGAAAGCTCTGGCATAAATTACACACTTGGGGAAAAGTTCAAATTTAACCATAGTAAATATAAATTCGTGTTTCTGATAGTCCTCTTGATAATTTGAAGTGTTTTGGCCACCTTCTTGTCAGATGTCAGTAGCCCATCCCAGTTTTCACTTTTTCACGCGGGCTCGAAAGCTCTTATTACCGGGATCAGGAGAGAGCTTCGGGTCCTGTGGCTTCATTATGCTGATATTGTTCACCTTAGCACCAACCTGCAGCTTCTTGGCAGAAATCTTTTCGAGAGATTTGTGCATTTTGTGTGTATTACCCTAATTAAAGCTAGACAGTAAGTCTATAAATCCACATGACACAGACACCTGTCAGTGGCCACATGTCCCAGGCTGTTGACACCTTTTCATGTTGTAAAATTCCCCCTCAGCCTTCAGGACACTTCAGAATCCACAGCTGTCCATGTGTTGGCATCACTGTCAGTTCGTATATTAAGTAAGAGTAAGCTTTAGGCAAAAATGAACACAACCCCAAAATAGATCATCCTACACACAATTCTGTGGTATGTACTGAGATTGGAAAGCTTTGAAATCGTCAGTATCTTCTCCAAAAGATGGAGTCCCCCTAAGTCAATGCAGGCAGCACCACCATAACCCAAAACATCCTTAAAAGAAAATGGTCATTGCAAGTTTTGGTATTATTTTATCTGAAGAAACTATTAGTTGAATAACTTAAATTCATTATAAGCAAGATTTTACAAGGTTATTTCTTCACACATCAATCTTCACAGTTTGAAATAATCAAAAGTATTGAATAATGATACAGATTCCAAGGAAGGGAAACCACAGTATGTTTAAATGCTAAGCACTAGGATCTGTGGGCATTTGAAGCCCACAATAGAAGCTATTCTTTAAAAAAAAAAAAAAATAGAATTGTATTGATTTCAGAGAGGGAGGGAGAGGGCGAGAGAGATGGAAACATCAATGAGGAGAGAGAATCATTGATTGGCTGCCTCCTGTATGCTGGAGGAATCAAGCCTGCAACCTAGGCATGTATCCTGACTGGGAATCGAACTCTGACCCACTGATTCATAGATCAATGCTCAATCACTGAGCTACTGCAGCCAGGCTAGAAGCTGTTCTTTGTTGATGTCAAGCTAATCTATAATAGTAAAAGTGTAATATGCTAATTAGACCAGACATTCTTTCTTCAGGAGAAAGCCACAGCGGGTGGGGGCAGAGGCAGAGGCAGCAGAGGCCCCCAGGGTGGGTGGGTGCCAGGGCCAAGACCCTTGCATGAGTTCCGTGCACTGGGCCTCTAGTCCTATATAATAAAAGACTAATATGCTAAGTGTCTGGTCATCTGCTCAACCAATTAAAGCATAATATGCTAATGATATGCTCAACCATTGGCTGTGACTGACCACCAGGGGGCAGTTGACCAGTTGATCAGTCACTATGATGTGTACTGCCACCAGGGGACAGATGCTCTGACTGGTTGGTTAGCTTGCTGCTGGGGTCTGGCTGAATGGGACTGAGCAAGATGAGCTGGACACACCCTAGAGCCCTCCTACAGTCCCTCTCTGGCTGGCCAGCCTCCTGCATTCTTCCCTGGCCTCGATTGTGCACTGATTGGGTCCCTCTGCCTGGCCTGCTCCCTCTTGCAATCTGGGATTCCTCAGGGGCTGTCAGAGAGCTGGTTTCGGCCTGATTCCACAGGCCAGGCCGAGGGAACCTACTAGTATATGAATTTGTGCACTGGGCCTCTAGTAAAACAATAAAAAGCATGGGCAGCTAAGTGGTGAATTTTCTCTTCCTTCCCTCATTAGAAGCTTTCCTAGGAAGACTGAAAACTATAGTCCTTTCTTGCCCTTTTTCAGCTGGTCCTGTGATCCTAAACTTTGGCTGTCATTACCTCACAGACCCCCACCATCTTCATTGCTTTATCTGTTAGCTTTTTTCTTTTTTTTTTAGTACTGAAGCTAAACAGGTAAGGCAGCATTCATTTTCTCATCTCATGCAGAAGTGCCTGTGATCGCCAGCCTGAGCTGAGCTGCTTCTATGCCACTCAGCAATTCTTCCTGTTTCCCTGCTCAGCAGTCCTTGTTCTCACCAGATCTAAATCTCCATTCTCCTTGCACCTCCTTCCTCACCACCCATTCTCAGCAGACTATCTTGCCTCCTACCTCTCGGAGTAAGTAAAAATCAGCAAAGCCACCTGCCTGCTGAAATCGTATGTGCAATGAGACAGGCCGATTCTCCACATGCTCCGTTTCTTATCCCATCCCCTCTCTCAGAGACACGTCTCCTGGTTATTCCCTTCTCCCCTATATCTTGGACATGCTCCTCTCCAATAATTCCTTCCCATCAGCCTTCTCATCTTTCCTCCCCTCCCCCCATCTTGGGAGAGTCAGGGTGACATCTTTCCATGACCTTATTCTTGTTCCTCTCCAGATATTATTATCTCTCCTCCTTACAATAGGATTTATTGAAAGAGTTGTCTGTGCTGTGACTTCACTTCCTTATCTCTTATTCATTCCTCAAACCACCCCAGTCAGCTTTCCTCACCATTCTACTGAGAGTGTTTTAGCCGAAAACAATGTCATCCTTGTTGCTAAAGCCAATGGGTATTCCCAGTTCTTACCTTATCTAACTTGGAAGCATTAAGCATTGTTGATGACTTCCCCAATCCAGAAACAGTATCTTCTTTTAACTTCAGCAATCTCTCACGCTTTGGGTTTTCTTATCTGTCAATGTTTTCTTAGCCTTCTTTATCGACTTCTCTTCTTCTGCCTGGCTTTTGTGTATTGCTGCTCCTCATGGTTTCTCTCGGGGCCTCATTTTCTGTCTTATTCTGCATGGTATCTCTGGTGTCTAACTCAGTATTCTCAATATTAGGTACTCAAGAAGTAACAGGTATTCATTAAATACACTCTCATGGCTTCAACTAGAATATGCTGACAGTGCCCACACTTATACCTTCAGCCCAAACCAGTCTCTAATCTGCATTCTGGTATGTCAAAGCCAACATCCAAAATTGAAACCATCACTTCCCTCTGACAAAAATATTATTTATTCTTGTGTTTTCTATATCTTTGAGTATCATCATTCTCTATAGCCTCCCAATTCTAACTCCTAAACCAAATACTTTTTAAATTTATCTATTTGTATTTGTATTTGTCCCACTGCCACTACAATCTCCCAGGCTGTCATGATCATTTCTTAGATTACTGTAACTGACAAGATGGTCTCTTGACTGTCTGTGTTGCCTCCTTCTATCTATTTCCCATATACAAGTCAAGCTGACTTTTCTGAAACTCAAATATGAGCATATTTTTTAAGGTGACTTTTCTGAAACTCAAATATGAGCATATTATTCTTCTTTTAAAAGCCTTCAAAGTCTTTCCAGTGACCTCAGAATAAAGTAAAAACTCCTTTATGTGCTTCTTAAGAGCTTCCCTGACCTTTGCCTGGCTTTCAGCATCATCTTTTGCTATTCTCCCTCTCAAACTGGGTGCTTTAATCTCACACACACAAGAAAAATTTGGGGGGTATCATGTCATGCTCACCTATATATAGATCACCTATATAATAAAATTCCTATTTTATTTAGATTTACTCACACAAGGACTATTTCTGTGGGCACCCACTATGTGCCAAGTCTCAGTTTATATGTCATTGTAATTCCAAAGCTAGTTTAGGTGCATCTCTTTTACTATACCTAAATACTTATATCATCCTGGGTTCTATCCCATGGGGTAGTAATGTGGATCCTCGATTAAGAAGGAGCCTGTCTAGTTCCATTTTCAATTTCCAGAGCCTAGTACCTGACACACTTTGGTATCCAGTAAGTGTTTGATGAGTGCATGAAATATTTGTTCCAGGAGAAAGAAAAGAAGAAAGAAAAAAAGTATACAATCTTTGACAAATTTTAGGAAGGTTTTCTGAAAAATTCCTTAAATGAAAAAATGTTTTTAAAAGTTCTTGAAATAAGAATGTAAGAGTTGACATTCTTCTTTTATATTGATTTTGGGTTATTTGCTATAAATTTGCTGGGCAGAAACTTCTAGTCAATAGCTATATAGCGTAGGCTAATGAATGTGAGGGGTCATCTCAAAAATAACTTTGTTCTCATTGCTGGAGGTCTGAGTATTCTAAGAATCTAAGGACATAATTTAGCAAAGTATAGCCATGACGCACTTTCGGCCCTTTCACTAAAATGTTATCAGATTAAAATTCACAAGCTCATGTTTCTATACATAAATGTGATCCATTACACTTGATATTCAAAACCCAGTGTGTCCTGTGTAAGTCATATATCAGAGCCCAGGGAGAGTTGAATGGCTAGTATATCAATTGGAATAATAAAGTGAGTGGTGTTAATATTCAGAATATTGGATGAATGTTCTTTATTACTGAAACATTATTCAAAATGTCCTTAAACATAAAGAGGGTCATTCTTAAAAGCCTTTGTCTCTGTCCTTAAAACTCCTGTGTGAGTCAGAGGGATCCTGAGTGCTCCTTAAACTCTGGTTTAAGGACCATTTGCATCAGAATTAACTGAGGAGGTAGTGAAAATTCAGATTTCCTGATCCCACTACAGAACTATTGAGTCGGTAGGACTACTATGGGGCCCTGAAAATCTGCAGTCTTACAAGCCCCTGAGGTCACGCCTAGGCATATTAAAGTCTGAGAATAATTCATGTCGTACTACTTTTTCCTTTCTCAGAGACTTTAAATTACTTGTCTGAGCATTTTGAGAATCGATTCCAGCTACTCTGGTCCAGAAAGTTTTGTATTAGTTTGATTTCCCAGAAGATTTCACAACCAGAATGGTCCATTTCGGTGACTGGCAAGATGGGGCTCTTTGGGGAGGAGCAGATCACTGGGGAGTAGGGTGCAAGGAAGGCATCTGTCAAGCTGTCCGTAACTTGCTGTGAACACTGACATGTGTCTCGCTCAGACTCTTCACTAGTAACAGTAATACTCACTATGAGGCTAACCCAGGTCTCAGGCAGTGCACCACCTGCCTTACCGACTTCACCTGCTTAATTCTTCAAAGCAACCCAGTGAAACAGGAGTATCACTATCCCCATCACATAGATAAGAAAACTGGCTCATGCAGGCTAAGTAATTCACCTGCAGGACTCTAATCCTGAAATTTGATTTTGAAGTTATACTACAGAGTTTATAGAGTGAAAGTAAAGTAAGGTTATTGGACCTTACTGGATGATAGCCAGGCCTCATCCTAGTTCTAAAAGTTATATGACCGTACATTTCTCTACCTGTCCTGGTCAGAAATGCCAGGATTGAAAGGATTTACCAAATGAGACCACAGAAATTGTTCATAGATTACAGTCTTGAGTAGGAAGTTCCTGATCTATACTTGCTTCTCCTAATCTGTCATTTGGCCTCCTCCTTGATTTGATGAATGAGGGCACATCACATCATATTTAAGCACCTTGATTCCCTCATATGAAAAATTGAAAGAACTGCACTGAGAGGTATTTTGGTTCCCATTCAGCTCTGACATCTATTTTTTTTTTTCTAAAAGATCTTTGATTTTGTTGGCTATAGCTACTTTTTATGAATTTAGCTGGGAGATGAGAAACATATCATTGGGATGAATGACATTAAGTGGAATTACAATGGGCTTTTCTAAATGTGTTCATGAATATGTGACTCTGATGTTTTACTTTAGCTCCTCAATAAATTGAAAAAATCAACTGAGAAATTGACAAAAGAAGATGAAAATTATTACCAAAAAAACATGGCCGGCTGTTCTACCAGACTGAAATGGGAAAACACACTAGAAAACTGCTACCAAGTAAGTTATGCATTCACTCTTTTTCTTCTTCCATGGAGCTTTGTGTGGCCTTGAAAATGGAGATCAGATCTGCACTACATGACTTGATGATCGCTGCCCTTAGCTGTGGCCCTCACTCCCATTGTGACTTTACACAAACGACGTTACTTCTCATTGTTGTAATTCCCCCATGGATAAAAAAAAAACAATGAATATTTATTGAGTATCATTGGCCAGGATTCTGGTCCTACGTTCTCAATGGACACAATAATGCTCAGCCGATTTTGAGAAATGCTGCCAAAGAAAAATGTAAATGCAAGCTTAATGATTAGGTATTCAAAAATGAGTTTTAGGCCTGGAAGCTGATTCAAACAGTACTCATACACTTAGAGAATTTCTTTGTATGTCAGACATTGTGTTGGACATTGGATATTTATAGCAATGAATAAAGTACCATCTCGATACTTTATGGGGATGTGTGCGATTTAACAGCAAAGAGAACATACAAAGGAAGAATTTAGTCATCCAATAAAATTCAAAAGGTATGAACATGCAAATCATAGAAGGGAAAATCAAATTACTAGTTACCATATGAAATGATGTTCACCCATTTGGCAAAAATTTTATTTATTTTATTTATTTTTTCTTTTTTAAAAATTTATTTCTCAGTTATAGTGCATCTAGTAAAAATTTTAAAGTTATGATAGGATAAATTAGAACAATATACCTAGGGTGCTTGTTATAATTCATACTCCTGAGCACCCCCCTAGACAAGGTGGATCACAGAATTCTGAGTGACTTTAGGACAGGATCTAGGTGATTGCTAGGCAAACTAAAGTTTGAGAGTTCTTGCTCTATAAAGAGCATATTTCTTTCATCAGTTTGATGAATGCAAGCTCCTCAGGTACTGTAAACTACAAGATCAGAACAGCAGTAGAAACTGAAAAGATGAATAAAGAGTGTGAATTAGCTTGGCCACTGTGGCTGGGTTGATTGTCAACCCATTCACCACGAGGTCACCTGTTCGATTCCCTGTGAGGGCACATGTTTGGCTTTTGGGCTCAATCCCCAGTATGGGGTGAGCAGGAGGCAGCCGATGGATGTTTCTAACTTTCCCTCCTCCAACTTCACCCCCACCCCCCGCCCCAAGTTCAATAAGAATATATTTTTTTAAAAGAGTGTGACTTATTATGATGTCTTGGCCTCAGACAGGTTCTAAATTTGCTGTTTCTTGGTAATTCTGACAACACTTTCTTCGTATGTGCTACATTGTACTAGAGGACAGTTTTAGGTCCTTCTCAAGTATCTTGCTTTTCTACTGCCTATTTTATTAAAACACACACACACACACACACACACACACGCAACACATATATATAGTGGAAAGCAATAATTCATTGTGTGAGATATGGACTTTCCCTTTGCACAGTGGAATTAATCTCAGCTTCTTTTCTTGAGTGAACATAGATCATTTTAATGATTTCCCTGAGATGTAATTAAAATCTGTTAAACATTATCATCTCCATCAAAAGACACTGGTTATTCTAGTCTCAAAATGATGCTAGTGGTTCAGCACTTGCCAAAGTAAAGAAACAGCTGCCCACCAGTGATGCAATGTGTTCCTAATCCTGGCTTTTCTTTTCTTTCCTGTCCTTTGCTCATCATGGCACTAAACTAGAACAGCTGCTCTCTATGGCCTTTTCTGTCCTGTAAAGTCTCTTGCTTTTTGAAGTTGTCCCACTTGAGGTCCAAACCACTGAGCAGAATTTGTGTTATGTATTTGTTAGGAAGCATATGGTTTCTGCCCTTTGAAGAAACTATATGTTCGATAGGCGGTTCTCCAGTGCCTGTAATCCTGTAGGTGGGAGACCAAGAGCGCCCGGCCACATTCAAATGGCTGGTGCCTGCAATTTTGGAGCTAAACTCAGGGGACCAGCACCAGAAACAAAGATGGTGCCCATTGACTTACAAAGGTTGTGCAGGTTCTAACTCCACAGAGAAGGTAGGTGGCCATGGGGATCAGAGCTCCAGACATTCTGATTCAAACGTCGGGACACTTGGCACAGGATAAAAATTTGCATGTGATTGACAAAGATGTTCATAGTTATTGCCTGAGCCTATATGCTGATAAACAAAATGTGGCATACACGTGCAAAGGAATATTATTCAGCCTTTAAAAGGAAGGAAATTCTGACATATACTATAGGATAAGACTTTTTGCTAAATGAAATAAACCAGACATAAGGGGCAAACACTGTATAATTCCTATTATATGAGCTAACTAGAGTAGTCAAATTCATAGAAGACAGAAGCTAGAATGGGGGTTGCCAGAGGGGCTGAGGATGGGAGAATCAGGAGTTATGGCTTAATGAATATATAGTACCAGTGACGCAAGATGAAAAATGTCCTGGAGATAGAGGAGGGTGATTGTTGTCCAACATCATGAATGTACTGTGTTTGACACTGCACTACACATTTAAAAATGGTTACAATGATAACTTTTATGTAATGTAAAATTTTCCTAATTAGAAAACAAGTAAATTTAAATTATTTTTAAATGACTGTATACTATAATGAAATAACAACAGAATGCAAATGCCGTCTGCTCAGGAATATAAAGAAACAGCATACCGGATCAGGCCCGTGGGCCTTGCAGATGTGCCACAGAGTCAGGATGGGAGAAGCCAATAAGCTTTCTGATTTCCTCATTCCCACCTTATCAGAGGCCTTGAGATATAGTCCATCCTTCTTGCTTCCTATGGTAATGTTTACCCACCAATTTGCCCAAAACCTTCTTCATAAAAGACTATTGCTGGTGGCAGTTACAGGAGAAATCAAACCTCTGGATGAAGGAGGAATCCCTGAGTCTTGTCCTTACAAAAACAGGGTGAGGAGCACGTTGGCTTGGACACCGGCCACCTCCGTCAAAGCCGAAGTCCTCTAGGTACATACCAAGCTGCCCCATAAGCGGGGGAATCCCCTGCATACTCCACCTGTTTCAGATTTCTCCCACAGTGCCTAGCTGCTGAACTTCTTTGAACTCCCTCAAAACAATCAGTCAGCAACTCACCTAGCAGCGAGTGGCAAGAATCTAATTGCTAACTTTTCTAAAATGTTAAGGGCTACCTAACAAGGTAATGTGACCTCCCTCATTTTCTTACTTACCCTTCCAGCTAAAAGGTATGAAACTCCCAGAGTGGAATTCTTGTCATTCCACTCAAAATGGGGAGGGTATGTTTCCACCTTCAAGCAGTGGTCTCTGACCCCCAGGCTTAATTTAGGCCAGAATTATGAATTGATCAGACTTTGGGGTTCTGCTCCTCAGAGTTTCCTGAGGCAGAAAATTTGTGCCTCCCCTTTGCCCCAGCAGAGACTAGCAGAATGCCTTCTAAGACTGTAAACCCAGAAATATCTAGTTTCTGATTACATTTTAGAGACATAGGTTTTATATCTATATCTATTTTATATTATATCTATTGTATATAATGGGTTTTACTGGGCTTTACTCTCTCTGGCACTCATGAATGCTTTTTAAATCATTCTTTTTCTACCCTTTCTTTGTGAATGTCTGATAAGCCACGGCATCCACCTCCATGCCTTTGGGTTAAAAAACCCTGGGGAAAGCATGCGATTTAAATCCATTTTAATGGAAGGTAAATAGGAAAGATGCCAAATCACATTTCTGTCCCGAGAATCTCCCTACCACAGTTTGGAACTGACACCATCAAGAGGCTCAAACAGGACAATTTGCTCAGATGGGTGACTTCAGTTTTTCATAACAACTGGCTGATCGTACCTCATTTTCCATTCTTCTCAGAACATCCTGGAGCTGGAGAAGGAGAGAATTAAACTTTTATGTAATAACTTGAATCAGTACACCCAACATATTTCTGTGTTTGGCCAAACCCTGACCACAGTGAGTAGTAAAGATTTCTCCACCTCTGGGATGCGTGGTAAGAACTGGCAGGGAACAGTCGTCAATAACCTTCTCCTGCTTCCCTTGGATCTGCAGTGCCACACGCACATTCACGGGGCCATCAGCAAGATCGATGTTGAAAAGGACATCCAGGCTCTCATGGAAGAAACTGCTGTCTCATCTACAGAAAATAAATCTGAGTTCCTATTAACCGATTACTTTGTAAGTATGGGTGGGAAACCTTAGTCAGGTATGGAGGGATTCCTTTAAAAAAAAAAATTTTTTTTTTTTTTTGAGAACAATTGTAAAGAAAAAATCTTGTGGTTTTTGTTTTTTTTAATGGAAAAATATTGATTTTTTTCCCCATGGTTCAGATAAATTAAAAACAGTATGGTTTACAAATAGGCAAAGGAAGCATGTCTGAAGGGAAGAAAGTCAAACAAGGGTTTTCGACTGAATCTTCATACTTGGTCTTCTATGAGAATAATGCCAGGCACACATGTTTCCTGACCTGTAAATAATCACTGTCTCCTCTTGGTTGTTTGCTGTATAACAAATCACCCCCAAACTCAATGGCTTAAAGTAAGCATTTATTATTCCACAGTTTCTTGGGTTAGGAATCCAGGCGTGGCTAAGCTGGATGCCTTTGAGTCCCTCAGAAGGCTGCAATCAAGGTGTCAGCCAGGACTGCAGGCATCTCAAAGCTCGACTGGGTCCTGGTTGACTGCTTGCTGGAGATAACATTTCCTTGCCAGGTGGTTCTCTCCTTAGGGCAGCACACATGTCAGCCTGCTTCCCCGAGAATTTTGATCCAAGAGAGACAGAGCCAGAATGCCCAAGATAGAAGCATAGTCTTTTATTAGCTAATCTCAGAAGTGATATCTCATCATATTTTATCTGTTAGAAGCAAGCCAGTAAGTGAGGCCTACGCTCAAGCTGCGGGGATTACACAAAGGCATGAATCCTAGGAGGTAGGAAGCGCCAACATTCTTCACGGTCCTTTTCTTTGAAAAGCTTGGACCAAATCACAGAGGCTAATTTTGAGGGGATTTGGATGACTCTACTATGTCATCCTTGCTAAAAACAGATCCATGAGCCTGGTCAGAGCCCAAGCATCTTGTTTCTTAGCTATCTGGGAGTAAGTGCTTTGTCTTCTGAATCCCTGACAACTTTTCCCTGGGCTCTCTGCTAGATTTCATTCAGACTTCAAGGGCCGTATTGGAAGGCTTATCTTTCTCTGTATAGAACCAACCCACTGGCCATGCCCTCCTACAGGATTAAATGGGTAGACAAAATCAATATCCCAGGATCCACACTCAGGGAACAAGAGATGAGGCAAGAAATAAAGGCAATTAAATCTGGGCACAGCAGTGAACCCAGCAGCTGGGAAGGCAACCAACTTTTCCTTTCCGTACCTTCCAAATAGCAGCATGTGACCAGCTATTTCTAAATTTAATTTTTTTTCCCTACCTTGGCAAAGGCAAAGCAAATTAACAATAGCAATATCTTTTCAAAGCAGAAGTTGAGGTAGAGATGGGAGCAGAAAAGGAGATTGGATTATAATAGGAAAGCCCTTTCTTTTTTTTCTTTGTTTTTCTCTCTCTCTCTTTTTCCAAATAGTGTAGGTGATCCCTGGGATGAGAAAATATACAATAGAATATATCTATTACTTTATTAAAAGACTAATAAAAATGTCCCTATAGACTAACCCAGTGGTCAGCAAACTGTAGCTCACGAGCTGTTGACTAATGAGTTTGCTGACCACTAGGACAGGGGCTTAATCACAAGGAACAACAACGACAGCCTGTAATTACTGGAATCCAGAGTCTAGGTCAGTGGTCAGCAAATTCATTAGTCAACAGAGCGGCAAACCACGGCTAGCGAGCCGCATGTGGCTCATGAGCTGCAGTTTGCCAACCACTGGACTAACCTATCAATAAAATAAGGGTCATTCTCCTTGAAAGTTTGACTAGGCTTCTATCTATCTATCTATCTATCTATCTATCTATCTATCTATCTATCTAAAGCTAATATGCAAAGTGTCCTCTCCGGGAGACTGGGACTTTGATCGCTCACTATGCTGTGCACTGACCACTCGGGGTTGGGGGGAGTGTGTGTGGAATGAAGGAAGGCCCCAGCCAGCAGCCAGGGAAGGAAGGCCCTTGCTGGCAGCCGGAAGGCCCTGATCAGCCCTGATCACTGGTCAGGGCTAGGGACCCTACCAGTGCATGAATTTTGTGTACTAGGCCTCTAGTTGAAAAATAAGGAGGCAGCCATAATTATCTTTAATTGATGTGCTCATGGAATTTTTGGTTTCTCTGAAACTTCAGTGCACCAGAACTAAAGACTACATGTCTGTTATTTAAGATAATGGACTGTATCTCCAAATGGAAAAATGAGATTTTTTTTTAATACCCTAAGGCAAAGTGCCTCCAAAGTCTGACTTTAGAGTCATGGCGGTAAGTGTAGAGGGACTTATATGTAGTGCTATGAAACGTATATGGGCAAGAGGTAAGACAGGGGAACAATCCAAGTACAAATATTGGAGGGCTAATGACCAGTGTGAACATATTTATAAGGTCACTGTAAAGGCCATGTTCAAAAATGGTATCTATAGTTTTATATGCCTCCTCCAATATTAATCTTCTTTCTGACAAATATTTGGAAGAGAGGAAGAATTTAAGAAAGCTAAAGGATAATAGTAAACTAAACTCCATCCTCAAGTTGAGCCAGTAGTGATCTATCCTCAGAGATACATTTTTGAGCAAGAGGTCCCCAAGTAGACCAAGTAAAGTCTTGGACTGGTCTGAGAGCCAGATTATAATGTGTGCTCCTCCAGCAAGAAAGGACAGGGTTGGAGTTAGGCAACCCTGGGGTTTAGTCAGAGCTCACCTGGGGGTATGGCATCACCTCGGGCTATAAAAAAAAAATTATAATTATGTAATACACAATATGTAAATAAAATATTTTTACCTGTACATTACGTTTTATAAAGGCTACTCATGTTGCTGTAAGTCCTCAGCTCCCCTTTCTTCATGACAATCTATTTAGAGCTAACCTTCCACCAACATTTGGGATTCTAGTTTGCCTCCTTCCCTATCAGATAATTCCTGACTCCCTGACTCCTTCACTTCCATCTTTAGTCATTAGTTTCCTCTCTCTCTCCACAGGTTTCTCTCCCTCTGCTATTTGTACAGCCACCTTTCCCTCTGACCTTAACAACCCCCATTTTTATTCATCCTTTGAAATATATATGTGAAGGTTCAAATTTTGTTAATGGTTCTCCTAGCCTATGAGATAAAACCCCTACTTCTTCCTGCCCCCAAATCTGGCCTAACCTACCCAGACAACTTTTTCTTCCACTGTGTTTGCTTAAACAACTGATCAATTTACTGTTCCCGATACAGTTCCCATGTATGTTGGTTGCAGGCACATCTCTGGTGGGGGGTGTGCAAGAGGCAGCTGATCGATGACTCTCTCATCAATGTTTCTAACTCTCTATCCCTCTTTCTTCCTCTCTGTAAAAAATCAATAAAAATATATTTAAAAAAATAAATAAATATCCTTTTTCTTGCCCTAAAGGAAGAAGATCCTAACAATGCAATGAATAAAGAGAGACAAAAGTCTTCAATAAAATCAAAACTGTCGAGACTGCAAAGAGATATTGAAAAAGCCTCAAGCGACCGGGAAGGTGTGTAATATCTCTGTGAATGGCCTGATAAGGGAAAGTATTTTCATTGAGAGTTGGGTGATCCTGCTTTTACTGATTGACACAGGGATTATCTCCTTTAAAGAATCACATGTCAAACCTAATTTATATGAATAAAGAATTTTTTTAAAAAAAAGAAAGGAGAGAATAAAAAAAAAAGTGACACTTTGGTATACCTATGAGAGCTATATGAGTTCTATACCACCTTTTCCAGAAATGTAGCATTTTACTTTTTATTTATTTATTTTTTAAATATTTTTTTAAAATATATTTTTATTGATTTTGTTCAGAGAGGAAGGGAGAGAGATAGAGAGTTAGAAACATCGATGAGAGAGAGTCATCGATCAGCTGCCTCTTGCACACCCCCTACTGGGGATATGCCCGCAACCAAGGTACATGCCCTTGACCGGAATCGAACCCGGGACCTTTCAGTCCCCAAGCAGACGCTCTATCCATTGAGCCAAACCGGTTTCGGCTATTTTTTTTAAAATATATTTTATTGATTTTCCACAGAGAGGAAGGGAGAGGGATAGAGAGCTAGAAACATCGATGAGTGAGAAACATTGACCAGCCGCCTCCTGCACACCCCCTACTGGAGATGTGCCCGCAACCAATGTACATCCCTCTACCAGAATCGAACCTGGGACCTTTCAGTCTGCAGACCGATGCTCTATCCATTGAGCCAAACCGGTTTCTGCCAGAAATGTAGCATTTTAAAAATATATATATTTTTGTTGATTTCAGAGGGGAAAGGAGAGAAGAGAGTGAGAGAGAATCATCAACCGGTTGCCTCCTGCATGCCCCACATTGGAGATCAAACCCACAACCCAGGTTTGTGCCCTGACCAGGAATTGCACTGTGAGCCCCTGGTTCACTGAGCCATGCCAGCCGGGCAAAAATGTAGCATTTTTCTATGTTTCTGGCATTGCTGGAATGAGGGACAAATCGTTTGGTTTAAAACATAGTAAACTGTGCACAGAGCTTTAGGCTTTCTTCTCTGTTTTCTTTTAAATTAACTCTCTAAATGGTGTAATGATCATTCGGGTTAAATCCTGTACTTAGAAGAGAGGCCTGTTAGAATGTGAAACCTCTCTAAAGGGACGAAGATAATAAAAACCACCCCCCACTTGTGACCGTGACGTGTACAGCTTATTTCATATGAACCAGGACAACCTATTGTAATGGAGTACTTGACAGGAAATCCAAGAGAGCAAAAACGTTTCCCCATGTAAATGTCATAGCAAGGGAAAGGCTAAGCCTGTGGTAAATGTCAGGGATCCACCAGGAATGGGTCAACAAGGAGGATTCATGAACTCATCTAGGAAAAATATCAGTCAAGACTCTTAAGCATCAACAAGCATTTCTCACATTTCATTGAATGAAGGAAAAGGTCACCCAATCCAGTAGCAGCTGCCTACAGAAGCAGCTCCAGCCATTTCAGAAACCCTTCTGGGCTCAGCTGTATCCCCCTGGGACGGAAGGATTGGTGACTGAAAACATGACTTCATTTTCAGGACTCCGGCGAATGCTGAAAGCTTACTCCAACAACTCCTTCTCAGACCCAGAGAGTCAGAAAAGCACAGCAGCCTTAATGGAGGAGGTAAATATTGGCAGAGCACAGTTTCCTAGATTTAATGATGAAAGAGTTATTTTTAGAACGCTCATTTTCCAGCCCATTTGGCCACTGTTTGCCTTTCCTTTCTCATGACAGAACAATCTAGTCTGAGGCGTGTAGGGTCAGGTCCTTGGCAAGGAGTTTGAGAGATCTGGAAAAATCCAACTACTTAGAAACATTTGTTTTAGTTTTTTCCTGAGCGGGGATGGGGAAGTGCCTAGAATACAGTTCTCTTAAATAGAATGATTCCTTCAGGGTCTGGAAACCATGGGTACTTGTAACCCAGTTAAGAAACTTGACCAAAACCACAGGTCCTACTGTCAGAAAGGCATGTATTTGCATCTATCTAGCTCTGCTATTTACGGGGACCAGGGATAACTTTTAGTTTTTGCATCTATAAAATGGGGATATTAGTACCTACCTCAAAGGGTTTTTGTGAGAATTAAATATTATTTAGAAAACGCTAGCACAGTGTGCAGAGGCAAGCTGAAAAAGTAATTATTAATTAAAATGCTCTTTTCCATTCATTCCTCAACTAACATCAGGGTCTCTGAGAATAACAGGAGGAAAGAAACATGTAGGGATTGATGGACAAGGTGGCAACTTTGGAGGAATCCACATTAAAAAGGCAATTAGCACAGACTCGTGATTTAATATAGGGATAAAAACAAACAGACGCTAGTACTTATGTGTGCAAGATATGGGTTTTCTGCTGTGATCAGAGTGAGAGGATGGTGATGCGTTATCTTTTCTGAGAAAAATTCAGGAAGAGATAAAAATCTGTTGCAATGCTTGGAAGGGTACAGGAAACTGGACATGCTTCTCTTCCCTCGAATATAGCCTGATTCTCTTACGAGTAAGGACCTAAAAATTCTGTCCAAACAGGCAATTTCAGTATTTCTTTGGTGAAAATAGATGCATACAGGCACAATTTTCTTAGCACAGGCTTCCTTCAGTTGGCTGCTGTTGCAGAAACAAGCCTAACACTCCTTGTGAGAAGCCTGAATTCCATTCATTTGCAAACAGAGGTCTAACATATTTGCAATGACACATGGTCACGATGTTTACAAAATTTTAAAAGACTGGGGCATTTTCTGTGATAGCACAAAATATTCAATTAACTAATTCAATGTAAATAGCATTTGCCAAAATAAAGTCAAGTGAGAGCACTTTATGATGGCGTTAATTATAAATTTATTTATTTGGTTGTTCCTGCACAGAATGTTGTCATTCTTCTCACCAGCAAGGAACATGTATAGGATCAGTTGGGAACACAACTGGATTGATTCACACAGTGGAGGATGCAGAGAGGGAGGGAATCTCACCGCTAAATTCATAGTGTTTGTGATCTAGTGAAGGAACAAATGCAAACCTTCGAATAGTGGTTGCCAAATACCCCTGTTATTTCATTACATGTCTCTGAACCTGTTGGAGGGAAACTAGTGATATTGATAGATTTTGCGTTACCTAGGGAAGTTTTTTTGCATTAGGACACTCTGTTTCATTTAAATTCTTCCTAATTCACTGTTGTTGTTTTTTTGGTGTTTATTTGTTTTGTTTTGTTCTTTTTGGTCCTTGAAGTGCCATATTTGAAGCAAAAATTGTTGGTAAGGCATGTTCTCTAAAAAACTGTTGTAGGTATTGACTTTGGATATGGGAAGGAGACTTACTCTGTGATGCCCTCAGATGGAGAGTAGGTCTTATGGTAGGAGGTATGGGAAATAATTTTAGTTTTTGCATCAGTAAAATGGGGATATTGGTACCTACCTCGAAGGGCTTTCAGTGCAGTGGATTGCTCTAAGAATTAGAGGCCTTTCTCATCAATTGGAGGTGTCTGTCAGGGACCCTAGGGTTAGGAATACCCATGCTGGACGTATGGGAAAGGGAGAGTAATGTGAGGAGGAGATTGGATAAGCAGGCTCTTTCTAATACTTAGATTCTGGTTTTTTATTTACCCTGATTGGGCACAGCCTGACAAAGAAGTCATTTTAAAGTTTCTAGTTTAAAGTAGAGAACAGGAAGAGCCTAAGAGTGTGTCTTAAGCTTCAATCCTTATTTTTATAATTAAAATATTTCTTCTAGTTTTGAGAAGTGTTACTGTGAACTTTCTGTGTAATACAGGGCCTCACCTCTTCAAGAAAAACAATGAACCTCAACCAGAATAATAAATAAAGAAGCCCCGCCTCCCATCGTTTTAGTTTGATTCTACTGATATGAGTTCAAACCTATTCACAGTGTTGAGCACCGATGCCTCAATTGCCTTTCCTCAAGGACTCCCAAAAGCCTGTCTTCTCAGTCAACATTTATTATTCCCTCTCACATTCCTCAGCAGAAAACTGGGTAAAGCCTACTCATTGCTACAAAATACTGAGTGATAATCTACCAAGGTTTCTGGTTTACTCTATTCACACGAGTCCAGAATAAGACACACTCAACAACTAAGGCTTTCCTCTAGGAAAAGGGTCCATTGTTTCACTCAGCATTTTCTGTGTATATCTGCATATGAGTTGAATGTGTGATTTTTTAGATCTCTTTGTCATTTTGGAAGTTATCCTGATATCCTTTTTCCCATGCAGTTGTGCCTCATTTTCTAGAAATTTACTCACAAGGCCAAATGATGTATCCACAGACCATTTTGAAACTAGACCTGATGCAAGCAAATGCCTATAAACTGTCATCAGTGTTAGCAGAACTTGAACAAAGACCTCAACCCAGCCATCCTTGTAGTAACTCCATCTTCAAGCGGAAAGAAAAGGTAAAAATTTAAGAGATCGGTTATAATTTCTTGACTAGGCTTCCTGAGCGAAGTAGCTTAAAGTAGCATCAGAGCAAAAACGCTGTAATGAATTATGTATGCCACATGTCCCAAATCTCAACTGCAGAATTTTAAAATAAATTTAGTTTCATTCCTTTGAGAGGATTAACAAGAGCTAAATGCAACTGAATACATTCTTTGTATACTAAACATGGGAAGTTAAAAACACTTTGGATTCTTTCTTCTTCCTACTCATACCTTAACTTTATCCTTTGTGCTTTTATAGTAAACTTTTTATTAAATTGAAATTTTATATTCATACAGACTTGAATCATAAGGTTTATAATATGCATTAGTATCATCCATTTATCATACCACACAACGTAGAAAATGCATAAGCATAATTTTTAAAAATTACATACATGTATTTTCCCAGTGTTATCCTCTTTAGAAATTGGTGGTGAACAGTGAATATGCATGGATTAACTACTGCTTGTAGCTATTTTCTATTGCCTATCAGAAGGGGGTGCTATAACCATTTTGTTATAAAGGGACAATTTTCTTTCTAAGAGACTCAGAGCTGGAAAATGCTCTCAACCAAAAAAGAAAAAGAAATAGGAAAGGAAGGAAGGAAGGAAGGAAGGAAGGAAGGAAGGAAGGAAGGAAGGAAGGAAGGAAGGAAAGAAGGAAGGAAGAAATAGTCTCAATAATTTAGACAGAGCCATATCATTAATTTGCATTAAAGCCAATTAAAGTTGAATTTGTAGGAGTAATGCTGTGAATGTTATCATTTTGCCTGTGTAAAGGTCAGAATTTCAAACACAGGCTATAAAACATGCTAATTCTCAAATACTGAAAATATTAAGGCTTCAGATACAACACAGCTCTATATAAGAGTTTAGGAATATAGTTAATACTTTATTTATTGTATATCCTCTTCCAAAAAAAAAAAAATTACAAAACCAATTCCTAAGGAAAACAGCTACAGAAGAATTATATTTCACGAATACTTGTGTTATTAAAAATGACTGTTTTCAAAAATATTTATCTGAACAGCAGCAGACCCATAGTTATGTAAGAATATCTCGGCCTTTTCTGATGAAGAGATCAGAGACTGTTGTAAGAAGGGCATCTTCTGGTGGGCAGAGCAATCCAAGTTCTTCATGTGCAGGTAATCCTATTCTTGGAATAATTTTGGGCCAAGTCCTATCAGTAAAGCACATTGCTATATTTACCTTTTTTTCTTTTAGAGCCACGTTGGTATATATCAGCTCAATGAAAACTAAATCTAGACTGATTAATTTGTTAGATTGTGTATCTTTCTGAGCAAATTTAATCCAAAAAGTGTGAAGAAGCCAAGAAGAGTGGGGGGTTCGGAAAATAATTTTATGAGATGACTGGTTCCACGTTACTCAGATAGCCTGCAATTTACAGTGCACACGATCACCCCTAAGCCATTGGGAAGAACTCTGAGATCTGTCTCCAGAGCCTCCTCCAAACCTCCATGTGAGAAACATGTTGATCGCAGGGCCTACCTACCTCATTTATTCAGCACCTGACTTTAGTCATTTGTCCATCCACACCCTTCTACCTTTTGGTGTTTACCTTTCAACACATACACACACTCGCGTCCACATTATTGTCCCTCATAGTTCAACTATACTTACCATAACCTTGACTCTCTAGTTTCTTGATTAGAAATAGGTCAAAAGAAAAAGAAAGAATTCCAATAAAACCCAGGACATTAGGGTCCACATGTATATTAGAGACTCACTGTGGCATTGATGATAAGAAGTACCTGGTCGAAGTGTCCCCTATCTATACCTGAATGACAAAACTTATGTATATCTTCCAATATAAGCATACAGCAAGCATGCATACCACACATATCAGCCAACTGATGTTGATTAAGTTCATGTGGAAAGCAGATAATTTTAATTTATCATCTTTATGATTATTATTAAAATAATTTTTTCTCCAGACTTATTTTCTATATTACGATATAATTGTTAATTATATAACATATACAGTCCATGTACCTCAAACATGTCAAACTCAAAGGCTAACACGGGTCAAATAAATAAGGTTTAAATTCATGTGGGCCACAAAAAACAATAGCTTTAATTATTATAAAAATGTAGGTTTATTTCAATAGAGACATGCTAAATACAAAGGGCTGAAATAAATGAGTCATCACTAACCTAAAATAATAGAACATTTTAATAAAAACTAGTATTTTTTTCTTGAATATTAATTTACCAGACACTGAAAAACTGCACAATAAGCGTAATACAGATAAACCTATTTTTCTTGTTCTCCGAAAGCAAAATATTTCCCGTTGTGCACATCAAACAAGTCAGTACAGCATTAATGACGTGGCAATCACTTGCTAAAATATTCGCTGCCAGTATTAGTGGAGGGAAATGGTGCGCCTGTGCATAATAGAAATGAATGCAACACGATTATATTAATCAGTCACTAGCGAATGTGGTTGTTTGTTATTAATAATTATGTATAACAGGATGTTGTAAAAATTAAGTTATGAAATTTTTATTAAAACGTTTCTTACATACCGATGTACTGGCTGGGATGCAAAAAATATTGTGTGCCTCATGCAGCTCACAGCCCGCTAGTTTGACATGCTTGATGTACATATTAGGTTTATAATAAATGGTTACTGAATCAAGGAATAAATAGTTTGTAAAATTATAAACTTTTCTTTTGAGAAGACTTCGATCTATGTAAGCTCTGCACCACACTGCTAAATAACCAGAGCTCCCTGTCCTCTTCCTCTCGCTTACTGACCCAGCATTGGTAACTATAACTTGCTCCAACTTTCAGCCTCCGGTGTGGCCCAGCATGGCAACATTCTTTGCAAAGCCTTGTATTCTTTCCAAGCCAGGCAAGACGATGAATTGAATTTGGAAGTAGGTAAGAATCATTCTCAAATGTTTAATTGCCTTCCCCTGCTGAAATCCTTAATTTGAATAAAACTTCTGTCTTAGTCCAGTAGCCATAAAGGTTACCACCATGTCAACTCAGTTCAAGTTTGCAATCACCTTTCTTAGGTGATATATACATTATTAATTTCAGAGAGGAAGGGAGAGGGACAGGTAGATAGAAACATCAATTATGAGAATCATTGATCATTTGCCTTCTGTACGCCTCCTAACTGGGGATAAAGCCCGAAACCCAGGCATGTGTCCTTGACTGGAATTGAACCTGGGACCCTTCAGTCCACAAGCCAACGCTAGGGCGTGATTCTGTTTTTAATCAAAATATATTATGCCATGACTTAGCTGTCTATTATCTTACTCTTTTTTTAATACGCTCTGCGTTATGCCTGCTTCATACAGAGGTGGTCAGTAAAGTTTGCTTCATCTGAATTACCTACAGAAAACATTGCTATCAGGTATCTCCTTGAAATCAGACTCTCCCGAAAACTGTCTCACCAATTGGACTCAGGTATGTGCTCAAATTGCAAAGACCCATTTGTCTAACTAAATGTGCATTTTCACAGGTGACATTGTGACTATTCTCAGCAAACAAGAAGAAGGATGGTGGTTTGGATCTTTAAATGGAAAAAAAGGCCACTTTCCTGCTGCTTATGTGCAGGAGCTCCCTTCAAATGCTGGGTACACAGGCACAAAACAGGATTCTCAGCACACTGCCTTACACACACTGTAAGCTATACAATGTAATGCAAATAAAGAGAAATGCTGTGATCTTCCCGTTTATCATTCTAAATGGGTGACAGGGTCCTACCTGCAGGTCACAGTGCTTTGTACTCCTGGTTATTTTTTGAAACAACGTCAAAAAGTGGGAGGATGAAGGAAGACAGGAAAGAGGCCCATGGCTCCTAGATTTTTTGAATTCTTAGGAGACGCTGGAGATGACCCAGTGCAACCCCTGGTGTCACAGAGAGAGAAACTCCAAGGTGGGTTTAGCCCCTTTCATAAGTCACATCATTTTCTTGGAGCATAACTGATTCTAGGACTCAGGTGTCCGTTTCCTCTGGACATCCACAGTAGGCCTACAAGGGGTCAAACGGCCTAGGAAATGAAGAAAAACACAGAATAAATTCAAGAAGAAGAGCTCAGCAAAAGACGGGCAGATAAGACACAAGAGAAATAGACCCAAGTTAGGAGATTTTAAAATAAAGGGTCAAAAACTGAGGTCAAAAGTCTGAGTGATCACAAGTGGGGGTGGTAGACAAGAGGTCTGCATACTAGGTGGAGTTCCATCCTGAGCCAATGATGTTCTGAGGTGGTAGCTTCTTCTATACCTTCTTCCCACAACCAGAACTGCTCTTAGAGTGAGATTAAGTGCGAGCCAGAGGTGGATGGGCATCTGAGAGCAAGAGCAAGGCAGATGGGAAAGGGTTAGGAAGGAGACTGACTGCCTGATATCTTGTGCCTCCTTGTCTGTTTGGAAACTTCATATGCCAATTTAGAAAACAGGAATTCTATACTTCCCAGCAGGGCCATGAAAGGAATGCCCAATGCAACTTCCTAATGAAAGGTACTTTAAATGCTAATGAGTCTCCAGTTTGGATGGGAAGTTTTAGAAATCAACTTTCACTAACAAATGGAATATTTGGAGAAAAGAAGATTTATGCTGCTTTCTCAAATGCCATATAAAGGGAAAAGGTTGGGAACAAGAAGTAGACCCCAACTTTTCTTGAGAGTAACAATTTAGAATGGAGAGAAGTGATACAGCAGCATTTTTCGGAAAATGGCCTAAGTCAGCCTGGAGATCACACACTCCATTCAATGGAAAGTCATGGTGTTGATAGAAACATCTGGGTATGTCTCCATTTGTGCAAAATACAAAGTCTGGCATTGAAGGAGAAAGTAAAACCCATTCCATTTCTCTCCTGCCCCCTACCTTTTTTTTTTTTTTTTTTTTTTTTTTTAATTCATCAGACTTTATACTTTCAAGAAGGAATTTTTCAAAGCAAGGTACATATATTTTAATACTGTGCATATTATACTCGTATAGGATATAACTAATACACAGAGATATTTATAGATACAGATATCAGACTTGAAGGAGCTCAAGTAAAATTTGTTATGCGAGGCATAACATAAAAGCCTAAAAGAATGGATCAGAAGTTTTAATGTCATCCTTAATGGTATAATAATGATAAGCTTTTTGCATGTAGAGAGTGGGCTGAAAAATAGGCCATTAGACCATGAACAGAGATTTTTAACTTATATTTCCTTTTCATCTTACTTCTTTCCATTAGCCTTGATAGATAAAAAAAAAAAAAAAAAAAAAAAAAAAAGTATGTAGCAATTGACTACAGCCTACACTGAATCATTTGTACAGAAAAAGTGATGATAATGGTGGTTGGGCCCTAAAACTCTTTGAAAGTACTTTTCGAAGAAAGATTCCTCTTCATAAATCAGTTTTACTTTATAAAAACATAAATGGTTTTCCTATTTTGAAATGTTACATATTCTTTTTGCAGCTGTGATATGTAATTATTAAACTTCAAAGAAATGCTATAGTCTTAAACTAGATGAAATACAAATATAGTTGGGCAAACAATTTTTATCTTTAAGATCTTTTTAGTAAGGCAAGAATTTTCTGATTGCACAGATGGGGATGGTACCCTTAGATTTTGGTAAAAAAAAAAATAAGTATATATTGTGAAGATTAATTATGTGTCCAAGGTTTCTATATAGAATAAGATAATTTAAATATTTTTAAACTCTTAATTAGGCTTTCATAATTATACCCCACTAAGCAGTTTCATATGTCAGTAAGTTTTTAGTGACATTGACAACTGGAAAAATAGGGAATATAGATGTCTGAGCCAGATTTTCACTGAAAGCATTATTCTAATTTATCTCCCTTCTAGTAAAGGCTAACATATCCATCACACTATCAACCAGAAGATTAAGTTCACTTTTTTTCATTTTCAATTACCCATACTAATACTTATAATGAATATTATGATCCATTCTAATTCATCAGAAAGTAATATAATATGCAATATGGGGTAAATTATATTGTATTATAAGGCCTTAAGTGATAATTATTTGAGCATAGTCTAGCTTTGTTCCCCTTTCCAAGAGAAAAGCCCGCTTTTCCCAGAATGGCTTTGTGGGGTAATCAGCCTGATTTAGAGCAAGAGAAGCACTTTAGAATCAAAATAATATGCTCTATTGTCATTTGCTATGTGACATCGGAAGAACAGAATGTATAATCTTGGGAAGGTAACCTGGGGGCATAGGGCATGAGAAGGTTGAACCAAGGTGTGGGGTCAAGCAAAGAGCAGGAATATTGCAGAGAACGCAGCTACATTCCGGGGATATCGAGGGTTAGAACTATTATACTTGGATAGAGTGTCAGAGTTTCCCGTTGTTGTGATCCTGTAAGCAGAGGTTTGGGGGACGAGGTCCGGGTGAGCTGCCACTAGGAACAGGAGTGAGAATCAGTGAGCTAGAGCAGCGTTTTTCAACGAGATGTTGCCTGGTGTGCCGTAGGTGCAGACAAGACAAGAATTTTATAATTTTTCACTATTTTGTTTACTTAATATTTCATAATAAAGTAATTATAAAATACTTTCTTTGTGTTTATTTGATTCCTATTCAAGAGAATTACTTTATATATAGTCAATATAGGCACAGAGTTAAATTTTTTAACATTTTCTAATGGTGGTGTGCCTCGTGATTTTTTTCATGAAACAAGTGTGCCTTTGCCCAAAAAAGGTTGAAAAACACTGAGCTAGAGAATCCAGGTCATGCTTATGCAGATGGGAGTTCAGCTCAGGGAAACTAAGTGATGTAGGTGCCTGCAGCCAGGGAAATCTGCCGAGGGATGAGCCCTATCTGGCCTCTGAAGGGATTGTGGTTGCTTTCCCTCCTTAAAAGATTAGACTTGGGGAGTATTGGTTGTGTTACTGGTAAGTCAGAAATGGAGAACACAGTTTAAATTCCAGGTAAACACAGAGGCTTTCTTCTTCCTTTCTCCTAAATTGCAGATAGTATGTTTCTTCACCTGACCAGCTGGGAAGCTGGGTCAGAGGTGGAAGACCCAGAGGTTGAATGTCACACTTTAATGGGGATGGGTTGAACTGGAGAAAATATGCTCTACCCTAACATATTTTAAAAGCATGTAATACTCTGTTTTAGGCAATTTTTATTACACAGAGTAAGTCCTGAAATATTGTGCCCTAAAGTTGTAGACTAAATGTTACAATCTCCATTCTGTTATACATAAATTAGTATTCCTTCACCTCTATAATTCTTGATAGTGTTCCAATATACTTAACAGAATATCTGATTAGTCAGAACACTTTTAACCCCACTAGATAAGCTGAATTTGCTGAAATAAATCATAGGATTGTATTGAGGTTCATATCTGAATTCTATTCCATCATAAGAAATGCTTTGGAATTTAATTTTACTCCTACTTTTTTTCATACTAAATTTTTCTTTTAAGCTGATTAATGAATAGCCCAGCACATAAAGGTTAGACTCCTAGAATCACAGAGACAGGAAGCAATTTCAGAGATCATGTAGCCTAACTCATCTATTCACTCACTTATTTATAGTTACTCAATGAACATTTTAGTGTGGAGCTATGTGCCAGAGAATAGATTAATGATAAAAATTTAAAAAATAATTTGATCAGTCGAAACCAGTTTGGCTCAGTGGATAGAGCGTCGGCCTGTGGATTGAAGGATCCCAGGTTTGATTCTGGTCAATGGCAAGTACCTTGATTTCGGGCACATCCCCAGTAGGGGGTGTGCAAGAGGCACCTGATTGATGATTCTCTCTCATAGATGTTTCTAACTCTCTATCTCTCTCCCTTCCTCTCTGTACAAGATCAATACAATATATTTTAAAAAAATAAATAAATAACTTGATCAATCTTCATAGAGTTCACAATCTGGTAGAAAAGACCGAAATAAATAAATAAATTGAATGGTAACACAAGATTGTAATACAATACAAAATAGTTCACATGTACAGTCATGGTTGAATTAGATTATTTCCCATTTATTAAAAGTTTTATTGAGGTATAATTTAGATACAGTAAAATTACTCTTTTAAACACAGCTGAGTTTGATTAATGTATAATCTGGCTATGTCCACTACAGTCAAGTGTTAAAACACTTTAGCACCCTTAAAACTTTCCTTTTTGCCATCAATCCTTGCCCCGAACCCTAACCCCAGGCATCCACTGAGCTGCACTCAGAAATGTACTGTCTTTTTGTCTTTTCTTCCTTGATTTACACACACACACACACACACACACACACATAATATTTTTTATTGTTTTTTTTACAGAGAGGAAGGGAGGATAGAGTTAGAAACATTAATGAGAGAGAAACACCAATCAGCTGCCTCCACACACCTCCTACTGGGAATGTGCCTGCAATCAAGGTACATGCCCTTGATGGAAATCGAACCTGGGACCTTTCAGTCTGCAGGCCAACACTCTATCCATTGAGCCAAACTGGTTAGGGTTCTACCTTGTTTTGTTTTGCCATTTTCTCCTCCCCTTCCCACCCCCTTAATCTGACCAACAAAAATAAAATTGCAAGTTTGGGAAACTACACAAAAGTTCAATGTGGCTATATGAGAAAACTGGTGATCAAAAGGTTAAATGACTTGCCCAAGATTAAATATAGATTTTAACAGAGCAAAGACCTAAGCCTGAGAGAGTGCTTCTGAAACTCTTCTTATTCTAACTAGACAAGCGGCCTGAAATTTTCCCCAGATGTCAAGAAGCAGGTGAAAAACTAAAGGCATGGAAGCCATTGCTTCATGACTTTTTAGGTGTGTCCAAGTTATCTTGAAGCATATCATGTGGCCTCCCTTATAGCCAGTGTACCTAAATACAACCACACTTACAAACAGGACAATATCCTAGAACATGTTGGCATTTCAGCTTCCAAGACGGCAAACTTATATCCAGAACACAATAAACAGTATATTACAAAATGGAAATTGGTTATAAATGTCCTATATTTACATTTTCAAAAATATAACCTTTTTTGAATATCTTGGTAGAATACTGCCAACATTCTTGATATGAAGGTTAATCCTTTAACTGTGTGAGATAAAAATATGCTTTCCTTTACATTAGGATAATAGATAGTACCATTTAGTAGTGTTCATTTTACCAGGTACATTTCAAAATTTGCCAACCTTGGGTTGGGTCCACCCTCCTAAGTTTTTAATATTACTGGTCCATGCTTAGAAATCAGAGGCACAGTGTAGGCTGTACAAATTCCTTTTCACAGGCAAGCCATACATTATCCCTGCCTGCTATAAAAAAAATATATATATATATATATATAATTTTACTATGTAAAATATATCATATGTAATATACATAACATATATATAAAACTTAATCTACTGTTGATCCTTGTTGAACAACTACAGTGGTTAAGGGCTCTGATCCGCATGCAGTTGAAAATCCATGGATAATTTAAGTCAGCCTTCTATATTTGTGGTTTCCTCACTACAGATTGAAAATACTGTTTTTTAGCTATACTTGGTTGAATCTGCAGATGTGAAACCCAGGGATACGGATGGATGACTATATATTTACTAGAGGTCCGATGCACGAAATTTGTGCATGGGGGGTGTCCCTCAGCCCAGCCTGAACCCTCTCCAATCTGGAACCCCTTGGGGGATATCTGACTCCCTGTGGGATTAGGCCTAAACTGGAAGTCAGACATCCCCCTTGCAATCCAGGATCACTGGCTCCTAACCACCTCCTGCCTGCCTGTTCGCCCCTAACCACTCTGACTCCCTACCTGATTGACCCCAACTGCCCCCCCCCCTCCCCCCCGCCAGCCTGCTAGTCCCCAACTGCCACCGCTGCAGGCCTGCTTGCCCCCAACTGCTCTCCCCTCCTGACCTGATCGACCCTAACCGTTTCTGCCTTGGCCCTGCCACCATGGCTTTGTGCACAAGGTTTCCTGGAAGGTCTAATTAGCATATTACCCTTTTATTAGTATAGAAGATTGAAAAAAAATCCACATATAAATTGACCTGAGCAATTCAAACCCATGTTGTTCATGGGTCAACTATATATGTATATATTCATTTTAAAAAGAACACATTTGACTTTATAAATTTTATTTCCTAAGACTTTTATTAAATACTTTAAAAAACACAGCATACAGAAATGTAAAAAAAAAAAAAAAAGAAAAAAAAAAAATCCAAAAGGATTACAGGCAAGCTATATATGATGAGAATTCTTTTTAAGAGATAAAATAGGGGAGAAAAATAAAGTTTTTATTTTATGTACTATTTATACATTAACTATGAACCATAGTACTAAAAGCTTTTCGAACATTGGCAAGAAAGGCTGAAAAATTTTTGGTCTTCCTTAGATTCTCTTGAAATTCCGCTAGGCATTCAAGATGAGGAGCACTATCTGACACTAGAAGAAGAAGAAGAAGAAAAAAAAGACAATTTGAATGAGATTTTTTATGGAAGAGAAGTTTCCCAATTTAGATGCTTTCATCTGATTCAAATAATCTTAATTCCATTTTATTGAGTTGATTTGAGCATACATGATAGATACACCTGATTTTCATATCTTTTGAACCTTTCCTCTGCTTAATCACTAAATATTCAAATCTCTGTACTACAATCTTGCTTTAAATTTAAACAGATGGTAGGCAAGGGATTGAAGAGCTTAGTGGTAAAGAACAGAATGCCATTTCCCATCATCTTTCCTGTACATTTTAATTAAACTATTTTTAACAGGTTTGTGTGTGTATGTGTGTGTGTGTGTGTGTGTGTGTGTTAAACTGTTAAGTCAGTTTTCTCTACAGAACTTTAGCCTGACTTGTAGCATCTTACCACTGAATCAAAAAAATTCCAACCCTTAATAACTTACAATTATAGGGAGGAGGGGTCTGAAGTCTCACAAATGAGAGGGAGGTCATTAGAAAATGTGTTCGCTATTCCAAAAGTGGCATTTACAGGACTTACTAAACAAATGATTCTCAAAGTCACAAATAACAGTTCGGATCTCATATGCAGCTGAACCAGATGGTACATATGGGAGCAAGCAAGTCTCCAGGGAGGTGGGTCAAAGGAAAGGAACGATCCAGCATTCTCTACCATCAACCTGTCCTTTGTTCAAGGGGAAGAAATACGACATCAGATCCTGCTCTTTGGTAGAAATTGTTTAGGAAACAAGGCCCAGGACCAAAGCAGAGAAAAATAAAAAACTAGTTGGTTCCAAAATTAAACTGTAGATTCTATTTTAACACACTATCAAACACTGACACTATGAAGCAACAGAGGAATCGAATTTGGAGAAAATTTAAAAGCTAGGTAAGAGGTTTTCTGGGATTGCTTCTTAAAATTCAGCACTCATTAGATTAGGAGATGTTTACCTAGAGAGAAAAAGGCCAAATTTTTGTGCATGAATTCCGAGTCCTAAAATATAAATTTCATTGGGATAGGAACCGGATCATCATGGCACATTGCAGAGCCAACTAAATAATTCACCTGAGTGTGTGTCTCCTATAAATGCTTTAATGAGAACACAGGCACCAAAAGCTGAGAAACATTTTCTGAGTTTCAATAAATTAATCACTTTCAAAGGGAATTAGAAGAATAAAAAATAATTAAATATATTTCCATCCTCTTCTTGTTCACACTATCACCAATCATATATATTCCCCATAAATCAAAAACCATCTGGCCTGCTAGAGAATCAGTAACTCAGCTAAATTATCAGGGTAGAATTTTTCAGGATGGAATAATTTTGTAAAATTGATTTCTGGGGGGACAAAGATTACCAGATTCTAATGATTTCACATTTGGTTTTAAAATCACCTATTTGGAAAAATTATAATGTATTCACATTGTCGTCATATCCTTTACAGCTTTGAGTTCTCTAAAAGGATAACTCATATTTCATAATATAGTGACTTTTATCTTTTAGCCTTTTCCGTCACTGTGGCACTGTGCCATCAAAAGTCTATTATAGTCACAGCCTTTATAAGATACTATCCCCAAAAGCAAGAGTGAAAAAGAAAACAATAGCTGTGGGGATATTATTTCATCCTATTTATATTCTGATTCAAGTAATATTTTGGGGTAGCAAACTTAAATACCCGTTACAGAGAAGAGGACATACCTTCATAGTCCCTTGCTTCATTTAGGTGCAGACAAAACATATATGGGCTATCAGGATGCTTAGGGTCAATATTAGTGAATATAAACTGCAATTTATCACCTGAAAAAAGAGATTAAATTATTTAATGTGAGAACATTTTACTGTCAAATTTTTTTGATGGAGATGTGCTTTCTTTTCTCTGGTCAATCATTAAACACTAAGTATGTATAGAATGAGGCAAAAATAGGTTTGTAATTGTGAGTATACAAAATAATTTATTCTTATATTATAATGAATTAATTATTGTATTATTTTCCAAAAGCTACCTTTGCCCCACCCTTTATATTCACTTAACCCAGTGGTTGTCCAACTGCGGCTCGTGAGCCACATGAGGCTCTTTGGCCCCTTGAGTTTTTAGCAAAGGCCAGCTTAGGAGTACCCTAATTAAGTTAATAACAATGTACCTACCAATACAGTTTAAGTTTAAAAAATTTGGCTCTCAAAAGAAATTTCAATTGTTGTACTGTTGATATTTAGCTCTGTTGACTGAGTTTGCCGCCCACTATCTCCAAATGTATGCTGAAATTATTTAAAAGTATTGTAGTTTACATATGACACCAAAATCACAAATAACAAAAGAAAAAAAGACATTGTACTTCATCAAAATTATGACTATATGCCGAGTCCAGTAAATCTTTCTGGCAAATCACCAAACATGATGCTAATCTTGGGTTCTCCCCACACAGTAAATAATGCTATAAATTGGTGTATATACATGTAAAGGCCATTGGAATATTAACATGCTTTAACCAGTAATTCCTCTCTGGGAATTCCACAGAAATTATACAAAAGAAATGGAGTAGTCTACATTTACTGGAGTACTCCTAAAACTAAGAAACAGGCAGAATCCAAAAGTTAACTTAGAGGCAATACATGTGCTAATAATATGTTAATGGAATGAATTATTATACCATTTTAAAATTTACCATTATAATAACTGGAGAAATTCTAATCATACAATACCAGTATGAGCAAAGAACAAAAATTGTTTGCATGGTTGTCAAACCATGCCCAAAATACATTTATTAAAATATTGGATAATAAATAACCAAGGCATTAGTACTTAGGTTATAGTGATGAAAATTTTGTAGTTTTTCCCTACTTTCTAAAAAGTTAATAATATAGTCATTATTTTACTTGAAAACATGAAATATTTTTACTTTTAAAAAAATGTTTTTAATTCTACTCTACTTAAAAAATGACACACCTAATTTCCTGTTTTGTTGACATTAATATACTTACCATAAATTTTTCGAATTTCTAGTCCAAGTCGATCTTTAAATATGTCTACAGACTTCTGTAACCTTTGCAACCTCTCTTCACTCGTTTTTTTAGCAGTGGAAATAGCTGATTAAGAAAACAGACACACTATCAAATATTTTAAATACTCAGTGCTCATTTAAGAACCCTGAAAACAACTCTAAAAATGATGCCAAATGAATCTGTTAATTTGTATTCAGTTTCTATCTCTACCAATTAGCAAAAGGAGCTTCTGTTCATTCAAGATGAAGGCAAAACTGTGTGAGAAAATATACAAGAAGTGACAGGAATGTTTTATTATACTTTATCACGTAATAGCAAGAATAAATAAGTTTGCATGGCTGGCAGAGAAACAGACTTCCTTTATACTATTTTTGATTAGCCAAGAAATTGCTTCATTGGAAAAATATTCTACTTTTTTAAACATAACTATTTCTCACAAGAAGTCAGCTTTATTTCATGCTAGGTTAGAATTATTCTTAAAATTAGCACATTATGTCCTAAGTAATACATAGCAGATAAGAAAAATAATGTAGGCATAAAAATTCTGTAAGAAAAAGCATTAACAAAACAAACTCTGCTATTTTCAAGAGATTTGAGAATTGATTACTTTGTGAAAGAAAACAAGACTCCTTTCTAAAGGAAACACTCATTTGAGTATAAAAGTTTTTTAAACAAAGAAATTTTCCAGCATAAAGAGGTTGCTTAATAATTTGTCAGAGAATGCAGGGTCCAGAAATTTGTTATCTTAATGATACTATGGCTTCTCCCAAGTAAATCTTGTTTCGTGAAACTGTTTCCCACTATACTTAATTAAACTCACTGATTGACTTCATTATTACTCTGGTTATATAAGAAATCCAAAGGACCTTGAAGTAAAACAGAAAAATAAAACCCACTCAGCTACTTGCATAGACCCCTTACAGAGATGAGTTCTGGCATAATATCTATTTTGGGCAAGAAATTGCAGAGAAGGCAAAATAGAGTTGTGAACCATCACCACTTTGACATTTAGATTGATGTTTAAACATGTGCACAACCGAAAACTTACTTTCCTTCTTCCTAGCATATTCTTCCTTAAGATCCTGGATAGTTGTAGTCAGTACTTCCAAATCCTGCTTTTTGCCATTTACTTCACCAATCAACTTTAACAAGTTATCTTTTTTTTCCTGAATAAGCTTATTCTGCCTGCAGATCTCTGTAAAAAGCACAAAGCATTAGCTGGAACATAAATGCTTTGTCCTCCAATATGTACCTAAGATAGACCAAAGTATTGACTTTCATAAGATTAATACAGCACGTTTTAATTAATATCTCCTAATGATAAAAATTAAAAACAAAAAAAACAAAAAGAATCCTAATGTATTCTTTTCTATTTGTCTTTGAAAGTAGAAATAAAAAGATAAAAATGTTTTAAAAAATACCAAATAAAAACAAGAATTAAAAAATCAGATGATCATGACCCTTGCAGCTCTCCCCCTTCTAATAAATCCTATATAATAAAGAGGTAATATGCAAATGGACTGGACCAGCAGGAGGGCGGGGCAGCAAGCTACAGGTGGGGATTGGGGGGGTGGGGAAGGAGGAAGAGGAGTGGGGAGTTATGTGCAATGGTGGGCCAAACAGCCAGCTGAGACAAGCAGCAGCAAGCTACTAGCACATGGATTTGCGCACAAGGCCACTAGTACAGAAATAAAACTCACTACCAAAGGCTAAAGGGGACAAAATAATCAAAAAGGGGGAGAAAATAATACTTTTTATATAACATTCAAAAACCACAACACTAAACAAAATATTGATAGGTTAATTCTGGAAGGTGGGAAAAGAGAAAGGTATAACATGGGATGTCCTATTTATTATGAATACAAAATATTTATTATTTTCATAATATATACATATTCACACACATTTATTCAGCATACATTGTTTTACTTATATCATGGATTTCAGAAAGATGTTTAATATTAAAAAAAACCTCTGAGATCTACAGATTGTCACATACGATTTTGATATTCCAGATACATCTGAACCATTCGCTCTTCTTCCTTCAATTTCACAGACAGCTTTTCTGAAAGAGAAATTGGAATGGATGTTTCAATTCAGCTGAAATAACAGTAAAAAGCAAAGAACAACATAATGTTACAAACTAACGTTAGGTACCTGTAAATGCTTTATTGATGTCCTTGTAGGCATCTCTTAGTCCCACCATCTGACAGGAGGTGTCGTTGACATTGCCTTTGAATTTATTCCAAAATTCATTTATGTTTTTATCCAACAGGGCCAGCTCATCCTCTACCATTTTGTAAGACAATGCTACAAAACAAGCAGAACACGCACTGCTGGATCTTAGGTTGCTTGAATCACATCAGGCGCATATTCCAATCAACTGTATGTTGGCACTGTGACCTTTGCTAGAAAAGGTTAGCAACTTACTTCTAACTCTAGATATTCCAGAGCAGCTCAGTCACCTGGACTGAACCAGGGTTAAAGTGCAGCAAGATCCAGGGCACCTTGACCTCCGAGAAGTCCGCTGGTAATGCAGCTGCACAGGACACTCCCCCGCTCTCTGACCCTGGGAAAGTGACGCCGGCGACATTTTCTCACAAGAAAACTTGGTGGCATTTAAGGAACCTCCCAACTCTGACACTTTCAATTCCAGCCTAAGTCGCCAAATCCCAGTGCCGGCCCCTCCTGGAGGACAGACCCACGCCCCTGCCTCCCGCCCAGGCCAGGCAGGGCGCCGTGAGGGGAAGACCGGAGCGGGGTGCAGTGGGTGCAGTCCAGGCCCTGACCAAGCCCCCTCCACTCTCCTCTCCCGCCTCGGCGTCCGGCACCGTGAAAGTCCGTCCTGCAGGACTCAGGTGCCACCAGTTCTCTGGACGCTAGAACCTTCCCAAAGACCTAAAATCTCCCCGGGCACCCACCCACAGCTCGCTCAGCTTGGCTGCTGCTGCCCACCCGGGAGGCCCAGATTCACAAACAACAGGACGTGCGTTCAGACACTCCCTTCCCCCCCAACACACACACACATCCGCCCCCAAATCCACTTTCCTCCCTCGCCATGGCGGGTCGGAGCCCAGCTAGCTCTCACCTTCTCCGGGAGGCCCGGGCCCCGCCGCCCTCGCCGCACCAGACGCGAACCGACCCCAGCAAACCGCCAGGCCGAGGACCCACCTCCCTCCGCCGCGCCAACTTCCCTATTTCAAACCCACCGCGCCTTCAGCCTCCCGACTTCCGGCGCCTGCTCGCCTTCTGATTGGCTGGCGGCATAGGTTTTTCAACGAAGGGATTGGTTGATGTAGCCACGCCCCTCCGATTCTCGCGGAGAAGATGGGGAAGGGCATTCTGGGAGTTGTAGTTCTTTTTTTGAAAGATAACTTCACTCGCAGCTTGGCTTAGGAAAGTATTAATAGTTCCTGGAGGACTCTCCCTAGGACTGGACATTCATCAGTTTCAATTAAAGGTTTCTGCAACAAATATAAGTATCGGACTTTACAATTGTATTCTGTTACCAAGTATATACCCTCTTCTTTGGCACTACCCGTAGCTTAAATAAAGCTAATTAAAAATAATAAAATGAATAAAAATTCTCAGACCACTCTCTCTTCCTTTTGAATTAAAAATTCTGGAGTTGAGTCCCAGTAATCAGTGTTTTAACAAGCTCTCCAGGTGTTTCTTATGCATGTTCAACTTTAAGAAACACTGCCTCACACATACTTCACTCTTTAAGCCATCTATAAAATATCTTAATTCTGCTATGAAGAAAATTAATGGTACTGATCAATGGGCAACTCTGTCCTTTGGTTATCCAAAAAAAAGTTATGATATTTCAAAAAAAAAAAAAAAACATTATGAGGTTAATGGAAGGGCTACTGGGGACAGCTGTAGCTGGGCCACTTATAATAGTGTCATTATGGAATGCCAATATTCCTGGGATGTTAGCCAGAATGTAATTATTCTCTAAAGTCCCTAGAGTCTAAACTTGGTCTGAACTAAATTCATTTTACATTGAAGGTGACACTGGAGAGATCTCAAGTACAATTAATTCTAGACAAGGCAGACAAGCTTGGGGTAAAAGGATAATGACCATGAACAGAGACATTAAAGGTCAATGCTCCAAATATTTTTGTTTACTGCCACTAGCAACAAGCTAAAGCCAAAAATCTCTGAATGATGTTGAATTGCAGTGAGCATTATAACTCAGAAATGAACGGTCCCTCTATGATAAGAATATATTTTATGATTACGTAATATTTAGTTTCACAAAACATATTGAAGAAGTTCTGGTCTCTGTCTTACAGGTTGCAATTTAAATAAAACAGGCAAAATTTACTGCAAATTGAAAACTCAGGAAACTCTAAATGAATTAAAATAAGAAATCTCTGCAAAGAACTGGAATTATTCAACTATTGGAATTAACTGAAAACAAAGCAACCATACATAGTTTGGGGACTGGCTATAGTATTAAAATATTTTTTAAAAAGTCATTAAAAAGAAGGAAGTCATTGCCCAGCCGGTATGGCTCAATGGTTGAGTATTGACCTATGAATCAGGAAGTGGAAGTTTGATTCCCATTCAAGGCACCTGCCTGGTTTGTGAGCTAGATCCCCAGAATGGGGGGTGCAGAGACAGCCAATCAATGATGCTCTCTTTCATCTTTGATGTTTCTATTTCTCTTTCCATATATATATGAAATCATCACTACAAGCAAATTATACTGGGTGGATTAGACTACCGAAGATAATTCTAAAGAAATTGAGGAAATGAAGGGTTTCCTGAATGTAGGAACTGTGAACAGTGGATGTCTTATGCTACACTTGTTCAGATCAGGATTTCTCCGAGAATCTTGTGTGAGAGGTCTAGCTTTCTTCCAAGAAATCTGCACATGTACTAACATTCTATATATGGAAGTTAGGAAGTTCAATGACTTCTAAATTAGTCAGATTCAGGCTATGGACTCCTGGCCTAATGATTGATGAGATTTGGCAAATAAGAGACCCCAAAGCACATACTTTTAAACATTTTTACTTAAAAGTGCTTTTACTGGCACAGCAAAGTTCTAGTCATTGAACAGAACATGGAGGAATCAAATACAGACTTCTAGGACAGCAGGAAGAAAAGGTATTGACCCAGAAGGAAATGGTGGCTGGCCATGCAATTTTCTGAAGACTCATTATGTGGAGAACATCTGGCTTGATTCTGAGATGCAACAGTGAACAATTCAGGTTGGCTCTGCTCTCTTGGAGTTGTCTTTGCTCTCAGGCTATAGGAGAAGGTTGAAGTTTTTGACCAATTCAAATATTTAGATTAAGTATTTTGTGTGAGAAAGAGGGAGGCTATCATGGAGAGAAGGAGCTGGGAGAGAGAGAAAGAGGAAGAAGAAGAGAGAAGAGGGAGAGTAGGAGGAAGAGACAGATGTCAGTGAGTAAAGGAGAAGCAACAGAATGGTGTATAAGACTGAAATTTTATCACTTTGCCCTACTTCCATTCTGATCAAGAATCTCACCATTGAAGATCAATTCCACTTTTACAAGCTATTTGGCAAAATAAGAATAACTGATGTTAATTATAGATAATATTTTTGTGTTTACTATAGATCTTAGATTAAAAAAGAGAATGGAAAGGATATTCTAAAAGAGGGAATACAAGAACATACCAAGCACCCAAGGGAAAGAGTAGATAGTACAGAGCACAAATAAAGTAACTGATGAAAAAAAATGTCTTACGATAGAAATTGATAAAGTAGTATAAGGAAGAGTCAATAGGGTGCACAGAGTATGACATCTTGCTCTGGGACATGTAGCTTCCAGAATTGTGGGAAAATATATTTTTATTGTTTAAACGACCCAGTAAGTTACTTTGTATGTCACCCTAGCAGACTAACACAGGTGTTTCAGAGAAAACAATGTTAAAGGAATGGTGAGGATGCTGATCAGAGAAGGCATCTCTGAGGAAGTGCACATAAGCTAAGATATGAAAAGACTAAAAATGATGAACTATGGGGAATAAATAGGTAGCAGATCCTGTTAAAAGGCAAAAGAAATCAAGGTGCTTTTGCTTTGGTCAATTATATTTAGCCTACAGAACCTAATAGTCCTTGGGAGACAATCTTTCTAAATTAATTGTCTAAGACGAAAAGCTCATGTGCAGCCAACTTCATCACAGTTCACAGACTCTGAAGTATTCAATGAACATGAAGTTGAATTTTTAATTGTAAGACAAAATGTATTTGATATCCTTCACACCCTGAGGTGAGGACAAGACATTTCTGAAGAAAATGAATTTCATGAAATATGTAGCTCAAATACTTCATAGAAATAGAATAAGTGGAAGTAATGTTCTTTCTTATGGCTCATCAAAGAGATTATGGAAATTATAGAACCTGAATATGCAAATCAAAAGGCAGTAGTATAGGCTCTGATTAGTCAAGGTTAAAACCTCAGATAGAGCAGTGATATGCCTGAATAAATTGATTCTTCTTTGGTAAGCAACTATATATCCTAATTTTAACTCAGTGGATAATAAGGATTATGAATCATGGGATAGACAAGGGATCCCCTTATTTCTTGATGGGATATTACACAAACAACTTCTGACATATGGTCACTCAATTTGTCTTGTGAGAGACTGAATATACAAATGGACAAGTCAGACCAAGTATGACACTAGAACACTGATCCACAACCTCTGAAGCAACCTATCCAGAATGGTCAAGACTTGATCAAGACTACCAGTTTCACTATATTTTCATCCCTGCTTCCAACTAAGGACCAACCAGAGAGAGACAAATATGCATCCTAGTCAATCACATAAGATGCTCTGTTTCTAATTAATCAGCCCCATCTTGCCCATAACCTATAACCAAAGCAGACCTGAGGCCTTCCTTGTGTTTACTATAAAGCTTTCCTATTCCTCTGCCTGCTTCTGAGTCTGTCGAATGCAAATGACAGTGGCCATATCTTACTATAGCAAACTCAAAATAAATAGCCTCTGTTTGTTCTCATTTGGAGGGCCTTCACTTATTTCCATAGTTGACTTTCCAGAGAAGAAAATGTCTGCTAGGTCCCAGGGTCAACAGAAGAGGATGGGAATTAGAGTCACCCTCAAGCTTTGAGGTGCCCAGCTTAGTGCCACTTGATATTTCCCCCAGGGAAGATGTCAGAAGCTGGGACGGTAACAGAAAACACTGACCTCCCATTACAATGGGATGGGATGACCCATCCAACAGAAGTTCAAAGTGATGAGTATATCTCAAAGTTCTAATGATCTGGCAGCTAGCCAGATGTGCCCATGTATTACCTAATTCACAGACTACACAGAAAAGCCTTATAGTTGAAATGATACAGTTGAATTGGAGGTCTAGATAGTTTAAAGCATTTGAAACAAGCTGGTTATAGCACCAACTATTATTCAATTTCCAGCTGGTTTACATCTCACCAATATTGGCCTTAGGTAACCTGGATACAGCCTAGACTAGGAAGAAGCATTGCTCTGGAAATAAAACTTAATCTCCAAATAGGGTCACTGCATGAAAGAAATGACCTGGGGAAGATTACTTGTCCATTTCCTTATCACTAAAAGGAAGATTTCTAAACCACTATGGAGTTAAAATAAAATAATATGATAGAGTATTTTTAAAGGATATTAAGGTAGAGTATTTTAAATAATTGAAAAAGCATAAATGCAAGACATTCTAATGCACAACTAAGTTTTCAGCACAGTTAATTTTACCCCAACACATACCTCATTCAGATCAGATTTGCACACTAGTGGGAGAATCAAGAATGTGTGTGTTAATGCCGAAACCAGTTTGGCTCAGTGGATAGAGCATCGGCTTGGGGACTGAAGGGTCCCAGGTTCGATTCTGGTCAAGGGCATGTACCTTGGTTGAGGGCATATCCCCAGTAGGGGGTGTGCAAGAGGCAGCTGATCGATGACTCTCTCATCGATGTTTCTAACTCTCTATCTCTCTCCCTTCCTCTCTGTATAAAATCAATAAAATATATTAAAAAAAAAAAAAGAATGTGTTAATTCATGGGCTGCCTGGGGAGGAGCAAAATGTGGGGAAGGCCTGTGTTGTCTGACTACTTCCTGGTCAACCTCCTGCTGAAATTATAAGAATGATAAAGGAGACTGGTGAGGCTCTCAAAATGGATGAGATTAATCTTCATTTCCTGGCAGCCATATAAAGTCACTTTCTGAAAGAATGACATGGTGCTACTTGCAACCACACTTTGTGACTGTCAAACCAGACTTTTCATCCACAGAAACCAGGCTGGATCTTAAGCTCCTTCCAGGTCATTGTTGCAGAAAACTCAGAGGAGAAGGTGGCCATCATGCTGTGTTCTAAAAGGAGTACATGCCAATGGTCACTACTGCTTCTCCTCTTCTGGCCCCACATTACCGAATTTGTATACAAACTATCATCAGCTGTATAATTTCTCATATGATTTAGGTTCTTTTTTTATTCTAGAGGTAGATTCTCTGACAAGATAAATCAATTAATGCAAAAATCAAATTTAATAGGAAGATCCAGTTATAACCAATAATTTACATACTAACTGTCATGGATGCTTCTTTCAGGTTGACCTTTGGCAGATGGAGGGGCTTATGCTGAAAGAAAAACGGGTAGAGTATGAATTTCTTCATCAGGTTGATTCTTAACCCTGACTGCACATTGGAATCACTTGGAATGTATTTTTAAAATACCAGTGACTGAGTCCCATCACTAGAAATGTAGTTTGTCTAGGATAAGACAAAGGTATGGCATTTAAAAAAAAAAAAACACTCTGGCCAAATTGGTTTGGCTCAGTGGATATAGCATCAGCCTGCGGACTGAAAGGCCCCAGGTTCGATTCTGGTCAAGGGCATGTAACTTGGTTGTGGGCACATCCCCAGCAGGGGGTGTGCAGGAGGCAGCTGATCAATGTTTCTCTCTCATTGATGTTTCTAACTCTCTCTCTCTCTCTCCTTTTATCTCTGTAAAAAAAATCAATAAAATATATTTTAAAAATAAAATAAAAATAAATAAATAAATAAATAAATAAATAAATAAATAAAAATCACTCTGAAGAGTTTAATGGTAGGATCTCACTCATATGTGTAATCCAATGAACAAAATAAAATAACAAACAAAATAGATCCAGACTGATGAATCTCAGAGGGAAGGAGAGTGGGTGGATGGGTGAGGAGAGATTTACCAAAGAACCTATATGCATATATTCATAACCCATGGACACAGACAGCAGTGTGGTGAAGGCCAGTGGCAGAGGACAGCTGAGAGGGAGAAGGGATCCCTGGGGAATAAGAGGGAAGATCTGTAGTACTTCCAGCCGTAAAGATAAACTTGCAAAAAAAAAAAAAAAAAGGAGTTTAATGATAGTGAAAGCATTTCTTCTGGGAGAGTCAACAGAGCCTGGGAAGGTACTGATAGACACTGGATTCGTTCCAACAATGGTGCTGTAAAATGATGGAGCAGGACTTCAGGAGAAGTCCAAAGTGGTATTTACAGCAGGGGAAGAGTTCCTAGTGAAAGAGGCAGTGATTAGCAAAGAGGACAATCGGAATGGTAAGTATGGTTACTGCCTCCCTCCTCTGCCACCTGGTGGGGCTTCTAGGCTTTCACAGGCCCCTTCACAAATGTCTTTAGCTCTTCATCCACCATCTCATTTCTGACCCATAGTTCTCTTTGAGCTGTCCTTCTGTTTATTCCCAATCTACATGTTTGTTTTGGTGTGTCCCCTGTAATTGTACAGAACATTCTGCTTTCAACAAATCATTTCCCTGATTGTTGAAAGCAGAAAGCCTTTTGAGTCTATTTCTGTCTTTCTCTCACATGAGCACTCCCCAGTGTTCTTAATTGTACTCTCTAGTCAATAATGACTCAACCCTAACACAGTTCTTTTAGCAAAGTGACCCCCATCTCTGCTTTCTTGCCTCATAACACATTTCCTTCTAGATTTCATACATTCCACATATTCTCCTTGCTGCTGCATATATATCATAGCATTCTCTTTGCTAATAAAGAAAAAAAAATTTATTTAAGTCTGCAATAAGAAAATAATCTGTCATATCACATAAAAGTTTCATGCCCAGATATTTACTCATTTGTTTTCCTCTAAGACCCAATAAAATAGTCCAAGAGCCACGATCTATTTTAAATTAAAATGCATGGCTTTAAGGGCTATTTGACATGCAGTAATTATCTGCATAGTCTTCTAGCCAAGCATAGAAATTGCTAATGTCTCTGCCCTTGAAGGAAATGAACTGTGCAAAAAATTTCAAGCAAACACAATCCAACTGTTCATACAAAAGGGAGGTTGCATAAGATTTTCATTGTATCTCTACCCAAATTTCCCCTTGACTTGTCACAGATCAGCATGTACTTCACCTCTTAGGCTCCAATTAAACTTATAAACAGATGAGCTTTTCAGTAGACAAGGGCCGACGTGCCCTTTCCACAGATGGTCAGTCACATGTTGCAGTAATGGCTGGACACGCCACAAGGGTACTGTATAAAAATGGTGAGACTCAGAGCTCTGCAGCTCCAATTGCTCTGTTTAGATTTGCCTCTCTTTCAAGATGGATTTCCTTCATAGGAATGGAGTACTCATTATTCAGCATTTGCAGAAGGACTACCGAGCTTACTACAATTTTCTAAGTTTTATGTCCAATGTTGGAGATCCCCGGAATATCTTTTCTATTTATTTTCCACTTTGGTTCCAGCTTAATCAGACGGTTGGAACTAAGATGATATGGGTAGCAGTCATTGGGGATTGGTTCAATCTTATTTTTAAATGGTAAGGCTTCTGTTTTGCTTTATTTTTTCCTAAAGTGTACTCTTAAATTTGTAGCGATGGCTTAGTGGTCACATTCTAGATGTGTGTAGTTTTATTTGGAAAATTTTCAAGCATACCACAGATTCATAAGTAGAACTTACAAAAGCCATAGAAATGTATACTTACTTACAAATGTACATTTATATACTAATGTAAACTGATTTATAAGTAAATTCCAAAGCCCTGTAATATATGCTGTGATTATCCAAGAAGTTAGTTAAATGAGCAGCACTCATACTGAACAGGTGATTCCAGGGAGCACTTTGATATTGCCAATCTAAGTACCCAAAGCACCTGCAGGACTTCCCCTGCAAGGAAAAAAAATGTCCCTGTTTACATTGAAAACTAACCTAAAATGACTGTGTCAATCTCCATAATGGGCGATAAGCCAGAATCCAAGTTGTTTCAAAGATTCTTAATCATGAGCTTTCCTCATCAAACCCTCTGAATGAATCATTTTTGTAGGCAAAAATAGGACGTTTCCAATTAAGTACTTGTTGTATATTTAAATATATTCATATCTATATTTCTTCAAATACAGGATATTATTTGGTCATCGGCCTTACTGGTGGATCCAAGAAACTCAGATTTACCTGAATCGTTCAGGTCCATGCCTTGAACAGTTTCCTACTACGTGTGAAACAGGTCCAGGTAAGCAATTATAGCAACCTCAACTTACTAAAGCTATTCCAAAAGAGTCATTATGTATAATGATCATCTAATAAGTATATTATATCATATAGGAAATTAAAGAAAAGTCATGAGGGAAGATGCTAAAAGTTCATAAGCATAAAAATTGCTAATGAGAAAGGAAGTTTTATGGATTTCATTGTGTTATTTGTAAAAGGGTAAGTTTGGAGAATACTCCTTAAATAATTTTATATTTGGAATTTATTTTTTTGGAAGAATGGAACAATACAAAAACAAACAAAAAAAACTAGAAAAAATTACAAAGAACTATATTCAAATTCTAGGAATATTGATTTATCTACTGCTGAGTAACTTTCAAAGTTACTATAAGTATTCCAAAAATCTCATGAATGAGGAAAGAATAGACAAATTTTCTGTAAGAAAAGTAAGGACTTCCTGGTATCACTATTGCCAGTTAAGATAGCTCTGATCTTAGAATGATTTCTTTTAAAAAAAAATTTTTTTTCTGGTATATATAGTATGTAAGTAGACTTTCTGGGCCACTTCCTTTTTTATTATAAGTAAGACTATGTATGTGAGTAAAATCTTTACCAGAGAGTTGAGTTTAAAACTATAAAAAGACTTTTGAAATATATAAAAGAAAGTTACATGTTACTGTTTTAACTTATAAGACTACAGTTTGGCATATATCAGAAAATTAATATTGACATCCATTGAAACCAACCCTGAATATAGTGAATGTGTAAGTTCTGTTATATTACTATAATTAATTCTTTAAATATCTGGCTGCCTCAGTAGACTGTGTTCAATCATGATGGGGATGGTATGTGTTTTATCTTTCTAAAACCAGTGTGGGATGAATGGATGGATGGATGGATGGATGGATGGGTGGGTGGCTGGATGGATAACCTTTGAAACAATTGAAATGCTACTTTGTTTTATCCCAGCACTTTCCAGCATGTGGGATATTTTCTGAGGTGAGGGGGTGGGAAAGAGAAAGAAAGATATATTGCATCCTATGTTCACTCCTTAGAGATCTATAACTCTAAGAATATAAAGACTCTGAAAATTAGAAACACATTTGCAATAAATAGATCTACAAGAAATAGATTGATCTTTGTTTAATTCAGTGTTTTCTGAAAAAGAGATTGGGGTGTAATCAGAATGAATCTCCACTTGGTTAAGACTCAGGGAGAATAGCAAAGTCATTTTTTAAAATATATTTTATTGATTTTTTACAGAGATTAAGAGAGAGGGATATAGAGTTAGAAATAGAGAACATCAATTAGCTGCCTCTTGCACACCCCTTACTGGGGATGTGCCCGCAACCAATGTACATGCCCTTGACCGGAATTGAACCTGGGACCTTTCAGTCTGCAGTCTGATGCTCTATCCACTGAGCCAAACCGGTTTCGGCAAAGTAATTTTTTTAAAAAATATCAAGATTCATGGGAAAGACATTCTAGGAGTAGAAAGTCTTCTTCTGCCAATATTGATGTTCCCTTTATAGCTTCTCTTCCTTTCCATAACAAAGACTTCCATGGAGCTGCTGGCCACAGGATAGACATAGAGGTAGAGGTAGCTGCTAGTACACAGCAGTCAATTGCAAAGTCAGACATAGCAATGATATCCTGTAGATGTTTGACTTTCCAACCCAAGGAACATAAACTGATTTAGGGTCCAAAACAAGTACTTTATTTTTATCATCATCTAAAAATAATTAGATATGAACAATGAGTAGAGATATGTCAGATTTTGGTGCAAAACCCTGAGTTTTTAATTAGCCTTGAACATTTTAATTCTGGAATTTGATGAACTTGAAAAATCTGGAAAAAAATGTTTGAAGTAGTGTTTTGAGGCTCAATTTTTTTATTTCTACCTATATTTAGATATTAAATAGAGCCTGGACCTTGTAGATTCTTTCTGAGTTACTTGTAATTTTCATGGCTAATATGCCATTCTACCATCCATTTTGATATTGATACTCTGTTAACTCCCTTTCAAATGGACCAACAACTTTGCTTTTGTAGGAAGTCCATCTGGCCATGCAATGGGCTCATCATGTGTCTGGTATGTCATGGTAACAGCTGCACTGAACCACACTCTCAGTCGGATGGATGAGTCATCTACGACTCTGCACAGGTCAGCTTTGCTCCAGTTTCTGTAGCATGGGAATGTAACAGTTTTGAATATGGAATGTCTTCTTAAAAGTTCATTTTAGAATACTTTTAAGTGGTTGAAATGTGCTTATTCTATTCTATCATAACCAAAATAGCAAATGAATAGAAAATTAATATTGTGCTTTAAGATAATGTCCTAATTAGTTCACAGCTTTGCCACATTATAAGGTTGGAAATATTTAATTGATTAATGATTTGCTAAATATGCTTTGGGTTTCTCTAATATAATAATCATTCTGGTAGGTCATAAGTAAGTCATCTAAAATTATGTAATAAATAATTTTACATGTACATTCTCTTGCTTTAAGATTAACTAGAAACTTTGAGAATCATCATTCCCCTTGAATGCATCAGTTAATTTAGTATAATTATATTTCTTTCTTTGACAAGCCAATGTTTTTTGACATCAATAACAAATTCTAACTTTAAAGACTGTGCAACCTTTGTGATTATAAACATCCTAGAGGCAAATTTAAATTTGAATGTTAGTAGATTTCATGTTAGTAGATTTATAATGTTTAAAAAGGCCTAGAACTTTAATGTAAGATTACTCAAAATTTTTGTTTAATTGAACTGTTCTTTTCTGAAATAATTAATCATTAAAACAATTTTGAGCACCACTTTATTTTTTTTTAAATATATATTTTATTGATTTTTTCATAGAGAGGAAGAAAGAGGGATAGAGAATTAGAAACATTGATGAGAGAGAATCATCAATCAGCTGCCTCCTGCACACCCCTCACTGGGGATGTGCCTGCAACCAACATACATGCCCTTGACCAGAATCGAACCTGGGACCTTTCAGTCTGCAGGCCGACGCTCTATCCACTGAGCCAAACCGGTTTCGGCTTGAGCACCACTTTAATAATAAATTATTAAGCTATCAGAGATAAAATTTGTTAATTGTTTTTTAAATATGATAACATATACCATTATATAAAAGTTTTTTTTAAAAATAAAAAATTTCCAAGAGCCATCTACTTTTAGAGTAGTATGGGAAATATAAAAAGAAATGGCTAAAGTAATCTGAGCATATTTAAAGCTTATTCTAATGAAACTGTGACTTGCATGCCTTAATGTATCCATTAGCCAAAACAACAGTAGAGGGTTGTTTAATTAAAAGAGAGAGAAAATAGGAAGCACATATGATAAGGAGTAAACATATATGGCATTAGCAAGTCTCCAAAATCGAATTATCCCACTCCATTAAAATAATTATTAGGATGTCAAATTGGCTTTCTTTTATAACATTTATTAAAATCTCAGGATATTGTACTTAAAAATGCATTGATAAATGCAAAAACCTCTGTTAAAGCATTTCAAATCCTGTGAAACACATGGCAACAACATTTTGGGGAAAACAAGACTCAAGAATCATGATGTATGTCAGATGCTTCTTCTGAGAAAGGTCATCTGGAGCCCCTAATTTTATGAGCGATCAAATTTCTTTGCTTCTTACACTTGTATCTATTCTTCCATCTTAGACTGACCTGGTCATTTCTTTGGAGTCTTTTTTGGTTGATTCAAATCAGTGTCTGCATCTCCAGAGTATTCATAGCAACGCATTTTCCTCATCAAGTTATTCTCGGAGTAATTGGTGGTAAATATGATTCCTTAATGTCTGGTTGTGTCATTGGAAAGCTTTAGTGTCGTTTGTTTTATGTTCTCAGATTCTTCCTGGTGATCAGTTCCCCATTCTAGGTAATTCTGTTAAGTGACTGATGCTTAATGCCACCCTGGGAGCTTAAGTGACTCAACACACCTCTCAAATCCTCCTTTTGCACAATGGCGGAGTCTCACATAACAGTATAAACGCTAACCTCCTGGTGAGATGAGCTTCTCTAAAATGTGACTAGAGTTAAGTACAACTTCCAGACCACCACTTCAGACAGCCTGCTTGTGTCTTGGTTTGGGGGACCTATAATGGCCTTCCAACCTGCGCAGCATGCCACTCTCTCTCTGAAACACCTGAAATAATGATTACATAACTATGAACTTCACTTAGCCGCTGCTTTGTATTCATGAAGCGGCATTCACCATGATTGAGTTTCTGCCATTTAGCCCCCACATGCTTTTCAAAGGCTAAGTTATTTGGCTACAACAATTGAAATATTAATTGCAAGCACCTAGATCAGTGTTCTGCCTATAAAGTGGGTTGTCACTCAGTGCTGTGGATTCCTGAGTGACCCCCTGTCCTAGTATGGATGGCGAAAAGACCATGGTGCAAGTGTGTGTTACTGCTTTAAGAAAGGCTTTGGAAAATGGATAGACTCTAGGTGACTAAAGCCCTTACATTGTAAACTACAGCTAAATTCCTTTTTTGTTAATATATTTTTATTGACTTCAGAGAGGAAGGGAAAGGGAGTGAGAGATAGAAACATCAATAATGAGAGGGGATCTTTGATCAACTGCCTCCTGCATGTCCCACACCAGGGATGGAGCTCACAACCTGGGCATGTGCCCTGACCAAACTGTGACCTCCTGGTTCATAGGTTGATGCTCAACCACTGAGCCACACTAGCTGGGCAGCAGCTAAATTCCTCAATGCAGGGAGGAATGATTCCCCAGGAGCTCAAGGACACATAGTCGCCTTCAGTGTCTCTTTCTAATCCCCAGGCATGCTTGTGGCAGAGGCCTTTGAACACACTCCAGGCATCCAAACGGCGAGCCTGAGCACATATCTGAAGACCAATCTTTTCCTCTTCCTGTTTGCACTTGGCTTTTACCTGCTTCTCAGACTGCTTGACATTGACCTGCTATGGTCTGTGCCCATAGCCAAGAAGTGGTGTGCCAACCCCGACTGGATCCACATTGACACTACACCTTTTGCTGGACTCGTGAGAAACCTTGGGGTCCTCTTTGGCTTGGGCTTTGCAATCAACTCAGAGATGTTCCTCAGGAGCTGCCGAGGGGAAAATGGCTACAAGCTGAGCTTCCGGCTGCTCTGTGTCGTGGCCTCATTGACCACACTACAACTCTACCATTTCATCAAGATCCCCACTCACACAGAACATTTATTTTATGTGCTGTCTTTCTGTAAAAGTGCATCCATCCCACTGGCTGTGGTGGCTCTGATTCCCCACTGTATTCATGTGCTAATGAAGCCAAATGAAAAGAAGATTGACTAGGGTTGTGCAGAGTTATGCTCTGTGGTCCCAGGAGGCAGACACTATTCATTTATCACAGTCTTCAGCATCCCAACAGGAGGCCCAGTATCAGATAGCTTTATCATCTTCAAATGCTTCTGGCTCTTGTAAAGACATTTTAGTAGCAGTCAGCTCTAACCCCCAGTTTTCAGATAAGGTATTAAAGGCTCATTTAGGTAAAATAACTCACTGTTGTCACACCCCTGTAAAAACAGGAATTAGAACCCAAGTCTTCAGGCAAATATTTCTATTGAACTATGTTTTGTTTGTTCGTTTTCAAAAGGTAATAATTTGTAAGATTCCATGTCTATTCTATGATAATTACTATGTAAATCAGCTATGTTTTAAAAAATAACATTAAAATGCCACATCTAGTTTGACTTAAACCATGCATGCAGGGCCTTGAGGGGTCAGCAATGGTTCTAGATATGGATAGGTATGTAGGTGAAAGGGAACAGGCCAGGTTACTGTGGACTTGAACTCCTGTACAACTCCTGGTCTGTTTTACAGAAGTGATTTCTAATATGTCAATAAATGCTATTGAAGATTATCTGCTTAGAACATTATTTACCCCTAAAAGGTTTATCGCTTTACTATGACATCTTATACTATCACTTTAAGGGTCAGTTTTTCAAAACTAGGGAAATCAAGTGCCTTCCTCAAGGTCATGCTCCAACCAGGAAAACTATTACATGCTTATAGTATCTGTTAGCTGTGTTAACCTCTATGTATACTGAACTATGATTAAAATCTACAGGTTTACTTTATAAAATATCATTGATGGAATATTATGTTATACTAAGAATTTCTCAGTAAGGTTTTTTCTAGTAATTCCGGACTTTAAGTTGATAGTTCTGTTATTTCAATCAAGTACATTTTGAGTCAGATTTTGCTGCATATCTTAGTGGCCTGTGATCTACCATAGTGTTTCATCTAACTCTTTTCAAGGATATTAATACATGTTTATTTTAGATGCTGACATACTAAGTAACCCATAAATGTTTATGAAAATGTGACAGTTGAATCAGTGCTATTTGACAAGATATTACTTGAGGATCACAAAACCTCTACAACTCAAAATAATTATTGGTCCATTTCTAGGTGTATTTATAGAGTATATTTGTTGCTTTTACAAAACACACTTAATAGCTTTCTTTTTAAAAGGTAACTGAACTTGATTTCAGTAATTAGATGATTTCTAAGCAAAAAGCTGAGATATAATAAAATATTTTTAATTTAGTTTTTATTTTGTCAATTATAGTTTACAGTCAATATTATTTTGTATTAGAGGCCCATGCATGAAATTTGTACATGGGGAGGGGAGTCCCCTCAACCTGGCCTGCACCCTCTCTCAATCCAGAACTGCTGGCTCCTATCTGCTCACCTGCCTGCCTTCCTGGTTCCCCCTAACTGCTTGCCTGCATACCTGATCACACCTAACTGCTTGCTGGGGGACGAGGCCAGCCTAGAGGGGCTGTGATGGTTCTGGTCTTTGGTCATTCCAGTCATTACACTATGGTGGCTGGCCTTTTATTATATAGGATTATTATTTTGGGGAGTACAGCATAGTGGTCAGACTTTACAAAACATTCACCCAATATTTCCAGTACCCACCTGCATCATACAGAGTTATTGCAATATTATTAGCTATATTTTCTATGATATACTGAAGAAACAATATTTTAAGAATAAAATTTTCTCATGTTGAGAAGACATTTGTGGTAAAAGAGGGAAGAATGATTCTTAACATGTGAGCTTTGTTCATTGGTTCAAGCCTCCCAGTTGGAGTGCCATACAAAGTCACTTCAATCCCTTCACACTTTATGATGCATTTGCCTTCTCTCATTCTTCTGCATTTGTCAGAGATCTTATTCCTATGTAAGAGCTCTTTCTGACAGTTTCCGTTGAGATTAGAAATGTTAATATTGAAGAATCTTCCAACCCAATATGGTTTCAGCCTGCTCTTAACAAGGCCTGAGGAAGCTAGGCATGAATAGTCAAAGGATTCTGCTACAATATGTGACTCCATTATAAATCCCTTCTCAGTTGTCTTCAGCCACCCACAGTGAGTGCTGTGGGCTGGATGATCTATGATCCTCAGAGGGGAATATGCCGAGGTTTTGGCTCATTTTCTAGTATTAATCCCCAACTACTCTACTTTATTTGCCATAAAGCTCTGGCGTCCTCATGCGGTGAGGTTTCCCTCTTTACTCTAGTTGACATCTCCTGATGGATCCATATGGTGACAAATGGCTTTTGCAGTTGAAACTACATAGGCAGGAAGAGAAATAGCTTTTCACAGCCTTGGAGAAAATATCAGCTTTTAATAGGAATGGAAAAGACTCTTCTGCTTTCAATTTATTTGAAAAAAGTAAGTGGATTTGGGTACATTTGGCTTGCTGTTACTATATCCATGTATTCAAAATGGCTGCACACCTACATATTCAGGAGGAAAATGAGCTTTCAGGATAGAAAAAAAAATCTAGACAAGTGACTTGAGAAACTGTCCAATCAAACATGTATTTGAAAAGAAATGCAAAGGAGTTTATTATTACTGAAACCAGCTATCAAGAAGGATGTTGGATCCCTTTCCTTTGACAACATAGGGATAGGATATGTGTCTCATAAGGTTAAACTGGTACCTTCTTTGGAACTATTTCAATATAACAGAAGGGCAATTAAAATTTTATTATAAGATGCCCTTGGAACTCAAAGTTATATCTCTAAATATTTTTATTTATTCAAAATCTGTAAATAAATCCAAGATCAAATGAATACATATAAAACATATAAAAACCTTGATTTAAGGGGAATTAAAAAACCTTGGTTGTATTTTTTAAATTTATCTTTATTGTTGAAAATATGACAGAAAGTATTAAAGATGACAGATTTGCCTCCCATTGACCCCCTACACCCCACTCCTGCCTTAAATGTGATTGATTTCTTGAATATATTAAAACTGTATATTCCAACACTCTTTAACTGGACTTTTATATTGATGGAAGTATTCTGTGTTGTCCAAAATGGTAGTCTATAACTACCTGTAGCTCTTGAAATGCAGCAAATACAATTAAGGAAATACATTTTAAAATGTTACTTACTTTAACTTTAAACTTAAATTTAAATAGTCACGTGTGTTTAGTAGCTATTAAAATGGGTAGCACAAATCAAGTCCCACACTGCTTTTCCCTGAAAAAAAAAGTAAGCCTTTTTAAAAAATATTGTCACCTATACCACATTCCTGTGAGACAACATGAATTAGTGTTAACTGCTTTATTTTATATGAAAAAACATTGATTTGTTGGCAGAACATGGACAATGGATGCTTACCCCAGCCCAGGAATCTCTTAATTAGCTCACAGATGCTATTTTCCAGTTGAAAATATAATAGTGGTGATTGGTAAATCCCACTGTGATCTTTACACATTCATAGGAAACATGGGTTAACCGACACTAAACAATTTCTGGGGCTGGAAGGATTAAAGCGACTACAAAAAGTTATCAGTAGTCCCTGCTGTGTTTTTATGGAGGCCCTCTACGGATCTGGGGTTCTCTCTATGCACAGTTCCCTTCTCTCTCTCTTCTGTGAGCTCTAGCCACCAGGGTCTCCTGGGACTCTTAGCTCTGTTGCCTCAAAGCAGGGAGTCTGGCTACCCTTCTCTGCTCCATGTCCTGGAGACACCCCCCCACCCCCACCCCAGGGCCACAGAACTGGGTGAAGTTTTACCAACATCTATGTCCACTTTCTGGGTGGCTGGATGACTCTCTGCCAAGTTATCCTGCTTGTCTGGGTCCTCCATGCCGGACACCAGAACCTCTGTGGCTATTCAGAAACTGTTGGTAAAAAGAATTACCAGTGCCCATTTGCACCTGAGGATTTTACCCTCATTGACTGACTGTCCCAGTCACCCTGGAAATGCAAACAGCTTTCTGGATGAATACTGGGACCTGAGTGTTGCCAAGGAACTAAGGTGGAGTTTCTCATCTGTCCCTGTCCCCTGAACTTTAATGCTATCCTGTAGTTATTTCACACTAAAGGCAATATGATACGACTTGCTCGTTTTTAGAAAAGACTATATTTTGTTTTTCTTTAAAAATAAAATGTTAACAGCAAGAAAGGTCTATAAGAAGTTCCAAAAACTTCTTTCAAAAGATGGCAACTTGTGGGAGAATTCTAAGAATTAGAAGTGCTTCATTTCAGCTCTGCAAAGAACACATGTACTTTTTTGTCCAATTTGGGGTGGTTTGATGTGGAGTCCTAATACTAATTACTGTCTCTGCTGCTCTTTGATGGAGATCACAGTAATGGCTTAGAAGAAATTACATCTCATTTCCTTTGGCAGCACAGAAGTGATTGTTCTCAAGGAGGGAGAAAATTCAAAGATTGAGGTCAGAAAGGTTAGCGTCAAGCTGATTAATTATTTTCTGTTGTGAATTTTAAAATTTCTTAGAATCTTTTTCTTCTAACGTGTGCCATGTGGTTTCTGAACAGAATCTGCTTCAGTTAAAAAAAAAAAAAATTGTGACAGTTCCTCAAAGAGCACTATGTTCTGAAGGAGTGGTCAGGGCAGGGGCAGCGGCAGGTAATGAGGGAAGGGCAGCCGCTGGGGTCCCGGTGAGTGGGCTTGTGGCTTAGATCAGGCACTGCCAAGAGGAGCATTTGCTCTGGCAGCACCTTGCCCACTTCCAGTGCTGGCACAAGCAAAGGCAGAAACCACCTCCCTGGGAGGCCCAGCTGCGTGCCCTGCAGGAGGAGCAGGCCATATGTGTGTCTGGGAAAGAAACCCAGAACTAATTAAGAGCTTCTTTCCTCCTCTAGCTCTCACCTACCCTTGCGCATCAATTGGGCCAGTCACACTCTAATTTCTGTTCAGACAATTGACTTTTTCCTGGACGCAGCCTGTCATCCTTGTTCACACATTTTGCCATTAACGGAAGGAGTTTTCTAAAGCTGGGCATTGCATGTGCTCATCACTGCCTGGCCCTCAACCTTCAGAATTGTGCATGCAAAGCATCTGACCCCAGAGATCTCTTTTCCTGCAGAATAACTCCAAATTCTGGATTTTAACAATTTTTTTTAATGAAAGAAATGTAGAGGCCCTGCTATCTTTCTATTGATATATAAAGACTGCATTTGGCTTCACAAGGGGAAAGTAAATGCCTCTGTTTGAGTTTGTGAGATTTTTTTTGTGCTTCTTACCCTTTAGTATTGGGATGTTGATGGTGGTGCCAGGTCCCTATGTGGATCCCAAAGGGTGTCATAATACAAGAGGGCAGGTGCTAGCAAGTTCAAGGACAAATAGATGTACAAAAGACTGTGGATTTTGGCAGCAAGCATTATGGACTGTAGTCACCGGACCTAGGTTTTAGTCTGTCTCTGGATCTAACTACTGTGATGCTGGGAGGCCATTTAACATTGATGGGTTTAGTTGACTAATTTCTCAAATCGGGACTTTCAAGTGGACTTGGGATGGCAGATTCATTCCAGCTCTGATACTCCGCAGCTCTAAAGATCTTCTTTGATGAAATTGGAAGAAGAGCCAGAATGACCTTAGCCGGCATGGCTCAGTGGATAGAGCATCAGCCTGTGGATTCTGGTCAAAGACACGTACCTTGGTTGCAGGTTCCTTCCCAGCCTGGGCCCTGGTTGGGGCGTGTGCAAGAGGCAACCAATCAATGTTGCTTTTTCTCTCTGTCTTTCCCTCTCTCTTCCGCCCTCTCTTAAAATAATGGAAAAATATCCTCAGGTGAGGATTGAAGAAGAAGAAGAAGAAGAAGAAGAAGAAGAAGAAGAAGAAGAAGAAGAGCCAGAGCAAATTAAATTTTACTTACATGCAATGAATAAGGCTGCAAATTCTAAACAGTACTTAATTTTGTAATTTGCTTTTTAATAAGCAATTTTAGACTTATATAATTCCTTTCAGTCTTCAAAAGATTCTATTCCGATTAGAATCTGAATTTTATAGCTATGTAAAGAGATGCATGGGGACATAAAATAATGTGGCTGATGTTATAGGGCAATATTATTAACATGAGAATATTCATAGATTTTTCTGCTCACCTATTTTACAAAGGAGATCCCATAATGAAATTACAGGCTCCGTGTCCCCTTTCTTAACAACTTAAGAAGGAAGATGTTCCTGCTGGAAGAGATACTAAGGGGTTATTTATAACAGGCTGAGTGAGAAGAAGTTTGCTCGGTGGGAGAGGAGTTGGAGGTGCTTAACTAAACTGCACTGTATGAGGGAAGTGATTAGAAATTTGAAATATCCTGTTAGTAAGTTTATTGTGGATTAATTACAGATCTCTCGAACACGTAAAGATAAGTTTTAGTTTTTAAATTTCATGATTGCTGTTATGTTTTTCTTGAATGCACCACAAGTCTAACATCAAATTATATGTGGCAAGATTTTTGAGGATGGTCATGCTAAATGACAGGTAGAGGTCCAGTTCCAAGTAGCTTCTAAGATCTTTTCAGGCTCAAACAGGACCCCTTCTGTCCAAGCTTTTCTTTTCTCTCTAATCTCCTTACCACCCATTGTCAAACACTTATTAAAGTCATTTAGGTGTTATATATGCAAGGAGTGACTCTAACATAGGCCTTTCCCTTGAGACCCGCAGGGGTTTCAGGCTTACCTGTTGCAACTGTGGGCGGACACCAGGGCGGTCTCTGGCCTGTGGGCTTGGAAGAACTGAATTGAGACCATACCCAGCTACAAGTTAGCTGGTAACATTATTCCCCATCTCTTTTAGCCCACCCTATTTCAGATTCATTCTCTCTTTTTTAAAAATTTATTTTTTATTGATTGATTTCAGAAAGGAAGAGAGAGTGAGAGAGAGAGACAGAAACATCAATGATGAGAGAGAATCATCAATCAGCTGCCTCCTACATGCTCCACACTGGAGATCAAGCCCACACTGGGGATTGACCTCACAACCCAGGCATATGCTCTGACCAGAAATTGAACCGTGACCTCCTGGTTCACAGGTTGACTCTCAACTGCCAAGCCACACTTAAATCACTTTCTTTTCAACTCTGGCTATACCCTGCCAATAGAGTTTGGATCATTCCTAGACTAACACCAATTTTATCATATGAGAGGATGCGAAAGCATAATCACAAAACACCAAGTCCCTAAGTAAAAACCTCTTCACTTAAAGCAAAATAAAGGAAGGTACATGAAATGTTCTTGGAAAACCACTAGAATGAGCTGTGAGGACTTCCGTCCAGTTATATCTCTTTTCATAGCAATGACATTTGAAAAGAAAGACTATTCTTTCTTTCAATCAATATTTTTGGAAAATCTCTAGATGTAAAGGTCATATTTTAAGGTCATTTAAACACAAATCAATACTTCAATGTTGCATTCTTTTCTTTATATTTGTGTTTCAGTATTTTTGTAAATAAAAATCTAACTGTATCTATTAATTATGTTAATCCCAAATGAACAACCACCACCACCAAAAAATAAAAAATAAAAATAAAAAATTTTTAAAAATATGACCTCAGGTCTTAAGCAGGTGAGAGGTGTCTTTTTCATGTGTAATAGGATGGCTGGAGTTAGGCAGCCCAGGCTGGAGCAGCTTCTCAAGGATGTCCAGGAATCAGACTCAAGTTACCTACCTGCTCTGCCATTCGTAGTCATGTCTGAAGGACCACAGCATGGCTGCTGTGCATTCAAGAAAGAAGAAAGAAGAAGAATTGGCTATTGTTTTTGACCCATGCTTTATTTCAAAAGGGACAGCCTCCATAGAGACTTGTGTCTATATTTCATTGACCGAAACAGTATCACCTGGCCTCCCCTGCAAGGGAGTCTGGGAAGGTGACTACTTTACTTTCCAGCCCCTGTAATAGAGGCAAGCAAAGGAAATGGGGTAAGATGGGTGTCAAGTGAGCGAACCTATGATGCCTGACATAGTGATTTCTCTTACATATAACAATGAATACAACTTATAGCTACATTCCTCCCCTGCAGTCTACTAGCTGGTTTCACAATAATGTATAAAGATTATACAGGAAAAATGCTTTCTAAATTATAAATTGCTTTTTGAATGTTATCTCTGAGATATATTTAAGTGATTAATTGGATTCTCGACTTCCAAAAAATTGGCTTTGATTCCAAACTTGGCATACAGAAATATATATATTCTCAACCAATATGATAGCATTATTTTCTCTCTTTTCAGTAATCATCTATAATAATAAAAGCATAATATGCTAATTAAACCAGACAGCCGAACGACCTTCCAGATGTCATTCCTTATGGACAAAGCTGCAATGGTGAGGGCTGAAGCAGAGGTAGTTAGGGGCGATCAGGCAGGCAGGCAGGTGAGTGGTTAGGAGCAATCAGGGAGGCAGGCAGAGGTGATTAAAAGCAATCAGGAAGACAGGCAAGTGATTAGGAGCCAGCAATCTTGATTGTGTTAGGGATGTCCGACTACGGGCAGTCAGACATCCCCCCAGGGGTCCCAGATTGCCAGGCTGAGGAACACCCTCCCACCCCCTGCACAAATTTCGTGCACTGAACCTCTAGTTGTTAATAATCATAGATACTGTTCTGGGTCACCTTGGGTGAACATTTCTCTTTTTATCTCCAGCCATTCTGTTGTCCTCACATTTATCTCTTTGTATCTGAGAGTAGAAGCTGTACCTGAATTACAAACAGTAGGGAATTGCCAATTCACCATCTGGCTATGTATTCTTCTTCCTTAATCTACTGCACATTTTGTCCAAGTGCTGATTTATTGCATTGAGTAATTGCATCCAGACAGCTATATGCCAATCATGTGTATCCTGATTACTCATTATGAGCCTTAGGATACCATACAACTCACTAATGAGCACATTATAATGCTGGCCAGTGCCAATTAGATGATAATCATGTGCACTGCTTTATTTACAGTCCATCCATTTAAATTAATTGGGCATTTAATTGAACACAGTGTGAAAGAAATTGGAGTTGCATTTCTCAGTTTAACTTACTTTCATCTGTCATCTCTCACATAGCAGGTGAGATTATTCATTTGATCTGGAAATTTAAAGCAAATATAAATGGACATAATGCTTATTTGATAATGGCACACATATGTAAATTTATCTCAAAATGTGTTAGAAAATAGCAATAAAATTTGCAAATTTTTAATCTCCACTAACAGCCTTATATGACCTGATTACAGAGAGAATATACATATCTAAGAGAATCCAGCTCTCAGCTGGAAATATGAGGTGGAATCTTAAACCAACTTTATGATAATGTCCTGATATTTTCTTAGGATAGGAAATTTACATTTAATTCATGAATAAGTATGTGGTAAACCATATTTAATTATGATTCTATGTATTTTTCTCTTTCAGGACATAGTAATCAAAACATTTCAGGATCTACATTTTTCAGTGAGTGTTTAATTTCCAAACATTGCATGCATGAATGCATCACTAAATCAAAAGTGTCTATTCATTGAAATAATTTCCTAAAAGCCATGTAGAATAGACATACAATAACTACATGAAAAATAGTTTCTAGACCAAAAAAAAAAAAAAATCTAGAGGCCAACTCTTCTACTTTTTTTCATAGTCACATTTCTGGTTTATAGATATCTGCCTCCATATAATTTTAAGAAGCATTAATTGAACTGAGGGTCTCTTCCCAAAATAAGTAGGAAGATGTGCTGCTCCAACTATTCAAAAAGAATTCTTCATAGGAAAAAAAATCATAAATAATTCTAATAAGCTAATTGGAACTAAACATATTATGGAAAGAAAACCTTGGTGGAATTAATAATATGCCAATTTCAAAGTTATATTGTGTTACACTAAGCAACCTGAGTTCTTTCCCTTTTTGCAAGTCAATGCAAACAGGTGATGCAAATAAAATAAATGATGTAAAATTTTTAAAAATATATTTTTCATTCTTAAAAATATTTTTATTGATTTCAGAGAGGAAGGGAGAGGGAAAGAAAGATAGAAACATTAATGAGAGAGAATCATTAATTGGCTGTCTCTTGCATGCCCCCAACTAAGGATCGAGCCTGCAACCCGGACATGTACCCTTGACTGGAATGGAACCTGGGACCCTTCAATCCACAGGCCAACTCTCTATCCACTGAGCCAAACCTGCTAGGGCTGGGCTCATGTTTTTATAGGACTTGAAAGAAATAACTGAGGCTCAAACCAGAAAATACATGAACCTGGATTCTCTAACCCTATCTGTCTGATAGAGTCACATGTTGTTACTGGGAATTTGACATGTGGCTACTCTAAACGGAAATATGCTGAAAGTGTAAATACACATTAGTGTTTGGAAATTTAAAATGATAAAATAACAAAATATTAATAATTTTATATTTATTACATGTTGTGATAATATCTTGGATATATCAGCTTAAATAAAATACATTATTAACATTAATTTTACCTTTTTGTTTTTCTTTCTTTAGTATAACTAGAAAATTTTAAATTACATTTGTGGCTTGCATTAGTGACTCATTATATTTCCATTGAAAGGCACTGTTCTATCTTAATGGGAAGAATGAACATTTCCCACTTTTATTATCTTGGAACTAACAAATTATGGGCTCAAAATAAAAAATAAAATAAAAACACACACAAAACCCCTCTTCTGCCCTTGAGGAATTCAAAGTCTTATTTACTCCAAGACTTCTCGTTGATTCTCATGGGAGACTGGCTCCTGCATGGAGTAAGCACTGAGTGATGCCTGAAAAGCTGCTGGACATTGGCTTTTCACTCACACTGGACCTACCTTATTTCATTTTTCTATATACAGGCATTTACAACTAAATTATTATCAAAGGTCATTAGACGTGAGCTTGGATCCCAATGTATGACAATGTGTGTGAAAGTAAAATAATCATCATTATCTTCTTAAAGGAAAAAAAAAATAACCCATGGCACTTCTGTAATTGGTGCAACAGCTGTGCATGAAATTCTAGAGTCAGGTCAACTGATAGGGGCTCCTGTTGTGACCAGTTTGTAGTAGGCTCCTTTCTGGGCCATCAGTTCTTTATGGGTGCCCTTCTCAATCACTGTCCCCTGTGACATGACAGCAATGATATTCGAGTTCTGGATGGTGGACAGACGGTGGGCAATGACAATGCAGGTCCGACCTTCTCTGGCTTTGTCCAGGGCAACTTGTACCGTCTGCAAAGCAAAGGTAGAAAGATGATGCAAACATACATGCTTGTTCCCCTGGCCACCATTGAAGGGTTCTAATTCCGCCTGAGTGACATTGCTGTGGTCAGGGCTTAAACCCAAAGGCTTGACATAAAAGAAATAAATTTTTGCTGAATATAATGCACCAATGGTTTGAATTGCAGTCCATAAGCTGAGAAATGTCAGTGAAGCTAGAATGAACCAAACTATGAGGTCATTATGTAATTTCAAAATACCTGATAGTCTAGTTTGTTAAAATGAAACCAAGGAAGCAAGGTAAGGTAGAAGTCATTGATCATTCCTGATTTTGTTCTTCATCGAAGATATTTTAGCTGTCTCCAAAATGGAATCCTGGTTTTTAAGGAGTTAATAAATAGTAAATTTCATAATTGTGTTTTGCTCAATTTTATCTCCTTTCATTGAAACTGCACAACAGATACCGCCTCTTACTTGGTGTTGTATGCTGCCTACCTGCTCTGCACAGAACTTTAGAACTATAAAAATGGCAATGCCCAACAAATTACCTGGATTATTTTACTTTACTTAATAAAGCTAATTATTGGCCTTTGAAAAAAAAAAAGTCACCAAGCTTAGAGAATCTTAAAAACAATTTTTATTTTAAAGTTAAAATATTTTTTTTTAATTTGAAGCAAACCTATTTTAAATTACTTTAGTTCAGCGATTTTCAACCATTGAGCTGCATGAATTTTTTAAACATGCAATACCTGACTATGCAATCGGGAGCACTGACCTCTTTTCCCTTAAATTGTCAAATTAAAAAAAATGACAACAGCCAACACAACAATAGCCATCCAGTGTGAATGAATCAAAACAAAATTATATCTATTTTTCATCAGATCGACAAATGTGTGTGTGTGTGTGTGTGTGTGTGTGTGTGTGTGTGACAGAATTTTAGTAGTTAATGTGTGTCATGAGATGAAAAAAGTTGAAAATAACTGCTCTAGATTGTTGTCATTGGCTCCACAGAGTACTGGCAATTTCTACTGTAAATGAATCAGAAAATTGAAAATAGGACAAATATTGTAGGAAAAGACTCATTTATAATGATCTAAGACTTCAGAAAATCAATACATACCTTTTCACTTTCTGTGTCTAAGGCAGAAGTAGCTTCATCTAGTAGCAATATTTTAGGATCTCTCAAAATGGCCCGAGCAATAGCAATGCGTTGTTTCTCTCCCCGAGAGAGCTGAGACCCCTGGGACCCAACATTAGTTTCATATTTCTGGAAAAAGTATGATAAGTTTGAAAACCAGTAGCAGCCATTGCTCCTATCCCTATCAATGATCCCTCTGGGAACTGAAACAATTTGTTGTTTTTTGAAATTGGAAATAGTGAATGAATGGGTCCTTCTACATTGGATGTCAAATCCATCTAGAAATCTGTGACAAACATAGTTTGTGATCTTTTTCGCTGGGAAAAAAGGGGGCCCTTTTACACCCTTCTCTGCATTTCCTTAAATTTCGTATTTTGATCTCTTTCTCCATGAGTGAGATTTCTTTTTTTTTTTTATAATTAACATATTACCTTTTTATTAGTATAGATTTACAAAATCCAACATATTCTTACTATTTTCTGTTAAAGACTTTGTCAAGCATTGCTTCAAGATTCCCTGATTTCCAAACTCCTCTGAGGAAGATCTAAGACAGAACAATCCTTGGAAAAGAGGGCCTTTGAGAGATCTGCTAGTCAAGCCCCCCGTGGAGGAGGTATCATTCCAGCATACAAGCCTGGAAGTGAATCCTCATTTTGCTGCTACAAGTTCTGTGATCGTGAGAACATTATTTACATTTCTTTGAGGAACAAACCAGTCTGAAAGATGCAGATGTTATTAACTAGTTAACATATTTGTTGTGAGTTTTAGATGAAATTTGGAAGGAAAATTCTTAGCTAGATTCCTGGCAATATACATAAAAATAGTTAACATTGATGGACTATTTACTAGGCGATTGGTATTGTGCCAAATAACTATTCTAGTTAGATTATCATTTAATAATCACAAAAATCATTTTCTCCCTATTTTACAGGTTACAACACTTAGGCACACACAGCTAAGAAAATTGTGTAAAAATAGACAAATAAATAGCACTGACAGTGGATTCTAGATCCGGGTGTGTCTGGCTTCTGAACTTTTGCCCTTGACCGTTACTCTGCCTGCCTTCCACAATAAGTCTGCTTCTGCCTGCCTTGCCTTCCTGAAAAATGCTCAACCAAGCCAAGTGAGACTCATAATAACCTACCTTGTCCTACTTTCATCACTGAGGAAAAGTGCTCAGTGAAAGGTATTATAGGTCTACAAAAAGTATTAAAGGTATTATAAGTCTATCTGAGAAAGAGGCAATAAATTAACTCTAAGCCAGTGTCTTCCACAAAATGAGTAGGTGCTCAACAAATATTTGTGGAATAAATGAATCTTTCAGTGGACAAAAGCTTTGCCTTTAAGACATGTTACAGCAAATAGTCATGTCCACATTAGGCTATAAGACAGAATGAGGTCAGAGCCCAAGACTTAGAAGCCTTTGTGAAAAAAAGAAAAGAAAAAAAAGCCCACCACAAAATTTATAAATGTAATCACTTACGAAGAAAAGCAATTTCCAAGTGGTATTTAAAAGAAAGAAGTGGAAAAATTTAATGTAATATTTGGCTCCTAAAATCCAATTTCCACGTCTTAATTTCCTTTGTGATCCATCACCAAGAGAGACTTGGTAGATGAAAAACTTCAGAGTTGATATTGTGCTAAGTTCACACTTGGCTCTGGAAGAGTGTGATACGCTAAGGCAGATGCACCTTACCTCACCAGCTGCACTGGTTCCTGGGAAACCTCTCCAGCTGCAGTCTATGCTGCCAAGTAATGAAATTATAACCTCAATAACAGCAGCAGCTTTCTTTGTGTGGCTATTATATTTATTCCTTCATTTTAATGTTATTTTTTATAGATGACTTTGCAGATGACTGAGTCTCAGGCGTGGTAAATCATGGTACCAAAGTTACACAGCTAGTAAGTAACAGAGTTTGGTATCAAACCGGTCTGCTTTAAATCTCAGGACTTTTTTTTTCTTCACTCTGCTATGCTGATTTTCAATGTGCTCCTGCTTTATGTACTAAAGCATCCTTGTACCAGATAATATAATACTTTCCAAAAGTAAAAAAGTAGTTGATGGACATTCATTTTGTTTAAAGGACTGAAGTGAACCCTGGCACTGAGAAATAAATGGTGTTGCCTTTGACTTTCTCTTTGAGCCCAAATCATAATACTCTTTGGTTATTCCCTCTCTCCCCATCACCATCTCCCCTAGGGAATGAATGACTCTGACGCAGTACTCACCTCTGGGAGTGCCATGACGAAGTCATGCAGCTGAGCCTGCTTTGAAGCTTCTATGACTTTTTCCATGGGAATGTCTTTGGTGTTGTCCCCATACTTGATATTGTCTGTTATGCTACAGGCAAACAACACCGGTTCTTGGGAGACAATTCCAATGTTGGAACGGAGAAACTGGACATTTACATTTTTGCTGTCATGCCCATCTATCATCTGCCAACAGAGGTAACAACCAGGGCATTAAGTTTTAGAATTCCAGCAGCAAGGAAAGTTTATATTCTAGAATTAATATTATGAAGGACATTTGTTTTGCTTAAGAGACAACAATCCCAGGACTCTTAGAAATAAATTATGTTGCCTTTGATCCTGGTGTCTGTCAGAATGGTGTCAAAGTTATAATTAGACTATGGTTTTATTTGCTTCCCAGACTTTAGCTCTACAGGAGGTACAAATGAGAAAGTACTCAGGACAGTATTTAGTTGTGGGTTTTTTTAGTGTTCTTATTGATTTTTAGAGAGAGAGGAAGAAAGAGGGCTAGAGAGATAGAAATATTAATAAGAGAGAAATATCATAGATTGGCTGCCTCCTGCACACCTGCTCCTGGGATGAAGCCCACCATCCAGGCATATGCCCTGAGCAGGAATTGAACCAGTGATCTCTTGGTTCATGGTCGACGCTCAACCACTGGCTAATTTGTTTTTGTTTTTTAAAATAAATATTTATCATTCAGATTACTACAATTACTCCTCTTTTTTCCTACCATAGCTCCCCTCCACCTGGTACTCACCCCACCCTTTATCATTACCCCCGCCCCCACTGTCCTCATCCATAGGTGTACAATTTCCCCTCCCCACATTAACAGGTAGTTTATTTGCTTATAACCTAAACATTGTCAGTTTGAGAAGAAATCCACTATGATATATAGATCTTGCCATTTAAATTCTAGGTTTCTTTTCTTTCTTTCTTTTTTTACCCTTGGTAAAAATTTATCCAAGAAACAGGATACATATGTATTTTAAAACATGAACCATCAGAGAGTAAACTAGAAAATTAAGCGTGATTTAAGTTTTGGCGCTCCTTGTTTTTTCCTTTTTCTTTTTTAATTCCTTAAAGACGTAGTAGAATAAAAGGATCACTGGCTCTGAATCTCTTTGAGATAACAAGTGATGAAATTAAAAAAACAATAACAACAACACACTCTCAAACAAGGTCAGGTTACCCACTCCCTGCCCTGTCTCATAAGGTAAAAAATAAACTTGTATTAGATGGCAATTTTTTAAAAGTCCAAGTAGAGAGAAAAGCAATCATTTTTAACTAAAATACTATGTTGTTGTTGTTTTTTATTACTGTTCAACCTGCTACTGTTTAGCAAAAAGCAACATTTCCATAGTGTTCATCTCAAATCTTATTGCTTTACAACTGTGGTATACCATTCTTTAAAAATAAAAAGATGAAACAGTCAATCCAGGATTAATTTGACCTGGCTTTCATTGAAAAGGGGGGAGAGAGGAGGATGGCAGCAAAGAAAAGACCAATAGACAAAAAGGAAAATTAAACATACAAAGATTTTCTTTAAAAAAAAAAAAGTTTTCAACAAAAGGGAAAAAAGCACCGAAAGCTCATGAGTCAAAGCCATAGCCAAAACCATGTTCTATCTTATGTAATTTTCTTTTTTTGCCCCTTTTTTCCTTTTTTTTCCTTTTCTTTTTTTAAATAAAATCTCTCCCAAACCATCATCACTTTTTTTTAACTTATTTTTTTGTTTGTTTTTTTTAAAATGTATTTTATTGATTTTTTTACAGAGAGGAAGAGAGAAGGATAGAGAGTTAGAAACATCGATGAGAGAGAATCATCCATCAGCTGCCTCTTGCACACCCCCTACTGGGGATGTGCCGGCAACCAAGGTACATGCCCTTGACCGGAATCGAACCCGGGACCTTCCAGTTTGCAGCTGACGCTCTATCCACTGAGCCAAACCGGTTTCAGCCATCATCACTTTTATTTTTTTTAATTTTTTTTAAAATATATTTTATTGATTTTGTACAGAGAGGAAGGGAGAGAGATAGAGAGTTAGAAACATTGATGAGAGAGAGTCATCGACCAGCTGCCTCTTGCACACCCCCAACTGGGGATGTGCCCGCAACCAGGGTACATGCCCTTGACCGGAATCGAACCTGGGACCCTTCAGTCCCCAAGCCCACGCTCTATCCTCTGAGCCAAACCGGTTTCGGCCATCATCACTTTTAATCCTCCCCAGATTGGGCTTCCTCTTCAGACCCATCCGCCCCAGACTTCTCGGGCGGAGGGCTGGCAGAGCCTTTCTTCTCTGGAGGGCTCTCCGGCTCCTCGTCCTCCTCTTTGGGAGGAGTCCTTTCCTTTGATACCTTTGGAGCTGTGGGGCGACCCTCTTTCCCTTTGCCTTTCACAGGGCTTGGCGTCACTGTAGACTTTGGCCTGGGTTTGGGCATTTTCTTTTCTTTCCTCTCAGGTTTGGACTTCTTAACCGTCTTTTCGTTTTTCTTTTTTGAACTGCCGTAGTCACTATCATCATCGTCTTCCATTAGAAAATCTCCATCGCTGCCGGAATTCTCCTGGAATTGTGCCTCGTCCTCTTCCTGTTCTTCTTCACTGCCCCCATCTTCCAAGAGCATCCCTCTCTGGTTAGAAGCTGCTTTAGAGGCTGCCTGCCGTGGATGGCGCACATTTTTATGATCTTCCTTTTCATCCTCACTGTCCTCTGCTGAGTGAGAATCGTCCTTCTGAGTCTTCACACCTTTCTCTTCTGAGTCTTCACTACCTTCCTGTGGATTCTTCCCAGACCGCCTTTTATTTTGAGCTTCTCGTGGAGATGATTGAATTTTCTTAGCTGGAGGACCTGAATCTCTTCCGTAATCTTCATCAGGATCATCAGATTCCTGAAACTGTGAATAATCAACAACCTTCCTATTTCTGATAGGCCGAGATATGTTCGCTGTGGAATCAGGACCAGTTGAGAAGCCAAAGACCAGGACTCCCACCCCCACCCCGCGCGATGGGCGCCCCACCCCCCCGCCCCAACTTTGGCCGAGGGGGCAGATACCGCAGAACCCCGAGCTGCTGGCTTCTCAAACACCACCACTCCTCGGCTCAGAGGCCTGTAACCGGACGAAGCCCCCGTTCCCCGTCTCTTCAAAATGGATCAGTGTACGATTTTTGTACAGTCTCTTCCCGCACCGCACCTCCCCCTCACCCCCCAGAATTGTCAGTCCATTCCCTTTCTATGCCCCTGATTCTATTATATTTACCAGTTTATTCTGTTCCTCAGATGTTTTTATTCACTTGATTTTTAGATTCATTTGTTGATAGATATGTATTTGTTGTTCATAATTTTTCTTTACCTTTTTCTTCTTCTTTCTCTTCTTAAAGAATACCTTTCAGCATTTCATATAATACTGGTTTGGTGTTGATGAACTCCTTTAGCTTTTTCTTATCTGTGAAGCTCTTTATCTGACCTTCAATTCTAAATGATAGCTTTGCTGGATAGAGTAATCTTGGTTGTAGGTACTTGCTGTTAATCACTTTGAATATTTCTTGCCACTCCCATCTGGCCTGCATAGTTTCTGTTGAGAAATCAGCTGACAATCATATGGGTGCTCTCTTGTAGGTAACTGACTGTTTTTATCTTGCTGCTTTTAATATTCTCTCTTTGTCTTTTGCTCTTGGCATTTTAATTATGATGTGTCTTGGTGTGGTCCTCTTTGGATTCCTTTTGTTTGGGGCTCTTCGCGCTTCCTGGACTTGTAAGTCTATTTCTTTCACCAGGTAGGAGAAGTTTTCTGTCAATATTTCTTCAAATAGGTTTTAAATATCATGCTCTCTTCTTCTGCACCCCCATAATTCAGATGTTGGTTCACTTGAAGTTGTCCCAGAGGCTTCTTACACTGTCTTCAGCTTTCTGGATGCTCTTCTCTTCTTGCTTCTCCAGAGGAGTGTCCTTTGCCTCTTTGTATTCCAAATCTTTGACTTGATTCTTGCAATCCTCTAGTCTGCTGTTGGATCTCTGTATATTATTCTTTATTTCAGTCAGTGTATGCTTAATTTCTAGTTGGTCCTTTTACATGTCCTCAAAGGTCTCACTAAATTTATTGACCTTTTCTAGAAAATCCTTGAAAAACCTTATAACCGTGGTTCTTAACTCTATATCCAGTAGTTTGCTTTTCTCTATTTCAGTCAATTGTGACCTGCTTCTTTGTTTCTGCATTTTGAATGCTTCCCTGTGTTGACAGAGTGGCTTTGTGTGCTAGGTGTCCTATAGGGCAGCGTTTTTCAACCGCTGTCCTGCGGCACACTAGTGTGCCGCGAGATGTTGCCTGGTGTGCCGTAGGTGCAGACAAGACAAGAATTTTATAATTTTTCACTATTTTGTTTACTTAATATTTCATAATAAAGTAATTATAAAATACTTTCTTTGTGTTTATTTGATTCCTATTCAAGAGAATTACTTTATATATAGTCAATATAGGCACAGAGTTAAATTCTTTAACATTTTCTAATGGTGGTGTGCCTCGTGATTTTTTTCATGAAACAAGTGTGCCTTTGCCCAAAAAAGGTTGAAAAACACTGCTATAGGGCCCAGTAGCTCAGCCTTCCCAGTAACCTGAGTTGAACACTCTTGGTGCACCCCTTTTTGGCTGTGTACACAGTCTTGTTGTAGTTAAGCCTTGACTGTTGTTGGTATTGTTGGGAGGAATTGGCCTCCAGGCCAATTGGCTGTGAGAATCAGCTGTGTCTACAATGGGAGAACTTCTGTGCTCGAGACACCTTTATGGGGCAAGACTTGCTTCAGTGGGGCTTTGTGCTCACTGTTTGGTGCTCACTGAGTCTGCCACCTGAGTGTGTCTCTTATGGATCTGAGGAGTTGTAATCTGGATGGTCCCACCCTGACCAGTGGGTACATTGGCTCTTGGATCTCTAAGGAGGTGCTAATTTAGCCTCTGCCTGAGGCCACCCAGCAGGAGCTATAGAGATATCTGCTGATTCCTCTTCTTTGTTTGGGTTTTGGAAGTGCAAAATGAGGCCCACCTGTAAAGCAACTAAGCTGCTGTGGGGCCTTGGCCCTTCTTTTGGATGATCTGGGTCTCTCTGACCCAGCTGCAGTTTGTTAGGTAATTTTAGATTGCAAAGGGCCAGGCCATTCATATGCAAAAGCTTCTGAGCACAGCTTGGATGGGGCAGGGTCTCAGGGAATTAACAGGGCAGAGCAAACAGCTATGGTTGATCCTCAGCCCTGCTCTAAGAGGCCCCCAGGTCTCCGTGTCCCTCAGTAATCTCTGCAAGCACCTTTGAGAGAAAGCCACTCTCATGTTCCTGCCCGATGCCAGACAGGCCAGTTTCCCCTGTATGAGCCTGGGTCCCCAGAGTCTCCCTGGACCTGGAGTTCAGAACAGTCAGGGGCTTGTATCTCCCTTCCAATTGAAAAAGACAACTGTGTCCCCAGTTTCCAGCCCTTTCCACATGTGTGCATGCCTCTGTACCTCTGCACTTTACTTCCACACCTCCTCTGAGTCTCCGAGTGCTTTTCTCTTTCCTTCTAGTTGTAGAATTTCCACTCAGCCAGCCTTCCGTGGTTCTGGATGATGTTCGCTTTGCCTTTGAGTTGTAATTTTGAAGTGGTTGTGCGAGGCAGCAATTTCAGGTGTTTACCTATGCCACCATCTTGGCATCCTGTTTGTTTTTCTAACGTCCCTTTATACTTTTGTGCAGGGCATCCTCCACAAGTTTAGTAGGACGGCTCAAATTTGAGACCCCATGGGTTATAAAATTGGACCACATCAGATCAAACCTGTTTTCACAATCTTACTGACATAAGCCTCTGTATAACTGAGATAAAAGACCTGAGTAAGAAAGGAATACATGTATTCACCTAGTCAACAAACATATATTGAATTCCCTACCACAGAGGCACTATGCTAAGCAGTCTTTTGCCTACTATAGAAAGAAAATACAATCTTTTTTTAGGAACTCACCCTTAGGCAGTTAAGTACAGGAACTCAAATATCTACCATTTGAGCTGGTTCACTTAAAAGCACTAACATACTACTGTAAAGTATTTGGCCCTTTGATTTCAGAAAAAGACTATGGTAAATGGTGTGAGCATATTATATTGTAGATAATATCTCAGCAATGAGAAAAGCAAACACTGTTAGAAAGAACATAAGGCATTTCTCAACAATTAGCCCTCTCTCATTTTTCTCTACTAATTTTCCATAGTTTGTATAGTCCACAAAGCACAATAAATACGTAATTAAATACTGGAGCTTTTTGCTAATTGTTGCACATGTGCTAGTATTGTAAGCTCCTAGAAGACAGACAGGTGCTTCATGGTCCTTATTGTCTCCCACAGGCCCAGTGCAATCCTGCACACCATAGGTATCCAATTAAATGTTGAAAAGGTTGAATGCTTGCATTCAGTAGCTTCCTTAAGAGCAAAGAGGGTTTTAAATATTGCATAAAAGGTGGTATTTTTTTTTTACTTAAAAATGTTTATGGAAATGTTTTATAATGATAACAAAATATATTGAGTCCACAAAATGCAAGGAATCGTTTTGATTTCCTCATGGACATTGCTATCTACCTGGGACCCGAACATTCACTGAGCACATTCAGAGAAATATACATAATATGTGTGCTTTTCTCAGCATTTCTCTTCATAAAATTATCTATGTTCATTGAAATGAAGATTAAATTATTCAGGGAAATTTTTTAAAAAGTCTTTTTCAAAAATATTAAGATGAAACAGTCAAGTGTGGAGCAAAATAAAGCATTTTCAGACCCACGCCTCTGCCTCACATCTTAGAAAACTACTGTGGATATATTCCAATAAGATAAGAGTGAAAAGCAAGAAATAGGAAGATTTAGGGACTAGGAAATGATAGATCTAATCTAAGAAAATATTGCAGGAAACTCAAGGTGAAAATTATTTAGCAGATACAGGTTATTATTAGCCAAGACAGTGGCAGAAATGAGGGAAAGAAGCAGATCCCTCAGAATAGGTAGCAGGATAGAAACTCTGGAAGAACATAAAGACTTATAAAGGCAGAGAATACCAGAAAAAGAAAGTCTTTCAGAAAAACCAGAAAGAAAATGTAATGCTAATAGACCTCACTACTTGACTAAGGGATAAACACTATTTATTTATATAATCAGAATAAAAGTTGTTCATTGATCTTCAACTTTAAGAATCAGCCTAGCCGAAACCAGTTTGGCTCAGTGGATAGAGCATTGGCCTGCGGACTGAGGGGTCCCGGGTTCGATTCCGGTCAGGGGCATGTACCTTGGTTGCGGGCACATCCCCAGTAGGGGGTGTGCAAGAGGCAGCTGATCGATGACTCTCTCTCATCGATGTTTCTAACTATCTCTCTCCCTTCCTCTCTGTACAAAATCAATAAAATATATTAAAAAAAAATCAGCCTAGAATGAAAGCAGGAAAGATAAGAAATGTTATAAACAGAATGTGAGCATTTTGTATTCTTGATCCTATAAAATTATAGTTAATAGGACTTTATACGTTAAAGGAGGAAGAGGTAAAAATAAAGGTAGAATTGCTAATATTCTCATCTTAAAAAGGGAGAATTCCAGAGATGATATCTATATGTGGTAAAAAAAAAAAAAAAGAAACAGAAGTATATTAGTTAAATTTACAAATAGAGGAGATTTTATATATCTATATTGTGAGGGGGTGGGTAAAAAAAGAAAGAGTGGTGAGGGCCATCTAAATTTTCATCTCTTCAACAGAATCTAAATTTATTAAATCACAAAACAGCAGCATAAGCATATTATTTAGAGGTATTGAGGTAATCTTTGGACATCTGAGAACATCAGTGGTTGCCTTTGAGCAGAGAAATGGGGGAGTGGTAGATAGGGTAGAATAAAAACTTGTTTTTCATTACAAATCTTTCTCATTTCATTTTTTTACTCCTCTGCATATATTCTTTGGAAAGAAAGAAAAGAAAAGAAATGGAGAGAAAAGAGAAAGAAATACTGTGGAAAATAAACAACAAAGAAATCTGCCAATTTTTCAAATATTCTCATCAAACCTTTATGGTGCATGACTACCATTTGAGTTCTTTATGCTATTTAGACTTAAGCTTCTTAAACCAGGATTGTCTCAGATTTCTTCAAATCCTCGTTCTTGCTCATCTATCACCATGTCCCTTATCACCCCCACTTTTTTTCCATTCCCAGTCATTAGTCTCCTGATTAGTCTGAACTTTCTGCTCCATTTACGGGTAAGTGAATGCTTCTGTTAAATACACTCATCTCAGCTTTGCAGTGTGCCTGGTTTTCCTTGTCTAACTGGTCAGCAGGCCATCTGGAACTGGAAAGAATCCGATATTAGAAATTGTGAGGTAGAATCAGGTCAACCAGCAAATGACTGGTACTGGAAACTATCCACATGGGGGAAGGCCAGGGCTAGTGCCTTAGAGTGAGTCTGGCAAGGCGCAATCTTGAAGACCACTTTCAGGGGCGGGAAATATCCTGCAGAAAGCAAAATCCCCTAAAGCATTTGCATTGCTTACCACCTTCCCTTGATCAGGATCATAGAAACGCTCCAACAGCTGGACACTGGTGCTCTTGCCACATCCACTGCTTCCAACAAATGCCAGTGTTTGCCCTGGACTAACCGATATTGAGAGCCCATTCAGAACTTGTACATCAGGTCGAGAGGGATATGTAAATTTACAGTCAATAAAGTCAATCTGCCCCTGGAAGTTGTCCTGTAGATGGGAAGATTGGGATTATAAATACACCTACTAGAATCTAGAATAAGGAAAATGCACCTAAATCTGAGTTTTAAATCCCTGTTTAAGATACCTTCAGCACCATACTGCTAAAGTGCAAGGCACAAAGACAGCTATTTAATGAATTTCCCGTTCCAGCAGGTACAGAATAAAGGGAGGCTTGAGCCATGAAGTTAAAGATATTTGAGCTCTTATTCCCATTCTAACCTAAGGGATTTGCTTGTCGTCCATTACTTGACATTCTGAAAGAATGTCAAATGGAAAAGAATAGCTAGAATATATGATTAGATTATAGAAGCCAGGAACTGTCCAAACCCTTTAGCTCTGTTCCCCCAAAGATTTCAAATAATAGCATTACACTTGGAATGACCTAGAAAGTGACCTAAGCCCTGTACTGCAAACATGAATACCTTCAGTTGTACTATCTGAATTATGAATTCTAGAAATGGATAGCTATGTAATAGATCACACAGAGACTTTACTTTTATTGGACTAAAAGAGAAACAAGTCATTTGATCCATTTAAAGAGATTTCTGAATTTAGTTTAGCTTCACTAGAGTTTAGATTTGTTTTGCTCTCCTGAACATATTAGGATATTTAAAAACAAACAGAGAAGATTAAAAGCCTCCTATGGAGACTATAAATTAGAAGATATATTTTGTTGAGATCAAATTAATTTTCTAGCCACCCATACAATAAGCTGAAACTTGAACACAGATAAACATGAATTACATCAATATCACTGGACAGGAAAAACTGGTTTTTCTACATTCCATACCAGAACATCAGTGTTTGGGTAGCTTCATTATTCTGGAACTAAGTGTGTTTTATAGTACACAGAATCTAGCATTCACTGGATCTTGTTGTCTTCTTCAAATGTTTGCTTTATAAATGGTTTTAATGCTAATTTACTTCATTTATTTACATCTATTAATCTGTCTGTTCATTTTGAGTGCATATGAATGAACCCATGCACTGCAGGAATTTAGAAGCTATGTGGTGGTGGTGTAAGATCAGCCCCAATAGCTGTTCTTCACACACACATAAGCACAACCCTTCCTTACTGCCCTCATACCCCCATCTCAGTACTTACCCATTTTACACCTGCACCACTGTATACATTGATTGGGGGTCGTCGGTCAAGCAGTTGAAAAAAGCGTGCAGCTGATATTTTAGCTTTGGCATAACTTGGGGTGTAAGAGTAGGCTTTTCCAAGAGCTGTCCCACTCAGCACAACTGAAGAGATCACCCTGCAATTGGACAGACACCCAAGTAGAGAGGAATGTGGTGTGTTTGGTGTGATGGCCTGAAAGGCAGGAGTTTGGGGGTCTAGTCCTGGTTCTATTAGCAAAGAACTGAGCAGCCTTGGACAGGTCACTTTAGACTTGTCTGGGAAATTGGGTTGGAGAGATTAGCAGTGTTCAAATTGTGTACTATGAAGGAGTGAGGGGAGGATTAGTGTTTGAGAAATAACAAATGGAGACAGAAGCCCACTCAGAAGCTTGACTGAGTTGACCCAGTCCAGAAGAATCACCCTGAAAATCTACAGAATCTTGAGAAATAATAAATACCAGTTGTTTAAGACATCAAGTTTGGGATGGTTTTTAAGCAGCAAAAAGCTAATTTACAGAACCGGGCTATTCTTCCCAGAATACTGGTCTTTTATGACCTTGGCCTACAGTCCTCACCTGAACACATAGCTGAAATGGAGCCCCTCGTTGTAGATTAAGTAACCTCCATATCTGTAGGAAGCAGAATTAGCAACAAACACAATGCATTGGGAAAAACCAAAGCAGAATCCATAAACATTTGCTTTTCGAATGGCTGTCTTGTATGGCTTCACCAGCTCTCTCTCAAATGCTTCAATAAACTGCCTCTCCTTTCCAATTCCAGCAATAGTGCGGATATTACTGAGGGCTTCACTTGTAATCTGAAGAATGAAAAAGAGACTTAGGAATAAAAGAGCAGAGAAATTACTTTCATGGCATTTCAGCTGCTACATGGATTAGATTTAGTGCAAATGGCAGAATCTGGTACAAATCGCATTGGGGAACACAGCGAAGTTGTTGGAGATCAACTCAATAGGACTGCAAGACGTTCTGCCAGCTGAACTCAAGTTCTACTTCATACTAACATAGCTGTGTTGCTTCCACTTGTTGAAGAGTGGAGATGGGAGATATATATGGTAACCCTTGAAAGCTTTTTATCTTCATCGTTAATTCATTTAAAATGTCTATAATGGAGCCCTAGCCGGTGTGGCTCAGTGAATAAAATGTCTATAATGGGCCCGGCAGGTGTGGCTCAGTGGTTGAGTGTCGACCTGTGAACCAAGAGGTCATGGTTCAATTCCCGGTCAGAGCACATGCCTGGGTTACAGGCTCGATCCCCAATGGGGCGCATGCAGGAGGCAGCCAACTGATGATTCTCTCTCATCATTGATGTTTCTATCTCTTTCCCTCTCCCTTCCTCTCTGAAATCAATAAAAATATATATGGTAAAAGAATAAAAAATTTTTAAAAAAGTCTACAATGGTATCTTTAGTTCTTCTGAGACAAAAGGTTAAATAATATAAATTTAACATAGCTTCTATTTCCTTAAAAATTTATCTGACCAAATATTATTTAAGATAAATCAAGTGTAAAGTTTATCTTTTAGTTTATACTCTGACTTTGTTTCAATCCCTACTCAGGGTAATTAATCAGTTTCTGAATTAGGGTCCTGTCCTAAAAAAGACACAACCATTGGCAAATGTAATCCTTTTGGCTTCTGCCTGCTCAGGCAGTGTTCACATCCTCTCTTTTTAAAGAGGCAAAATATAGATTATAGTAAATTTGTTTAAAGAGTAAGGATGTGGCCGGGACCGGTTTGGCTCAGTGGATAGAGCATCGGCCTGGGGACTGAAGGGTCCCGGGTTCGATTCTGGTCAGGGGCATGTGCCTTGGTTGCGAGCACATCCCCAGTGGGGGGTGTGCAGGAGGCGGCTGATCGATGATTCTCTCTCATCGATGTTTCTGCCTCTCTATCCCTCTCTCTTCCTCTCTGTGAAAAATCAATAAAAAATATTTTTTAAAAAAGAGTAAGGATGTGTATATGCATGATTTCTTTTTTTTTTTTCTTAAATATATATTTTATTGATTTTTTTACAGAGAGGAAGAGAGAGGGATAGAGAGCTAGAAACGTTGATGAGAGAGAAACATCAACCAGCTGCCTCTTGCACACCCCCTACTGGGGATGTGCCCGCAACCCAGGTTCATGCCCTTGACCGGAATCGAACCTGGGACCTTTCAGTCCGCAGACCGACGCTCTACCACTGAGCCAAACCGGTTTTGGCAGCATGATTTCTTATACTTAATAAATGTCCATTCTGCCATTCCCTCATTTGCGCCCTGATAACCAGATATTAATTAGAACATACTTTTAAAAGTTCATAACTAAACTTGGCCAGTATTGTTCAGTGGTTGAGCATCCATCCAGGAACCAGGAGGTCACAGTTGCATGCCCAAGTTGCAGGCTCAATCTCTGGGGGGATGGAAGGGGATGCAGGAGGCAGTCAATCTATGATGTTTCTCTCTCATTGATGTTTCTATCTCTATCTCTCTCCCTTCCTTTCTCTTTAAAAATCAATAAAAACATATTTTTTTTAAAAGTGCATAACAAAAACTTAATTGTATTTGAAATCTAAGTTGTACCTCATGGTTATGTTCAGTAAAGACATTTGCCACAAGTCTGACAAGCACTAAAGTGTGAAAATTAAAAGTGTGTGCCATTAAAAAGATAACTCTTCTCCAAGTGGGCTGCATGACCTGGGGAAATCATTAAGATAAAAAAACTGAACAGACAGAAAGCTGAACTATCTGGTCTTGCAAATGAGAATACACCAGATTGGGATGTGGGAAAAATAACTATACTGAGAGGAAATTGAACATGCAACCAAACTGAACATGCCCCACTATCTGTCCACACCTACTCAAACCCTGGTTCAGAACTCGATTGTCACAGCCTCTGAGTGAGCAGAGGCACATACGAAAAGTGCTAGTGGCAGGTTGCTAACATGAAAGTTGTAGGTGAACAGATCCCTAAGTCTCTTTGTACTACACACTCATTGTTGGTACTACACACTCATTCTTTATACTACACATTCATTCTTACAACAGTGACAGCTGTTCAGCCATAGTCCGTCTAAAAACCGGGTCCGTAAGGTTACCTGTCCCGCTGCCTCCAGGGCCTGCTTGTCTTGAGAGGCAAATCCTGTCAACATTTTGGTCTGTACAGCTCCCGATAAAGCCAGGAAAGGAAGGAAACACACTATGACCAAGCTTAACTTCCAGCTACAGAAGAAGGCAACGATCATGGCCACAGTGATGTTAGTGAGAGAATTGACCATCATCCCGATTTGAGAGCCAGCAGCCTGCAAACCAAAAGGAATCAAGCAAGCTCAGATGTGCAGTCTCTTTTTAACAAATACCATCATGTGATGAGGATGTTTTATCCCAAAAAGATCATTTAAAAAAATTATTATGATAAAAATATGTAGCATCATGTTTATTATTTTACCCATTCATAAGTGTACAATTCAGTGGCATTAAATATATTCACATTGTTGTGTAACCATCACCATCATCTATGCCCAAAACCTTTCGTCATCCCATTAAATAATAGCCCCCATTCCTGCCTCTCCCAACCCCCTGGTAACCACTGTTCTATTATCTTTATGTATTTGCCTTTTCTAGGTACCATATATAAGAAATTATACAATATCTTTCTGTGTCTACCTTATTTGACTAAGCATAATGTTATTAAGGTCTATTTGTGTTGTAGCATGTAGCATAGATTTACCATTTAAATGTCTTAAAAAGAATCATCATGATAAGTCTAGTAAACATCTATCACCATACAAAGTTATTATATTCCCTATGTCCCACATTACATCCCTATGACTTATTTCATAACTGAAAGTTTTACCTCTTAATTCCCTTCACCTATTTCACCCATTCACCCACTTCCTTCTGCTTTGGCAACCGTCAGTTTGTTTTTTATATCTGTGAGTCTGTTCATGTTTCGTTTCGTTTATGCATTGGTTTTGTCTTTTAGATCCAACATATAAGTGAAATTATATGGTCTTGGTCTTTGTCTGACTCATTTCATTTAGCACAATACTTTCTAGGTCCATCCATGTTGCTGCAAATGGCAGTGTTTCTTTTTTTTATGGCTGAGTAGTATTTCACTAGATATTATATCTTCTTTATCTATTCATCTGTTGATGGACATTTAGGTTGCTTTTGTATCTTGGTTAGTTTAAATAACACTGCAATTAAGGGGTGCATATATCTTTTCAAATTAGTGTTTTCATTTTCTTTATAAATACCCAGAAGTGGAATTGCTGGATCATTTCTTTTAAAGCTGAATAATATTCCATTATATGTATAGACTACACTTGGCTTATCCATTCATCTGTTGATAAAACACTTGGGTGTTTTTACCTTTTGGACATAACAAATAATCCTGCTATGAATATTGGTGGACAAATATTTGTTTGTGTCCTTGCTTTCAATTTTTTTTGGATATATATCTAGAAATGGAATTATTGGGTCATACGGTAGTTCTATGTTTAAAAAGGTAGGTTCTTTTAAATAATGGGCTTCCCTAATGCATTTGAAGGCTGGGTTAATAAAAATTTATTTTATTCACCGCGTTTTGGGATCTGTTGCCTGATCTCATTTCACGGGTGTCAGAGCTAGAATAGGAAGTATGAAATTAATTCAGTTCTAAGCATGGGCTGCATGTCTGTCAGGTATTTATGCATTTTGGCTTCCTTGAAAATATTCATGCATTGGGCTTGTGGTAATATTACTTATTATTCAGTGAAGGTTGATACTTGCTCTATAATTACCATTTTAAAATTCATACAAGACTATGAAAAGACACCACTTTGATTCTCACTGAAGTTAGCCTGCTCATTGGTACCAAGTTACAAGCTGACTTAATACACAGATATTTAGGCAACACAGAGAGACAGAATGGATTTGGTCTCAATATAGGTAGAGACTGGAGCACTGTGGTGATTATTTACATTAATCAAAAGTATCCAATAGTTCCAAGTCTTCACTTCACTTGCAGCTATGCAAATATGACCAAAGGTTGGTGCCTTCTGTGTAGAAAACACGTGGGTGGGTACAAGAACAGGACTGCTCATCGAAACTGAAGAGACTTTAGCATTATTTAAGGCAACCAAAGGTAAGCTACTAGACAACCATAAGTGCTAAGGCAGTGCTATTGAAAAATAATCTGCATCTTCAAACTGTATTCAAGACCCAAACAGAATATGAACACTGTAGTCAAAACATTTCCAGCAGAAACCGGTTTGGCTCAGTGGATAGAACGTCGGCTTGGGGACTGAAGGGTCCCAGGTTCGATTCCGGTCAGGGGCATGTACCTTGGTTGCGGGCACATCCCCAGTAGGGGGTATGCGGGAGGCGGCTGATCGATGACTCTATCTCATCGATGTTTCTAACTCTCTATCTCTCTCCCTTCCTCTCTGTACAAAATCAATAAAATATATTTAAAAAACAAAACAAAAAACATTTCCATGTGTTGGTACTAACTGCCTTGAAGACAGGAATAAAACCTAAATTAAGAATTTCTTATTTGTATACCTATGTTCATGGCATCATTATCCACAATAGCGAACATGACTATCTATGGAGGAACAGACAAAAAGTTGGTCTACACATGCAATGGTATATTATTCACCCTTAAAAAAAGAAATGAAAGTATGACACATTCTACAATATGGAACCCTGAAGAC